>NC_133408.1:70222500-70847500 GCF_049350105.2 Macaca mulatta
ACCAGGAGTTTGAGACCAGCCTGGGTAACATGGCAAAGCCCTCTCTCTACAAATAATACAAAGAAAATAGCCAGGCACGGGGGCTCACACCTGTAATTCAGCACTTTGGGAGGCCGAGACAGGAGGATCACTTGAGGTCAGGAGTTCAAGACCAGCCCGGCCAACATGATGAAACCCCATCTCTACTAAAAATACAAAAATTAGTTGCTCTAATCCCAGCTACCTAGGAGGCTGAGGCAGGAGAATCACTTGAACCTGGGAGGCAGAGGCTGCAGTGAGCCGAGGTCGTACCACTGCACTCCAGCTTGAGCGACAGAGTGAGACTCTGTCTCAGGGAAAAAAAAAACAAAAAAACAAAAACAAAGAAACTAACTGGGTGTCATGGTACATACTTGTAACCCAGATACTTGAGAGACTGAAATGATAGAATCATCTGAGTTTGGAAGGTTGAGGCTGCAGTGAGTCAAGATCACACCACTGCAAACCAGCATAGTTGACAGAATGAGACCCTATCTTGAAAATAAATAAATAAATACAATTATTAAAAGGAAAAAAAAAGGAAATAGAATGCCAGAGTGGCTTAAGAAAAAAGCATAAAATATGCTGCCTACAAGAGACTCATTTTAGCATTGAGTCAAATAGGTTGAAAGTCACAGATTGGAAAATATCTGTATTCCATGAAAATAGTAACCACAATTGGGTGAGGTGGTCATAATCATTTGACACAATACGCTTTAAGTATTAGTGGTTGGGCATGGTGGCTCACACCTGTAATCCCAGCACTTTGAGAGGCCGAGGTGGGTGGGTCACCTGAGGTCAGGAGTTCGAGACCAGCCTGGTCAACATGGTGAAACCCTATCTCTACAAAACTACAAAAATTAGCCAGGCACGATGGTGGGGGAGTGCCTGTAATCCCAGTTACTTGGGAGGCTGAGGTGGAAGAATGACTTGAACTGGGAGGTGGAGATTACAGTGAGCCAAGATCGTGCCATTGCACTCCAGCCTGGGCAAGACAGCAAGACTCTGCCTCAAAAAAAGAAAAAGAAAAAAAAAAAAGCATTAGCATGAGGCAAAGATTGATATTATATAATGGTAAAATAAGTCAATTTACCAGGAATTCATAACTATTATATCTACCTATCTGTGTATGTATGTATAACATCAGGGCTCCAATATATATATAGCAATTACTGACAAAAGTGAAGCAGGAAATACATACCAACATAATAATTGTAGACATCAAGACCCCATTTTCAAAAATAGAAAATTCAAATAAATTAATAAAACAAAGAAAACGTAAGGCCAGGTGTGGTAACTTACGCCTGTAATCCCAACACTTTATAAGGCTGAGACGGGCGGATCACCTGAGGTCAGGAGTTTGAGACCAGCCTGACCAACATGGCAAAACCCCATCTCTAATAAAAATACAAAAATTAGCTGGGTGTGGTGGTGGGCACCTGTAATCCAACTACTTGAGAGGCTGAGGAAGGAGAATCGCTTAAACCCAGGAGGCAGAGGTTACAGTGAGCCAAGATTGCATTATTGCACTCCAGCCTGGGTAACAGAGCAAGACTCCATCTCAAAAAAAAAAAAAAGAAAGAAAACTTAGACTTTATAGACCGTATTAATCATTTTGCATATAGAGGAATATCTGAGAGAGGATAATTTATAAAGAAAATAAGGTTTACTTGCCTCACCCTTTAGCAGACTGTACAAGAAGTATGTGCCAGCATCTGCTTCTGGTGAGGGTCTCAGGAAGCTTACAATCACGATGAAAGGCAAAGAGTGGACATATCACATGGTGAGAGAGCAAGTGTGAGGTGAAGGAGCCAGGTTCTTTTAATGAACCAGCTTTCATTTGAATTAATAAAGTGTAAGCTTTCTGATTACCAAGAGGATGGTGCCAAGCTATTCATGAGAAATTTTGCCTCATGACCAAAATAACTCCCATCAGTTCCCACATCCAACATTGAGGATTACATTGCAGCATGATGTTTGGAGAACATGGACATTCAAACCATATTATAGATCAACTAGGCTTAACAGACATGCAGAAAATTTACCAGTCAAATGCAAGAGATTACACAATATTTTTATTTACACCGGGTGTATTCTGTTAGGACACATATCAACTCATTTAATTTAAGAATACCATGGCTGGGCACAGTGGCTCACGCCTGTTATTCCAGCACTTTAGGAGGCCGAGGTGGGCGGATCACAAGGTCAGGAGATAGAGACCATCCTGGCTAACACGGTGAAACCCCATCTCTGCTAAAAATATTTAAAAAAAAATAGCTGGGTGTGGGGTGTGGTGGTTGGCGCCTGTAGTCCCAGCTACTCGGGAGGCTGAGGCAGGAGAATGGTGTGAACCTGGGAGGCGGAGCTTGCAGTGAGCCAAGATTGAGCCACAGCACTCCAGCCTGGGTGACAGAGCGAGACTCCATCTCAGACCAAAAAAAGAGAATACCAGTCAGGCGCAGTGGCTCATGCCTATAATCTCAACACTTTGGGAGATCAAGGTGAAAGAATCATGTGTTTTGAGACCAGCATGCACAACCTAGAGAGTCCTTGCCCCTACAAATAATTTAAAAAATTAACCAGACATGGTAGTGCATGTTGTCTGTAGTCCCCAACTACTCAAAAGCCTGAGGTAAAAGGATCACTTGAGCCAAGGAGGCTGAGGCTGCAGCCAGTGAAAATCATGCCACTGCACTCCAGCTGGGATGACAGATTAAGATCCTGTCTCAAAACAACAAGTATAGAGGACCAAAATTATACACTGTGTGTTTTCTGACCAAAAATGAATGATACCAGGAATTAAAAGTAAAACTGGCAAATCTTAAAATATATGAAAATAAAATACTCTTCAATGTATTTTAGCTCAGGGGTCAAAACATTAAATTTTTTAAAAAATGTCGGCCAGGCACGGTGGCTCACATCTATAATCCCAGCCCTTTGGGAGGTCGAGGTGGGTGGATCATCTGAGATCAGGAGTTTGAGACCAGCCTGGCCAACATGGTGAAACCCAGTCTCTACAAAAAAAATACAAAAATTAGCCGGGTGTGATGGTGTGAACCTGTAATCCCAGCTAATCAGGAGGCTGAGGCAGGAGAATCACTTGAACCTGAGAAGCAGAGGTTGCAGTAAGCCAAAATTGTGCCACAGCACTCCAGCCTGAACATACAAATTCAATATAATTTCTACAAAAAATCCCAATAGCACAGATTTTACAGAAATATTGTTAAATTTTGATTATGAACTGTAGTCAAATATCCATGAAAAAGAACAAACAGGCATTATACTTTCTGATTTCAAAACATATTAAAAGATACAATAACCAAAACGGCATGGTACCAATGCAAAAACAGATAAACAAATGAAAGAACAGAACAGGGAACTCAAAAATGAACTCTTCCGTATATGATCAAATGATCTTCCACAAAGTTGTCATGAGCACAATAGAGAAAAGATATTCTCTTCAAAATATAATGTTGAAAACTGGACTTCAACACTGATAACATAAGATTGGATTATTTCCTTGAACCATATATGAAAAATATTTTAAATAAGATACTTAGAAAATTGTTCAGGTACGGTAGCTCACGCCTGTAATCCCAGCACTTTGGGAGGCCAAGGCGGGAGGATCAGATCAGGAGTTTGAGACCAGCCTGGCCAACATGATGAAACCCCGTCTCTACTAAAAATACAAAAATTAGCCGGGTATGGTGGTGCACACCTGTATTCCTACCTAATCAAGAGGCTGAGGCAGGAGAATTGCTTGAACCTGGGAGGTGGAGGGTGCAGTGAGCCGAGATCATGCCACCGCACTCCAGTCTAGGTGATAGAGCAAGACTCCATCTCAGAAAAAAAAAAAAGATACTTAGAAAAAAATATAGGGCAAAGACATGACATTGGTCTTGGCAACATTCTCTTAGATATGACATTAAATGCATAAGCAACAAACGTAAAGAATAAAAAAATTTAACTACACTCTATTTCAAAACTTTTGCACATCAAAGAAAACATTCAATAACGTGACAATGCCTCTTACTAAATGGGTGATAACATTTGCAAATCACATGTGATGCGAGTTAATATTCAGAATATATAAACAACTCTTAAAATGGAAAAATAAAGTTGAATAACTTGATTTAGAAATGGATAAATAATTTAATGATATTTTCATCAAAGATACACAGGCCAGGCATGGTGACTAGTGCTTATAATCCTAGCACCTTGGGAGCCTAAGGCAGGAGGGTTATTGAAGGTCAGTAGCTCGAGACTAGACTGGCCAACATGGTGAAACTCCGTCTTTACTAAAAATACAAAAATTAGCCAGGTGTGGTGGCGCACACCTGTAATTCCAGTTACTTGGAAGGCTGAAGCAGGAGAATCGCTTGAACCCGGGAAGGCTGGAGGTTGCAATCAGCTGAGATCATGCCACTGCACTTCAGCCTGGGCAATACAGTCCATTTCAAAACACACACACACACACACACATACACACAAATGGGAAAAAGCGTTTGAAAGGACACACAAAATTACTAATTTATAGAGAAATGCATAAAAATCACAATAAAAAATAAAATCATCTCACATCCAACAGAATGGCCACTGCTAATTTTTAAAAACATCGAATCTTAATCATTTTTATTGGAAAATAAAACCCACGTTGATTGTTGGCGAAAAACCAGATGCAGCCGTTATTTAAAACTCTTAAAAATGTTCCTCAGATAATTAAAAATGAAATAATCATCACATACAACAATCCCATTTATGAATCTGTATCCAAAACATGCAACACAGCACCTGAAAGACATATCTGAACTTTCATGTTTGTTGTCCCACTATTCACAAAACCCAAAAGGCTGAAGCAACCCAGATGTTCCTTGAAGACATCAAAAAATGTAACATATACATACAGTGGAATATTATTGAGCCTTAAAAAGAAAATCGTGTCACATTTTAAGATAAACTTTGAGAATATTGTCTCCTGAAATAAACCAGTGACAAAATGATGGATACTATATGATTCCACTTATATGAGACAGTAGTCACACTGATCAAAACAGGAAGTTGAAGGGTGTTTGTCAAGGGCCAAAGAGAGTAAAATGAACAGTTGTTACTTAATGGGTATTGAGTTTCAGTTTTACAAAATATAAAATTTCTAGAAGTTTTTAACATAACAATGTGAATATACTTTACATGTCTGAAATGTACAGCTTTTTTAAAATTCTTTTTTGCGACAGGGTCTCACTCTGTCATCCAAGTTGGAGTACACAATTTTGGCTCAATGCAACATCAAACTCTAAGGCTCAAGTTATCCTCCCCTCTCAATCTCTCTAGTAGCTGGGACCATAGGTGCACACCACCATGCCTGACTATTATTAAAAATTATTTGTAGAGAGGGTTTCATAGGTTGCCCAGGGTGGTCTCAAACATTTGGGTTCAAGTGATCTTTCTGTTTTGGCCTTTCAAAATCCTGGGATTACAGATGTGAGCCCCCACCATACCTGGCCCTGAAACATACACTTAAATAGATTTAAGATAGCAAATTTTATGTTATGTGTTTTTACAAGAATTAGTTTTTTAAAAGAAAAACTGAAAAAATACACAATTATAAATCTTTCCAAAAATTACCTTCAAATAACAAAAGTGTTTTTCTTATATAAGGAAAACATATATTCAGGCCAGGTGCAGTGTCTCACACTTGTAATCCCAGCACTTTGGGAGGCCAAGGTGGCAGATCACGAAGTCAGGAAATCAAGACCATCCTGGCTAACACAGTGAAACCTCGTCTCTACTAAAAATACAAAAAAATTAGCCGAGTGTGGTGGTGGGTGCCTGTAGTCCCAGCTACTCCTGAAGCTGAGGCAGGAGAATGGCATTAATCCGGGAGGCAGAGCTTGCAGTGAGCCGAGATTGCGCCACTGCACTCCAGCCTGGGTGACAAAGTGAGACTCTATCTCAAAAAAAAAAAAAAAAAAAAAAAAAAAACACCAAACAACAACAACAACAAAAATATACATTGTTAAAAACATATGGTGAAAAGAAGGCTATTTCCATGACTACTCACTTAGATGAAACAACCATTGAAAATCATCTAAGAAAGAATATATACAAGATAAGCCATGACCAAAATTGAGGTCATATTTATAGACAATAACACACATATATATAATCTGATTGTGATAGACATGACTAACTTATCTCAATTAAACCTCACATTGTCTTAAAGTATACAAACAGAATTGCAAATTGTCTAAAATTATATGTAGGTAAAAAACAAAAAACACAATACACTGATGTTAAGAAACCTACAATAAAATAACACTAATCTGGAATGGCAACAATAATAGAAAATGTTTACTCGTAAACTATGGTATGCAACATTGATGTACCATTAAAAAAGAAGTTATCAGCCAGGCGTGGTGGCTCACACCTGTAATCCCAGCACTTTGGGAGGCCAAGGCAGGCGGATCACAAGGTCAGGAGTTCGAGACCAGCCTGACCAACGTGGTGAAACCTCGTCTCTACTAAAAGTACACTGGGCATGGTGGCAGGTGCCTGAATCCCAGCTACTCAGGAGGCTGAGGCAGGAGAATCGCTTAAACCCAGGAAGTGGAGGTTGCAGTGAGCTGAGATCGTGGCATTGCCTGGGACACAAGAGCTAAAAATTCTACCTCAAAGAAAAATAAAATAAAATAACAGAAAAATTTGAACTAGCCCAATAGAAAGTAAACTATACAGGGAAAGTGACATCAGTAAGATGCAAAAATAAAAGATGCCCTATTCGTTTATCCCCTCACAACAAGAAAATTTGTCAGCCATCCCTGACAAAAATGCCTCTATGGGAGAATCAGGCATCATGGCTCACACCTGTAAGGACAGCTACATGGTACATTAAGGTTGGAGAATCGCTTCAGGCAGGAATTTTAAGACCAGCCTGGGTTACGTAGCAACACTCCATCTTCAAAATAAACTCCTTTAAAGAATCTTTGAGATCCAGGGAGGAAGTTATGAAACTCTGCTAAAGTCCAAGATGGAGGAGTGTTTTTTCCAGGAGGCAGGCCCTCATTCATGAGGCAAACTACAGGACCCCTGTTCTTGGCTGCAGACCATGAAATGGCCCACCCAACTTGGTCTCACTGCGAATTCTGAACTTACTCTGCAATGATCCCAAACTCCTCCCCAGCCACAGTCTGGGAGAGGTCCTGCCCTTCCAGAGGCTTGGAGGAAGACACACATTTATAGCCATGTGGACAGGCCTGCAGACCTGGGGTTTTACTATGGTCCCTGAAGCAGTTCAATGACTCAGTTCCAGCTCCCTGAGCTACAGCTCATGGCCAGTTCTGCCTACATAGAAATCCACACAGTGACCTGGGAAAATCCTCTCTGGTACTCAGTGAAATCCAGACTCATCCATATCCTAATAAAAGGCCCACCATATATAGACCCAACTGCAAAAACCTGCCCTGGTGTATTCCCCACAAAGCAAAGTCCTGAAAGATTCAGTCTGTCCAAAAATATAATGGGAATTACAACTACCCAAGCTCCTTGTAACAGCCAACTAAAGGTGGACCCTAGAGCAGACCCAGCATCCTTGTGAGCAAGCTACCTCTCCACTACAAACCCAGAGGGCAACCCATCACTCTGGAGGCCAACATAAAGAGATCTTTACCCCCTGAAACCAGGTTATAAAGACTTAAAGAAGTGTTTGTTTCTTCAAATTCACAGACACCAATGCAAAACTATATTGTGCCACTGTCAATTGCTTCTATTTTAACATAGCACTGGAAGTATGTATTAGAAGAATTAGTTCAAAAAAAAAAAAAAAAAGAGGCTAGGCGTGGTGGCTCACACCTATAATCCCAGCACTTTGCGAGGCCGAGGCGGGTGGATCACAAGATCGAGACCATTCTGGCTAACATGGTGAAACCCTGTCTCTACTAAAAATAGAAAAAACTAGCCGGGCGTGGTGGCAGGCGCCTGTAGTCCCAGCTACTCGAGAAGCTGAGGCAGGAGAATGGCATGAACCCGGGAGGCGGAGCTTGCAGTGAGCCTAGATCGCACCACTGCACTCCAGCCTGGGCAACAGAGCAGACACCGTCTCCAAAAACAAAAACAAAAAAGAAAGAAAGAAAGAAAGAAAAATAGCCATTGAAATTGAGGACAAATAAGTAAAAAGTTGCTGTTGCTGTTGTAAATCATATGATCTTATCTTTTAAAAACCACTAGTACATGAAAACCTGTTTAAACTAATAAATACTGAGTAAATTAGCAAAATGTAAAATTAACATATGGTTTCATACACTTAAACTATCTGGTAAAATAGAGGAAGAAAACAATCTTATTTACATTAGCATTAAATCATAAATTTCTGAGAAGAAATTTAACCAAGCTGGTAAAAAATCTTTTTTGACAGTTTTGCTCTGTTGCCCAGGCTGAAGTGCAGTGGGGTGATCTCAGCTCACTGCAACCTCCACCTCCCAGGTTCAGGTGATTGTCCTTCCTCAGCTGCACCAAGTAGCTGGTGCACACCACCATGTCCAGCTTATTTTTTGTATTTTTAGTGAAGACGGGGTTTTGCCTTGTTGGCGAGACCAATCTCGAATTCCTGACCTCAAGTGATCCACCCGCCTCAGCCTCCCAATATGCTGAGATTACAGACGTGAGCAGCCATACCCAGCCTAAAAAATCCTCACAATGAAAGATATATCAATGAAAAAAATTAAGACACAAATAAACTTAAAAATATTTTACATATATGGATTCAAAGAATAAATACTGTTAAAGTGTCATTTATCCAAAGTGACCTACAGATTTAATAAACTTCCTATCAAAATTGCAATGGTATTTTATTTACAGTAATGGAAAATACAATCCTAAAATTTACATGAAACCACAATAAACTTTTAATAGCCCAAGCAATCTTGAGGAAAAAGAACAAAGTAGAAGGTCATCATACTTCATAATTTCAAACTATATTTCAAGGCCATAGTAATAAAAACAGGATTTTATGTGCAGAAAAATTAAGAAAAACCCAATGTAATAGAAACTACTCCCACATATTTCAGACACAATGCAAAAAGAGAACTTGAAAAATAGTTTAACATAGTTTCTCAAAATTATGCAGATATCTGTGTGTCCCCAAAAACAATGGAAAAGCAGTAAGATTGTGCAGTCTCCTATATGCCATGAAGAGGACTTTAGCTTTCACCATAAACTTGAAGGAAAAATCACTGAAGGGAAAGTAGAATCCTTAGAGAATTTAAAAGCATAGACAGAATATGCTCCTATGTGAGAGCAAAAGAAAAAAAAAACCAGTTCCCCAGAAACAACTTCTTTTGAACACAGCTTCCCAAATCACATCTTTTTTTTTTTTTTGAGATGGAGTCTCACTCTGTCGCCAGGCTGGAGTGCAGTGGCACAATCTTGGCTCACTGCAACCTCCGCTTCCCTGGTTCAAGTGATTTTCCTGCCTCAGCCTTCCGAGTAGCTGGAACTACAGGCACATGCCACCATGCCCAACTAATTTTTGCATTTTTAGTAGAGACAGGGTTTCACCATGTTGGTCAGAATGCTCTCAATCTCTTGACCTCGTGATCCCCCCCGCCTCCCAAAATGCTGAGATTACAGATATGAGCCACCGCGCCTGGCCCAAATCACATTTTAAGAACTGGCTTTCTCCTTGACCTTTAAGACCTGTCATCTGTGTCATCTGTTATATTCACTGTCACTCTCACCTACCTGGGGGTTTGGCTACCATCGCATGTCTCTTCATATTGCAGGGCTCTTTTCCTTGCTCCAGACAAATGATCAGGTCTGGCTTGGAGACAGCAATACCTGTTTTATTAAAAATAAGTAACATGAATCTTGCTCATATTCTCCCATTATCAACCTAGTAATGTGCTCAGTAAAGAGGATGTAATTATTCTAGTAAACTAATCCCAAAATATCTAATAACATAAATTTCTAAATATTTAGAAAATATTTTAAATTTGTATGTTCTTAATTTCACTACTCAGTACTACTGCATCATTGGTGGTGGCAATTAGATTTTAAGGTGTAGGCAACTTTTATGCCACTAAATTTTTGGAATTATCATTAATCTAGAGTGAAGGATACAGAGTAGCTCAGGAATGAGGAAAGTTCAGGTCAAGATGAAACATCTTGAAGAGATTTATTTCTAAATGAACAAATCCCCAGGATTTTCTTGAAAACAGGGATCTAAAACTTATTTATGCAACAGGGATCTAAAACTTATTTATGCAAAGCACAAATTTCCAAAAAAAACCTTCTACAGAAAGGAGAAACGAAACCTTTAAATTATGTATTAAAATTATCCTCACCCAGGAAGACCAGGTTTCTGTAGTTATCTAACATCACATTCCTATACAAATTCTGCTGTGAAGTGTCCAGGCATTGCCACTCCTCCAGAGAGAATTCTATGGCCACATCCCTAAATGTCAGTGGTCCCTGAAAAACACACACACACACAAACATATTTACCAACTTGCCCTGGACAGAATTTTTAATTTGACTCAAGGTGGAATGGGAAAGTAAAGAGAACTGGTTTTTACTTATAGGAGTGACTAAAATTATCCAATAAAATAATTTTCAAAACAGAAATATTCTCAAATGTATTCTCCAACTCTGAGAAAAGAGTGGCAGAAGATCCACAATAGCAGTTTATATATGATACGTTTCTAGATAATAAAGTATAGAATTAATGACACAAACACAAACATGTACATTTGTGCGTGCTATATTTACGTCATACAGAATGAGCTGTGTATATTTTTCAGATAGAAAGAAATGTTGTGTTACAAGCTAGCTTTAAAATTTTAATGTGTACAATAATAAACTGGAGATCTTGTTATGCAGATTTTCTTTCCAGAGGATCTGGAATAAAGTTTGAGTTTCCAAATTTTTAACAAGCTCACCAGTAATGCCAATGTTTTTGGCCCAAGAAGAATATTTTGTCAAACATCCAGTAAGTGGAAGAGCCTGTGTTTTTCCCAGATTTTCTGGCCTGTAAACAAAGATGAGAGCCTTTATTTTCCAAAGACAAATATATACAAAGGAAACCTAAGAAAGAAGGGCAGCTTCCAGATTAAATGTGATGGTTTACGCACATCAGCTGCATAAAGATACTTAATAAAGAAGAGAAAAATAACTCTATAGTAAGAAAAATAAATCTGTCAGGGAGCTCTTTTATTTTACTATACATAAGTTCTGGGTTACATGTTCTGTTACATAGGTATACCAAATGAATCACTAATGTCAACTGAACTAGCACAAATTTGTATGATGTGCTGAGGCACACAGAAAAACACAGCATCGTTGCTTCAACATTCCCCCTCGCAAAAGCAAATTATAGTCTGAATGTAACCATACATAAACATCAGTTTTATGCCCTCTTTAAGATACAGATAACTCTTATGTTGTTATTTTGTGTGTGTGGTTTTGTTTTTGTTTTTGTTTTGAGACAGTTTTGTTCCCTTGCCCAGGCTACAGTGCAATGGTGTAATCTTGGCTCAGTGCAACCTCCGCCTCCCTGATTCAAGCGATTCTCCTGCTTCAGTCTCCCAAGTACCTGGGATTACAGGAGCCGGCCACCATGACCAGCTGATTTTTTTTTTTTTTTTTTGGTAAAGATGGAGTTTCACCATGTTGGCCAGCCTGGTCTCGAACTCCTGTCCACCTCAGCCTCCCAAAGTGTATGGGATTACAGGTGTTAGCCACGTACCTGGCTTATGTTGTTATTTTTAATAGTAATTTTAAGTAGTCTTTAACACCATAGACAGCATTTTCTCCTAATATATTTTTTTTGGAGATACAGTCTCACTCTGTTGCCCAGGCTGGAGTGCAGTGATGCAATCTCTGATCACTACAACCTCTGCCTCTCAGGCCCAAGCGATTCTCCTGCCTCAGTCTCCCTAGTAGCTGGGACTACAAGCATGCGCCACCACACTCAGCTAATTTGTGTGTTTTTAGGATAGATGTTGGCCAGGCTGGTCATGAACTCCTGGTCTCAGGTGATTTGCCCACCTCAACCTCCCAAAGTGCTGGGGTTACAGGCGTGAGCCACCATGTTTGGCCATCTCTGATTAAATTTTTTTTAATAACTTTTTGGGTAATAAATGTTATCCTGTTTAAATAAGCATTTTGTTAATTCTGTTTTGCATAGAGCTAATGGAGAACACAAATGGAACCCCAACATTACATGTTCTCCATATTTACAAATGACCCCAGCTTGTTGGGAACAGGCCCCCCAAAATCTGGCCATAAACTGGCCATAAACAAAATCTCTGCAGCACTGTGACATGTTCATGATGGCCATGACGCCCACGCTGGAAGGTTGTGGGTTTACCGGAATGAATATCTGGCCCACCCAGGGCGGAAAACCGCTTAAAGGAGTTCTTAAACCACAAACAATGGCATGAGTGATCTGTGCCTTAAGGATGTGCTCCTGCTGCAGATAACTAGCCCAACCCATCCCTTTATTTCAACCCATCCCTTTATTTCCCATAAGGAATACTTTTAGTTAATCTATAATTTATAGAAACAATGCTTATCACTGGCTTGCTGTCAATAAATACAATACATGGGTAAATCTCTGTTTGAGGCTCTAAGCTGTGAAGGCTGTGAGACCCCTGATTTTCCACTCCACACCTCTATATTTCTGTGTGTGTGTGTCTTTAATTCCTCTAGTGCCGCTGGGTTAGGGTCTCCCCAGCCAAGCTGGTCTCGGCACCAGCTTTTCCCCAACAGGAATTTTGAGTATCCACAGCCACAAAGGAAACATTTTTAATGTTGCATATCGCAAATTCATGGTGAGAATTCTGCATGGACTATAAGAAGCCACGATGTAGAGAAAGTACAATAGGCTCTGGTATATAGGAAAGGAGTATTTTTCAGAGACCCTTGACTATCATAAGAACTTTTTAAAGTAGTTAAAATAAACTTATTTGGGAAGAAAACTGCAAGTAGAGAAGCAAAGGTTCACAAGTGCTAAACGCATGGCATTCCAGGAGGAAGAGTGGGCATGATCTGAGACATGTTTAGCTAAGAAAAAAAAAGGCCATTTTTTCCTCTTTTCTCCTCCTTCTCTGGGATTCCTTCTCAGATGAGATTCTCTGGACAAATTACACCTGCATCTTGAGAATATGCCTTTGAAGTGTCAGCACCACCTGTTTACCTGCTAGCACCACACCTACAGGCAGATGACAAGAAAAAGTCCAAAACAGATAAAGTCCACCCATTTCTGTTCTTTATAACAGCAAAGATTCAGGAACAATGAGCTGCTCCACAGATAAAAATAAAGTTTCTCTTTCTCTGTTCTCAGGTGCCCTCCCTTGCCACAGACACCAGCAATTTCTGCTACAGTAATGGCAATATGGGCTGCACGGTCCTGTTCCTACCAAATTCAAACAGAACTGGCCCTGTGACCACCCTTTAGTACAAAGGCAGAAATTAATTCTTATGAATGTATTTTGAACCCCTCATAGCTGATTCTGTTCTCACTCTAGAAATCACCTGAGGCACTCATTAGGTTGGTGTGAAAGTAATTGTCGTTGCTGCCAATTTCTTTTTAATGGCAAGGAAAAAGAAATAAAAATAATAAGTAATAATAATAGTTGTTCATTTGTTTTTTTAACAGCAGAAGCAGACGAGGTGCAGTGGTTCATGCCTATAATCCCAGCACTTTGGGAGGCCAAGGCGAGTGGATCACCTGAGGTCAGGAGTTCAAGACCAGCCTGACCAACATGGCCAAACCCCATCTCTACTTTAAAAAAAAAAAAAAAAAATTACCAGGACATTGTGGTGCATGCCTGTAATCCCAGCTACTGGGTAGGCTGAGGCAGAAGAATTGCTTGAACCCAGGAGGCGGAGGTTGAAGTGAGACAAGATCGAGCCATTGCACTCCAGCCTGGGCGACAGCAAAAATCTGTCTCAAAAACAAAAAAAGGCGAAAACAACAATTACTTTTGTACCAATCTAATAATTAAAACAACATGGATGCTTCCACCAAGGACATTAAACAGAACTTGCGGAAAGGGCACAAGTAAAAAGATTTCTGCAAATTGGCCATGTAATCCTCATTAGAAGCCTGAGTTGATAACCACTTAACTAAGCATTGCTTCTCAGACTTTAACGAGCTTATAAATCACTTGGTGATTTTGGCCCCACTCTATGTAATGTGATTCTGCAGGTTTGGAAAGGGACCATGAATGGGAGTTTTAAACAAGTCCTTGTCAATGCTGATGTTGCTCCCCTTAGGCTCATTATTAGCACTAGTTAGAGGAAGCAGGCACAGCAAAGTGTAGCTTATACTCAGCACTCTTGTCACAACACAAATGAAGACAATCCATCTCCACCCTAAAGTATCTTCTTTGCTGTCTCTTTAAAGTTTACAGATGAAATAGAAGGCAGCAATGTCTGAATAAGTCTGCATTTGGAAAACAGCACATACACATGTACTCTGCAATGTTTATTAAGCAGACACTGCGTTCACTGTATTCTCACTCTCAAGAGTATGTTACACAGCGCTTCACTGGGAATAACACATTATGTGATTGAATCCTCATAACACCCTGGGAACTAGCACTAAATGTTCAGTAATTCCCAGGATTTAGATGAAGGACCCAGTATTTTTATTTCTTCTTCTGTTTCTCTGTCATTGATTTTTTTAAAAATGTACAGAATAAAAACAAAATACAGACAGATGAAAGAGACACAGAAAGGAAAATTTCAATCTAGTTTAAAGGAATTTTTATTGTGTTTATATTTAGTTTTTTGTGATTTGTGAAACAACCACTGCATCTGCAGGAATAGAAAACAAGTTGCTGTCCGGGTGCCCGGGTGCGGTGGCTCAGGCCTGTAATCCCAGCACTTTGGGAGGTCAAGGCAGGTGGGTGGAACACCTGAGGTCAGGAGTTCGAGACTAGCCTGGCCAACAGGGCGAAACCTCATCTCTACTAAAAATACAAATATTAGCTGGGCATGGTGGTGTACACCTGTAGTCCCAGCTACTCGGGAGGCTAAAACAAGAGAATCGCATGAACCCACAAGGCGGAAGTTGCAGTGAGCCAAGATCACACCACTGCACTCCAGCCTGGGTGACACAGAGCGAGACTGTCTCAAAAAAAAAAAAAAAAAAAAAAAACTAAAATGAACCCTGAGTCAAAAAGAAAAACAAAGGATTTAGCTGTTCATATGATTTACATACATTTCAAAAAAGCAGAAAAATATCTACATATAATCTAAATGCTTTAAAAAAACAGAGAAGAGCAAAATATTCTCCCTTATTTTCAGGAAACAGAGTAATAAAGTCTCTTATTTCTAATTTATATTTTCTCCTACAACAGCCAGGCCTCTGGACATACTCTTGAACTCTTGGACATCTGAACTCAGTAGATAACTGGATTCTGGCATCTAAGCAGTAACCTTGGGCACACTATGTGCACTTTAAAGAATGTTTATGGGGGCAAGGGAAAAACAGAAGAAAAGAGGTGTTATTCATGAGTGCATATGAATAAAGCAAGTTCTTGGAAACCTATGAAGAGACTTCGATTCTAGCACAGTAATAGTGGGAGATAACACCACCCCACAGACACTATTAGACAGATTATTGAGGCAGGAAATTAACAAAGATATTAGGACCTAAACTCAATACTTGGTCAAATAATCCTAATAGAAATTACAGAACTCTCCATCTTAAAACAACATAAATGGTCCGGCATGGTGACTCACGCCTGTAATCCCAATACTTTGGGAGGCCGAGGCAGGCGAATCACCTCAGATCTGTTCAAGACCAGCCTGGCCAACATGGTGAAACCATGTCGACTCTACTAAAATTATGAAAATTAGCTGAGTATGGTGGCGGGCACCTGTGATTCCCAGCTACTAGGTAGGCTGAGACACAAAAATCACTGGAACCTGGAAGGCGGAGTTTACAGTGAGCCATACAATTACATGGAACTTAACCCGCACTTGAATGATTATTTGGGTAAATAATGGAATTGAGACAGGAATAAAGAAGTTTTTTGAAACAAATGAGAGCAAAAATACAACACACCAGTATCCCTGGAACACAGCTGAGGCAGTGTTAAGAGGGAAATTTATGCCATTAAATGCTCACATCGAAAAGTTAGAAAGATCTAGATTTAACAACCTAATATCACAAATAAAAGAATGAGAGAAGCAAAAGCAAATCAACCCCTAAACTAGCAGAAGACAAGAAAAAACTAAAATCAGATGTGAACGGAAGGAGATCTATACATTAAAAAAACTACAAAATATTAATAAATTCAAAAGTTAAATCTTTGAAAAAATTAATAAAATAATAGCTAGATTAATGAAGAAGATTCAAATAAATACAATTAGAAGTGACAAAATGAACATTACCACTGAATGTACAAAAATACAAATAACTTGGCCAGGCACAGTGGCTCACGCCTGTAATCCCAGCACTTTGGGAGGCCAAGGACAGTAGATCACCTGAGGTTGGGAGTTTGAGACCAGCCTGGCTTGGCCAATATGATAAACCCCATCTCTGCTAAAAATACAAATATTAGCTGGGTATGGTGACACACGTCTGTAATCCTAGCTACTCGGGAGGCGGAGGCAGGAGAATCGCTTAAACCTGGGACGTGGAGGTTGCAGCGAGTCGAGATCGTGCCATTGCACTCCAGCCTGGGCGACAGAGCAAGACTCCATATTAAAAAAATAAATAAACAAACAAATAAATAAATAAATAACTTGAAATCTACTATGAACACAAACTAGAAAATCTAGAAAAAAATGAAAATTTATGGAAAAATACATCCTCCCAAGACTGAACAAAAAAGGAATCAAATCCCTGAACAGACCAATAACAAGCTCCAAAATTTAATTAGTAATAAACAGCCTACCAACCAAAAAAAAAAAAAAAAAAAAAAGTCTCGGACCAGACAGATTCACTGCTGAATTCTACCAGATGTACGCAAAAGAGCCGGTACCATTCCTACAAAAACTATTCCAAAAAAATTGAGAAGAAACTCCTCCCCAACTCATGATATAAGAACAACATTATTCGGAAACCAAAACCTGGTAGAGATATAATAAAAAATAGAAAATTTCATTTAGCCCAATATCCTTGATGAATATTGATGAAAAATTCAACAAATACTGGCAAACCAAATCCAGTAGTACATCAAAAAGCTAGTTTGGCCAGGCACGGTGGCCTGTAATCCCAGCACTTTGGGAGGCTGACGCGGGTGGATCACCTCAGGTCAGGAGTTTGAGACTAGCCTGACCAACATGGAGAAACCCTGTCTCCACTAAAAATACAAAATTAGCCGGGCATGGTGGTGCATCCCTGTAATCCCAGCTATTTGGGAGGCTGGGGCAGGAGAATCACTTGAACCCAGGAGCAAAGGCTGCAGTGAGCTGAGATCATGCCATTGCAACAAGAGTGAAACTCCATCTCAAAAAAAAAAGCTAGTTCACTATAATCAAGTAGGCTTTGTCTTTAAAATGCAAAGTTGGTTCAACAAACACAAATCAATAAATGTTATTTATCACATAAACAAAACTAAAGACAAAACCCACAAGATTATCTCAACAGATGCAGAAAAAGCTTCTGATAAAATTTAACTTACTTAATATAAAAAACCTTCAACAAACTAGGCATTAAAGGTACATACTTTAGCCTAGCATACTTTAACCTAGCAGTGGCTCACTCACACCTGTAATCCAGCACTTTGGGAGGTCGAGGCGGGCAGATCACGAAGTCAGGAGATCGAGACCACCATGGCTAACACGGTGAAACCCCTCTCTACTAAAAATACAAAACAAAGTTAGCCGGGCATGGTGGTGGATGCCTGTAGTCCCAGCTACTAGGGAGGCTGAAGCAGTAGAATGGCGTGAACCCAGGAGGCGGAGCTTGCAGTGAGCTAAGATCACGCCACTGCACTCCAGCCTGGGCAACAGAGCAAGACTCCATCTGGTGGGGCGGGGGAGAAGGTACATACTTCAAAGTAATGAGTTATCTATGACAAACCCACAGTCAACATATTGAATGGACACAAGCTGGAGGAATTCCTCCTTGAAAACTGCCAAAATACAAGGATGCCTTCTCTCACCACTCCGATTTAACACAGAATTCTAAGTCCTGGCCAGAGCAGTCAAGCAATTGAAAAAAAAAAAAAAGGCATCCAAACAGGAAGATAGAAAGTCAAACTATCCCTGTTTCTAGATGACATGATTCTATACCTAGAAAACCCTGTATTCTCTACAGAAAAGCACTTTAAAATGACAACTTCAGCAAAGTTTCAGGATACAAAATAAATGTACAAAAATCAGTAGCATCTCTGGTACATCAAAAGCATCCAGGCCAAAAGCCAAATCAAAAACAATTCCATTCACAATTTCCACAAAAAATAATAAAAAATCTAGGGATACAGCTAACCAGGGCAAGAATTACAAGACACTGCTTAAAGAGGTCAGAGATGACACAAATGGAAAATCATTGAATGCTGACAGACAGAAAAGACTGGTATCATTGAAATGGCCATACTGCCCAAAGAAATTTACAGATTTAAGGCTGGGCATGGTGGCTCACGCCTGTAATCCCAGGAGTTTGAAACCAATCTGGCCAACATGGCGAAACCCCATCTCTACTAAAAATACAAAAATTAGCTGGGCGTGGTGGTGCGTGTCTGTGATCCCAGCTACTTAGGAGGCTGAGGCTGGAGAATTGTTTGAACCTAGGAGGCGGAGGTTGCAGTGAGTCGAGATTACGCCATTGCACTCCAGCCTGGGCGACAAGAGCAAAACTTCGTCTCAAAATAAATAAATAAATAAATAAAAATTGACAGATTTAATGCTATTTTATCAAATTACCAAAAAGCTTAACAGAAAAAAAACTGTTTTAAAATTCATATGAAACAAAAACAAACAAAACTCGAATAGCCAGGGCAATCTTAAGCAAAAAGAACAAAGCTGGAGTCATTACATTACCCAACTTCAAACTATAGTACCAGGCTGCAGTTACCAAAGCAGCATGGTACTGGTACCAAAAAAAAAAAAAAACACACACACCAGGCTCATAGACCAATGCAACAGGATAGAGAGCCCAGAAATAATGACACACACCTATAACTACCTGATCTTCTACAAAGCTGACAAGAGGAATGTGGGAAGAATTCCCTATTTAGTGGTGCTGGAATAACTAGCTAGCACTATGTGTAAGATTGAAACTGGACCCCTTCCTTACACTACATACAAAAGTCAACTCAAGATAAATTAGAGAGTTAAATTTGAAACTTAAAATTAAACAAAAGCCCTGGAATATAACCTAGGAAAGACCATTCTAGACATAGGAACTGGCAAATATTTTATTATGAAGATACCAAAAGCAATTGCAACAAAAGCAAAAATGGACAAATGAGACCTAATTAAACTAAAGGGCTTCTTCACACCAAAGGAAACTATCAACAGAGTAAAAAGACAACCTACAGAATAATAGAAAATATTTGCAAACTATGCTTCTGCCAAATGTCTAATATCCAAAATTGATAAAGAACTTAAGCAGGTTTACAAAAAAAAAAACTAAGTAGGAAAAAAGCATGAAGAGATGTTCTTCAAGAGAAGAAAATACATGTGGCTAACAAGCGTATTAAAAAATGCTCATTATTAATCATTAGAGAAATGTAAAGAAAAACCACAGTGAGATACAATCTCACACCAGTCAGAATGGCTATCACTAAAAAGTCAAAAAAAAAAACAAAAAACACAATGCTTGCAAGGCTGCCAAAAAAAAAAAAAAAGAATACTTATATACTGTTAGTAGGAGTATAAATTAGTTCAACCCCTGTGAAAGCAGTGTGATGATTTCTCAAAGAACTAAAATCAAAATTACCATTTGATTCAGCAACCTGGATACCCAAAAAATACCCTATATACCCCCTAAAATATAAATTATTCTATTTTAAAGACACATGCACATGCATGTTCCTTGCAGCACTATTCACAATAGTACTTGTAAGCAAAGACATGGAAGCAACCTAAATGTCTATCAATAGTAGACCGGATAAAGAAAACATTATGGCCGGACGCGGTGGCTCACACCTATAATCCTGGCACTTTGGGAGGCCAAGGTGGGCAGATCACTTAAAGTCAGGAGTTCAAGACCAGCCTGGCCAACAGGTTGAAACCCCGTCTCTACTAAAAAATACGAAAAAAAATTAGCCGGGCATGGTGGTGCATGCCTGTAATCCCAGCTGCTTGGGAGGCTGAGGCAGGAGAGTCGCTCAAACCTGGATGGTGGAGGCTGCAGTGAGCCGATATCGCACCGCTGCACTCCAGTCTGGGTGACAGAGGGAGACTGTGAAAGAGAAAAAAAGAAGAAAACATATTATCGGGTGCAGTGGCTCACGCCTATAATCCCAGCACACTGGGAGGCCGAGGCAGTTGGATTGCCTGAGGTCAGCAGTTTGAAACTAGCCCAGGACAACGTGGCAAAACCCCATACCTGCAAAAAATACAAAAAGAAAAACTAGCTAGGTGTGGTGGCATATGCCTGTAGTCCCAGCTACTTTGGGGGCTGAGGTAGGAGGATTGCTGAAGCCCAGGATATTGAGGCTGCAGTCAGCCAAGATCACACCACTGTACTCCAGCCTGGGCAACAGAATATCCTGTCTCCAAAATAAAACAGAAGATTTAATAAAAACAAAATATGATATATAAACATCATGAAATACTATGTGGCCCTAAAAAAATAATAAGGTTATGTCCTCTGCAGCAACATGGTTTGAGCTGGAGACCATCATCTTTAGCAAACTAATGCAGAAATGGAAAACCAAATACATGTTCTCATTTATAAGTAAGTGCTAAATAATAAGAACACATGGCACCTTGGGAGGCAGAGTCCAGCAGATCAGTAGCCTGGTTAACATGATGAAACCCTGTCACTATTTTTAAAAATAAATAAATTAGCCACGCATGGTGGCAGGTGCCTGTAATTTCAGCTACTCGGGAGGCTGAGGCAGGAGAATCACTTGAACCTGGCAGGCAGAGGTTGCAGTAAGATCATGCCACTGAACTGTAGCCTGAGTAAGAGCAAGACTCCATCTCAAAACAAACAAACAAACAAACAAACAAAAACACATGGACACAAAGCAGGGAACAACAAACACAGAGGCCAAATTGAGGGTGGGGGGTGAGAGAACAAAGAGGATCAGAAAAAGTACCTATTTGGTGCTATGCTTACTAACTCAGTGACAAAATAATCTACACACCAAAGCCTCACAACACAATTTTACCTATATAACAAATCGGCACGTGTACCACGAACCAAATGTAAAAGTTAAAAGGAAGAAAAATCCATGAGTGGAGAATAGTACAATGTAGGTGGAAGGATTTGTTTGTGCTATCAGATAGTGGCCCAGGGGGGCTGTACTCTGATTTGTGTCCATACAGGCAGACGGGATTATGAACAGGTGGTGCAGAACTGTTGGTTGGTGGAGAAAGCAGGTTGCTGCTGCAGATTCAGTGTACGGGGGTGGGGATATGCCCAGAGACATGTAGACACTTTTGTGGATTTTTGGCAAAAAATAGCAGGATCAAAAATGCTATGGTGAAATTCCTAAGGGCGGTGCCTAGTCCTGGGAGGGGTGTGGACACATCAATGTCTAGTGGGTATGTTTGAGAGTGGATGGGAATCCTGTGGTGGCAGCTGTGGAAAAAAGGGGTCCGTTATCACAGCTCATTTCCTCTAAGTTTTCAGTTCTTGCTTACCTTGGGAGGAGACCTGGAATCACAGGACAACGGGCAGTGTGGCAGCCTGTGTACAGGAGAACAGAGCCTCCCATTCCCACATACCCAGAGTTCCATTCCAGGCCAGGATTCTGTGATATCTCTTCTCTGGTACCAAATCTCTAGAGTTTGTTGAATACCAAGCAATTCTCTAACACCAACTAATTGTCTAACATCTGAATTCTGACACCACCCGGGGTCAGCACAGACCCTGATTCAGGGCTCAGTCCCACAACACTATCCTCACTGCAGATGCCAGTCACAAATTCCATAGGCCCATCTATACACTGGGGTTACCGTTTAAAAATCTGGGACTCCCATAACCTCCCTCAAGTTCAATAATTTGATAGGGCTACTCACAGAATTCAGCAAACACTGTAGTTATGTTGACCAGTTTATTATAAAAGACACAACATAGGAAAACTCAAATGGAAGAAATAGGACCAAGAAAAGAGGTGGGGAAAGATGAAGCACATAGATAATCCTGGTAAATAGCTGTGATTAATAAAATTATCCATCCTTTTTGTTCTCCATGAACAGTTTATGGAAAGACAGTAATGGGAAACACCCTTCCCATTATGACTTAGATGGTGCTCTCTTTTCTTACTTACCACATAACCAAACACAGACTCCACGTTTTCTTTTCTCATTAAAAAACAAACGACAACAACAGAAAAAAACAGCTCAATTGGTCTCAGTGGCTAAGAAAAAATACTTCTTAATCAAACTTTACTTAAGTTTATCTTCTTCCCACAGGTTCAGAACTTTGAGCTACCCTCAGTCTGAGCCAACATACACCATTTTATGTCCCAGCTAAGAACACACTGACTTCAGAGTAAAACATTCTCTGATATAAAATCTAATTTTCCCACCCTCTATTTGCCATCTCCTCCCACCTTCTTTCTAATCTTGTCTGCCTAAACTCTGCAATCCGTAAAGATCTTATAGTTGGTACTTTGCCTGTTGCAATACTCCTTTGGAATTCAAATTTTTTTGTACATAAATATAACTTTATTTTATAAAGTCTAGAAACTACCTTAAAACAGTAACAACTTCATCTTCAGTAAGACCCTCCCAAACCCCTTCCATCTTAACCTTAACTGCATCTGCCTGTGGGTCCCCAGCTTTCCAGGGCTCTGTAGCTTCTCTCAGTATAAAGGCTTCTTCCATGGCTGGGGTGAGCAGGCTGGGACATCTGCAGGGGAGGCTCCCCAGAAAGAACCTAACTGGGCCTTTAATAAGCTCCTTTTGCAGGCTCCACATTAGCCTTAGCTTGAAGTCACTGGGCTGAAGCTTTAATTTCCATGTCAGAGGTATTCACTTGGTTTTTGAAAGTGTTTAAAAAAATCCAGCAAAATTACTCAAACACAGTGATCATATAAGGGGAAGACATTTTAAGGTGTTTACATTTTATACCTCAACAAGAAAAGCAAAAGTATCCATTCCTTTTAGATGATAAACATGTTATTTTATAATTTTTATTAAAAATCATGTAGTAAACAATTAGTCATATGGGAACACTTCTGGGAGGTACCAAGTTTTACCATATAATTCAGCATTAAACTCAGAAATCAAGATAACAGGACATAGACCAGAGATATTCACTGTCACAAATGTACCCTGCATGTACGAACTGATGTTTTCACAAATGTAAGTAACTCACCAATCATCTACTACATACTCTTGTGGAAAAGTATTTATTTTCTACAGCCAAAATTAAAAAGAGATTCTCCCTATTTTTTTCCTTGGTAGCATTCTAAAAGCCAAGACTTGGAATTCTGTTTGATCTCACCCATAAAAGACACACCTGAGAAAATCCTTAAACTCATTCTGGGAAAGAAAAAGATAAATGATAATTTTTAACAAATGGACTATATAATTAGATATTTCTCTCCCTGAAACTCACTTTTTAAAAAATTTTTACCTTTCAAGTTTTACTAATAAAATGCAATTTACAGTAAAAAACTGAAGTCAAAAAAAGTGAACAAATTTTTCAAGATTATAAACCCCCATAGAGTGGCAGTGCTGATTAGAAAACTGATGTGTTTGACTCCTGTCAAGTCAGGCCATGATCACTTGATTCTCCCACCCCATCCTGCTAAGTGCTCAATGACCGCCCTGTTCGGAGACACTATACCTCAGTTACTGCTCCAGATGCATTTTAGTTTGCAAGTTCTTGCACCACCTCACTGGAGTAAGTTTGTTTAGTTTTTTTTTTTTTTTTTTTTTTGGGTACACTATTTTAAGGCCAGTACGGCCAACATGGCGAAACCTCGTCTCTACAAAAAACACAAAAATTAGCCAGGTGTGTCAGCGTGCACTTGTAATCCCAGCTACTTGGCAGGCTGAAACTAGAGAATCGCTTGAACCTGGGAGGCAGAGGTTGCAGTGAGCCACGATCGCCCCACTGCACTCCAGCCTGGGTGACAGAGTGAGACGGTCTCAAAAAAATAAAAAATAAAAAATAAAAAATAAAGTGCACCAGGAGATGCCTGTCAGCCTCATGACATCCATCTGCTCTTTGGAGAAGCTACACTCCATACATGAGACTGTCCTATGGGAGAAAATGACCCAGGAGCTGATATTCACTAAACATTCTAGCAGACATAGGGATTGTGGGTATCTTGGTTTATCCCCAGACAGTACTAAAACTCAAAACCAGGAAAACGCTGAGGAGTGGCTGAGGAAACATCACTCCATAAAGTTTCCAAAGGGAAACCTTGACCCAAAAACATTTTGATAAGATCTCTGTGCCTAGGGAAGATTTTTTTAAAAAGAGGCGCATACATTTTTTACAACACAGTGTCAGGGGGTGATTCTTTGCTTTCTTCTCCTGGGAAATAATTTTCAAACAGAAAAAAGTTTTTCTAAAGTGCTATCCAATGCTTTGTCAAAAAATGATTAAAATACAGTATCTAAAATGTACACTAAAATAATGTGAATTAGGATGAGGAAGTTGGCATTTCGGAATGTCAGAACTGAAAATTTGGTATTTTACTGCAAGTCAGAGTTAAGCTGGAGGAATTGGGGGTGGGGAGTAGTCTTGAGATTCTGCTTGGGCCACATGTGAAAAATTCAGGGGAAAATCTGTCCCCTGTGGAGTGTGAACATAATTAAGTAGCAGGCAATCAGACTGAGGTAGCTCTAGTCCCAGGGTCCCCATTTAAAAAAAATTTAACTCAAATTGGCCGGGCGCAGTGGCTCACGCCTGTAATCCTAGCACTTTGGGAGGCGGAGGCCGGTGGATTGCCTGAGCTCAGGAGTTCGAGACCAGCTTGGGCAACACAGTCAAACCCAGTTTCTACTAAAATACAAAACAATTAACTGGGCGTTGCGGCGTGCACCTGTAATCCCAGTTAGTTGGGAGGCTTAGGCAGGAGAATCGTATGAACCCGGGAGGCGCTGGTTGCAGTGAGCCGAGATCGCGCCATTGCACTACAGTCTGAGCGACAGTGTCAGACTCCGTCTCAGAAAGAAATGGAAAAAAAAAATCTAACTCAAACTTTTTGTAAATTACAACATTGGGGGAAACAAAATTCAGGCTTAACCAACCATAAACTACCAATTAACCTCTGATGACATAACCAGGAAATGTTCACCCTGATTTTACAAATTAAGAAACTACATAACGGTACCTAACCAACTACTGGTTTTCTTCATCATACACCTTATAAAAGTCTTTCCTTCAAGCCCCTCCCATGGACCACAAACTACAAACCATAACTGGGTGCTCTATAATTTGTGAACGACTGTCTGATTAAATTCTTTAATATTTTCGGGGTGACTTCCATACATTTTAATAGAAAAAAGGAGGGTCTGGGAACCCCACGAACCAAAGCTCTTCCTATTCATGAACCCTGCACCCTGAGTCATCGGGGAGACATGCGGCGCTGCGGGTGCAGAGCTGCCCAGAGAGGGTTCCAGGCCAGGGCACGGTCACTGCACAGGGACGAGACAGGACGCCCGGGGTCCCGGCTGCCAGCCCAGCAGCCATCTTATGACTGAAGGGGACTGAGGGCCGAGCTGCGCCAAGGAGAACTCCCGGGCGCGGATTTTGGAGTCGACTGCAGGGCAGCCGGAGTCTCGCCACCGCCACTTCCCACCAGTTCCAACCAGCCCCTCCCCCTCTCTCGGGATCTGGGACCCGGCACTCTCACCATTTCCAGGCTTCCAGGGAGTCCTGGCGTCTTAGCTGTGGATCTCCCAATACCTGCAGGTAACGGGGCCACAGAGGCTGAACCTCTAGGAGCAGAGTACACAGAGCAATGAAGACGAGACCCGGAGCTCCGGAGCTCCGGCTGAGGTAGGAGACAAAGGCCCCGCCAATTCCCGGAAGCCTTCCTGTCCGCTCCAGCTGCGTGCCTGATTGGACGGGTCCCAGCCCAGCGTCTCTGATTGGATGATGTTTAAGGACCCGCCCCCTCAGGCCCTGAATGGCAGAAGATGTGCTCAGTTGCTGAGCTGAAAGAAGATAGAATGAAACCTAAGCGGCAGGCTTTTCAATCAGGGCTTCCTCCCTGAACTGAGTCAGGCCCACCCACAGGGTATTTGCATTTAACCTTGTGTATAAGGTCATATGCATTTGTATTAATAAATAGTATATTGTGTGAAAGGAAAATAAATTTTGGGGCCCCAAAATCACTAAGCTATAGGGAAAAGTCAAGCTGGGAACTGCTTAGGCAAACCTGCCTTCCATTCTATTCAAAGTCACCCCTCTGCTCACTGAAATGACTGCATATCTGATTGCCTCCTTTTCTGAGGCTAATCAGGAACTCAGAAGAATGCAACCATTTGTTTTTTATCTACCTAGGACCTGGAAGCCCCCTCCCCATGTCCAGTTTTCTTTCTTTTTCTTTCTCTCTCTCTCTCTGTCTCTTTCGGAGTCTCGCTCTGTCTTCCAGGCTGGAGTGCAGTGGCACGATCCGATCTCCGCTCACTGCAACTTCCACCTCCGTAGTTCAAGCGATTCTCCTGCCTCAGCCTCCAGAGTAGCTGGCTAATTTTTCTTTTAGTAAAGTGCTAGGATTACAGGCGTGAGCCACCGCGCCCGACCCAGAGGTAGTTTTTTTTGAGACAGAGTTTCACTCGCATGATCTGGGGTTTTACCATGTTGGCCAGGCTGGTCTTGAACTCCTGACCTCAGGTGATCCACCCGCCTCGGCTTCCCAAAGTACTGGGATTACAGGCGTGAGCCACCGCGCCTGGCCTCAAAATAAACTTTCGAAATTAACTGAGATCTGTCTCAGATATTTGAAGTTCACAATTATATGGCTATTAACAAATGGAAAAAATATAATAACATTATTTAACAATTTCAGATTTTACGACCTTCCTAGCTTCTGGTCCTTTAAGCAGACAGCCTGAGATTTTAAAACGGAGGCAATCCTCTGAAACAAAATGTAAGTCACATGTGAATTTTAAACATTCTAGTAGCCAAACTTAAAAAAAAAACGAAGAAACAGGTGGAATTTATTGTAAAAATTTCATCTTTATATACTCTAGTTCTAGAATTCAAATATTCTAATATTCAAAATATTATTTTAATATGTGAGCAGTATGTAATTTTTCATGTAATATATTATTGTATATAATATAATATATATATAATAATATATAATATTATCTATAATATTATACATGACCTCAAGTGATCCACCCGCCTTGGCCTCCCAAAGTAGTGCTAGGATTACAGGCATGAGCCACCGCGCCCGACCCAGAGGTACTTTTTTTTGAGACGGAGTTTCACTCGCGTGATCTGGGCTCACCACAACCTCCACCTCCGGGTTCAAGCGATTCTCCTACCTCAGCCTCCCGAGTAGTTGAGATTACAGGCATACGCCACCATGCCCGGCTAATTTTGTATTTTTAGTAGAGACGGGGTTTCTCCATGTTGGTCAGGCTGATCTCAAACTCCCAACCTCATGTGATCCGCCCGCCTCGGCCTCCCAAAGTGCTGGGATTACAAGTGCTTTTAAGAGAAAGAGACAGATACGTCATAGGAGGATCTAATGGCAGAGAAAAGAAAGAGGGGACCGGGCGCGGTGGCTCACGCCTGTAATCCCAACACTTTGGGAGACCAAGGCGGGCGGATCACGAGGTCAGGAGATCGAGATCATCCCAGCCCGGCTCACACAGTGAAACCCCGTCTCTACTAAAAATACAAAAAACTAGCCGGGCGTGATGGCGGGCGCCTGTAGTCCCAGCTACTCGGGAGACTGAGGCAGGAGAACGGCGTGACCCTGGGAAGCGGAGCTTGCAGTGAGCCAAGATCGCGCCACTGCACTCCAGCCTGGGCGACAGAGCGAGACTCCGTCTCAAAAAAAAAAAAAAAGAAAGAAAGAAAGAGGGTCTAACTTATGGAAGAAATAATCACCTATTATCTGGAATAGCATAAGACAAGCAAAAGAGGTCACAACATGACTACATCAATGAGAAGAAAAAGGCAACCTGGCTGAAAGGACTCATTGGCATCATGAAGCTACATTTAGTAAGCCGAGGTGAATGGTCAGCCTCTGGGATACCAACAGTCTACCAAGAAGACTAAACTCATTCTAATAAAATCAGCATGTCTGCACCATTCTGGTGGAATAGGGTTACAGTATCCTTACAGAAGCCCCATAAAGACCAGTGGGTACCCTCCTAGAATTGAAGTTATGAAAAAGCATACCAGCGCCGGTCACGGTGGCTCATGCCTGTAATCCCAGCACTTTGGGAGGCTGAGGCGGGTGATCACCTGAGGTCAGGAGTTCGAGACTAGCCTGGCCAACATGGTGAAACCTCATCTCTACTAAAAATACAAAAATTAGCCGGTGTGGTGGTGTGCGCTTGTAGTCCCAGCAACTCGGGAGGCTAAGGTATAAGAATCGCTTGAACCCGGGAGGCAGAGGCTGCAATAAGCCAAGATGGAGCCACTGTACTCCAACCTGGGAGACAGATCAAGACTCTGTTTCCAAAAAATAAAAGCATACCAGCTTGGTGCCTTGGCTCATGCCTATAATCCTCGTGGCATCGTGGCATGGAAAACTAGAACATGGACACACAGTTAGGTTCAGAGTGGAACTTTATAGGCAAAAGAGAGAAAAGAGCTCTCTGCGACAGAGAGGGTTCTTGGAGAAATGGGTTGCCGGTTTCCGGGTGAAATGCAAGGTGCTTTATAGATGATCTTGAGAAGTTAATGCCTGATTTACATAGGGTATGAAATATTGATTGGATTAGGTGCGCTATTTGTATACAGTGCAAAAAACTGGTTAGGACTAGTTGTGCTATTTGCATAGGTGTGAAATCTGGCCACCCCCACCCTAATTTTTTATTATGCAGATAGGTTCTCTGCCTGACCAGCAGCCATATTGCCTATTTCTTTAACGTAGGCATGATGAGGAAAGGGAGGACGGAGCCTCCATGTCGAACATACCTGGCTCTCAGGTAACCCTTTTCTATTGGCACAGCTTCTGGCATTCACTAGTTAGTGCAAGGTTCCGGTTTGCTTATCCATGTTTGCAGCTCAATTTTTCAGGCTGCTTTTGGTTAAAAGGGAAACCTTGCCAGGGACTCTTTTACCCTTGCTATCTGCCCAAACAATTTCTTTCTATCTCCTGTACCACTAGCATTTTGGGAGTTTGAGGTGGATGGATCACTTGAGCCCAGGCGTTTGAAACCAACCTGGGCAATATGACAAAACACCATCTCTACTAAAAGTACAAAAATCGCCCGACATGGTGGCACAAGGCTGTATTCCCAGCTACTCAGGAGTCTGAGGTGGGAGGATCACTTGAGCCTAGAAAATGGAAGTTGCAGTGAGCTGAGATTTCACAACTGCACTCCAGCCTGGGTGACAGAATGAGACTCGGGCTCAAAACAAACAAAAAAAAAAAAGAAAAGAAAAGAAAGGAAAAAGCATAAAGCATACCTAATCATCATTTGTTTTCACAGTTTAAAAACCTTGAAACCAGACCGGGTATGGTGGCTCATCCCAGCACTTTGGGAGGCTGAGGCAGGCCGATCACATGAGGTTGTGAGTTGGACACCAGCCTGACCAACATGGAGGAACCCCATCCCTACTAAAAATACAAAATTAGCCAGGCTTGGTGGCACATGCCTGTAATCCCAGCTACTTAGGAGACTGAGGCAGGAGAATCGCTTGAACCCGGGAGGCAGAGGTTGCTGTGAGCCAAGATCACGCCATTGCACTCCAGCCTGAGCAACAAGAGCAAAATTCTGTCTCAAAAAAAAAAAACAAACAAACAAACCTTGAAATTACATTGAACTTCTGCTGATTTTAGAGAATTCTGCTATACTGTACTATAATACTGAACTTTAAACACCTTCCTTAATAGAAATATATATATATATATATATATTTGTGTGTGTGTGTGTGTGTGTGATGGAGTCTCATTTTATCTCCCAGTCTGGAGTGCAGTGGCAAGATCTTGGCTCAGTTCAACATTTGTCTCCCAGTTTCAAGCAATTCTCTTGCCTCAGCCTTCCAAATAGCTGGGATTACAGGTACACACCACCACACCTGGCTAATTATTGTATTTTTAGTAGAGATGGGGTTTCACCATGTAGGCATGGCTGGTCTGGGACTCCTGACCTCAAGTGATCCACTTGCCTTGGCCTCTCAAAGTGTTGGGATTACAGGTGTGAGCCACCGCGCCTGACATAATATTTCCTGAATGCATAAATAGTTATGTAGATAGTTTATCTTAGATTAACATGATAAAAGTAACAATTAAAGACAACATTTTAAGTGGGATAAAATTAACCAAAACCACCTCTTTTTCAATGGCTTGGCATAATTGCCATGTTTTCTGAAATGACAGATTACTAACAAGAAGCAAAGACAAGATTTTTGCTTTGCTCAGTTGTTAAGTTTTGGATCTTTTGAAATCTAAAATTCTGGCTAAACAATTTAAAGGGAGAATTCTTTAGGTGGTTTCCTAGGGTTTCCAAGGCAATACAAGAAGAATTTTGATAGGCAGGAAAATGCATGCTATATACACATATTCTTCTTCTCTGATTTGCTTTCATATTTGAAAATTGAAAATTGAAAATCTAGTCTCTTAGAGTAAGTTAACAAAAGATTTATTTTTCAGCAAAGCAAATAATTGTAGAAAACTGATGGGGAACAAATGCCATTACCTGCCAAAAACAGCATGACCAGATTCAGTGAGTATCTAGCCATGCAAATGACAGCCCAGTTAGTTACATTAAGACCCCAAAGATGCATGTGGACAGCATTTCCATGCAGTGTGGTGCACCTCCACTGGGCACCTTCTTCTGCCTGTTTACAGAGATGCCGATTTCCCCTGAGTGACTCAATGTGAATACTAGAAACTGAGAGTGCTGTGTTCAGAGGGCTTACACATGGTTAACACACTTTTACCATATTATAATAAAATTTGATGTATCCAACTCTGCCTCAGAAAGGCTTTTAGTAAAAGATTGTTTATTTATAGTACTCAATCTGGATTCATGAAAAATTATAATATTCCAGGTAAGTCACAGACACTTAAATGTCAACCCAATTCCATAAAACACACTTGAATGAGATAGTCTTCTTAGCCAAAAATTTTATCAGTAATAACAGTGTTCAGCACGTGAGTACTACTGAAGTGAGTGCTCTTCATTGTCATCATTAAAATGGCAATAGCAACACGTGCTTTCCTGTCACCAGCTGGCTTGCTCTTCATTGGTGTAAAGTGAAGAAGGTGTTGAAACAGAGAAGAAAGGTGATAGAAATTGAATACTTATATAAAATACAATTTTTAATAAAAAGTAGCATTTGATGTACAACTACAGGTAAGACTTGTATGAAATCATAATGTTGTCCTATTGACAGAATAACTTTATTCACAATATTCTTATTTCAAACAATATTCCTTTTTTGGCTACATATATGCCAGCCTTTTGGTGAAATATTACATGAGCTCAATAGAAATCAACAAAATGAGGCCGGGCGCGGTGGCTCACGCCTGTAATCCCAGCAGTTTGAGAGGCCGAGGCGGGCATATTATGAGGTCAGGAGATTGAGACCATCCTGGCTAACACGGTGAAACCTTGTCTCTACTAAAAACAAAAAATTAGCCAGGCGTGCTGACAGGCACCTGTAGTCCCAGCTGCTCGGGAGGCTGAGACGGAAGACTGGCGTGAACCCAGGAGGCGGAGCTTGAAGTGAAAGGAGATCGCCCCCTGCACTCCAGACTGGGCGACAAAGCGAGACTCCATCTCAAAAAAAAAAAAAAAAAAAAAAAAGAGAAAAAGAAATCAACAAAATGAATCTTTATTTTACCAGAAGCACTTTAGTATTGATGCATATGCTTATTTTGCTTAAAATACATTAGCTTTTGGCTGGGCACGGTGGCTCAGGCCTGTAATTCCAGCACTTTGGGAGGCCGAGGCGGGTGGATCACGAGGTCAGGAGATCGAGACCATCCTGGCTAACACGGTGAAATCCCGTCTCTACTACAAAAAATTAGCTGGGCGTGGTGGCGGGCGCCTGTAGTCCCAGCTACTCGGGAGGCTGAGGCAGGGGAAAGGCGTGAACCTGGGAGGCGGAGCTTGCAGTGAGCTGAGATCTCACCACTGCACTCCAGCCTGGGCGACACAGCAAGACTCCATCTCAAAAAAAAAAAAAAGAAAAGCTTTTTATGAGAGACACACTTTTCTTTCAGTGATTTCTGTACTGCTGAGAAATGGTTGTTCTACCAGGAAACTGCTATTCTCAGCTCTACCAACATTGACTAAGAGTGAGTGAGTGATGTGTGGATAAGAAGCAAATGTGTCTTCTCTTCATCTCTTTTTTAACGTATTCGCTGAAGAAAAAGAAGAATGCAGATAGATGAAAAATAATATGATTCCTGAAAGATCATGAAGTCCTCTTAACATGAAAAAAACAAAAAACTAAACAAAACAAAACAACGAAAAAATGAAAAAAACCACAGGGGATAGTGATGCGAGCAGAAAATATATTATTTTTCTAAGCCTCTGAAATTTCAATATACCACCTCCATTTCTTTAACAAATATATATTTCCTTCAGTTTTGACTCCTCAGGATATGATTCCATTCCCTGGTGAATCAAAACTGAGAGAAGAATAAATTATATGTTAAGGTAAGAGACATAGGGAAGACCCATTACTTTTGACCCACATCTCCTCCACCCCCAGCCCCAGGCAATCATCATTCTACTCTCTGCTTCTATAGTTTCTGTGCTAATTTTACTTAGCATAATGTCCTCCAGGTTCATTGAGGTTGTTGCAAATAACAAGAGTTGCTTCTTTTGAAGGGCGAATAGCATTCCGTTGTGTAAATATACAACATTTTCTATATTCATTCACCTGTTGATTAGCACTTAGTTTGATTCCATACCTTAGGAGTAATTGTGAGCAATCCACTTCCTTCCTTTTTTTCATTTGCTTTTAACTCTTTTTATTTTTATTTCTAGAAGTATTTTCATTTAATAATATAACTTATGACTGTTACATATCTTCATTTGAACTTGATTTGGGTCATGATCTATGAACCCAGGAGAAATTCTTTTATATCGTTGGAGCTTCGATCTACATTATTAATAAAAGATACTATTTTTCCAAGGATTGTTTTAATTTATACATAGTAGCTACAAGCATTTTTCACCGAAAAGCTCTTCTAAATATATTACAGTAAATATTTAAGAATAAGAATAAAATCATTTATATTTCAAAGATTTTTTTATACTTGACTGGGTATATTTTGTCATATTTAATGTATTTATTCTTTCTGAAAAATGCCAAAATAAGAATTTTATTGTTTTTCCTGGAATAACAGACTATAGGTTTCTGTACTGTGATTTTGCTAATTTGCATTTATTAGTACTACCTTTCCATTTTTCCTTACGTGGTATAAGGTTATAAAAATGCCTTCCAGTTGATTTCTTGGGTAATAGCAGAATCTGTTTTCTCAGTAGCCTAAGAATTCTTGATATACCACTTTTAGAGGTACTGAATACAACTGGATATATGTGCTGAAATATGGATTTATTTATAAGCTCATTAGAGACTAAATCATAGCAACACGTTATAGTTCAATATTTTTGTCTAAATTCTTGTTGAGTCACATCTATCTATACATGTTGAGTTGCCAACAGCGTTCTTATATTAAGCCAGAACTCATTTTTTACTAAGCCAGAATTCATTTTACCTTGTGGTTTCACTTGAAATGTATGAGCTGATATATATATATATATATATATATATATATAACTTATATATAATAAGTAATAAAAATTTAATTCAAACACTATGGAAAGAAAAGTCATACAGGCACATTGTAAGTGAATTGGAATCTGGCATGTGACACTGATTAACAGGTTGAGCAGATTCAACTAGACCTAAATCCCTGAAACAATATTGAAAGACAGAATTTTTAAATTAAAAATATATTTGACAAATTAATAGACCTATGAAATTTGAAAAAAATCAATTTGTTTACTCATCATCAATCAATATTAGGTTAAACTAAAAATTTTTAAACATAAAAAAATAAAATTAATTAACTATCCCCAGAGTTACTGTGATTAACACAAGACTTCAGTGTATTTGAAAACACCAAATTATTAATTAAAAATATCCATTTTGAAAAGATCTTCGAATTTTTTTTTTCTTGAGATGGAGTCTCGCTCTGTCACCCAGGCTGGAGTGCAGTGGCACAATTTGGGCTCACTGCAACCTCCGCCTCCTGGGTTCAAGCGATTCTCCTGCTTCAGCCTCCCGAGTAGCTGAGATTACACGCATCTGCCACCACACCCAGCTAATTGTTTTTTGTATTTTTAGCAGAGACAGAGTTTCACTATGTTGGCCAGGCTGGTCTTGAACTCCTGACCTCGTGATCCATTCGTCTAAGCCTCCCAAAGTGCTGGGATTACAAGCATGAGCCACTGTGCCCGGCCCGATCTTTCATATATAACTACTATGTAAAACCTAATACTAATATATTTGATTTATGGAAGATTTGTGAATGTCTATCACTGTAGTTAAAAATCATAAAATTATATAAACATACTGTCTAAACAATTTTGATTAAAATATTTGGTATTTTATTTGAGTACCAGTATTTATATAGTATGACAAATTCAGGCTTATTTTGTGAAATGATAAAAGAGTATTTTACTTTTTTAGAAAAGTAAAAAGTATTTTTATTTTTTTAATGTTGTGCCATTTTATAAAATAAGCCTAAATTTGTGGAGAAATTTTTTAAAGAAGTCAATCTTTTCTAAAGGAAGATTTATACATCAAAAACTAGAGATATAAATGTCATAATATATACATCATTTTCTGAACCCTACAGTAATCTGTAATGTTTGTTTGTATACACCAATCTTAGATTACCTAAAACATAATAAAGTTTTTTAGTGTTATATTTTACATACAAAAGTTCAAAATATATCCAGATGGACAGGAACTATGGCTGCCACTTTAAAAAAACAAATGATTGGCCGGACATGGAATCTCATGCCCGTAATCCTGGCACTTTGGGAGGCTGAGACTGGTACACCACTTGAGGGCAGAAGTGTGAGACCAGCCTGGCAAATACAGTGAAACCCTGTCTCTTCTAAAAATACAAAAAGTAGCCAGGTGTGGTGGGACACACCTGTAGTTTCAGCTACTCTAGAGGCTGAGGCAGGAGAATTAATTGAACCCGGGAGACGGTGGTTGCAGTGAGCCCAGATCGTACCACTGCACTCCAGCCTGAGCGACAGAGCAAGGCTTCATCTCAAATAAATAAATAAATGAATAAATAAATAAAAACAAATGATTTAGCACAAAAAGAACTTGAAATAGTAAACTAAACGGTGACAGTTTAGATTAAAAACATGAGAAATTACTTTTTATTTGCACTTATGCTTGCATTTATGCTTAATTACCTTTATTCATTTGGGAACATGTAGGAAATGATGTGGTGGTAACTTGCTGGGTGGTGACTAGGACAGTATTTACTGTCCTAGGGACGGTGAGATCCAGTGGACCAGAATTGTCAGCACCTCACCATGTTCCCTGCTGTCCTTTCTCTCTGTGACTAAGATTCCTGAGAGAGGAAGGGAAGGGGAGGGGAGGGGAGGGGAAAGGAGGGGAGGGGAGGGGAAGGGAGGGGAGGGGAAGGGAACAGGAGGGAGGAAACAGAGCAACTCACCATTGTACCTCCCATGCTGGTCAGAAAATCTATTTATGGTGGGCCTACTGTGTGTTGCTTGGAGACTGCATGACATGTTCATAACTGCCCTCAAGATGCCATCAATAGGGGAGCCAGATAAGTTAGCAATAATTAGCATGCATGAGCTGCTATTCTCTGCTTTAGAGGCTGCTCCTCTTACTTGGTATCTACTTGTAAGGAAAATGATCCATCTCTAAAGATTTCTATTTACTGAAAGAAAACAGAACATGATGGACTGTTCTGGTACACAGCTTCTTTTAAGTTATGGAAAGATGTTCATGATAGACTGTGTTCAGTGAAAAAATGGTATGCCATGCATGCTCGAAGTTGTGAAAAATATACACTTTAGGAAAGGGTTATATCAAAATGTCACAGTGTTTGATTGTCTCTGAGTGATGATGAGTCTTAATGATACAGGAAGTAGAATAAAATTATTTGATGGATAGTGAGCATAAAAGAATACTTGGTAGAGCTTCCCTTTAGCAAGAGAGCCAAATAAATTTTTTTCTTACTAGCAAAGATCGGCCTGAAAAATGGAGCTGCAAACATAGATAAGCAAGCTGAAAGCTTGGAAGGGTGAATGCTGGCAGCTGTGCCAATAGAAAAGGGCTGTGAGCCAGGCATGTCCAACATGGAGGTTCCATTTTTGTTGTTGTTGTTGTTACTACATGTACAGTAAAGAAATAGGCAATATGGTGCAGCTCAGGAAGAAGACCTGCTTACATAATATAAGATTAGGGTGGGAGTGGACACAAATTTTCACCCTATGCAAATTTTCCATTATCCATGCAAATGACATATCTCTAACCAATTTTTCATGCTCCATGCAAATGACATACCTGGTCCAACCAATCTTTCATGCCCTATGTAAATCAAACACCGCCCCCCTCATCAGGCATCTATAAAATCCCCTGCATTTCACTGTGGATCCTGCAGCCCATTTGGGACCTCTCTCTCTGCAGCGGAGGGAGCTTGTCTCTTTCTTCCACCTATTAGACTTCTGCTCTTAACCTCACTCTTGTGTGTCCATATCCTAGTTTTTTATGGCCATTAGACAACAAATCTCAGGTATCACCCCAGAAGAACAAGGCTGCTTCATTAGGTTCCTGGAAAATGACACTGAACCCCTGTCCTGGGGAAGGCAGACAGGATGCCCATCCAAGGTCATGGATTCATTCCTAGCTTCTCTTCTATTTACCATAAAAACAAGACTAGCTGATATTACTGAGCACTAACTATGAGCCAAGCACGGTTGCTAAGAAAGTTACATAATAACTCATTTAATTCTCCCTCAGCAACTCCGGTAGGCCTAGCTGATTCCAGTGCTTGTTTTCCATTGTTTCTCCAAGTGTGGCAGCATTTAGGAGAATTGTTTTCTTTCTTTTTAGGTTTGAATACTGTTTTTTATCTATGAAAAAGGATACTCTGATTTCTCCTAAATGATTCATACATTTAAACGTTGTTGCAATATCCAGTTATTTCTTTTCACTGGAAGGAAAGGAGGCATGCAGTTTTATTTCTGTCAGCATGCTCAGGGCCACAAAGGTGTGGACACCTAGGAGCCAGGGTCATTTTCTGAGGACAATGAGAGTCATCGAAAGGCACAAGCAGGTGAGGGACAGATTGGGGTGCTGGTTTGACAGCGCAACATGGAGCTTCCTAAGGTGCAGGCAGCTTGGAGGCAGAGAGGCAAGTGAGAGGCAGGAGTAGCAGCCCAGGCTGTCACTGAGGAGGGGACAATGTAGCAAAAATGGAGAAATGCACATGGGTCTGAAAGGTTTAGATAAATGTGGATTTCAGCACCTCCTCTCCCACACCCCACTTATCAGCTGTGAACCTGGGACAAGGCACTCCTTTCTGTGTCTTTATGACTTAGCTGAGGTGACCACTAAATAGGAAAAGTGTCTGACTGGTGACACATAATAAGTAGCTGCACGTGGTAGCTTTCTTCCCCATTCACTTGAAGCAGAAATTGGTGACCAGTTTTTTCCCTCTGAGTTGTCCAGCTGGCACCAGAGAAATTCTGAGGCTGCTTGTTCAGACAGGACCACCGTGCCTGGGCAGCATGGCAAATCTGATCCTTGGGCCAGTTTGGAAAAGGTTGGGAAGGAGACAGAGTCAGAAAAACTGGGCCAGATGCCTGTATTCCAATTTACACCCAGGCCTAGGCCCCTCTGGTTCTGGCTGTGCTGTGCCTGTCTGGGTCCTGAGCCAAGTCATACTTGGTCCTTACCCTCAGGAAGGTCACCATAGACCAAGGAAAACTCACCAATACAGCCATTGGGTAATGCCAGAGAATACCCAAGCCATCTTCTCATGCCGAGGCCTTATTAAACCCCAGTGGCTACTCTGGGAGAGAGGTGCCATTGTCTCCATTTGAAAGATAAGGAAACTGCAGCTTACAGAGAGAGATGGCCAGAGTTGTCCAGCCTGGGAGTGGCTGAGGCAGAACCGAAGTCATAACTTGCCCAGCTGCAAGGCTTGAGTTTTCAGCCTAGCTCAGAAGACATCATCCTGCCCAGGCCCGGATGCAACCTCACCCACCTGTGACTCATTTCTGGGATGACCGGAAGGAACAGGAGGCTCTGTTTTGAGCAAGGGGGAGCCCATGCCAAGCACAGCTACCTGCCCCTGCAGAAATGAGTGGGGCTGAAAGCTTCATGGTTTCCAGCTTTTCATATCTACCCTGAGCCAACAAAGGCTCGTGGCTGTTGGCACACAGGTAAATTGTCCAACCTCCAGATGGAGCAGAGCAATGGTGAAGGAAGCCTGCTGGTTCTTGTCTCAGCTCAGCCACTTCTGAGTTCTGTAGTCTTGCACCAGCCTTTGCCCCATCACTGAGACTGTTTTCTGCCTTACAATGAGGACACTGATACAAACCACATACACAATGTGGTTGAAAAGAGATAATGGGTAAAATGACCCTCACCTGCCAGGGAGTCCACGCTCAGAGAACTCTCATGCTCTTGGGTGGAATATTTCCTCAGAGAAATAGAGCTTGGGGGTCAGGGACATGGGCCCTGCCACTGACCTGCTCTGTGACTCTGAGACAGTGGCTTCCTCTCTCTGAGTTCAGATCCACACTGGGCAGGCTGCTCTGATCTCCTGTGTCCCTATGATGGGAAGGGAGTTGGTCCTCCCCAGCTTGTCAGGGAACCGTTGGCCATGGCTGAGGGCAATCTGGCCCCAGTGCCCTGGCTTATTGGAACAGCAGTAAAAGGCAAACACAAAACCCAGACCACAGGTGACCAGGGAACCTGCTCTCCTTGACTCACAAGGATATGTTGTGATTGAACCTGTGACTCTGTCCACATGCTGCTCCTCTGCAGGGATGCTGCTGTTCACTCCTACTCTACTGAGACAGGCAGATATCCTCCCATGGGAGAATTTCTCTCTCTCTCTCTCTCTCTCTCTCACACACACACACACACACACACACACACACACACCCCTAACCTGCTTCCTCCAGGCTCACAAATCACCTGTCCACAAAAGCTGCCTTCAGCAGCCCCTTAGCCTGTGAGCTGCCCTCATCCCCCTCACAGCCCTGAGTGAGGGTGCGCAGCCTCCTTGGGCAAGAGGATGGAGGCTCTGGGAGACTGCGTCGCACATCTCCAGTCCCCAGAGCGGGGCCTCTCACCAGTTGGGGCAGTGACCCGGGTCTGAAGCACCTCAGTGCTGCTCATGATTGCAGAGGATGTCCTCACCAGATAGGGGGTCCTGGAGGGCCTGGGGGATTGGTCTCTGACTGCCAGCAAAAGAAGCTGACATCAAGGCAGCGGGGCGACAAACACGGAGGCAACTGACTTGCCCGACTTTAACCCTCAGGTTTTTTAAATAAAATGCAAATGTGGGGGCTTGGGCTCAGGACTCCTGGAGCCCCGTGGAGCTGAGCGTGGATGGTGTTCGGTGTCCGGCTTCACTCCCAAACCGCACCTGGAGCGTTTGCCGGGCGGAGGGGCCCCAGGGGGACGGTTCCCGAACAAACCCAGGCGGCTTCGGTCAGCAGCAGCCCCGCTGCTTTTCCACAGCGCGGGGACCCCCATCCCCGCCAGCCCCATCGCACTGTCCCTCTCAGGTCAGAGGAGCCCATGGAGGACTGCGTGGCATCAGGACCTGCCAGGAGCCAGGGCGACCTAGAAGAATCCGGGAACCTGGCGTCCAGCGAGGACGCAGCCCCCGGAGAGGAGAGGCCACCCGAGCAGGAGTGAGAAGGGGCTCCGCGCTGCTAGGCGCCCATGGGAGCTGCAGGGCCCTGCCAGATGACCCCGGGTCCGAACCCTCCGCACCAGGTGTGGGAGCGGAGGGGACGCGGTGGGTGCGGCTCAGGCACCGGCGGGCGAGAGCCTGGACACCGCCGGGAGCCAGACCTCCTGGCCCTTTGCGGGAGGGGAGCTGGGCCAAGGAACAGTGCCAGCCCCTCACCACAAGCCGGCGACCCCATGACTCCAGGGGCTGCCGCCTCCAGCAGGTGAGCTCAGCCCGGGCGTCCCCTCCGCAACAAGGCCCGGATCCCTGCCTGGCTCCTGGAGCCCGGACTGTGCCTTCCGCAAAAGGGCTGCGCTCCAGATACAAGAAACGTTCTTCGCTCCCCGCTTTGTGGGCACTCGGTTCCTTGTAGGCGGTTCTGCTTGGCCCTTTGCCCTTATTAACCTTGACCGCGGCGGCTGGATGGACGGGGGCTGGACACCCTGAGCTCCACCCGAGTTTTCTCTTGCTGGGTGACTTGGGCTCTGGCACTCAGGACCTCCGTTTCCCTGGCAGATAGATGAACATTGCTTGAGCCACTTTGTGTTCAGACGGTTTCTTCTTTTCAGAAAGTGGCCCCCACAGTGCCCTTCCCGGCAGCATGGAGTCGACAGCGGCAGCGTTTCTATCCCGCTCTGCGGGGCTGGGTGTGAAGGGGACTGTCCCATCCCGCTGTCCTCCAGGAGCGGCACCTTTCTCTCCGCAGACTTTGCTGAAGACGCGGCCCCCTGGTCAGGGGCAGAAAACAGATCCAGGCCGCCCCGCTCCTGCTGGGTGGTGGAGAAGGAGGGCGGGCAGGTGCTAAGTGCTACTGTGAAACTAAAAATCATCATAATGAAGAAAGAATGGGTTTCGTATCTCTTAATTCTTACCATCAATAGGGTATTCATGGGCCCATTTGACAGAGGAGGAAGCCATCTGGAGAAGTTCCCTTCCTTGAGAGCCAGGCCGTTCCGTTCCCTGTCCAGCCCCGTGTCACCTGCTTCCCTTACAGCTCGCCCTCTCCCCCTCTCATCTTCAGAACACGCTTCCCCATGGGGGCAGGGATTTGAGCTCAGAGGTGTTGAGCAGCCGGTGCGAGGACACAGAGCTCACGGGAGGAAGGACCCCCATAGTGACAGGGACAGCTGAGGAGGGAGCGCCCTCCTCTGGCTGGAGGGTGGGGTAGCAGCAGCTGCCAGGCTTCAGGGAATGGGGTGAAATGAGGGCCCTAGGGGCTCCCCAGGTGGAAGCACAGGTCTGGCAGAGGTTCCCAGGTGACTGGAGTTTGAGTGAGCGTCAGGGAGGTGTGTGAGGAAGGTGGAGATAGGTCCCACTCGGGCAGGTCCTGCCTGAGTACCAGCATTGGGGCTGGAACTTAACAGGGGTGGGGGAATTTTCTGCCTGCCCTGGGGCTGGGGTTATGCCCTCATGGCAGGTAGTGCTTCCTGCTTCCCCCATCAGGATGCAAGTTCTGGAGTGGCACAGGGTGAGGAACCAGTGACCCACCCAACCACCCCTCTGAAATGGGTCAAGGGGAACCCTGGGGCAGGACACCCTGCTGAGAGTCAGAGCCCTGAACTATTAAGAAAAAAAAAAAAAGAAGAAGAAGAAGAAGACCGGGCACGGCGGCTCATGCTTGTAATCCCAGCACTTCCGGAGGCCGAGGCGGATGGATCACGAGGTTAGGAGTTCAAGACCAGCCTGGCCAACATAGTGAAACCTTGTCTTTACTGAAAATACAAAAAGATTAGCTGGATGTAGTGGTGGGCGCCTGTAACCCCAGCTACTTGGAAGGAGAATCACTTGAACCCAGGAGGCAGAGGTTGCAGTGAGCCGAGATCGCACCACTGCACTCCAGCCTGTGCAACAGAGCTAGACTCCATCTCAAAAACAAACAAACAACAACAAAAAACACTGCACAATGGAGGGCTATACAGGGCCACATGGAAGAAGGGAGACCCACATGGAAGGAGATGATCATGAGGCCAGGTGAGAACATGCAAAGGGCAATTGCAGGGGCTGGTCTGAGGTGTGGGAGGAATTAAGTCAGTAAGGCAGGCTGTGCATTTTAGAGAAAGCTGCCTATGTCAAAGGCTTACAGGTGCACACATTCACAGCATGGCCTCCACTTCATACATCAGAAAATAATGATAGACCTAGCTTTGCACACACACAGGGATTTGACCCAGATGAGACCTTAGTCCAAATCCAGTACCACCCATGGAAAAGTATCTCCCTAAGGGCCCCAGTGTCCTTGGGACATAACACTTTTGCGAGGAATAAGTAAAGGCACATCTGTAAAGTTCTTGGTGTCATGGCCAGCCTGGTAAGTGCCCAGCACCCATCTGCTGCCACTATCATAATGTGTGCAGGCCAAGGAAGAAATGGACAGGAGACTTCCACATGGGGACCATGCTCATCTCTGGGAGGCAACATTGGTGATGATGTGTGTTTTCCGTTTTCATTCTCTTCTGTGGTTTCCTCCTTGTACCACAATGAGCAGAAATTACTGTTTTGACGGAAAGTAAAAAGTATCATATGTCACCTTATGCAGGTGTGCCCAGGTGTGAGTTCCTTTTGCATTAAGGACTCCACTGTACTTTGGTTAAGATCCTTCACCATCTTGGCCTCAGTCTCTTCAACTGTACTGTGGAGATTGGGGATTACCTCAGACAGCTGATGTGTGAGGGTTACATGAGATGACAGTGGCTGAGTTTGTGAGTGCACATTGACTTTGCAGGCTCAGTACCACTGCATCAGATTATAATGGAAGATTTCTTAGCTCTGCACCAGGTGCCCAGTAAACATGTAGCAATTGTCAGGTTATATTAGTAGAGTTACATTTTCTCCACCAAGTGCAAATTCAGTTTCTTCTTCTGTGCCTTTTGTGACAGTGAGCTCACTTATCTTACTTTCCAGATGCAGCAGAAATGCCTACATTCGGTCCAGCTCCATTCTGCATACTGACATGTCTACCCCACGCCACTTTAATGAGAAAACCGGCTCAGTAAGGTGAAGTAACCTCCCAGGGGTCACACAGCAAGCAACAGTTCATCAAATGCCCCAGGCTCATTCAACTGAGTAGGGGAGGCCCCATCAGAGCCTACTGTGTGCTGAGCTGGGCCTGTGAACCTTGTTTCTTCCTGAAAGCTGCTCTGCAACAGACGACTGTGTCCTCATTGAATAGGTGAGGAAGGAAGCTGCCTTGCAGAGGTGGAAATCCAGAGAACCTAGTCAGCGTCAGTGTGGTTTCTCCCACCTAAGCCTGCATAATTGTCACAGTAGCTACCTTTCTGGTCTCAGTCTCCCTGCTTCTGCCCAAGGCCCCTGCAGTCTTTTCTGACCTCAGCGGTAAGCCAGAGTGATTTATTTAAACCAAGATCGCAGTTCTGTGAGAATTTGAGTAATGGAAACCATGCCAGTCTAGGAAGAAGAGCGCATCAAGATCTGATCTGGGCCTTCCCTTTCCTTCTAGCTTTCTCATCTCCTCCATTCCCTCCCAGTTGATGTCTGCTTTGGTCAACGGCACTGTGGCCCCAGCACCACCTTATCCATCTTTAGAAGCTTTTCCGTGGGCGGGCTTCTCATATCCAGTAAACCTTTTGTGACCCTATCTCTCCCCTATCACCAAACCCCAGAACCCTTCTTATGCCTCCTCACTTCCTCTCCTTCTCTCCTGTAATTGCTTCTCCCTCTAGTCTCAGTATTAACCCAGGGCAACCTAGAGGTCTGGAGGTGTAGGTGCGAAGTGACCCTGGGATGAACACACACAGATTCATGAGACTCTGCAATTCCTAAAGGGTAGAGAGTGGGACCTGGTATCACCAACGTGAGGACTTTCCCACAGGACAGGTGACTTAATGAGTAGCATATGTGACCAAGAGATACCATTTTACCAGGCAGACAGTGAAGGGGCAGAAGAGAGGAGGGCTAGAAGAACCTTTTCTGTTTTCTCCCTGATCCATTTATCTCTGTCCTAACCGAAGACCTGCAGGAGAGGCAGTGACTTGCTTAAGGTCCCAGCACCTTGGAGGAGACAAAACCAGGACTACAGAGAGAGCTTGGGGAAGCATTGGGTCTCTGTTGACGATTCGTAACGCTGGCTCATCCCTGCCTTATCTTGGGGTAGTGGGACTATCCCGTGGATCCCCCAGAGAAGACAGGCGAGAGTCCAATGCCAACACATGTCCACAAAGGTCCCCTGGTCCACGAAGCGGGAGAAACTTGTCACCAGGCAAAGGTGGCATACACTGAGACACGAGGTAAGGCTCACCGCTCGCGACAGGTGTCCCGCGACTGGCGCATGCGCATCCGCGAGGCAGGCGCCGGGACCAGGCTGTCAGGGCTGTCAGCCTGCCTGAGCAGAGGAAAATGGGACAGGCAAAGTCGGCCTAGTCTCGGGAAAATGCTGCCTGCAACAATGACTGTGGAAGCCTAAAAGTAACGACCATACGGCATCCTTGGGCCGTCTCATTAGTCGGGTCCCGCAGGAGGAAGAGGCGATTCCAGTGGGCTCTGGGAACAGCTCTTTGGACTCCATTCCCGAAAGAGTCTGTGTGCAAGAATCCGGTCCCAGGAAGAAGGGAATACAGTCTGGTGAGTTGTTGAGGGATCTCCGGGTGATGGAATCACACCTGAGACCCCAGAGGAGAGTGTCAGCGGAAGATTGCGGGGCCCTTGAACTCACTGTCTCCCTTCATCCAGGGCCTCCCAGGGGCTCCTGCTTCTCAGTACGGCTGTCTGGGTTAGGGAGAAACGACAATAAAGGCAAGTCCAAGGTGGAGAAGAGGTCTCACACCTGGAACTGGCATCCAACAAGGGCACATAGGGTTGAGAGAGTGTTTCATAAACCGTCTGGTGTGATTGCAAGCCTGAAAAGGGTGCCCAGGAGTGCTGTTGAGGGGCACTGTGGATTCCCCATGAAAGCAAAGGGAAATAAAGGCTCAAATGGGAGAATGAGAGGGTTTATGCTGGAGTCAAACCCAAGTTCACGGATTCTTGCCAGAGGACCCAAGAGACTCGTGTAAAGTGCAAAAAACCCCAGCCCGCAAAATGAGACCACCACCCACAACCTGGAGGGCAGTCAAACTACCGAAAATCCCTTGAGCTCACTAAAATCCCTGGCAAGCAAAAGATCTGTGTCGAGAGGCAGTCACACCCAGCCCAAGAAGAACCAACTCCACAATGAGAAAAGACATGCAGATGAAACGAAAGAGAGCCTAGATTACCAGGCAAAAACCAGACTTGGCTGCCTAGGTCTCATCATATAGGAATCATACTGTACTCCTATAGAAGTGGGAGAACAAGAGTTTCATTGTTGGCGGATATAACGGGAATTTACTGTTCCAAAAGTATCACAGCTGCCTAGTCCTTAAAACGTAACAGTGTTTAGGAGAAAACAGTCATACAATGGTCCCCGTGAGGGTCGTCCTCCGTGAACAGCGAAACGTTGACTGTGGAAGTCTTTGAGCCAGACCCAGGAAACCCTAGGCCCACCAGAAACATGGAAGTCAGGAAAAGAGGAGGCCGGTGTGCAGGGCACATCCCAGCCAGCCTCAGTCCATCCCACTCCCATGTGTTTGCCGGAATGACAGCCAAAATTGGGAGCTGGCCAGAATGGCCCAGGTTTGCGCTCCAACTGTTCCCCGGGATGTTGGAGTTCTCCCACCTGGGCACTGGGCCATGGTGTGGATGGCTTGTGCGATGAAGGGAACGCAGGGGTGGAGTGGGAAGTACCTTCTGCATCATCTTTTGAAGGGGGCCAGGCCTCCACACCTGTGGGTATTTCTCCTCAGGTAGGATGAGAGACTGAGAAAAGAAATAAGACACAGAGACAAAGTATAGAGAAAGAACAGGGGACCCAGGGGACCTGCGCTCAGCATATGGAGGACCTGCACCATCACTGGTCTCTGAGTTCCCTCAGTATTTATTATTATTTCCACTATCTCAGCAAGGGAAATGCAGCAGGAGAGCAGGGTGATAGTGGGGAGAAGGTCAGCAAGAAAACATGTGAGCAAAGGAATCTGTGTCACAAATAAGTTCAAGGGAAGGAACTATGCCTAGATGTGCTCGTAGGCCAGATTTGTGCTTTTCTCCACCCAAACATCTCAGTGGAGTAAAGAGTAACAAAGCAGCATTGCTGCCAACATGTCTCACTTCCTGCCACAAGGCAGTTTTTCTCCTATCTCAGAACTGAACAAATGTACAATCGGGTTTTATACCGAGACATTCCATTCCCAGGAGCAGGCAGAAGACAGAGGCCTTACTCTTATCTCAACTGCAAGAGGCCTTCCTCTTTTACTAATCCTCCTCAGCACAGACCCTTCACGGATGTCAGAATGGGGGCCGGTCAGGTCTTTCCCATCCCACAAGGCCTTATCGCAGGCTATCACATGGGGAGAAACCTTGGACAATACCTGGCTTTCCAGGGCAGAGGTCCCTGTGGCTTCCCGCAGTGCATTGTGCCCCTGGTTTATTGAGAATGGAGAATGGAGATGACTTTTACCAAGCATACTGCCTGTAGACATTTTGTTAACAAAGCACATCTTGCATAGCCCCAGATCCCTTAAACCTTGATTCCACACAATACATGTTTCTGTGAGCTCAAAGTTGGGGCTAAAGTTACAGATTAACAGCATCTCAGGGCAAAGCAATTGTTCAAGGTACAGGTCAAAATGAAGTTTCTTGTCTTCCTTTTCTACATAGACACAGTAGCAGTCTGATCTCTCTTTCTTTTCCCTACATATCCCCCTTTTCTTTTTAACAAAACCGCCATCGTCATCATGGCCCGTTCTCACTGGTCACTGTCTCTTCGGAGCTGCTGGATACACCTGTAGACTAACAACAGACAGAACAGACATACAAGGATTAATATGAAACTTACAATAGTGGAACGCCTGATGGTTTTAACCCAAGTGACAGTGCTAAGATTTGTGAGGTCATCAGCAGCTTTGACGATTGCCTCAGTTTCTGGCACCAGATTTAAATGGGCTTTTGATGCCTCAAAAATTTGTCATTTTAATTTTGAAATATCCAAAGTAAGATTATCTGTTCTTCCTTGTAGATGGCGTCCAACCATGTCCCAGTGATGCTCAGACTCATTATAGGCTCGGGGTGTAGTACAAAAATCTGACGTATTCCAGTCACACTGTAACTGAAAAAGATATTCCAAGCTCATGAGCCTATCTCCCATCCAAATGACAGTTTGTCTAAGATCATTAATTTGGTTTGCCAATTTTTGATCTATTTGGGTCTGAGAATTCCACAATTTTGAGGAATTCTTTTGCCAATTATTTACATATTCTGCAGTTTGAACAGAGGAGTATAAAGCAATTCCAGCAGCCGCAGCAGTAGCTGTGACTGCAATAAGACCCACAATCACTGCAGTTAAAGTAAAAATGAATCTTTTGGATCTAGTTAGAACTCTTTTTAATACTTCTGTTATAATATGGACAGATGGGGAAGCCTCCCACGGTTGGTCCATGGACACACGGATTCACACGCCCTCTCTTGCCCTCACCAGCAGAATATAGTGCTGCCAATCAAAAGTCGAATCAATGCAAGTAAGCAATCTACAATTTTCACAGGCTATAGTTTGGGAATCTCGTTTAGTAACTATGTTTCTTACAACTAGCATATGAGGAGGTTTTACACAACTGTGCAAAGGAATTGTCAGATTGGAATTTAGGTTAGTAGTATAATATGGCTTATGATCTCTTGTTCCTATAGCTTGATTTCCAGACAAAATTGTAATGTGGTGCAAGGCCACAGTAAGCTTCCATAATTCCGGATGTTCAGGACCAGTAGCAGGACTAACTAACTTTGGTCGAGGTGATGAAATTCCCTTTTCACTCCATTTCCATGGATAGGGTGATTTTAACTTTCTGTAAACCTGGTCCAGTCTTTTAGTTAAATCACTATCATAGGCTGGATTAGCGGGCCAGATGGATAGGGCCTGTGAACATGAGTGAGTCTGTCCCATAAAATTATAATAAAATTGGCCTCGAGGGGCCCAGTCTATAATAGTTCCAAATTCATTGTTTTGTAATACCACCTCAGTATCAGCCACACATTCTTCCCAAACTAAAACTTCTGGGCTTTTTGATTCTTTGGGAATTTTCTTGGGGCGAGGCTTCCTCTTAGGCCTAAATTTTAATGATCTTTGATAAGAAGAGTCCTGTAAGTTATTCATCTGTGGCCTGAGTGACATTCCACTTACCATGTGATAGGTAAATCTACTGGTGGCACTGACAGTAGGTACTTCTACCAACCAATTTTGGGTTGTAGACATTAAACATCCTGGTGCCTTCCCTAGGCAAATAGGAGGATAATGATACCCAGTGGAAATATTTGTCATCATTCCTTCTTCAGGTTGGGCAGGGCAACTATCATCTGTGAGGCCTGGTACCCATGCACTATTATTAACATATACTTCAATAGGATTATCCATCCAAGTGACTGCCTGAATTAAGGGCGGGAAAGGCACATAGGCCCAGTAAGTATAATTAGCTGCATCTGCTCCTGCAGTCACAGGGAGACTTACCACCATTGATACAATCATCAAGGCTGCAGACAGCATATTCTCTGGAGTTCATTTTACCCTTGTGTTCTTCGGGCTTTTTTCAGCTAACTGTGTCAGCTTCTTTAATTGGGCCCAGGTCGGCGGCTCTGCTTTCTCGGTGGATGGCAACTTTATCTGTTCTTCTGATATCACCATTTTGTTTATCTGGCAAGTTGATGATGCTCGATTGTGGGTTTTCTGTCTCCGCAGAGGCGATTCTCTTTGCATCTCCGATGGGTTCATTGTAGAACTTTAAATGTCTAGTAGGTATCCAAACAGGAAGTTGATTTTCTCCTGGTGAAACACAGGCAAAGCCTCTCCACTATGTTATCACTTTATCTATTTCTCATGTCTTATTTTTGTTGTCTTTCCACCAAATCAGTTTTCCTTCATGTGGTCCTTTTTTTTTTTTTTTTTTTTTTTTTTTTACCAGTAAAATGTTGCTCTGCAGAAGTAGTGGTCTGATTTCTATAAATGTTTAAAAAATTTAAAGTATGGAGTGCTAAATTAAGTTGCATCTGGAGAGTGTTACACTCCTTACTGTCTTTTTCCTTTTTTTGTTTCACCACCTGAGCTTTGAGTGTTCTATTAGTTCTTTCAATTATGGCCTGTCCTTGGGAATTATAGGAGATTCATGTTGTATGTGTAATTTTCCACTGATTTAAGAATTTTTGAAATGTTTTACTACACTATCCTGGCCCATTATCTGTTTTAATATTTTTTGAACTCCCATGACAGCAAAACAAGATAACAGATGTCTTTTAACATGGGAAGTACTTTCTCCCGACTGGCAGGTTGCCCATACAAAATGTGAATAAGTATCAACTGTCAATGGACAAATGACAATTTTCCAAATGAAGGTACATGTGTGACATCCATTTTCCATAACGCATTAGGACACAGACCTCTGGGATTAACTCCTGCCTCCTGAATGGGCAGGTGTAGGACTTGACACTGGGTGCAACGTGGTACAATATTTTTTGCCTGTTTCCATGTGATAGCAAATTTATTTTTTAGTCCTATTGCATTTACATGTGTCAAGGCATGAAGTTCTTGTGCTTCTATGAATGCATATGATTCTAGCAAGTCAGCTTGTTCATTTGCTTTAGTTAAAGTCCCTGGTAAATTAGTATGTGCTCGAATATGAGTAATATGAAATGGGAAATTTCTTTTTCTTACAGTTTGTTGTAACAAATTAAACAGCTGATTTAACTGATCATCCATACTATATTTGATTAGGGCTGTCTCAACATCCTTTGTAGCCTGTACTACATATGCAGAATCTGATACAAAGTTAATAGGCTGATTAAAATCTTGTAACACTGAAATGACGGGCAACCAACTCTGCTCTTTGAGCTGAGTGATATTGAGTTTCAATGACTCCTTTTTTTGGCCCAGTGTAAGCGGCTTTTCCATTGCTGGAACCATCAGTAAACACTGTCAGAGCATTTTTTAAAGGGTTATGTCTGGTAATTTTAGGTAAAATCCAAGTAGTCAATTTTAAAAACTGGAAGATTTTTGTTTTTGGGTAATGATTATCAATACTTCCCACAAAATCAGCAAGGCCAATCTGCCATGCAGCAGAATTGATAAAGGCTTGTCTAACCTGTTCCTTGTTTAAAGGAACAATGATTTTTATCTGGGTCACTTCCACACAATTTTATTATTCGTAATCTTGCCTGACCAATTAATGTAGCCATTTGATCCAAGTACAATGTAAAAGTCTTAATCGTACTGTGAGGAAGGAAAGATCACTCCACAAGATCTGTATTTTGAACAATAATGCCTGTTGGAGAATGTGCAGTAGCAAAAATCAAAAGTTGGAGTGGGGCTAAGTGATCTATTCTATTTACTTGTGCTGACCGAATTTTTTCTTCAATTAATTCAATTTCTTTAGTTGCATCTGGAGTTAATGTTCTTTTACTATTCAATTCTGGATCCCTTCTCAAGATAGAGAACAAATTTGACATGGCATAAGTAGAGATGCCTAGAGTTGTCCGAATCCAGGTAATATCTCCTAGCAATTTTTGAAAGTCATTTAATGTTTTTAATGTGTCTTTTCTTATTTCTATTTTTTGTGGTTTAATTTTTCTTTCTTCTACCTGCATTCCCAAGTAATGGAAAGGAGTAGAGGTTTGAATCTTATCAGATGCTATTGTCAGTCCTGCGTTTGTAACCTCTGTCTGCAGAAATGTGTAACAGTCAATTAATTTGTTTTTCGTTTCTGCAGTACACAAAATAACATCAACATAATGAATGATATGACAGTCTGAAAACTTGTCTCTAACTGGTTGAAGTGCTTGAGTTACAAAAGTCTGACAAATAGTCGGACTATTAAGCATTCCCTGAGGCAACACTTTCCTCTGAAACCTGGTAGCTTGTTCTTTATTATTTATGGCTGGTACAGCAAAAACTAATTTTTCAAAATCCTGTTTTGCAGATAAATGATAAAAAAAAAAGCAATGCTCAGATCAATTATAATTAAAGGCCAATCTTTGGCGATAATGGCCGGAGAGGGCAACCCGGGTCGGAGAGCCCCCATAGGTTGAATTACAGCATTGAGGGCTCTTGAGTCAGTTAGCCTGAGCCATCTGCTGGATTTTTTCTGAATTACAAACACAGGAGAATTCCAAGGCGAAAATGAAGGCTCAATATGTTCCTTTTCTAATTGTTCTTTTGCCAATAAGTGTAAAGCCTCCAGCTTTTGTTTTGGTAGCGGCCACTGATTTACCTATACAGGTTTTTCTAAGTTAATGGAATGGGTTTTGGAGGCTCTACAGTGGCTACTCCTAAAAAGCATACCCTATTCCTTTTCTTTCTTGATTTCTCTCAACCTCAATTGGGACTTTAATGCCATCTCCATTCTTCCCTGGTCCTTTGCCAGGGAGATATCCCATTTTAGTCATGATGATTTTTTGACTCGTGGGGCTGTATAGAGAGGCTGGGATAGTAATCTCTGCATGCCATTGCTGTAACAAGTTTCAGCCCCATAAATTAATTGGAATAGAAGTAATCATAGGTTGAACCGTGTTTTTTGATTATCAGGTCCTAGACAATGTAAAATCATGGCACTTTGATACACTTCTGAGGCAATGCCCACACCGACAAGTCCTGTAACAGGCTTTTGTTTAGTCTATTTTTTTTGGCTATTGATTTAGGGCTCCCTGAAGTGGTGGTATTTGCTGTGGGGGTTGCTGTCCCTGAAAACTCTGAGGAACAAATGGCTGAATCAGGAACGCCCCAGTTTGTTGCAGGGCCCGAGGCTGGCTCTTCATTCTGTTTCCCGACAACAGTTGCCCATTTTAATCAAATTTAGAATGACATTGATTAGCCCAATGTTTTCCTTTTCCACATCTTGGACACAGGCCAGGTGGCTCGCTATTTTTACTCTGTTTATTTAAGACTGGGCAGTTCTTTTTTAGATGATGGATTTGACCACAATTATAACATTTCCCCCAAATGTTCTAACTTATCCTCCTAAAATGACTCCCATCATTGCTTGAGCCATTAGCATTGCCTTAGGCATAGCTCCTCCAATCCCATCACAAGCCTTCACATACTCTGTAATTACATCAAGTCCTGCTGGAACTTTTCCTTTTAATGGCTTTATGGCCGATTGACATTCTGGATTTGCATTTTAATAAGCCATTAGTTCTACAATACCTTTTTGGGCGTTATCATGTGAAATAGATTTTTCAGCGGCATCTTGCAACCTTGCCACAAAGTCTGGATATGACTCTTTAGAGCCTTGTTTAATTGAATTAAAAGAAGGGCAAGTGGCTCCTGGATCCTGATTTTTTTCCCCAGACCCTGAGGCAATTAGCCCTTAGTTGTTCAATAGCCTCATTCTACATTACCGATTGTTGGTTAACGGTGCTCCAATTTGGACCTGTTCCTAGCAATTGGTTGGCATCTATATTAACAGCAGGATAAGTATCCTGATTTCTTCGTACCTGTTCTTGTACTCCATCAATCCACAAGGTTTTAAATTGTAGGAACTGAGAGGATGAAAGGGAAGATTTAGCCAAAATTTCCCAAACTTAAGGAATAAGTTTATTTCCATGAGCAAGGGGATCTAATAATGTTCTCATATAAGGGCAGTTGGGTCCATATTGTTAAATTCCTTCCTTCATATCTTTTAACATCTTCATGGTGGAAGATTAATATCTAGCCTCAGTTGGGACAGACGCTCCTTCTTGACTCCCTTTCCCGGCAGATATTGGTTGTAAAATTATCGGGAACTACCATGCCTCAAGATCTCCCTGTTTTCCGGCTTTATCAATGATTTCATGCAGTGTACTACTGTGGCCACTAGGTGGTAGTGTAGGATTAAACACCACCGCCACGGCTTGATGGTATGGGGCCTTGCTATTTGGCGAAGGACACACCACTTGAGGTCTGTATTGAACCTCTGGAGATTGCCCGTACTGAAGCACAGCTGGCGGCCAGTACTGATAAACTACCGGTGGTTGGGTTCTATTTCACAGCGGCTGATATTGTGGATATTGTATTTGGATTGGCATTGCCAGGATAGAAACTCTATTCTGTTCTACTTGATGTTCTCTTGGGGTTTGCACTTGTCTAACCTGAATTTCAGGTTGCAACGTTACAGATCAACAGCATCTAAGGGCAAAGCAATTGCTTAGGATAGAGGTCAAAATGGAGTTTCTTACGGCATCCATTTCCACATAGACATGCTAACAGTCTGATCTCTCCTTCTTTTCCCTATAATCTCTCAGAAACTGTTTAGCAGGTGAAGGTGCGGGATCCACCCATACCTCACCAGATTGCATCCTCCCCCATATGACCTAACTGGTGCTCACATTCTTTGTCCACAGAATGAAATCCCAAGACCATTGAGGAGTGCCTGCATCACGAAGTGAAGTGCCTGCTCGGTTGGGAACAGAATTCGAGGGGGATTCGAGGAGCCCTGAGCACAGGACTGCTAGGGTCTGGACCCGGTTTGGTCACAGGAAAAAGAGACACTTGGAGGTTTCTCTTATCGGGTGTGCTGTGCTCTCTTCTTTCTAGAAGAGTTGCTGCTTTGGAGGGGGAGGTGCTTTGGGCTCCTGCGAGCCTCAGTCAACCCCCAACTCACCGAGGATTCAGGAACCACGGGGAAAAAAACGACACGGAGACCCGCAGAACAAGAAGAGACTCACAAGGAGGCTAACCAGAAGGTGGGGCGACTCGAGGGGAGAAAGTAAAATTAATTTTAACAAAAGGGCTGCAGTGCTTGAGCCATATTCCTTTCAGCAGACGCCACGTACACGCAAAAAAGCACACACACACACACAGCTCACCCGGAATTCAGGAACCACGGAAAAAAATAAAGAACATGGAGACCCGGAACCCAAGAAGAACCGCACAGAGAGGCGGACCAGAAGGTCGGGCGGCTCAGGGTGGGGGGAACATAAAATGAAAAAAAAAAATAAGGGCTGCAGTGCTTGAGCCATATCCCTATCAGCAGACGCCACGTACACGCACACAGCACACAGGCCCACACAGACACACGCCCACACACGCGCGCGCGCATACACACACACACACACCCCCCAACACACACATACACACAGTGCCGCCTACACACGCGGGCAGCCAACACTCGAAACAATCCCGCACAAATACACCTCCGGGCACCTTCTCAGGCTCCGCGGTTCTGCTCCGCCAGGAAGCCCCTCCCAGGAGAGGGCACCCCGAGAACACAGGCCTGCTGTAGTCAGATATCACGGGGGGTGAGGGGGCAACGTTTAAGGAGACTCACCCCCACTCGGTCAAGGCAGGCTTGACGCATGGCGCGGATCCTTTTGGATGGTTAGGGATTTCGCGGTGGATCCCTGGGCCTTCCCCTGACATTTCCTCAGGCTGGATTGCCCCTGCCCTGTCCTAGATGGTGAGACTATACCGTGGATCCCCCAGAGAACACAGGCGAGAACCCAACACCGACGCCCATCACAGAGGTCCCCCCTCTCCGCTAAGCCGCAGGGACTCGTAGCCAGGCAACGAAGACCTTCACTGTGACGCAAGCCAGGGCTCAGCACTCGCGCCAGGTGCCCGGCCACTGGCGCATGCGCACTCGAGGGACTGGCTCGGACGCCAGGCTGGCATGGTTGTCAGCCTGCCTAAGCAAGGAACATGGTGCAGGCAGAGCCGGCCTGGTCTGAGGAAAAGGGCTGCCTCCGACTACCATTGCGGGCCTCGAAAAGTCTCCCCCAAAGGGCCTCCTGGGGCCGTCTCCGTGGTCGGCTCCCCCTGGAGGAGGAGGCGATCGGAGACTGTGAGGTGGGCGCTGAAAACGGCTCTTCGGACTTCATTCCCGGAAACGGCTCTGCGCAGGAATCGGGTCCCAGAGGCTTGGGAATGCAGTCTGGTGAGTCCTTGAGGGCTCTCCGGCTGATGGATGAATACCTGAGACCCCAGAGGAGGGTTGTGGGGCCCTTGAGCTCACCGCCTCCCTTCATCCTGGGCTGTTTAGGGACTCCTGCTTCTCAGCACGGCAGTTGGAGAGAAGCGGGAACCACGACCAAGGGAAGGACACGGTGGAGAAGGGGTCTCACCCCTGGAACTGGCATCCCACGGGGGCACGTGAGGTGGAGAGAGGGTCTCAGAGGCCGTCTGCGGCGATTGCAAGATTGAAGTGGTTGTCCACCAGTGCTGTTGAGGGGCACTGTGGATCCCCCGTGAGAGCAAAAGAAAAGCAAGACCCGCCTGGGAGAACGAGAAGGTTTGTGCTGGAGTCCAAGTCAAGATCACGGATTCTTGCCAGAGGAATCAAGAGCCTCCAGCAGAGTGCAGACAAACCTGGGCCCTACAAAGAGAGCACGACCCACGACCTGGACTGAAGTCAGCCCACTCCAAGAGCCTTGTGCCCCCTGAAGTTCCTGGCAGCCAAAAGATCCGAGGCGAGAGGCCGTTCCACCCAGCAACAGCGCCTCCACGAGGACAATGGACGCGCAGATGAAATGAACCTAGATTACCAGGCGATAGCCAGACGTGGTTGCCCGCTTCTCATCCTACAGGAATCATGCAGCACCTCTGAGAGAACTGGGAGGACCAGAGTTTCCTTGTTGGCAGATGTAACCGGAATTCACTGTTCCAAAAGGATCACAGCAGTCGAGTCCTTGCACGGTGACGGTATTGAGAAGGAAACACTCGTACAAAAGTCCCCATGAGAGTCGTCCTCCGTGAACAGGGAAACGTTGACTGTGGAAGTCTTTGAGCCAGACCCAGGAAACCCTAGGCCCAGGAGAAGCGTGGGAGTCATGAAAAGACGAGGCCGGTATGCAGGCCACATCCCAGCCAGCCTCAGTGCATCCCACTCCCATGTGTTTCCCCGAATGACAGCCGAAATCGAAAGCTGGCCCGAATGGCCCGGGACTGTGCTGCAACTGATCCCCAGCACGTTGGAGTCCTCCCACATGGGCACCGGGCCAGGGTGCGGACCGCCAGTGCGACCGAGGGAACGCAGCGGTGGAGTCAGAAGTACCTTCCGTCTTCATCTGGAAGCACCTGTTTAGCAGATGAAGCTGGGGGACCCCATGCACACCTCACCAGATTGCATCCTCACCCCATCTGAGCTAACTGCTGCCCACTCTCTCAGTCCCCGGAATGAAATCCCAAGACGATGGAGGAGTGCCCGCCTCCTGACCTCACGACGTGAAGCGGCTGCTCGGCTAGGAACCGAATTCGAGGGGGATTCGAGGAGCCCTGAGCACAGGACTGCTAGAATCTGGACCGGCTTGGCCACAGGAAAATGAGGCACTCGGAGGTTTCTGTTCTCGGGTGTGGTGTGCTCCTCTTTCTTGTTAGCAGACTTGCTGTTTTGCTGGGGGGAGGTGCTTAGGGCTCCCGCGAGTCTCAGCCAGTCCCACAGTTCACCCCGGATTCAGGAACCACGGAAAACAATAAAGGACACGGAGCCCCGGAACCCAAGAAGAACCTCACAGAGAGGCGGACCAGAAGGTCGGTGGACTCGGGAGTGGGAGGGGGTACATGAAAAGAAAAAAACAATAAGGGCTGCAGTGCTTGAGCCATATTCCCATCAGCAGACGCCACGTACACGCACACAGCACACAGGCCCACAGAGACACACGCATGTGCGCATCCACACACACACACACACACACACACACACACAGTGTCGCCTACACACGCGGGCAGCCAACACTCGAAACAATCCCGCACAAATACACCTCCGGGCACCTTCTCAGGCTGCGCGGTTCTGCTCCGCCAGGAAGCCCCTCCCAGGAGAGGGCACCCCGAGAACACAGGCCTGCTGTAGTCAGAAATCACGGGGGCGGGGCAACGTTCAAGGAGACTCACCCCCACTCGGTCAAGGCAGGCTTGACGCATGGCGCGGATCCTTTTGGATGGTTAGGGATTTCGCGGTGGATCCCTGGGCCTTCCCCTGACATTTCCTCAGGCTGGATTGCCCCTGCCCTGTCCTAGATGGTGAGACTATACCGTGGATCCCCCAGAGAACACAGGCGAGAGCCCAACACGGACGCCCATCACAGAGGTCCCCCCTCTCCGCTAAGCGGCCGGGACTCGTCGCCAGGCAACGAAGGCCTTCACTGTGACGCAAGCCAGGGCTCAGCACTCGCGCCAGGTGCCCGGCCACTGGCGCATGCGCACTCGAGGGGCTGGCTCGGGCGCCAGGCTGGCATGGTTGTCAGCCTGCCTAAGCAAGGAACATGGTGCAGGCAGAGCCGGCCTGGTCTGAGGAAAAGGGCTGCCTCCGACTACCATTGCGGGCCTCGAAAAGTCTCCCCCAAAGGGCCTCCTGGGGCCGTCTCCGTGGTCGGCTCCCCCTGGAGGAGGAGGCGATCGGAGACTGTGAGGTGGGCGCTGAAAACGGCTCTTCGGACTTCATTCCCGGAAACGGCTCTGCGCAGGAATCGGGTCCCAGAGGCTTGGGAATGCAGTCTGGTGAGTCCTTGAGGGCTCTCCGGCTGATGGATGAATACCTGAGACCCCAGAGGAGGGTTGTGGGGCCCTTGAGCTCACCGCCTCCCTTCATCCTGGGCTGTTTAGGGACTCCTGCTTCTCAGCACGGCAGTTGGAGAGAAGCGGGAACCACGACCAAGGGAAGGACACGGTGGAGAAGGGGTCTCACCCCTGGAACTGGCATCCCACGGGGGCACGTGAGGTGGAGAGAGGGTCTCAGAGGCCGTCTGCGGCGATTGCAAGATTGAAGTGGTTGTCCACCAGTGCTGTTGAGGGGCACTGTGGATCCCCCGTGAGAGCAAAAGAAAAGCAAGACCCGCCTGGGAGAACGAGAAGGTTTGTGCTGGAGTCCAAGTCAAGATCACGGATTCTTGCCAGAGGAATCAAGAGCCTCCAGCAGAGTGCAGACAAACCTGGGCCCTACAAAGAGACCACGACCCACGACCAGGACTGAAGTCAGCCCACTCCAAGAGCCTTGTGCCCCCTGAAGTTCCTGGCAGCCAAAAGATCCGAGGCGAGAGGCCGTTCCACCCAGCAGCAGCGCCTCCACGAGGACAATGGACGTGCAGATGAAATGAACCTAGATTACCAGGCAACAGCCAGACGTGGTTGCCGGCTTCTCATCCTACATGAATCATGCAGCACTCAGAGAGAACTGGGAGAACCAGAGTTTCCTTGTTGGCAGATGTAACCGGAATTCCCTGTTCCAAAAGGGATCACAGCAGCCAAATCCTTGCACCGTGACGGTGTTTAGAAGGAAACACTCGTAGAACAGTTCCCATGACTGTCATCCTCCGTGAACAGGGAAACGTTGCCTGTGCAAGTCTTTGAGCCAGACCCAGGAAACCCTAGGCCCACGATAATCGTAGGAGTCATGAAAAGAGGAGGCCGGTATGCAGGCCACATCCCAGCCAGCCTCAGTCCATCACAGTCCCATGTGTTTCCTGGAATGACAACCGAAATCAAGCTGGCCAGAATTGCCCGGGATTGTGCTCCAGTTGATCCCCCCACACGTTGGAGTCCTCCCACATGGGCATCGGGCTATTTTGCTGACGGCTAGTGCGACCAAGGGAATGCAGGAGTGGAGTGGGAATTACCTCCGTATTCATCTGGAAGCACCTTTTAGCAGATGAAGGTAGGGGACCCCATGCACACCTCACCAGATTGCATCCTCACCCCATCTGAGCTAACTGCTGCCCACCCTCTCCGTCCCCAGAATGAAATCCCATGATGATGGAGTAGTGCCCACCTCACGACTTCATGTCGTGAAGCGCCTTCACGTCTGGAACCGAGTTCGAGGGGGATTGGAGGAGCCCTCCGCACAGGACTGCTGAGATTTGGCCCCAGCTTCGCCACAGTAAGACGAGGCACTCGGAGGTTTCTGTTCTCAGGTGTTGTGTGCTCCTCTTCCTTGCTTGCAGAGTTGCTGCTTTACAGTGGTAGGTGCTTTGGGCTCCTGGGAGTCTCAGCCAGCCCCGCAGTTCACCCCGGATTCAGGAACCGTGGAAAAAGTAAATTACACCAAGTCCCGCAGCCCAAGCAGAGGTGCACAAAGGGGCTTCCCCAAGGTCGGATTCCTTGAAAAAACATTTTTCAGTCGTTCAACCATATTTCTTTCCGTGGATGCCACGTACATACCCACAGATATACACAAACACTGCAACAGTCACATGCAGTCATCCAACATTCACTACACTCCCACATACACACCCAGCCTGGCAGCTTGTGAGGCTGTGCCCTTCTTCTCTGCCAGGAAGCCCCTCCAGGGAGAAGGCACCCCGGGAAACACAGGCCTGCTGTAGTCAGAAATCACAGAGGGGCAACTTTTAAGGAGACTTATCCCCACTGCGACTAGGCCTGCTTGAAGCTCCCGGGGATCTTTTTGGATACTTAGAGATTTTGCGATGTATCTGTTGGCCTTACCCTGACTTGTCTTCAGAATGGCCTGCCTCTATTGTATCCTGGATCATGGGTGTGTCCCATGGATACCCAAAGTAGACACTTGAAAACGCAATGTGTACGCATGTCACAGTTTCCCCTCTTCGCCAAGTGGCAGAGACTTGTCACCAAGCAACTAAAGCTTTCACTGTGACTCCAGCCGGGGCTCACTACTTGCTCCTGCTGGCCTCCCTCTGGCACGTGCGTGATGCATGCTCAGTCTCCAGGCTGTCCAGGTTGTCAGCCTACCTAAGCAAGGAAAATGGTGCAGGCAGAGCCTGCCTGGTCTCAGGAAATAGGGTGCCTGCCACAAGCACTGCGGGACCTTAGAGTTCTTTACTGTAGGGCTTCCTCCTTTTGTCTCCGTGGTCATGTCCTGCTGGAGGAGGACAGGCTTTGAGACTGTGAGTTGGGCCATGGAACCTGTGCTTCTGATTCCATTCCCGAAAGAGGCTGTGTGTAGGAATCGGGTCCCATTGGGCTGGGGATACAGTCTTGTGAGTTTTTGAGGGGTCTCTTTGAGGTGGAATTTTTAGTTAAAACTCTGGAGGATGGTGTTAGCAGAAGATTGCTGTGTCCTTAAGCTCACTGTCTTCCTTCATCCTGGGACTCGCAGGGGCTCCTGCTTCTTAGCACAGTTGTCTGGGAAAGGCAGGAACCACGACAAAGGCAAGTCCAAGGTGGAGCAGAGGTCTGACACCTGGAGCTGGCATCCCACCGGGGCAGGTGAGGTTGAGAGAATGTCTCAGAGGCTGTCTAAGGGCTATTTCAAGCCTGAAAAGGTGTCCAGGAGTGGTGTTGAAGAGCACTGTGAACTCTCCACGAAAGCAAAGGAAAATCAAGTATCACCTGGGAGAACAAGGAGGGCCCATGTTAGAGTCCAAGCCACTTTGAGGGATTCCTGTTAGTGCACTCAAGAGCCTCCTGCAAAATGCAAACCACCTCAGTCCCCACAACGAGATCACTACCCACAGTCTGACCTGCAGCCAGCTGTACTGCAGTCTCTGTTGACTCTGAAATCCCTGGCAGCCAACCACATCCATGATGAGAGGAAGTACCACCCAGCAACAGCCCAATGAAAGACCCTCTCCACAGTGACGAAGGTTGTGCAGATGAAATGAAACACAGCCTAGATTACCAGGCAAAAGCCAGACACGGCTGCCTGTTTCTTATACTATAGTAATAATGTAGCTTTTTGATGGAATAGAGAAAATAAGAGTTTCCATGTTGGTGGAAATAACTGGAATCCACAGTTCCAGCAGTATCACAGCTGCCCAGTCATTAAAATGTGACAGTGCTCAGAAGGAGTGAGTCATCCAATGGATTTTAATGATGGTCATCCTCTGTGACCTGGAAATGTTTACTTGGAAGACTCTGAGCCAGAGCATGGAAACCCTAGGCCCGGGAGAAGCATAGAAGTCAGGAAAAGAGAAGGTCAGAGTGGAAGCTAAAGTTCATGCAGCATCAGTCATCCACCCCACTGCCATGTGGCTCCGGGAATGAAAGTCCAAAGGAAGAGCTGGCCAGAAAGGCCACAGTTTGGGCTTCAATGGTTTCCTGAACGTTGGATTCCTCCTTCCTTGGAATCGGGCTATGGTGTGCAAAACTTCTGCAATGAAGGGAATGCAGTACTAGGGTTGGAAGCACCTTCTGTGACATTTGTCTGCACCTCTCCTGAAGGGGAAGGTTCGGGATCCCATCCACACCTCACTAGATTGTATTCTCACCCATATCCGACCTTATTGCTGCTCACACTCTCCGACGCAGAATGAAATACAAAGACGATGGAGGAGTGCTCGCCTCACCACCTGAAGCTCCTGCTCTGCTGGGAACCAATTTCAAAGTGAATTCAATAGGCCCTGCGGACAGGACTCCTACGCTTTGGCCCAGGGTTGTCCTCAGTACAATGAGGCCTTGGGAGGTGTTCCTTCTTGGGTGTAGTGTTTCTAGAAGAATGGCTCCATTGCAGGGAAAGGTGATTTGAACCCCTGCGTGTCTCAGCCAGTCCCCCCACTTCACCGCAGTTTCAGGAAACATGGAAAAAACAAACACGCTGCCTGGCAGCCCAAGCAGAGCCACACAGAGAGGCGCACCAAAGGTCAGTGGACTCAAAAGAACAAGCATTCCAGTGCGAGAGCCACGTGAGCCACATCCTTTCAGCAGACACCACTTAAACGCACACACATAAACACACACACTCCCACACCGACACACGCACATGCAGACATCCAACACTCACAACACTCCCAGAGAAACACACTGCCCAGCAACTTCTGCAGCTGGGCGGTTCTGCTCCACAAGAAAGCCCCTCCGGGGAGAGAACAGCGCCGGAGAACACAAGCAGGCTGTACCTATAAATCCCAGGGAGGCAAGTTTCAATGAGACTCACCCCTACACAGTCTAGGCAGGCCTGAAGCATCCTGTGGATCCTTTGGGATCCTTAGGAATTTTGCGCTGTATCCCTGGGGCTCCTCTTGACGTTTCTTCAGGCTGGGTCGCCCCTGCCCACTTCTAGGATCGTGGGACTATCCCATGGATCCTTCAGAGAAGACAGGCGAGAGTCCACGGCGACGCATGTCCACAGAGGTCCCCTTCTCCGCCATGACGCAGGGACCCGTTGCCAGGCAACAGTGGAATTCACTGTGACGCAAGACACAGCTCACCTCTCGCGCCTGGCGACACGCTACTGGTGCATACGCATTCGCGAGGCGCACTCTGGTGACTGATTGTCAGGGCTGTCAGCCTACCTAAGCAGAGGAAAACGGTGCAGGCAGAGCCTGCCTGATCTCAGGATAAAGGCTGCCTGTGACAAACACTGTGGGACCCTAAAAGTCTTGACCACAGGGCCTCTTCTGGCCATCTCTCTGGTGGTGTCTCGCTGGAGGAGGAGGTGACTCGAGACTGTGAGATGGGTGCTGGAAACTCCTCTTCTGATTCCGTTGCTAAAACAGGCTGTGAGCAGGAATTGGGTCCCATGTGGCTGGGAATACAGTCTTGTCAGTTGTTTGAGGGGTCTCTGGGAGATAGAATCTTAGTTAAAACTACGAGAGGATGGTGTCAGCAGAAGATTGCGGGGCCCTTGAGTTTACTGCCTCCCTTCATCGTGGGCCTCCCAGGGGCTCCTGCTTCTCAGCACGGCTCTCTGGGAAAGACAGAACCATGTCAAAGGCAAGTCCAAGGTGGAGCAGAGGTCTCACACCTGGAACTGGTATCCCACCGGGGAATATGAGGTTGAGTGTCTCAGAGGCTGTCTGGGGGTGATTGCAAGCCTGAAAAAGGTGTCCAGGAGTGCTGTTGAGAAGCACTGTGGACCCTCATGAAAGCAAAGAAAAACCAAGGCTTGCCTGGGAATACGAGAGAACCTGTGCTGGAGTCCAAGCCACCCTGAGGGATTCCTGCCAGTGGACCGAAGAGCCTCCTGCAAAATGCAAACTACCCCAGTCCTCACATCTAGATCACTACGCATAACCGGGCCTGCAGCCAGCCGAACCGCAGTCCCTTTTCTTCCCTGAAATCTCTGGAAGCCAAGAAGATCCATGGCAAGAGGAAGTACCCAGTGAAATGAAAGACCCTCTCCACAATGACAAAGGATGTTCAGATGAAATGAAACACAACCTCGATTATGGGGCAAAAGCCAGACATGGCTGGCTACTTCTCAGCCTATAGGAATCATGCAGCCCTCTGATGAAATAGGGAGAACAAGAGTTTTTTGTTGGTGGTGGTGGTGGAAATAATGGGAATCATGGGCCCAAAAGTATCACAGCTGCCCAGTCCTTAAAACGTGACAGTGTTTAGAAGGAAACATTCATGCATTGGATTTCCATGAGAATTGTCCTCCGTGAACTGGGAAACGTTTACTGTGGAAGACTTTGAGCCAGACCATGGAAACCGCAGGCCTAGGAGCAGCATGGAAATCAGGAAAAGAGAAGCCCAGAGTGGAAGCTAAAGCCCACGCGGCATCAATCATCCATCCCACTGCCATGTGACTCCAGGAATGCAAGTCCAAAGGGAGAGTGGGCCAGAAAGGCCACAGTTTGGGTTCCAGCCATTCCCCAAACGTTGGATTCCTCCTTCCTCTGAAACGGGCTATCATATGCAAAGCTTCTGCAATGAAGGGAATGCGAAGATGGAGTTGGAAGCAACTTCAGTGACATCAGTCTGCACCTCTCCTGAAGGAGAAGGTTCTGGACCCTATCCGCACCTCACCAGGTCAGCTCTGCCTCACCAGATTTTATCCTCACCCATATCTGACTTTCTTGCTGCTCACACTCTCCGACCCAGAATGAAATGCCAAGACAACGGCGGAGTGCCGGTCTCAGGACCTGAAGCTCCTGCTCTTTTGGGAATCGAATTCGAATTGGACTCAAGGGGCCCTGCAGACAGGACTCCTATGCTTTGGCCCAGGCTTGGCCTCAGGTAAATGAGGCCCTAGGCCTTGTCTGTTCTTGGGTGTGGTGTGCTTCTCTTATTTCTAGAAGAGTGGCTCCATTGCAGGGAAAGGTGATTTGGATTCCTGCGTGTCTTACCCAGCCCCCTCTTCACCGTGGTTTCAGGAACTGCAGAGAAAACAAAAAACAGGCAGCCTTGTAGCCCAAGCGGTGCAACACAGAGGCCACAAAAGGTCGACCAACTCAAAAGAACAAGCGTCCCAGTGTGTGAGCCACATCCTTTCAGCAGGTGACACTTACGCACACAGAAACACACACAGAGACACACACATGTAGACATCTAACACTCACAGCATTCCCACAGAAACACACAGTTCAGCAACTTCTGAGGCTGCACAGTTGTGCTCTGCCAGAAAGCCCCTCCAGGGAGAGAGCAGCCCTGGGGGGTAGCTACAGGCAGGCTGTACCTAGCAATCACAGTGGGGCAGCTTTCAAGGAGACTCACCACTGCACCGTCTAGGCAGGCCTGAAGCATCCTGCGAATCCTTTGGGATCCTTAGGAATTTCAGGCTGTATACCTGGGGCTCCGCTTGACATTTCTTCAGGCTGGATAGGCCATGCCCACATCTAGAATCACGGGACTATCCCATGGATCCCTCAGAGAAGACACGAGAGTCCAACACTGACTCACCTCCACAGAGGTCTCCTGTTCTGCCAAGCCGCAGAGACCCATCACCAGGGAACCGTGGCCTTCACTGTGATGTGAGAGACAGCTCATCTCTCACGCCTGGTGCCCCGCGACTGGCTCATGAGCATTCCCGAGGCAGGCTGGGGCACCTGAGTGTCAGGGCTGTCAGCCTGCCTAAGTAGAGGAAAATAGTGCAGACAGAGCCAGCCTGGTCTCGGGAAAAAAGCTGCCTGTGACAACCACTGCAGGACACTAAAAGTCTCAGCCATAGGGCCTCCTCGGGCCATCTCCGTGGTCAGTCCCACTGAAGGAAGAAGCACATCCAGACTGTGAGGTGGGCACTGGAAACTGCTCTTCTGATTCCATTCCTGAAAGAGGCATTGTGCTGGATTCGGGTCCCACGGGGCTGGGAATACAGTCTGGTTAGTTATTGAAGGGTCTCTGAGTGATGTAGTCCTAGCTAAAACGCCTGAGGGAGGTGTCAGTGGGAAACTGCCAGATCCTTGAGGTCACTGTCTCCCTATACTCTGGACCTCTCAGTGGCTCCTGCTTCTCAGCACAGCTCTCTGAGAAAGGCAGGAACCATGTCAAAGGCAAATCCAAGGTGGAGCAGAGGTCTCACACCTGAAACTGGAAAACCATGGGGGCAGATGAGGTTTAGAGGCCATCTGGGGATGATTGCAAGCCTGAAAAGGGTATCTGGGAGTGCTGTTGAGGGGCACTGTGGATCCCCCATGAAAACAAAGAAAAATTAAGTCTCACCTGGGAGCACAATCATCCCATGCTGGAGTCCAAGCCACTTTGAAGGATTGCTGCCAGTGGACTGAGGAGCCTCCTGCCAAGTGCAAACCACTCCAGTCCCCACAATGAAATCACTACTCACAACCCGGCCTGCAGCCAGCCGAAAGGCAGTCTCTTTTGATCCCTGAAATCCTGGCAGCCAAGAAGATCTGTGGGGACAGGAAGTCCCACCCAGCAACGGCCCAATGAAAGACCCTTTTCTCAATGAAAAGGACACGCAGGTGAAATGAAACACAGCCTAGATTACCAGGCAAAATCCAGAAATGACTGGCTGCTTCTCATCCTATAGGAATCATGCAGCACTCTGCTGGAATAGAGAGAACAAGTTTCCTTGTTGGCGGAAATAACAGAAATCCACAGTTCCAGCAGTATCACAGCTGCCCAGTCATTAAAATGTGACAGCGTTTAGAAGAAAACACTCATGCAATGGACCCCCATGAGGGTTGTCCTCCATGAACTGGGAAACATTTTCTGTGGAAGACCTTGAGCAAGACCCAGGAAACCCCAGATCCACAAGGAGCGTGGAAGTCAGGAAAAGACAAGGCCAGAGTGGAAGCCAATGCCCAGGCAACATCAATCATCTATCCTACTGCCATGTGGCTCCAGGAATGAAAGTCCAAGGGTGGACCCGACCAGAAAGGCCACAGTTTGTGCCCCAAGAGTTCACGGCACGTTGGAGTCCTCCTTCCTCTGAAGCTGGAGACGGTGTGGACAGCTTCTGCAATGAGGGGAATGTGGGGATGGAATTGGAAGCACCTTCTATAACATCTGTCTGCACGTCCCCTAAAGGCGAAAGTTCAGGATCTCATCCAGTCGGATACACTAGATTGTATCTGCAAGCGCTCCAGTGGGTGAGACCCATCCTTTCACCAGACCCCACTTACACGCACACTCAGAAACACACACACAGACACACTCACACTCGAAACATTCAACATTCAACACTCGCAACACTCCCACAGAAACACGCAGTCCAGCAACTCTTGAGGCTGCACAGTTCTGTTCCACCAAGACCCTCACGGGAGAGAGCAGCCCCGGGAAACACAGGCAGGCTGTACTTAGAAATGACGGAAGGGAAACTTTCGAAGAGACTCACCCCCATGCCGTCTAGGCAGGCCTGAAGCAACCTACGAATCCTTTGAAATCTATAGTGATTTCGCGTTTTGTGCTGCATCCCCCGGCTCCCCTTGACATTTCTTCAGCCGGGGTTGGCCCTGACCATTTTGGGAACGCGGAACTATCCTGTAGATTCCCCAATGAAGATAGGCTTGAGTCCAACACCAAGGCATGTTCACAGAGGTCTCCTGCTCCACCAAGCCGCAGGGACTCGTCGCCAGGCAACAGTGGCGTTCACTGTGACGCGAGCCAGGGCTCACCGCTCCTGCTAGGTGCCCCACGTCTGGTGCATGCGCATTCGTGAGGCATGCTCCATCGCCAGGTTGTCAGGGCTGTCAGCCTGCCTAAGCAGAGGAAAATGGTACAAGCAGAGCCGGCCTGGTCTCGGGGAAAAGGCTGCCTGCAACAAACACTGAGTGACCCTAAAAGTCTCGACCATACAGCCTCTTTGGGGCGTCACTGTGGTCAATCTCGCTGGAGGAGGAGGCGCTTTCAGACTGTAAGATGGGTGCTGGAAACTACTCTTCTGATTGAATTCCCGAAAGAGGCTGTGTGCAGGAATTGGGTCCCATGGGGCTGGGGATACAGCCTGGTGAGTGGTTGAGAGGTCTCTGAGAGATGAAATTTTAGCTAAAATGCCAGAGGAGGGTGTCAGCAGAAAATTAGCAGGCCCATAAGCTCACTGCCTCCCTTCATTCTGGGCCTCCTAGGAGCCCCTGCTTCTCAGCATGGCTGTCTGAGAAGGGCAGGTACCACGTCCAAGGCAAGTCCAAGATGGAGCAGAGGCCTCAGGCCAGGAACTGGCATCCCACAGGGGCAAATGAGGTCAAGAGAATGTCTCAGAAGCCGTCTGGGGGCGATTGCAAGTCGGATAAGTGTATCCAGGAGTGCCGATGAGAGGCACTCTGGAACGTCCATGAAAGCAAATGAAAATCAAGGCTCACCTAGGAGGATGAGAGGGCCCATGCTGGAGTCCAACTCACATTGAGGGATTGCTGCCTGTGGAACCAAAAGCCGCCTGCAAAGTGCAAACCAACCCAGCCCCCACAACTAGATCACTACCCACAACCTGGCCTGCAGCCAGCCAAACCGCAGGCCCTTTTGATCCCCGAAAACCATGGCTGCCAAGAAAATCCGTGAGAAGAGGAAGGCCCTCGCAGCAACTGCCCAATGAAAGATCCTGTCCACAATGTAAAAGGACATGCAGATGAAATAAAACAGAGCCTCCATTATCAGGTAAAAGCCAGACACAGCTGGCTACTTCTCATCCTATAGGAATCATGCAGCCCTCCCATGGAATAGGGAGAGCAGACGTTTCCTTGTTGGTGGATGTAATGGGAATCCACAGTTCCAAAACTATCACAGCTGCCCAGTCCTTAAAACCTGACAGTGTTTAGAAGGAAACATTCATGCAATGGATCCCCATAAAGGTTGTCCTCCCTCAAGTGGGAAATGTTTACTGTGGAAGACTTTGAGCCAGACCTAGGAAACTGTAGGCCCACAAGGAGCATGGAAGTCAGGAAAAGAGAAGGCCAGAGTCGAATCAAAAGCCCAGGTAGCATCAGTCATCCATCCTACTGCCATGTGGCCCCAGGAATGAAGGTCTAAGGGAGGAGCTGGCCAGAAAGGCCACATTTTGGGCTCCAAGGGTTCCCCGCACTTTGGGGTCCTCCTTATTCGGAACTGGGCTATGTTGTGGATAGGTTGTGCAACGAAGAGAATGTGGAGATGGAGTTGGAAACAGCTTCTACGCCATCTGTCTGCTTCTTTTCTGAAGGTGAAGGTTCAGGACCCCATCCATACCTCACCAGACTGTATCCTCACCCCTATCCGACCTTATTTAGGCTCACACTATCCCACTCAAAATGAAATACCAAGATGATGGAGGAGTGTCTGCCTTAAGACCTGAAGCTCTTTCTCTGCTGGAAACCAAATTCGATTGGATTCAAGGAGCCCTGCAAACAAGACTCCTATAGTCTGGCCCAGGGTTGGCCTCAGGACAATGAGTACCTGGGAGGTGTCTTTTCTCCGGTGTAGTATGCTTCTCTTATTTCTAGAAGAGTGGCTCCTTTGCAGGGAAAAGTGATTTGTACCCCTGCGAGTCTCAGTCAGCTCCCCACTTCACCGCGGTTTCAGGAACCACGGGGAAAAGAAGAAACACAAAGCCCCACAGCCAAAGTGGAGGCACACAGAGAGGCGCACAAGAGGATTGACTGACTTGAAAGAACAAGCGCTCCAGTGCATAAGTCACATCCTTTAACCACCCCCACTTCCAGGTACACAGAGAAACACGTACACACAGACACACATACAGACATCAAACACTCGCAACACTCCCACAGAAATACACAACCCAGCACATTCTGAGGCTACCCGGTTCTACTCCACCAGGAAGTCGCTCTGGGGAGAGAGCAACCCTAGGGAACACAGGCAGGGTTTACCTATAAATCACTGGGCGGGGGGCAACTATCAAACAGACTCACCCACACACTGCCTAGGCATGCCTGACACATCCTGTGGGTCGCCTGGGATCCTTAGGGATTTTGATCTGCATCCCTGGGAGTCCGCTTGAGGTTTCTTCAGTCTGGGTCAGCCCTGCCCAATTCTAGGATTACGGGACTATCCCGTGGATCCCTCAGAGAAGACAGGTGAGAGTCCAATGGCGACGCACATCCACAGAGTTCTACTGGTTCTCCAAGCTGCAGGGACCCGTGGCCAGGCAACGGTGGCATTCACTGTGAAGAGAGCCGCAGCTCACCACTCACGCCTGGTGCCCCGCGACTGACCTATGCGCATTGGCTAGGCAGGCTCAGGTGTCCCGCTGTCAGGACTGTCAGCCTGCCTAAGCAGGGGAAAATAGTACAGGCATAGCCAGTCTGATCTCAAGAAAAAGGCTGCCTGAGACAACCCACTGTGGGACCCTAAAAGTCTTGACCCTATGGCCTCTTTGGGGCATCTCCGTGGTTGATCCCGCTGGAGGAGGCATTTGGAGACTAAGGTGGGCGCTGGAAACTGCTCTTCTGAGTTCTTTCCCCAAAGAGTCTGTGTGAGGAATAAGGTCCCAGAAGGATGGGTATACAGTCTGGTGAGGTGTTGAGGGGTATCCGGGTGATGGAATCATACCGGAGATCCCAGAGGAGGGTGTCAGCAGAAGATTGCCAGGCCCTTGAGCTCACTGCCTCCCTTCATCCTGGGTCTCCCAGGGGCTTCTGCTTCTCAGCACTGCTGTCTGGAAAACAAAGGCAAATCCAAAGTGGAGCAGAGGTCTCACACCTGGAACTGGCATCCCATGGGGGCAGATGAGGTTGAGAGAGTGTCTCAGAGGCCATCTGGGGCGACTGCAATCCTGAAAAGGGTGTCCAGGAATGCTGTTGAGAGGCATTGTGGACCCTCCATGAAAGCTAAGGAAAATCAAGGCTAGCCTGCGAGGACAAGAGGGCCTGTGCCGGAGCACAAGCCTTGTTCAAGGATTCCTGCCAGAAAACCAGAGAGCCTCCTCAAAGTGCAAACAACCCCAGCCCCCACAATGAGACCACTATCTGCAACCTAGAGGGCAGCCAGCCTACTCCAAGTCCCTGTTGCTTCCTGAAATCCCTGGCAGCCAAATACTGTATACAGAGACTGTCCCACCCAGCAACAGCCCAATGAAAGACCTTCTCCACAATTAGAAAGGACCTGCAGATGAAAGGAAACAGGGCCTAGATTACCAGTCAAAAGCCAGACACAGTTGCCTGCTTCTTATCCTACAGGAATCATGCAGCCCTCTGATAGAAGCAGGAGAACAAGTTTCCTTGTTGGTGGATATAACAGGAATTTACAGCTCCAAAAGTATCACAGCTGCCCAGTCATTAAAACATGACAGTGTTTAGAAGGAAACACTCATGCAATGGATCCCCATGAGGGTCGTCCTCCGTGAACTGGGAAACGTTTACTGCTGAAGACTTTGAGCCAGACCTAGGAAACCCTAGGTCCATGAGGAATATGGAAGTCAGGATAAGAGGATGCCAGTGTGGAGGCCACATCTCACCCAGCATCAATCTATCCCACTTTCATGTGGCTCCGGGAATGAAAGCCCAAATCGTGAGCTGGCCAGAATGGCCCCGGTTTGCTCTCTAACTGTTCCCCAGCACACTGGAGTCCTTCCACCTGGGCACCGGGTCATGGTGTGGACAGCTTGTGCAATGAAGGGGATGTGGGAGTGGAGTTGGAAGTACCTCTTGTGTCATCTGTCTGCATCATTTTTGCAGGTGAAGATGCGGGACCCAATCCACATTTCACCAGACTGTATCCTCACCCCATCTGACCTTATTGCTGCTCACACTCTCCATCCCAGAATGAAATCCCCAGAAGATGGAAGAGTGCCTGCCTCACGACCTGAAGCACCTACTCGGCTGGGAACCAAATTCGAGATGGATTCAAGGGGCTCTGGGAATGAAACCCCAAATCGGGACTGGCCAGAAAGGCTGCAGTTTGCACTCTGTTTCCAACTGTTCCCCACACATTGGCATCCTCCCACCTGGGCACCAGGCCACGGTGTGGACAGATTGTGTAATGAAGCGAATGTGAGAATAGAGTTGGAAGCACCTTCTGTGTCATCAGTCTGCACCTTTTTTGCAGGTGAAGGTGTGAGACCCCATCCTTATGGATTTTGCGGTGTCCCTGGGGCTCTGCTTGAGGTTTCTTCAGGCTGACTCACCACTGCACTCTACTAGGATCATGGGACTATCCTGTGGATCCCCCAGAGAAGAGAGACTAGAGTCCATCTCCGACACACCTCCACAGAAGACTCCTTTTCTGCTAAACCACAGGGACTAGTCGCCAGGCAAAGGTGGTGTTCACTGTGATGCGAGCTGTGGCTCACTGCTCTCTCCTGGTGCCCTGAGACTGGTGCATGCCCATTCGCGAGGCAGGCTCAGGCGCCATCTTATGATGGCATCGTCCTAGATTAGGCCCCATAGAAACTGAGGAAGTTGTTATCAGCCATTTATACCCTGAAAACATTAGTTCACCAAACCCTTGGTGGGGCATGGGTAGAAACTCATTAAAGTAGTCCTGGATGGTGCACAGAGTGGGAAGAAAACAGAGAAACCCAGAAAGGCTAAGCCTGAAGACGGCTCCAATCCTAGGAGATACTATTATTAAGTCCATCTTATGGAGGAGGAAACTGAAACAAAGGAAGGGAACTTGATCAAGACCATGTTGCCCCACAGTAGATGAGCCAAGATCCAAACCCAGGTAACCTGCCTCACCATCAGAGCCTGGACTCATAACCTCATGCTGCAGTTAAGCAGTTTTGCACTGTGGCTAGATACACAGACTCTGTGTTCACATCTCAACTTCTCTGCTATTTCCATTTCTGTGACTGTAGGCAATTACTTCTCTGTGCTCAGTTTCCTCTATACTGTAAGGACAGTAGCACCTGCCTTGAGGGGGGTATCTTAAATAAGTTAACAGCTGCAACATGTTTAGAACATTGCCATGGGCTGGGCACTGTGGCTCACACCTGTAATCCCAACACTTTGGGAGGCCAAGGCGGGTGGATCACCTGAGCTCTGGACTTCGAGACCATCCTGACCAACATGGCGAAACCCCATCTCTACTGAAAATACAAAAATTAGCCGAGTGTGGTGGCATGCACCTGTAATCCCAGCTACTTGGGAGGCTGAGGCAGGAGAACCACTTGAACCTGGGAGGTGGAGGTTGCAGTGACCCAAGATCGCACCATTGCACTCCAGCTTGGGTAACAAGAGTGAAACTCCGTCTCAAGAAAAAAAAAAAGAACAGTGCCATGTGCATAGTCACCATCTAGTAATAGTATCATCAATTATGCCTGAACCCTGGAAGCTCATATGTCCTTGAAGAGTTTAAAATTCTGGACTTTGAAATGCCAGACTGTGGGATCCTGGAATCTGTCAGCAGCATGCTAACATCTTCCGGCTGCAGAATTGTATGCTTCTTTGCCGGGTTGGAAGGTGCGGGGTAGTGCATTTACCTAGTTCTTCTTCACTGTAGTGTGATATCAAAGGCTTTCATTCTCCTTCCCCTGCATGCTCTCTCACTCAGATTCATACAGGCATTCTAGTCCTGCTTGACCCAATGGGAAAACAAGAGGGTGAGGAGTGAAGGTGGGTGGGTGGGTGCACTTGTTCACTTAACCATTCTGCCTCCAACCATGATGAGCTTGTGCGCTTAGGGACTGGGTCCAGAACTAAAGTGTTCTTGCTCTTTCTTTACATTTAAGCCTCAATTTGCAGCAATCTTAGAGCTTCATCTTTCCCTGTGATCCTGTCTGGGTATTTTTGCTGGATGGACATGCATTCCCTCTGCCAGGGGTGGAGAGTCTAGGGCCTGGCCAGGCAGCCATGGCAGATGAGAAGACAGTCCACATCAGCTTCATTGTGTTGGGTTATTTTTCTGCTGGCCCTTGGCACATTCCTAATGAGCCATTATTAGCCTCATTTCTACAGCACCTTCTGCAGCAGTGTCATGGTGACCAGGGATGTCATATAGAACATGTGCCACTGTTACCCAAGGCAGATGGTGGTAGGGCTTGGTGAGGGCAAGAGGACTGGAGACTGTCCCTGTATTCCATCAATCCTGATCCTTCAATCATCTTTACATTCTCATTTTGACTCCCTGTTTTCTTCTTTCTGCTCTTCTGAGCACACGTCCATGCATCCACACACCTGTCCATCCACCCATCTATATCTATTCATCCCTCTATCACATAGCATTAGGATTGACTAGAGGACCCCAGAATCTACAGTCATTAACTAGGCACCATGGAGAAGACACAATGAAACACAGCATATTATCCATGTACTTAAACCAAAAGTCAATGAGTACTTTACTCCCTCCAGGCACTCCTGTTTTAGGATGTTGTTTGGCCCTCATCCTGAGATTTTTGGTGCCTTTTGTAGTGCCATTTTATAGCAGAGAAGGCTGAGGCTCAGAAAGTGTGGTTCTGCAGCTGAGTGGCAGCATTTGTATTGGAGCTCAGATATGCAGATGTAAGCATCACCCTCCACTTTGAATTCTCTACCACAGGGCCCTGGAGTTGCTTCGCATTTTGGGGTGGGTCTGGTCTCACCTTGGTTGAATGTATTAAGCAGTGCTCTATCTTTTGTTGTCTTAATGTATTCCTAGCCCTATGACTGCTTTAGTGATGAGAAGAGCACTACTTTTCAAGTCCTGGGTTCTAGTCCCAGTTCTGTCCCAAACTTTCTGTGTGACATTTGTCTGAGCCTCAGCTTTTTGAATTGCAAAATAGGACACAAGCCTCTATTTTGCAGAGCCTCACAGGATATAAAGATCAGAGAAAAGATAGGTAGAAAAATAGTTTTTAAACTCTAGAGTGTTGTAGGAGAGCGAAAGACTGCTGGTTACCTAAAATCCTGAGGAAAGAACATGCCAGTTTCCAAATCAATTTTTGTACTTTTTCATTTTCTCTTTAACTTTAGATACAAAAAATATTTTTGGGGTGGGGGGAGGGGGGAGGGATAGCATTAGGAGATATACCTAATGTAAATGATGAGTTAATGGGTGCAGCACACCAACATGACACATGTATGCATATGTAACAAACCTGCACATTGTGCACATGTACCCTAGAACTTAAAGTATAATAATAATAAAAAAATTATGAGGTATGCTTTTAAGAGAATCCTATTGAAAACCAAACCAGTGGGTTTTTTTTTTAATATTTTAATTTACTCATTTGTGTTAAAAATATTGCAATGTAAGCAGGCATTTCTAACTTTAATGATGATTTCTCTCAGCTCCTTTAACATTTATTTCTCTGATTTTTGGCTCTACACAAGTAAAGTTTTCAAACTTTACTTTCATTTTTGTAAATTATCTTTATTCCTCTCACAGATTTGTAGTGTTTTTCTTCTCCTTGGTGTTATGCAGCCTGTTTTAAGTAATTTATTTTTTTAAGGAATTAATTTCGCTATTTTTCTCTTTTTGGCATGCTGCATGTTTGAATTCAAGCACTTATATCCGGTTTTCACTTGATTTTAGCCAAAAGGCTGAGAAGCAATTATGTCTGCTTTTCAATTTTAGAAACTTATGAGTCACCAACTCCGAATATTGACTTTGATTTTGAAAATATATTCTGTAAAAATAATCAGACTTGTTTACTCCATCTCATTCTCCCTGTCATACATGTATATGTTAGATTTTATTAATATATTTTTTCTCCTTTTATTTGTCTTTACAGTAGCTAATTACTGCTTCGTGTTCTAGTTCACTAATCTTCTCATCAGCTCAGACTAATTTAATGTTTCACACATATGTTGTATATTAAGTAGACTGATTATATTTTCAATTGTTTCCTTCACATTTGGCTGTTTTTTTCTTTTTCTTTCTTTCTTTCTTTTTTTTCTTTTTTGCTGGTCTCAGTTTTTAATCGTGGCAGGGCCTCAAGCATGTGCGCGCGCGTGCGCGCGCACGCACACACACACACACACACACTAAGGCTTCAGATCTTGTTGAAAGCTGCAATGTCGACACTGTGCATGTGCTCTTCAAACTTGGTGATCTCCTCCCCCAGCAAGTCTGTCCCCGCCTTGTCATCCTCCACCACACACTGAGCCTGCAGCTTCTGGATACCATAGCCCATGGGCACCAGCTTAGAGTCCCCCTAGAGCAGCTGGTCCAGTTGGATGGAGCACACACAAGCTTCTGGCTGGGCCATGTTAGTCTCAGCATCCCAAGGCTTGACATCCAGCAGATGGAGGACTTGTCACCAGTGCGGGCTTCTTGGCGTTTTTCTCTGTGTACTGCCACAGTCACTCCTCCTGCAGCAGTACGGCCTCCTTGTCCTCCTCCTCATTGTCACTGGCAAACAGGGCAATGCCAAGACCAGCACAGTCGGGGAGACCCTAACCCAGTGGTGCTAGAGGAATTAAAGACACACACATAGAAATATAGCCTGTGGAACAGGAAATCAGGGGACTCACAGCCTTCGGAGCTGAGAGCCTTGAACAGAGTTTTACCCATATTTAGTGACAGCAAGCCAGTGATAAGCATTGTTTCTACAGATCATAGATTAACTAAAACAAGAAACAAAGGGATGGGCTGAAACAAAGGGTTAGGCTCTGTCTAGTTATCTGCAACAGGAACATGTCCTTAAGGCACAGATTGCTCATGCTATTGTTTGTGGTTCAGGAACACCTTTTAGCAGATTTCCCACCCTGGGTGGGCCAGGTGTTTCTTGTTCTCATTCCGGTAAACCCACAACCTTCAGGGTGAGTGTCATGGCCATCACTAACATGGCACAGTGCTGCAGAGATTTTGTTTATGGCCAGTTTGGGGGCCAATTTATGACCAGATTTGGGGGCCTATCCTCAGGAAGTCAATGTCATCATCCTCATCATCCTCTGCTGGTTTGGCTGGCTTCTTAGTTTGCTCCACTTGGCTCATGAGAGACACATTCTGGGTCTGCGGGGCTGTGGTGCCCAGGCAAGCTCTTCTCCAGCATGTTCAGCTGGGCCTCCAGCTTGGAAATGGCCTGCTGCAGTTCCTGCACCAACCTGCACAGGCTCTGGTTCTCCACTTCCAGACTGGTGATCTGGAAGACGAGCTCATTGTTGTTTCCGCTGGGTCCGCTGGAGGCCCCGGGACATGAGCTTGGGGCCTGAGCTTCTGGCCAGGGATTTCTGGAAATTCTCTCTGGCTCTCGCAATGTCATGGAGGATCATGCTGGCGCTGTTCTCCTGGTGGGAGGCACCGGCCACAGCCTTGTTCATCTGCTCGAAGAATCTCCTTTCTGCATTGTCATATTTTAACTTGTCGAACCAGATCTTCTCATGTACTAGGAAGTTTGTAGCCATTTTTCTGATGCCAGCCAAGGATGCAGTGACCAGGAAGGAGGAATCGGCGGATGCGGGACACCTGAGGAAAGGCTGGCTGTTTTTCAAATATGGCTTGTTGCTGGGCACAGTGGCTCATGCCTGTAATCCCAGCACTTTGGGAGGCCAAGGCGGGCGGATCACCTGAGGTCGGGAGTTGGAGACCAGCCTGACCAACATGGAGAAACCCCATCTCTACTAAAAATACAAAATTAGCTGGGCATGGTGGTGGGTGCCTATAATCCCAGCCACTTGGGAGGCTGAGTCAGGAGAATCACTTGAACCCAGGAGGCAGAGGTTGTGATGAGCCAAGATCATACCATTGCACTCCAGCCTGGGCAACAAAAGCAAAACTCCGTCTCACAAAACAAAAAACAAAACAAAACAAAAACCCACACACACACAAAACAAACAAATGTGACTTGTCACCCTTATAACTTCTTGTACTTTTCACATTATTAGTATATTTTCTGTTTCCCCCATTGTCTTGGATTAAATATTTTAAACCTAAGTCCTGTAACTGTGGGTAATATAAGTTGTAATTTGGTTCTCACTTGTGAAAGATATCATGTTTGCAATGTCTGCAGTTAGCTTATGTTGTTATTATTATTATTTTTTTTTTGTAGACAAGGATTTTTATTTTATTTTTTAGGGTGTTTTTTAAAATTATACTTTAAGTTCTAGGGTACATGTGCACAACGTGCAGGTTTGTTACATATGTATACCTGTGCCATGTTGGTGTGCTGCACCCATTAACTCGTCATTTACATTAGGTATTTCTCCGAATGTTATCCCTCCCTCCCTATGTTGTTATTTTTTCATTTGTCTTATGGCAAGTTGGACAACCCACAGAAATTTGTTATTTGTGTGTTCACCCGTATCTAAGAAGAGCACTAGCTTCTTAGTTTAATTACTTTCTGGATTCTTCCTTTGGTTTTCTTTTGTACCTGGAAAGTTCTCATATGTTTCTTTATATTCTACTAAGGATTTTTAAAGTTCTTGTAACTTTCTCAGAATTTTAGCATGTAAAATATTTTTATATTTAAAGATTTCAGAATACATAATATCTTTCCAAAATGCACAAATATCAACAGCATATACCTGAGGAAATTATTTTACAATTTTCTTGTGTGACAGACAATAGCATCTCATGAGAAATCTCAAGTCGTATCAGTTAGAACATATCCTTTCCTCAATATACCATAATTTTTAATACTAAAAAACTGATTTTATATTTTTACAAATATCTGAAGTAAATGTACTTAACTGTAGAGAATAATACCTACATATGGCCAGAATACTGTTTTTCTGTATCAGTAAGACAATGCTGGCAAAATTACTGACCTAAATTCAAGTTTTTGGCTTTGATCACCATGCTTCTTCATTAGCACGTTTCTTTTGTTTCTTCTTCTTCCTCTTCTTCTTCTTCTTCTTCTTCTTCATTTATTTATTTATTTTTTTTGAGACACAGTTTCACTCTTGTTGCCCAGGCTGGAGTGGAATGGTGCGATCTTGGCTCACCACAACTTTCACTTCCCAAGTTCAAGTGATCCTCCTGCCTCAGTCTCCCCAGTAGCTGAGATTACAGGCATGCGCCACCATGCCCTGCTAATTTTGTATTTTTAGTAGAGACGGGATTTCTCCATGTTGGTCAGGCTGGTCTCAAACTCCTGACCTCAGGTTATCCACCCACTTTGGTCTCCCAAAGTGCTGGGATTACATTCGTGACCCACTGCGGCCGGCCAGCACTGTTCTAAATCAATAAAAATGATCTCAGTTTAAATTTTCCATTTGATTAAGAACTTAATTTTAAAATTTTATTTTTTGAGGCACCATCTTGCTTTGTCACCCAGGTAAGTGCAGTGTCAGGATCACAGCTCATTGCAGCCTCAGCATCCTAGGCTCAAGTGATCCTTAAATGTCATAATTAATTAATTAATTTTTTTTTGGTAGAGATGAGGTCTCACTATATTGCTCAGGCTGGTCTTAAACTTCTGGGCTCAAGTAATTCTTCTGCACTGGCCTCCCACAGTGCAGGAATTACAGGCATGAGCTGGTGCATCCAGTACTTTTAAATTTTTTAATGAGATTTCTATTTGGCTACATATTACTTGAATTCATTTTCATCAATAATTTTCATTGTTATTTACAATGCTCAGAAAATACTACCTCCTGGGTTTCTGCTTTCATAAATTCAACGACATATATTAGGCCTGAAACCTTTCCATTTAAAATAATTGTCTGGTGTTTGAAAAGAATGGATATTTTTATTTACTGGCCAAAATTGCTGCCCATTTATTTATATGCCTAATTAGTCAAACTTTCTAATAAAGTTATTTAACATTATTTATGTTCATACCATTATTGCATAGCAAAAGATTTAATTTCTTTAATTACATTAATGGCCTTAATGTAACTTAGTATAAGTAAAAAATGTGACAGAGGCTGGGGAGGAAGTGGTTGAAGAAAGAAAAAATGTTGATGGACGTGGACCAAGTTTCACTTAGGAGAAATATGATTCAATGATTAATTGCACAGAATATTGACTATAATAAATAATAATGCAGTGTATATTTCAAAATTGGTATAAAAAGATTTTAAATGTTTTTGTCACAAAAGTATAATAAGTATGTGAGGTAATGAATTTGTTACTTAGCTTGATTTAAACATTTTACAGCATAAACATAAAAATATGACAGTGTACCCAACAAATACATACTTAGGATGTTATAATTATATAATTATATTGAGGCAGAGTGTTGCTCTGTCACCAGGCTGGAGTGCAGTGGCATGATCTCCGCTCACTGCAACCTCCGCCTCCCGGGTTCAAGCAATTCCCCTGCCTCAGCTTCCTGAGTAGCTGGAATTACAGTTGCGTGCCACCAGGCCTGGCTAATTTTTGTATTTTTAGTAGAGATGGGGTTTCACCAAGTTGGTCAGGCTAGTCTCAAACTCCTGACCTCGTGATCCGCCCACCTTGGCCTCCCAAAGTGCTGGGATTACAGTATGAGCCACTGCGCCCAGCCAATAATCACTATTTTTATAAAGAAAATACCGTTTTTTAAAGAGAGAAGAGATTATAGAAGTCAGAGACAAGTACAATTTATTGTGATTGGAACTAAATGCTATCAGAAGATTTACTATGTATGTGAAATTCTTTGACAAACTTTATGAACTTCAACTGGTCACAGGAAATCTCATTGTGCTCCTCTTTCTTTTTAAAGACAAAGTCAACTTTACTACATTGCAATAATTTTTCTTAGGGTAAAACTTGGGATTCACAATTATCTCAGGGTTAATGGTGAATGTATTTTAAAAATTCTCTGATAGTCCTGACTGATCTTAGTAGGTCTAGTTCGGTTCTCATTGAATTGGATCACCTCATAGTCCCTTAATAAGCCAACTTTAAGAGAAATATACTTTCCGTTTTTTGAGAATTGTTTGAGTCATTGCCTGATGCAAGTAACAGACATAGACATGAACAGGTTACAAAAGATAAATAATGTCCTTAATGTACCAAAAAAACTTTTTAAAACTGAGTCTCTTAGGACTCATCCCATGTAAATGAGTCCAAAAACACAATAATAACTAATAAAATACAATTTTCTGCAATGGAAGATATCTGAGGATCACTGAAAACAACAAAGTTGGCCAGCCACTGTGGCTCATGCCTGTAATCCCAGCACTTTGGGAGGCCGAGGCGGGTGGTTCACAAGGTCAGGAGTTCAAAACCAGCCTGGCCAACATGGTAAAACCCCATCTCTACTAAAAATACAAAAATTAGCCAGGTGTGGTGGTGTGTGCCTGTAATCCTGGCTACTTGGGAAGCTGAGACAGAAGACACTTGAACCCAGGAGGTGGAGGTGGCAGTGAACTGAGATCGCACCACTGCACTAGAAATAAAAAAGAAGATATAAAAAATGAAAGAGAAAGAAGAAAGTGGATTACTCACAATAGCCAAGATATGGAATCCACCTAAATGGTCATCAACAGTTGAATGAATAAAGAAAATGTGTTCTATTTACACAATGGAATGCTATTCAGCCCTTAAAAAGAAGAAAGCCTTGTTATTTGCAAAAAGCTTAATGAACCTAAAGGACATTATGCTAAGTAAAATAAGCCAGCATTGGAAAAAATTTTTAAAAAGATCTCATTTCTATGCAGAGTGTAAAAGAAAAATCAAACTCATAGAAGCAGAGAGTAGAATAATGATTGCCTGCAACTGTGGGTGGAAAACATGTTGGCCAAACATAATGGGTCTTTCCTACATCTGTTACCTTAACAGATGTTATTTTCCTTGTAGTTTTGATTCACTAGGGAATTGAAACATATCCTGAAGAATCAAAACTGAAGGAATAATGTATTTGTTAAAGCAATGCAGGTTGTATACTGACATTTCAGAGGCTTAGCAAAATAATATATTTTCTTCTCACATTATCCCTTATGGTTTTTTCCTTGATAAAAAGACTTCCTCATGATATTTTAGTAATCATTTCTTCTTTCATCTTCTATCTGCATCCTCCTCTTTCTTCTGTGAATAAATTAACAAAGAGATGCAGAAAAGACACATTTGCTTTTTACCCACACATCGCTTCCACTCACTAGTAGTCAACGTAAGTAGAGCTGAGAACAGCAGTTTTCTGGCAGGACACTTCTCAGCAATAAACAAAACCCTGAAAGAAAAGTGTAGATTTTTCATGAAAAGCTAATGTATTTTAAGCAAAATAAGCACATGCATCAATAATAAAATGCTTGTGGCAAAATATAGATCCGTTTTATTGATTTCTATGGAGCTCAGGTAATATTTGACCAAAAGCCAGGCAATATACAGCAGAAAAAGGAATATTTTTTGAAATAAGAATATTGTGAAGTTATTCTGTCAAAAGAAGTAAAAATATTGTGACCTCATACTAACAGTCTCATCTATAGTTCTACAACATCAAATGCTTTTTATTAAAAATTGTATTTTATACAGGTATCCAATTTGTATCACCCTCCTTCGCTATTTCAATGCCTTCTCCACTTTATATCAGTGGGAAACAGGCCACGTGGTCCCTGGAAAGCATGTGGTGCTATTGCTACTTTAACGATGATGAAAAAATGCACTTGTTTGGGTGGTACTGATGTGCCCAAAGGACTGTTTTTTTTATTCTTCTCTAAATTTACTGATAAAATAAAATTCTTAACTAAGAAGACTTTATCTTATTCATGTATATATTATGAAATTTTGTTGACACTTAAGTGTCTCTGACTTACCAGGAATATTGAAATTTTCCATAAATTCAATTGAGCACTGTAAATAAACAATTGTTTACTAATAGCCTTTGGGAGGCAGAGTAAGATTTGTAGAATTTCTTTATAATGTGTTCCTAGTAATCCCTCTGAACACAGCATTCTCAATTTTTAATATTCACCCTGAGTCACTCAGGGGAAACTGGTATCTCTGTAAACAGGCAGAAGAAGGTGCTAGGTGGAGGTGCATCACATTGCACAGAAATGATGTCCACACGCACCTATAAGGGTCTTAATTTAATGGACTGTTAGTTACATGGCTACATACTTACTGAATCTAGTCATACTATCTTTTGTCAGCTAATGGCATTTGTTACCTATTAATTCAATACAATTATTTGCTTGGCTGAAAAATAAATCCTTTGTTAATTTATTGTAAATTGAGAGATTAGATTTGCAATCTTCAATCTTTTAATGTTAAAGCAAATCAGAGAAGAGCAATGTATGTATATAGTATCCATTTCCTACCTATGAAATTTATCTTTGTATTGCCTTGAAAACCCTAGGTAGCCACCTAAAGAATGCCCTCTTCAAATCCTTTAGCCAGGAATTTAGACTCCAAAAATAAAAAACTTAATGATAGACCAAAGTCTAAATCTTCTCTTTGCTTCTTGTCAGGAATCTGGCCATTTCAAAAAGCATGTCAATTATGCCAAGCCATTGAAAAGATGTGGTTTTGACTAGTTTTATCCCATTTCATTTTTTTTCTAATTGTTACTTTTATCATGTTAATCTAAGAGCAAATATCTACATAAGCGTTCTTGCATTCAAGCAATATTTATATTATGACTAGGTGTGACGGCTCATGCCTGTAATCTCAGCACTTTTGGAGGCCGAGGTGGGCAGATCACTTGAGGTCAGAAGTTCAAGGCTAGCCTGGCAAACATGGTGAAACCTCATCTCTACTAAAAATACAAAAGTTAACCAGGTGTGGTGGTGTGCGCCCGTAGTTTCAGCTGCTTTGCAGGCTGAGGCAGGACAATAAGTTGAACCTGGGAAATGGAGGTTGCAATGACCTGAGATCCTGCCACTGCACTTCAGCTGGAGTAATGAAGTGAGACTCTGTCTCCAAAAAAAAGAAAAGAAGTGTGTGTGTGTGTGTGTGTGTGTGTGTGTTTAAAGTTCAATATTGTATTACAGTATAGTAGAATCCTCTAAAAATATTAACTTCTTTCTGGCTTATTCTTTGTGTACCATTTTATACATTCACAAAAACATTAAACAATGAAAATGTACCCAATTATTCAATTTTTGTTAATTTTTATTAAAAGTGAGAGTTAAAAATAATTATTTCTTTTCTGGTTAAAGAAGTTTTTCTTTTGTTTTGTTTTTTTGAGACAGAGCCTCACTCTGTCACCCAGGCTGGAGTGCAGTGGCTCGATCTTGGCTCACTGCAACCTCCACCTCCCAGGTTCAAGCGATTAAAGATGGTTTTTATTGTTATACTCAGGACTGTTATCTCTGGAGACACATTTGCCTGTGTTTTAATATTGGCTCTGTTTCTTTCTCTGCAAACTGAGGATAATAACAACACCTATGTTATTCAGTTACTGTGAGAATTAAATTTATTAACACAATAGTATTATAGTTAATGCTCAGTACAAATTAACAATTAATAAGATATGTATATGCTGAATTACACTAGTATGTTAAGATGGAAATGCCCTTTTATAGCACGAGTTTTTTGATCAATATATTTAATTTTTAAAAATAAATGTTGTATAGATACACAATGAAATACTATTCAGCCTTAAAAGGTGGTAAATTTCATCATTTGAAACAATATAGATAAATTTAGAAGACATCATACTAGATGGAATAATCCTGACACAGAAAGACAAATACTACATGATTATATACACACACACACACACACACACACACACACACACACACAGAATAAAGTTTAACTCGGGGTGCAAAGCAAGCCGCTAGATCCATAAAGAACCCAGCCAACCTGCAAAGGGAGGGGAGGGGATGAGCTGTGAGGAGAGCGGGGCCCAAGAACCATGTCTACCCGGGAGTCCTTTAACCTGGAAAGTTACAAATTGGACAAAAGCTTCCGGCTAACCAGATTCACTGAACTTAAGGCTGCAAAGTACCCCAAGATATCCTGCAAAAATTGCTGGAATCTTTACAGGCGAACCACTTCCAAGAAGATGAACAATTTTTGGAAGCCGTTATGCCAAGGCTTGGCATTGGAATGGATACTTGTGTCATTCCTTTGAGACACAGTGGGCTTTCCTTGGTTCAAATCACAGATTACATTTACCTGATCGTAGACGACTCCTGTATGATGGGCAGGATAGCATGTGCCAATGTCCTCAGTGACCTCTATGCAATGGGGGTCACGGAATGTGGCAATATGCTGATGCTCCTTAGAGTCAATAATAAAATGATCGACAGGGAAAGAGATAAAGTGATGCTTCTGATTATCCAAGGTTTTAAAGATGCAGCTGAATAAACAGGAACATCTGTAACAGGCAGCCAAACAGTACTAAACCCCTGGATTGTCCTGGGAGGAGTCGCTACCACTGTCTGCCAGCCCAGTGAATTTATCATGCCAGACAATGCAGTGCCAGGGGACGTGCTGGTGTTGACAAAACCCCTGGGGACACAGGTGGCAGTGACTGTGCACCAGTGGCTGGATATTCCTGAGAAATGGAATAAGATTAAACTAGTGGTCACCCAAGAAGATGTAGAGCTGGCCTACCAGAAGGTGATGATGAACATGGGGAGGCTCAACAGGACAGGCGGCCTTCTGATCTGTTTACCACGTGAGCAAGCAGCTCGGTTCTGTGCAGAGATAAAGTCCTCCAGATGTGGTGAAGGCCACCAAGCATGATTATTGGGATTGTAGAGAAGGGCAACCACACAGCCAGAATCATAGACAAACCCTAGATCATCAAGATTGCACCACAAGTGGCCACTCAAAATGTGAATCCCACACCTGGGGCCACCTCTTAATCTAGACAGAAATAGCTGTTTGGTTTTGTTTTTAAATAGATCTATTTCCGTTATCGTCACTTCAATTAAAGACTATAAGCAACAAAAATCTCATTATATCTACACATCGGGTGACCTTAGGTCGGTTTGTAAGTGGATACAATTAATAAAATAAAATCCATTGCCTTTTTTTCTTGTTACATTAACTGAAGATGCACCTAATCTTGAGGCAGCATCTGAGTTAAGAATTATATTGTTATCTAATACTGATGACTCATTTTGAATCTTTCGACACTTATCTCTTGCCACATAGGCTCTTTTTAAAGGTGCTTTCACATAGCACAGACATAACCAGTAGTCGTGTCAAATAGCAGTTGGTGTCTTCATTTTACGTATATTTATCATATAAGTTTGATTTTTTTTAAGGGTCTTGAATGGTTTTCTGGAGAGACAGCATTGGTCAGTGGCACATGATGGCATCCCAGTCATAAGAAGGTTGCATGATTCCTTTGAATGTTTGATTTGAAAAGCCTAGTCTTGTCTCTCAAGAGCATCTCGGACCCAGAACATTCTCCAGTAGTGCATTGGTTCAACACGGCAAGTGCTTCGCTCCTCGGAAGACACTTTGAAGACAAAAAAGAAATATTATTTCTTTTTTTTTATGTAGCCTTCCTGATATTTACAGTAATCCCACTAACTGTTTTCTTTATTGATAGCAAAAAAAGGATACTTTTTGCAATGTTCTATAGTGCTATAAGGAATTGCCTTCCAAATGGAGGTTCATGTATAATACTCATTTACAATTCAATATATAAATAATTTTTAAATATAATCAATAATAAAGACTGTTCTGTGGATGGTAGTGTTTAATACATTTTATATTTTGTATAGTGATTTTAGGCCTTTTGTTTTCTTAAAATCAGCAGCTTTTGAGCCTAATTCTTAGCATTATTTTGTCCTTTGTGCCAGTATGTTTTTGTGCACGCTTTTTGTGATCTGTGGCAAAAACCTGCATTGCCAACATTGCAGCTCGAACTTAAACTTGTTATTCAAATACATATTTATTTTTTTAATTACTCTTGTATAAAAAAAAAATAAAGTTTAACTCAAAAAAGTAGAAAGTGGAATAATCTTTACCAGAGGCTGGGTGTGGTGGGAAGGAAACAGAGAGGGGTTGATCAAAAAATACAAAGTTTCAAATAGACAGGATAAACAGGTTTTGAGATCTATTGCACAGCAGGGTGACTATAGTAAACAATAACGTATATTTTAGAATAACTAAGAGTAAATTTCAAGTATCTCACCACAAAAAATGATAGGTAAGCAAGTTGTTATTTAACTCGACATAATCATTTCATACTACATACATATATTCAAATATCTCATTGTACCCCATAATGTACATTATCTGATTGGTCAGTGAAAATACTATTAATATATGTATTTTTAAAAGGATAGTATTTAAAACATTCAACTACTATTATACCCCCAGACTGACTAGAAGAAACACTGGTTACAAAGCACTGATGTGGCCACTTTGTTTTTTGGTTTAACATTAATCATGATCTAAAAGAATCAACAAATAAGAGTGAATAAATTTCCTGTACACTCAGTATGTGCTAGGGACTTATTGGGCACATTTATTTGTATTAACTGCTTTAATTTTACCAAAACCCTAAGATTTAGGCAGTAAAGAGCTGAAGAGTCAAGCACAGAGAGATCAAGAAACTGTATTCATGTCATACAGCCCATAAATGGCAAAACTGGAAGGCAGCAAGGAACCACCTGATACAGAGTTTCAATCTTAACCATTAGGCCCAACACCCTCTCATCCAATGCTACTTTTTATTTTTGACCTAACATTTTTAGCTTTGAATTTTCTAAATTAGTAGAAATAAAGAGAAATTTTAAAAACCCTTTTTTGGGGAAAAAAAAATAGTGAACAGGAGGCAAGGACTAGATTGCAGCTCCCACTCAGAGCAGTATGTGGAGACTCACATCATTAACTTTTGCTCCAGAAGTACTGCAGGAATAAACCAGGAGAGCTGAGAGAATGTGAAGACCCTCTGAAGGAAGCAAGTTGCTCCTGCAGGACCTGGCAGACAGCCAAAATATTGATAGTGTTCAAGATGTGAAAGTGGGAAAAAGGGATAGTCTGCCCTTGAACACATACCCTCACTAGGGAACCTGAAGTTCTAGAACATGGAATAAGAAATCTGACTTTACCTGGAGCTGAGTCAGTTTAGAGAGCTGAGCTACATACAGAGGTAGAAGAAGCAGGAAAAGCCCTGTGGGCTCTCTGACTCTTCTGGGAAGCCATTTTAGACCTGCCTCAAAGGGGTCCTCGGGGAGGGCTGCCAGGGGAACTTGGAAAGGAGCACAGGGAGAAGGAAACCTCCAGCTGAACTTTCTAACAATTCTAACCAAACTTGAAGTCTCCTGACCAGAAACTCAGAAAGGGTGTGAATTGGGTGAGCAGACTCCACAGGCAGCAAGGCACAAAAGCCCTGCCTGCTTTTGCAGCTGGGAGACTAGTGGCCAGGGGCAGTCTCTTAGCTCTGCTCCCTCACTGCCTGGCAGAACACTCGGTGCTCTTGGGGGTGGGGAACACGGTGGGAATGAGTCTTGCTTTTTGGGTTGCATGAGAGATGGGTGAGGCATGTAACTGCTGGCTTTCCCCTTCTCCACCACACCCCTGACAACCTGCGTGACACAGTAGAGGCAGCCATAATCCTTTGGGAACATAACTCTATTGACCTGGGAACCACACCTCCATTTCCCACTGCAGCTGCAGCAAGCCCCGCCCAAGGAGAGGCTAAGCTCAAACACACCTACCCATGGCCCCACATGATCTTCCCTCCCTACCCAGCCTGGTAGCTGAAAACAAATATCATATATTCTTGGGAGTCCTAGGACCCCACCCATCACCTGATTCTCCCTATACTACCACAGCTGATGCTTCCTTGAAAGCACCACCTCCTGGCAAGTGGCCAACCAGTACAAAAATAGTGCATTAAACAACCAAAACTAAGGACTCTCACAGAGTCCAATTTATCATCTGCTACCTCCACAAAAGCAGGTGTTAATATCCACAGCTGAGAGACCTGCGTTCAATTCACATCAACTCTGTGTGGACAACCCTCAGTACCAGCCTGGAGCCTGATGGACCTGCTGAGTGGCTAGATCCAGAAGAGAGATAACAATCATTACAGCTTGGCTCTCAGGAAGCCACATTGATAGGAAAAAGGGGAGAGTACTACATCAAGAGAATACCCCATGGGACAAAATAATCTGAACAGTAGCCTTGACACTTAGACATTCCCTCGGACATAGCCTACCCAAGTGAGATGGAACCACAAAAAAAATTCTGGTATTATGACAAAACAAGGTTCTTTAACATTCCCCCAAAATCACACTCACCAGCAATGGATCTAAACCAAGAGGAAATCCCTGATTCACCTGAAAAAATAATTCAGAAGGTCAGTTATTAAACTAATCAAGGAGGCACTAGAGAAAGGTGAAGTCCAATTTAGGAAATAGAAAAAAAAAAATACAAGAAATAAGGGGAGAAATCTTCAGTTAAATAGATAGAATAAATGAAAAACAATTACAACTTCAGAAAATGAAGGACACACTTAGAGAAAAGCAAAATGTTCTGGAAAGTCTCGGCAATAGAATCAAGCAAGCAGAAGAAAGTTCAGAGCTCAAAGACAAGGTTTTTGGATTAACCCAATCCAACAACAACAAAGAAAAAAAGAATGAGAAAAAATGAACAAAGCTTCCAAGAAGTTTGGAATTATTTTAAGTGAACAAAGCTAAGAATAATTGGTGTTGCTGAGGAGAAAGAGAAATCTAAAACTTTGGAAAGAAAATCCTATCAGATTAAGAACAGATTTCTCAGCAGAAACCCTACAAGCTAGAAAAGGTTGGGACATTATCTTTAGTCTCTTTAAATTAAACAATTATTAGCCAAGAATTTTTTATCCAGTAAAACTAAGCTTCATAAATGAAGAAAAGATACTGTCTCTTTCAGACAAACAAATGCTGAGAGCATTTGCCACTACCAAGTCAGCACTAAAAGAACTACTAAAAAGAGCTCAAAATATTGATACACCTCTTTGAAACACATCAAACAGAACCTCTTTATAGCATAAATCTCACAGGACCTAAAAACCAAAAATACAATTAAAAAAAAAACAGTTTTCAAGCCACAAACAGCACAATGAATAAAATAGTACCTTACATCTCAATACTAACATTGAAAGTAAATGGCCTGAATGCTCCACTTAAAAAATACAGAATTGAAGAATTGATAAGAATTCACCAACCAATTATCTGCTGCCTTTGAGAGACTCATCTAACATAAGGATTCACATAAAACTTAAGGTAATGGAGTGGAAGAAAACATTCCATGCAAATAGACACCAAAAGCAAACAGGAGTAGCTATTTTTATAACAGACAAAGCAAACTTTAAAGCAATAGCAGTTAAAGAAGACAAACAGGGACATTTTATCATAATAAAAGGCCTTGTCCAACAGAAAAATATCACAATCTTAAATATATACATGCATCTAACACTGGAGCTCCCAAATTTATAAAACAATTACTACTAGACCTAAGAAATGAGAGAGACAGTAACACAATAGTGGAAAATTTTAATATTCCACTGACAGCACTAGACAGTTCATCAAGACAGCAAGTCAACAAAGAAACAATGGACTTAAACTATACCCTAGAACAAATGAGCTTAACAGATACTTACAGAACATTCTAACCAAGAACTGCAGGAAAAAAAAAAAAAAAAAAAAAAAAAAAAAAAAAAAATATATATATATATATATATATATATATATATAAAGTAGAGATGGGGTTTCACCATGTAAGCCATGCTGGTCTCAAACTCCTGACCTCAAGTGATCTGCCCACCTCAGCCTCCCAAAGTGTGGGAATTACAGGTGTGAGCCACAAGGCCCAGCCTACAGATGCAAAAGGTCTTAACAAAATACTAGCTAACCAAATCAAACAACATATTTTAAAAAAATCCACTATAATCAAGTAGGTTTTATACCAAAGATTCATGGATGGTTTAACATGTAGAAGTCACTAAATGTGATATACCACATAAACAGAATTAAAACAAAAAATCACGATTATCTCAATAGATGCAGATAAAGCATCTGACAAAATTCCAGGATCCCTTTATGATTAAAACCCTCAGCAAAATTGGCATACCAGAGACATATTTTAATGTAATAAAAGCCATCTATGACAAATCTACTGCCAACATAATACTGAATGGGGAAAAGTTGAAAGCATTTTTCTCTGAGAACTGGAACAAGACAAAAATGTCCAGTCTCACCATTTTCATTCAACATAGTACTGAAAGTCCTACCCAAAGCAATCAAACAAGAGAAAGAAATAAAGGGCGTCCAAATTGGTAAAGAGGAGCTCAAACTGTAATTTTTTCCTGATGATATAATTGTATACCTAGAAAGCACTAAAGACTCCTCCAAAAATCTCCTAAAACTGATAAATTCAACAAAGTTTCAGAATACAAAATCAATGTACACAAATCAGTAGCTCTGCTATACACCAACAGCAACCAAGCTGAAAATCAAATTAAGACTTCAACCCCTTTTATAATAGTTGCACAAAAAGAAAAAAAAAATTACTTAGGAATATACCTAACCACGAAGGTGAACCATCTCTACGAGAAAAACTACAAAACACTGCTGAAAGAAATTACAGATGACACAAGCAAATGAAAATATATACCTACTTATGGATGGGTAGAATCAATATTGTGAAAATGACCATAATGCCAAAAGCAATCTACAAATTAAACACAATTGCCATCAAAATACTATCATTATTCTTCACAGAACTATAAAAAATAATCCTACAATTCATATGGAACCAAAGAAGAGCTTGCATAGCCAAAGCAAGACTAACCAAAACCAACAAATCTGAAGGCATCACATGACCTAACTTCAAACTACACTATAAGGCCACAGTCACCAAAACAGCATGGTACTGGTATAAAAAACAGGCACGTAAGCCAACGGAACAGCATGGAGAACCCAGAAATACACTCAAATACTTACAGCCAACTGATCTTTCACAAAGCAAACAAAAACATAAAGTGGGAAAAGGACACCCTATTCAACAAATGGTGCTGGGGTAATTGGCAAGCCACATGTAGAAGAATACAACTGGGTCCTCATCTCTCACCTTATATAAAAATCAACTCAAGATGGATCTAAGACTTAAATCTAAGATCTAAGACCTAAAACTATAAACAAAAACCCACAGAGTGGGAGGAAATTTTCAAAATTTATACATCTGATGAAGGACTAAGATCCAGAATCTACAATGAATTCAAACAAATTAGCATAGAAAAAACAATCTCATTGAAAAGTGTGCTAAAAACACGAAGAGACAATTCTCAAAAGAAGATATAAAAATGGCCAGCAAACCTATGAAAAAAAATGGTCAATATCACTAATAATCAGGGAAATGCAAATCCAAACTACAATGTGATACCACCTTACTCCCACAAGAATTGCCATAATCAAATAATCAAAAAATAATAAATGTTCATGTGGATGCAGTGAAAAGGGAACACTTCTACACTGCTGGTGGGAATCTAAACTAGCACAACCACTATGGAAAAGAGTGTGGAGATGTCTTAAAGAACTAAAGGTAGAACTACCATTTGATCCACCAATCCCACTACTGGATGTCTACCCAGAGCAAAAAAAGATATCATACAAAAAAGATACTTGCACATGCATGTTTATAGCAGAATGATTTGCAGTTGCAAAAATGTGAAACAAACCTAAATGACCATCAATCAATGAGCAAACAAAGGAACTGTAGTATATATATGATGGAATACTAATCAGCTATAAAAAGGAATGAATTAATGTAATTCACAGCAGCCTAGATAGGACTGAAGACTATTATTCTAAGTGAAGTAACTCAGGAATGGAAAACCAAACATCGTATGTTCTCACTCACAAGTTGGAACTAAGTTATGAGTATGTAAAGGCATGAAAATGACACAATGGATGGTGGAGACTCAGAGGGGAATGTTGGGAAGGAGGTGAGAGATAAAAGACTACAAATTAGGTTAAGTGTACACTGCTTGGGTGATGGGTGCACCAAAATCTCACAAATCACCACTAACAAACTTACTCAGCCGGGCACGGTGGCTCACACCTGTAATCCCAACACTTTGGGAGGCCGAGGTAGGCAGATCACGAGGTCAGGAGTTCCAGTCCAGCCTGACCAACATGGTGAAACCCCATCTCTACTAAAAATACAAAAATTAGCCGGGCATGATGGCTTGCACCTGTAATCCCAGCTGCTCAGGAGGCTGAGGCAGGAGAATCGCTTGAACCCGGGAGGCAGAGGTTGCAGTGAGCCAAGATTGCGCCACTGTATTCCAGCCTTGGTGACACAGCGAGACTCCATCTCAAAAAAACAAAAAACAAAACAAAAACACATCAAACTTACTCATGTAACCAAATACCACCTGTTCCCCAAAACCTATGAAAAACAAAAAGACTGAAAGGGACCTCAGGGCTCATCCAGACTCACCTTTCTCATTTTGCAGAAGAGAGGCTGGATATAGTGTCAATCTCACCTAGCCTTTAAGAGATCGACTCCAGACCTAAAATCAGACCCTCTGACCCAAAGCCCAAGTTCTCTTTAGCTGTCACTCTCTCTCTTCAAAGAACAAGAAAGAATCAAATTGAGAAAGGGAGTGGTAACACCCACACCCAGATTCTATTCTCCTGGGCACTGCCTTCCCTGTAGGACCGTTTTCATTCCCAGTGCTCATGTTATGCCTAAACCCTGGAAAAATGTGCCCTTTAAATCTCTGTGCACCCCTGAAACTAGCAGGCATTAAAAGTAATAACAACAGGTTGGGCACACAGGCTTGTACCTGTGGTCCCAGCTAGTCGGGAGAGTGAGGAGGGAGGACATCTTAAGCCCAAGAGTTCTAGGCTGCAGTGACTTAAAAAAATTTGACCTTGGCTGGCGCGGTGGCTCATGCCTGTAATCCCAGCACTTTGGGAGGTGGAGGCGGGCGGATCACAAGGTCAAGAGATTGAGACCAGCCTGGCCAACATGGTGAAACTCCAGTCTCTACTAAAAATACAAAAATTAGCTGGGCATGGTGGCATGCAACTGTAGTCCCAGCCACTCAGTGGGCTGAAGCAGAACAATCTTTTGGACTGGGAGATGAAGGACCCAGTGAGCCGAGATCACACCACTGTACTCCAGCCTGGTGACAGAGCGAGACTCCGTCTCAAAAAATAAAAAAATTAAAAAATAAATTCACCTCAAAATCCCAGGAAATCAAAAGAGAAATAGATTAGTTCAAATTAAAAAGCTGCTGCATGGAATCTGATACAATCAACAAAATGAGATAACTAGAAAAATAGAGAAAATATTTGCAAATCATACATGTGACAAGTGGTTAATATCAAAAATACATAAGAAACTCAAACGACTATATGACAAAAGACGATTAAAATGAGTGAAAGTCTTAAATATTTTTCAAGACATACATATGGTCAAGAGATACATAAAAATGCTCGATATAAGTTATTATCGGGGAAAGGAAAGCAAAAAAAACTGTATAAACTCATTTCTGTTAGAATTACTCTTATTTTTAAAAATGTGTTAGTCAAGGTGTGAAAAAATGGCAATGTTTGCACACTGTTGGTTTGAATGTGAATGAGGACAGTCATTATGAAAAACAAAATAAAGCTTTCTCAAAAAAATTTAAAATTAAACCACCATATAATTTTATTATTGGTTATATATCCAAAACAAACGAAATCAGAATGAAGAAACATTTGTGCTTGTTTTTTGCAACACTCTTCATAATTACCAAAATATAGAATCAGTGGTTTCAACATTTAATGAGTACACAAAGACAATGTGGCATATACACACTTTATATGGCATATACACATGGCATATAAAGATGAATGGAATACTATTCATCTTTAAAGAAGGAAATTTTATTATTTTCAATCACATGAATTAACCTGGAGGAAAACATTATATTTGTCGAAATAAGCCAGGCACAAAGATTATTATTTCATGATTTCACTTACAAAAGGATTCTAAAAAACTTAATCTTATTGAAGTAAAGTGGTGACCACCAGACACCAAGTTATTTAGGAGAAAGGAGGGTTTGAAAAGGTGTTGATCAAAAAATACATAATTATAGTTAATAGAATAAGTTTAAGAGATTTTTTTTTTGTACAGCATAGTGACTATAGATCAAAATAAGGTATTTGTAGTTTTGAAAGATGCTGACAATGTCATGTGCTCTTGTCACAAAAATGTTAACTATGTGAGGTAACATACCTAGAATTAAGCATTTGACGATCTATATATACTTCCAAATATTATGTTTTACAAAATAAATACACATTTCTTTATTACAGATAGTAATGGTATGAAAGACACTAAAAGGGCAGGTGTTGCTTATAGACTTCTGACTGGCCACTCTGGGAAAACAATAAACAAGTTTGCATAAAAAATAACACAAAATAGTTTAAAAGTTGCCATAATCTCCAAAATTTTTCCAGAGAAAATGACCAAGAAATTGACGACAGGTGAGTAAGAATATAAACTGTAGACTGATCTTCACTCACTAAAAAAACACAAAAGAGTGAAATTCCTCTGAGTTGTAATATTAATATGGACAAGAAATATTCCGAATTTCAAATCCACAGATGTCATTTTATTATTTTGCAACCTTTAACATTCACACTTAAAAATAAAGGATTCAGCAGGGCACAGTGGCTCACGCCTGTAATCGCAGCTCTTTGGGAGGCTGAGGAGGGCGGATCACGAAGTCAGGAGTTCGAGACCAGTCTGGTCAATATGATGAAACCGCATCTCTACTAAAAATAATTAGCTGGGTGTGGTGACAGGCGCCTGCAGTCCTAGCTACTTGGGAGGCCAAGGCAGGAGAATTGCTTGAAACCAAGAGGCGGAGGTTGCAGTGAGCCGAGATCGCGCCACTGCACTCCAGCCTGGGTGACAGAGCAAGATTCCATCTCATAAATAAATAAATAAATAAATAAATAAATAATTATGTGTTGTGCTATATCATAGAACATTAAATTTAAAATTCCTCACTTACCATTAATTCTTAATAGTTTAATTTCTAAGATGTATTTTCCAGCAAATATTAAATGTGTCACACTTCGTGTAAGAATTTAATTAAATTTTCCTTTTACAGACAAAAAAAAAACAATGCTAAGTTATTTAATCCTCTCATCTGTGGACAGTGTATGCCTTTTATCTTAATTGATCTGAAAGTTATATTGATAAGCAAACTTTCTAATTAAAACAAATTTTTGAGTACATTAAAAATACCAACTTTCTCATCAAAACCTACAAAGTACCATGTAAAATGACATGGCATGAAGACAACAGTGAGAAAACTGTAGCAATCACATAGAAAAAGAAGGAGAAGAGCTGTGATGAATCCACAGAAGACACATAATAAGACAAACAAAACTAAAGATAATTAGGAAATAAGAGAAACAGAATTTCTCTTTAAGTTCAGCAATATTTAGCTTCGCAGCATGGAAAAAATATATTATCTCCACATGAAGAATCAATCTTATTTCTTCACTATTGATATTTTCCCTCTCCGACTTGAACTTACAAACTATCTCTAGCAGGAATATTTATGGCTTATGATGGAGCATCTGCTACACAGCAAGCACTGTCATGTTTGTTTGCTGCATTTATTATGAAGCATCCCTAGTTCTTACCTGAACAAATTGGCTCAATAAATATACTTATGTCAATTATAATGAGAACAAAATAAGTTAAAAAATATAGGCTTATGTAGAATTCTCCAATGAAAAGAACAAAGTGAATGTCCTAATTAAATAAAATATAATACACAATTTTGGAAATATATCTAAAAATTATTTTGTGTGCACTAATTTTATAAAAATCATTATTAGTCAACAGCTCACATAATGAATACCTCATAAACTATAAAAGAAAAAATTATGAGACAAGAAAATTATAGGTCTAGCATGAGTACTAGGCAAGGAAAAACAGAAAACTTTCATGGACAGATTCTGAACCATAAGTCAGAAGATTTTACAGTAATGAATTTTTTAAAAAGCAGAGTATAGATTTACTTTCAGCATTTTAAAGGTTTTCAATTTCAGTTAATAAGTCACTTATTAAAATTTTGTTTTGTTACAATATTGCTTTGTTCTTGTGAAAATAGGTACCAACTCATATTCACACAAACATACTTAACCTGCAATTTTCTTTCACCTAAGGTTTATTTTTAGAGTAACATATGTGCATAGCTAACTCTATGTAAATCAAAACTAAAATTCTGTATGTTTGCAGGCAGAGAGAGACCACATGTTCGAAGAAAAATACGTAATAAATTTTTAAAAATGTTTAAACAGAACTCAGAATTTTAAGACTCAGGATTTTATTTATACTTGTAAATAATTTTTATGATACTCATAAAAATGACCCTGTAGTCAATAGCAATTTAATTGTACATTTTAAAGTAAGTAAAAGTGTAGAATGGGTTAGTAGTCCAAAAGATAGATGCTAGAGTTGATAGAAACTTCATTTGCCCTGATCTGATTAATAAATTATATGACTGTATCAAAAAATGCCATATATGACATAAATATAAACAGATACTATGTACCCACAAAAATTGAGAAAACTAAGTTTAAATTATCAATAAAAACAAAAATTTAACCAATGGGAACAATATTCATTAATTTATTTGCTGTTTGAAGCCACTGGCAAAAGAAATTATTGGAGATGTTAGTCCATGATGTTATCAAATAGTCTATCGTTACCATCTTTGACTTACACCCTTGAGTAAGGTGGGATAGGTTAAAGTTAGCAGCATAACACTTCATTGAATGCACAATGGTCTTATCATGTTAAAATTTTTAATTAAAAATTTAACTTTATAATAATCTAAATTTTTTAAGCTGTACTGCATTTTATTACATAAAAGTACGATTAGTAAAATTATATACTAATTAAATTTAACGAAAATTATTTTGTTTGGAGTATAATGCAGAAGAATATCTCAACACTTACCTCATACATCACTCAATATTATAAACACAAAGAACCTCTCCACTTGGATTTTTATCATGCATCTTACATTGTGATGTCTTTACTCTTCCATAGAAAAATTCAAAACTAATATCCACCTAACAAAAAAGAATCTCTCATACCTTTGATGCAGCAATAATTGATCACATGCTTTCACTAGTGAATGCAATAGGAATGAAGAGCATGAAGTAATTTGAGTTTAATTACATCATTATTCACTTTTCATAAATTCTGCAATTTTTTTCAAGGAAAAAAGTATACTTTGAATGTAATTGTAACTCTGCAAAAATATTTCTACTTCTTTTAAAGTTATATACAAATAATTTATCCACCTACTTTAGTTTTAGGTTATTTTGTATACTCAGCACATTTACTTAGTGCAGTGTTTGAAGTGTCAGTGCCTTAGATATTTCTACTGTGAATTCTTTGATACTTACATACTTATTTTTGAATTGTATTTTATATTTACTGCATCTGGAAAAAATATAGTTTAGTATGCATCCCCTGGTGTTTTCTAAGCTGTAGTTTTTGAAAAATTTTTGAAATGTATTACATTTGTAGTTTTTCTCCGATATAAATTCCCTGATCTTGAACAAAGTTTGAGCAACTGCTTCTGATACAAAATGTGTACAATAAGATCTGTGATACAAGTAAGGCAGGCACTACAACGCTCTTTATGGTTGTAATGTTTGTCTTCAAAATAAAAACCCTTTTTTTTACTTTAAAGGCTAATACTGGCTGGGCACAGTGGCTCACACCTGTTATGCCAGCCCTTTGGAGGCAGAGGTGTGTGGATCATTTCAAGTCAGGAGTTCAAGATGAGCCTGGCCAACACAGTAAAACCCTGTCGCTACTACAAAATACAAAAATTAGCCAGGTGTGATGGCACATGCCTATAGTCCCAGCTACTCTGGAGGCCCAAGCAGGAGAATTGCTTGAACCCAGAAGGCAGAGGTTACAGTAAGCCAAGATTGCACCACTGCACTCCAGCCTGGGTGACAGACTATTACATAGTCTCATTTAAAAAAAAAAAAAAAAGACAAAACACAAAAACAAAAACCTTATACTTTGAGTTTTTGATAGTAATTGAATTTATAATGCTTTTATTAAGTATTAAGTCTCTAATGTTGAATAAGATGTAAGCACATATTAACGGCTTTTCCACATTCTTTATATCAGTACAATTTTTTTCTGAAGTATAAATGCTTTCCTGTGCAATAAGGTGTAGGAATTAAGGTTTTGCCATATTCTTCACACTTCTGGGAGTTTCCTCCAGTATGGATCTTACCTACAATCAAGTGTGACAACTACTTAAAGGCTTTGTCACATTCTTCACATTTTTAGAATTTCTTACCAGTATGATTTCCTTTATGTTTAGAAAAGTTGGAAGGTTTTGTTAAAATCATTGTCACATCTCTCTGGTTTGTAACATTTTCAGTATCAATTTTCTTATGTTTAGTAAGGTTTGAGAATTGGTTAAAAGTATTACTACATTCTTCATATTTGTGGGGTTTCTCTCCAGTATGAATTTTGTGTAAAAAGGGTTGAAAACTGGTTATTTACCAAAATTTTCACATTTGTGGGGTTTCTCTCCTGCATGAATTTTCTTACACGTAGGAAGTTTTGAGGATTATAAGTTTTGCCACATTCTTTGAATTTCCAAGGTTTTGCTCCAGTATAAATTCTCTTACATATAGTAAGTGTTGAAACTTGGTTAAAAGCTTTGCCACAGTCTTCACATTTGTAGGGTTTCTCTCCAGTTTGAATTTTCTTATGCGTAGTAAAGTTTGAGAATTGGTTAAAAGATCTGCCACATTGTTCACATTTTTAGGGTTTCATTCAAGTATGAATTATCTTATGTATAGCAAGTTGTGAGAACTGGTTAAAAGATTTGCCACCTTCTTCACATTTGTAGGGTTTCTCTCTAGTATGAATTTTCTTATGTTGAGTAAGGTTTGAGAGTTGGCTAAAATCTTTGCCACATTCCTCACATTTGTAAGATTTCTCTCCAGTATAAATGATCTTATGGGCAGTAAGGGTTGGGGACTTCTTAAAGACCTTGCCACACTGTTCACATTTGTAGGGTTTCTCTTTACTATGAATTATCTTATGTCTTGTAAGGTGTGAGGACTGGTTAAAGGCTTTTCCACATTCTTCACATTTGTAGGGTTTCTCTCCAGTATGAATTTTCTTATGTGCACTAAGGATTGAAGATCGGTGAAAAGTTTTTCCACATTCTTTACATTTGTAGGGTTTTTCTCCAGTATGAATTAACTTATGTTCAGTAAGCTTTGCGGACAAGTTAAAAGATTTGCCACATTCTTCACATTTGTGGGGTTTCTCTCTGCTATGAATTATCTTATGTGTAGTAAGGGTTGAAAACCGGTTAAAGGCTTTGCCACATTCTTCACATTTGTAGAGTTTCTCTCTAGTGTAATTTTTCTTATGTTCAGTAAGTTATGAAGATAGGTTAAAAGCTTTGCCACACTCCTCACATTTGTATGGTTTCTCTCCAGTATGAATTACCTGATGTTTAGTAAGGGTTGGGGACTTCTTAAAGACCTTGCCACATTGTTCACATCTGTAGGGTTTCTCTTCAGTATGAATTATCTTGTGTCTAGTAAGGTGTGAGGACTGGTTAAAGGCTTTGCCACAGTGTGCACATTTATAGGGTTTTTCTCCAGTATGAATAATCTTATGTTTAGTAAGGCTTGAGGATTGGTGAAAGGCTTTTCCACATTCTTCACATTTGTAGGGCTTTTCTCCAGTATGAATTTTCTTATCTTTAGAAAGGTTTGTGGACCAGTTAAAGGTTTTTCCGCATTCTTCACATTTGTAGAAATTCTCTCTACTGTGAATTCTTTTATGTTGAGTTAGACGTGAACACATGCAAAATGATTTGTCACATCCTTTACATCTGAAATGTTTATTTTCAGTACGTCTTATCTTGTGTCTATTTGAATTTGAAAATTTATGAATGACTTTTACATATTTATTACACTGAAATATTTTGCTCTAGGTAGTTTTTAAACATTGGTCAAGTCCATTATAACCTACTTGGTGTCCCTTACACTCATCCATACTTTTACAGCTTTTTCTTAACTGTAAATTCTTATGTCCAGACTTTCCATATCTGCTCAGTGTCACCTTCTGGAAAGAATCTCTTATGTTCTGCTCTAGCCAAAGGTCTTTGGCAAAACGAGAACACATAGCTGAAAGAAACAAAAATAACAAATGACTCCACCTGCTAGACTCAGATGAATATACTTTACAAATTTAACCTATAAAATCATACCAACTACATAAGCAAGACGGCATAGCAAAATACCACAGGTTCTGATTCCTTCATAGATATATAAATGTAACAAAAACATACTGACCAAAACCTATCTGTGGAGAATTAATAAATGAGTTAAGTGTGTGCAGTGCCCCAGGTTTGCACAATGCAAAGAGCTACACAAAGGGGAGAGAAAAGTCTCTCACATTTACCCAATGCAGCTCTTTCTGTTCCCCGATGTAACACAGTGCCTTTAGAAGTAAACTGCCAACTCGGTTTCTTTTTCAAAAGGCAAGAGAAATAATAATATACACATCTTTATTTCTGGCTTGTAGGTGCTTTTGCAGACACTGGTTTCTGTTTCCCGTGACAAAAAGTGCTAAAACAAATGGCAGTATACTTTGGAATGACAAAATTTTGAGTCCACTGAGATCAAAGGTAAATGCTACAGCTACTAAGAGACAGTGAACAGTTGTGGCAAGTGACTACTGACTATTAAGAAGAAACAAGAATGAACTAAAAAAAACCCTAAAAAATTTCAGACATGACACATCCTAAGAAAAAGTCTGAAAGACTCTCAGAATCTTTAGTCAGACAAATGGTCTTAGACTTTGCCAGGATAAAGTTACATTATAAACACTGACAGGTAGCTTTTTTTAATGTTCAAATTTCAAATAAAGATTACAATGTATACAAACTATTAGGGCAATGTAGCCCTATCAATTATAAAATTTTCAGAAAGCAAGCATTAAAAAATAAAGATATGGGCTTGGCATGGTGGCTCATGCCTGTAATTCCAGCACTTTGTGAGGATGAGACGGATATATGACCTTATGTCAGGAGTTCGAGACCAGCTTGGCCAACACAGAGCAAGATTCTGTCTCAAAAACAAAAACAAAACAAGATGCACAAATATGTTTTAAAAATTTTAAATAAATTGAATAATACTCCATTCGTGTAACAGGAACACAGACAACTATTAAAAATCAGAAAAATGGGAATAACAACAAAACAATGAAAGATATTAGAAAACAGAAATTGTGGAGGCAAAAAATACAAAAAATAACTGAAATACTATAAGATAAAATGATGTAAAAATGAAAAGGCTCAACAAACTAGAATACATACAAAGATACTTATGTAACAAGCAGATATATAAGCACAATTTAAAAAGTCACAGACGAGAATCTTGGGAGCTGCAAGATGAAAATAATGTGTCATTTATAAGCATAATCTTATGAGATAACCAGTTAATTTTTCATGGAAGTTTTGCAGGTCAGAAGGAAACTGTGTGATATAATGAAAGTCCTGAAGAAAACAGCTGTCAAGTGAGAATAATACCAGCAGCAAAACTGTCCTGCCAAATAAAAACACCTTCCAAAACAACCAAATCCTGAAAAAGTATATTGGCACTGCATTTGCCCTGCATATCAAAGATGCTGAAAGGAGTTTCTTCCACTAAAAATAACACAATGCAAGAAAGCAACACATAATCATATGAAAATACATAACTTTCTGGGAAAGACATGCACATACACAAAAATGGAATACCTTAGCATTATAATAATAGTGCAGAAAACATTTCTATTTATTCTCTAAAATGTGAAAGATAAAAGCATAAAAATTTTTATAAACATCTGCTAACATACCACATAAAAATATGTAATTGGCAACATCGCCAACAAAATTGAGAACAAATGTAATGAGAGAACTGTTGAATCCAACTGAAGTTTATTTTTTACCAGGTTAAAATATATTGTTTTATCTTTTGGAGGTTTTATGTAATCTCCAAGGTACAAGAAGAAAAATACCTGTATAGATACACAAAAGAAAATAAGACAGAAATGAAAGCATATCAGTAAAAAAAATTTAAAAAGACACAAAGGAAGACAGAAAAAAAGAAAATGAGAAAGATGTAATGAATTAAACAATAAAATAACATTAGTAAGTCTTTCTCAGAAAATTATTTAAATATATATATAAAATTAACTTTTGGATCAATGGATACACTTTTTTTTTTTCTTCTTTTTTTTTTTGAGATGGAGTTTTACTTTTGTCACCCAGGCTAGAGTGCAATGGCATGATTTCGACCCACTGCAAACTCAACCTCCCAGTTCAAGCGATTCTCTTGTTTTAGCCTCCCAAGTAGCTGGGATTACAGGCACCCATCACCATGCCCAGATGAGTTTTGTATTTTTAGTAGAAATGGATTTTCACCATATTGGCCAGCCTGGTCTCAAACTTCTGACCTCAGGTGGTTCACCTGCCACCAAAGTGCGAGGATTCCATGTGTGAGCTACCATGCCTGGCCTCAATAGACATATTTTCCATCAATGAATCCATAGAAAAAAATTTAAAAATGAACATCCACTTTTTTTTTTTTTTTTTTTTTTTGAGACGGAGTCATGTTCTGTCGCCCAGGCTGGAGTGCAGTGGCCGGATCTCAGCTCACTGCAAGCTCCGCCTCCCGGGTTCACGCCATTCTCCTGCCTCAGCCTCCCAAGTAGCTGGGACTACAGGCGCCCGCCACTTCGCCCGGCTAGCTTTTTGTATTTTTTAGTAGAGACGGGGTTTCACCGTGTTAGCCAGGATGGTCTCGATCTCCTGACCTCGTGATCCGCCCGTCTCGGCCTCCCAAAGTGCTGGGATTACAGGCTTGAGCCACCGCACCCGGCCCATCCAACTTTTTTACAAGTCAGTTGAAGTGTCATGATAACAAAAGAATAAAAATGGCAAGATGGATGTAGACATTCCATGCAAATATTAACAAAACAATGGCAGAAGAGGTCAAAATAGTATTACACAAGCTGCATCTTAAGTTAAAGACTATCATGTTATAAAATGTACTTTAAAGTCAAAACTCCAAAGAGATTTTTAAAAAATTATAAAATAATAGATTCATTCACTGGGAACCTATGACAAATTTCTACGTATGTGTGTGTGTTTGAGTTTGTGTATCTCACATTAAAGTTCCAAATATATAAAGTAAATATTGAAAGAATGGAGGAAACATATAGAGAGCAATATAATTATAGTAGAGTATTTTAATACCCACTTGCTCTAATAAAAATAAGACAAAATATTAGTAAGGAAAGAGAGGGCTTAAAGGCACTATAAAACAATCAGATTCAACAAAGAGGTATAGAGAATACTCCTTAACAACATTAATGTTACACACTCTTCTCAATAGCTCATACAACATTCTCCTCAATAGGACACTTGGTAGGCCAAAAAAGAAGTCTTAACAAATTTTTTAGAACTGAATTTGTATAGATTACTTTCTATAACAAACATGAAATAAGAGTATACAACAATAGAAAAAAACAAAAAATTCACAAATATATAGATATTAAACAACATACTCTTTAGCATACTCCTGTTCAAAGGCTGAAATAATAAATGTTGTAAATATGTCCATACTGCTCAATGTAATACACAGATTTAATGCAATGTTTTCCAAATTTCTCATTGCATTTTTGAAGAAATAGAAACAGCAACCCCAAAGGTATATACTTGTCAAGAGACAATAAAGTACCAATCTTCAAAAAAAAGGAACAATGTTGGAGGCAGAACAGTTCCTGATTTCAAAACATATTACAAAGCTACAGAATTAAAACAATTTGGTATGAGTACAAATGTTAAAAAGTAGACTAATAGAATGCAATATATATATAAACTTTCAAATAGTCATATGAAGAATCATATTTATACTCATAATTATCACAGCATTGTTAGTGAAAGCCAATGGGTAAAAGCAATGCAAATTTCTGTCAACAAATCATTCAGTAAACATAATTTATCACTCATTTTTCAAAAACCAGGAAATATTCTAACAACTATAAGGATAAGTCTTGATAACATTATGCAAAATAAAATGAGCCAGCCACAGAAAAGATTGTATAAGATATATGAAGCACTTACACTCTTAGAATCAGGAAACAAAACAGTGTTTGAAAATTGCCATGAAATGGAAAAAAATGGTAGTTGTTTAATATGTAGTGAGATGTAGCTTTGCAAGATAAAAACATCCTAGGGATATGTTGCATAACATTGTCAATATAATTAAGATGACTAAACTGAATATTTTAAAATACTTGATTATAAATTTTGTTATGTGTTTTTGACAGGTAAAAATAAACAATATCTAAAAAAAAAGAGTTATGATAGTTTTTAAATTACCTTCAAATCCAAAAGTTTTTTTCTCTCAAACAAACATAATATTGATTCACAAATAAACGGATGTTGAAATTAGGAGAATTTTTTTGACTGCTCACCTAGACAAGATTAAACAACCATTCACAACAAACCAACACCACAAATAAACAAGTTATAAAAAATACAAGGATAATATTCATAGAGGCAAACAGAGATAATTATATTGGCAGTAGACATATGGCTGATTCGTATTTGACTTTGCTCCACACTGTCTTAAATTGTACGACATAAATACTGTCACACACAATATAATATAACATCAAAATACAATTGATTGGTTTGAGGTGGCGCATATCCTAAAATTATCTAACTCAAAGCTATAAAATTGCAGAAGAAAATTAAAACATGGAAGGTAAAACTTACTAGACACCATCAAGTACATCAATATATTCATGAAAGAAATCTTAGAAGAATATTGAAAAATAAAAGTAATCCAGAGCTTTCTTAAAGACCAAAATGTCTGAAAACGTTCCAAGTTTTGATGTAATAAAAAAACTCTAACCAATAATACTTGATTCACAATTATTTGACTTCAAAAACAAGATAAAAATAAAGACTTTCCAAGATAAAAGGTGAGGATGTTTATCACCACTAGAATACTTCTACAAAAAATGTTACGTGGTGGCCAAGCACAGTGGCTCATGCTTGTAATTCTACAGCTTTAGGAGGCCATGGCAGTCAGATCACTTCAAAGCAGGAGTTGAAGATCAGCCTGAGCAACATAGTAAGACACTGCATATAAAAAAAGTATGCTAAAATGAGTCCCTTATGTTGAAAAATGGACACCATTATAAAAATATTTGTAAACATAAAGCTCTTTATTAAATGCAAATATATAGACACACATTCTTTACTATAATGATGGCGCATAAAACCCTTAAACTTCTATAGAATACGAAAAATGAGGCCAAGCACAGTGACCCACACCTGTAATCCCAGCACTTTGGGAGGCGGAGACAGGTGGATTGCTTGAGGCCAGAAGTTTGAGACTAGCCTGGCCAACGTGGCAAAAATTAGCTGGCCGTTACGGTGTGTGCCTTTAATCCCAGCTACCTGGGAGGCTAAGGCACAAGAATTGTTTGAACCTGGGAGGCAGAAGTTACAGTGAACTGAGGTCACACCATTGCGCTCCAGCCTCAGGTGCAATGAAACTCTGTGAAGACAGTGAAACTCTATCTCAAAAAAAAAAAAAAAAAAAAGGCAAAATGAAATATTAATATATTAATAAATACACATATTAAAAAAAATTAAGTCCAGGCTCGGTGGCTCACACCTATAATCCCAGCACTTTGGGAGTCCGAGGTGGGCAGATCACCTGAGGTCGAGGTCGGGAGTTCGAGACCCGCCTGACCAACATGGAGAAACCCTGTCTCTACTAAAAATATAAAAAATTAGCCGGGCATAGTAGTGCGTGCCTGTAATCCCAGCTACTGGGGAGGCAGAGGCAGGAGAATGGCTTGAGCCCAGGAGGCAGAGATTGTGGTGAGACAAGATCGTACCATTGCACTCCAGCCTGGGCAACAAGAGCAAAACTCTGTCTCAATAAATAAATAAATAATCAAAGCATGTCACTACACAATTAAAATAAACAAAAATTAAGGCAGTAAAACTGGAAAAAACACATAAAACAATAACAAACTAGTAACTAACTTCCTTTCTTTAAACAATCAATTTAAATATAAATTAATTAAACTACTTAATAAAAAGAAATTAATCCTAGGGCTTTGGGAGGCCAAGGTGGGCTATTCACTTGATCCCGGAAGTTCAAGACAAGTCTGGGTAACATGGCAAAACCCTATCTCTACAAAAAATACATAAATAACTAGCTGGGTGTAATGGTACTTACTTGTAATCCAGCTACTTGACAGGCTGAAATAAAAGGATCATCTGAGTTTGGGAGTTTGAGGCTAATGTGACCCATGATCACACCCTTGCAAACCAGCCTGTTGACAAAGTGTAACTGTATCTTAAAAATAAATGAATGATGGCCAGGCGCGGGGGCTCATGCCTGTAATCCCAACACTTTGGGAGGCCGAGGTGGGCAAATGACGACGTCAGGAGGTCGAGACCATCTGGCCAACATGGTGAAACCCCGTCTCTACTAAAAATACAAAAATCAGCTGGGCATGGCGGCATGCACCTGTAGTCCCAGCTACTCAGAAGGCTGAGGCAGGGGAATCGCTTGACCCAGGAGGTGGAGGTTGTAGTGAACCAAGATCATGCCATTGCACTCCAGCTTGGCAACAGAGCAAGACTCCATCTCAAAAAAAAATTTAAAAAGTTAATAAATAAATAACAAAAAAAAAAAAAAAAAAGAGAGAGAGAGAGAAAAAAATGCCTGAGTGGCTTAAGAAAAAAGCGTTCAACACGTGGCCTACAAGAGGCTCATTTTAGGCCTGGCACAGTGGCTCACACTTGAAATTCCAGCACTTTGGGAGGCTGAAACCAGCTTGGCCAAAATGGTAAAACCCTCTCTCTACTAAAAAAATTAAAATACAAAAGTTAGCCAGATGAGGTGGTGCATGCCTGTAATCCCAGCTACTCGGGAAACTGAGGCAGGAGAACTGCTTGAACCCAGGAGACAGAGGTTGCATTGAGCCAGCCTGGGTGACAGAACAAGACTGTATCTCAAAAAAAAGAGATTCATTAGCATTGAGTCAAATAGGCTGAAGGTATCAGAATGGAAAATATCTATATTCTATGCAAATAGTAACCACAATTGGGTGAGGAAGTCATAATTATATTAAACATAATGTCATAATTATATTAAACATAATATGCTTTAAGTCGAGTACTAGCATGAGACAAAAATTGATATCATATAATACTAAAATGGGTAAATTTATCAAGAATTTATGACTATTACATTTTTCTATCTATATGTATGTGCATGTACAACATCCGGGCTCCAAAATGTATAAAGCAAATATTAACAAAAGTCAAGTAAGAAATACATAGCAACATAATAATTGCAGAAATCAAGATCCCATTTTCAATAATAAATAGAAGGTTCAGATTAAAAAATCAACAGAAAACTTAGGCAACATCATAGATTACATTAATTATTTTGCATATACAGGAATACCTGAGAGTGGATAATCTGTAAAGAAAAAAGGTTTATTTGTTCACAGTTTGGCAGACTGTACAAGAAGTATGTGTCAGCATCTGCTTCTGGTGACAGCCTCAGGAAGCTTACAATCACAGTGGAAGGCAAAGAGTAACTGGACCTGTCACATGGTAAAGGACAGGAATTGTGAGGTGAAGAAGCTAGGTTCTTTCAATGAACCAGCTCCCATTTGAATTAAGTGTAAATTTTCTGATTATCAAGAGGATGGTGTCACACCATTCATGAAAAATTTGCCCCCATGACCCAAACACTTTCCACTAGGTCCCACATTCAACATTGAGGATGATATTGCAGCATGAGGTTTGGAGAACATGGACATCCAAACCATATTACAGACCAACTAGGCTTAACAGTTATGTGTAAAACTTTCCAGTCAAAATCAAGAGAATGCAAAATATTCTTATCTGCATCTGGTGTATTCTGTTATTAATCATACCAAGGCTTATTAAATTTATTTATTTATTTATTTTTTGAGGTGGAGTCTCAATCTATCACCCAGGCTGGAGTGCAGTGGCACGATCTCGGCTCACTGCAAACTCCGCCTCCGGTGTTCAAGTGATTCTTCTGCCTCAGCCTCTGGAGTAGCTGGGACTACAGGCGCATGCCACCACGCCCAGCTAATTTTTGTATTTTTAGTGGAGACGGGGTTTCACCATATTGGCCAAGCTGGTCTCGAACTCCTGACCTCGTGATCCACCTGCCTTGGCCTCTCAAAATGCTGGGATTATAGGCATGAGCCACTGCACCCAGCTGCCTTATTAAATTTAAGAATACCAGCCGGGTGCAGTGGTTCATGCCTATACTCACAATACTCTGGGGGACCAAGTTGGGAGGATCATTGAAGTCAGAAGTTTGAGACCAGCCTGGGCAACATAGTGCGGTCCTGTCCCTACAAATAATCAAAAACTTAGTTGAACATGGTAGTGCAGGTCTGTAGTCACAGCTACTCAGGAGGCTGAGGTGGAAGGATCACTTGAGCCCAGGAGGCTGAGGCTGCAGTGAGCCAAAATTATGCCACTGCACTCCAGCTTGGGTGACATAGTAAGATCCTATCTCAGAACAACAACAAATAAATTTAAGACCAAAATCATACACTGTGTATTTTCCGACCAAAACTGAATAAACCTAGGAATTAAAAACAAAAGTAGAACTGGAAAATCTAAAAATATATGAAAATAAAACATACTCTTCAACATATTATTGCTCAATGGTCAAAAAATTTAATTTTTCGGCCAGGCACGGTGGCTCACACCTATAATCCCAGCACCATGGGAGGCCAAGATGGGCAGATCACCTGAGGTCGGAGGTTTGAGACCAGCCTGACCAACATGGAGAAACCCCGTCTCTACCAAAAATACAAAATTAGCTGGGCATGGTGGTGCATGTCTGTAATCCCAGCTACTCGGGAGGCTGAGGCAGGAGAATCACTTGAACCTGGGAGGAGGAGGCTGCAGTGAGCCAAGATCATGCCATTGTGCTCCAGCCTGGGCAATGAGAGCGAAACTTTGTCTCAAAAAAATAAATAAATAAATAAAATATGTTTCAAAGATGTCAATACAACATACCGTGGTAAACAAATTCAATATAATCTCTAACAAAATTCTAATAGCACAATTTTTTTACAGAAATATTGTTTAAAAATTTTAAATTTGATTATAAACTATAGCAAAACGTCCATTAAAAAGAAAGAAGATGCATTATACTTTCTGATTTCAAAGCATAATAAAAGCCACAGTAACAAAAACAATGTGGTATTGACACAAAAACAGATAAACAGAAGAAAGAACAAGAGAGCCCAGAAATGAACCCTTCTATATATGATCAAATGATCTTCCACAAAGTTGCCATGAGCACACAATAGAGAAAAGATAATCTCTTTGAACAGTAATGTTGAAAATTGGATAACACTGATAAATTAAGTTGGATCATTTTCTTGACAAAAAATACTAAAAAAAAAAAAAATACTTAGACATAAAAAATAACTGTTAATCTCTTAGAAATGAATATAAGAAAAAGACATGATATTGGTCTTGGCATTATTTTCTTAGACATGACATTAAATGCATGTGCAACAAAGAAAAGAACAGAAAAATTGAAGTACACTATACTTCAATATCGTTGCACATTAAATACAGCATTCAATAGAGTGACAAGGTCTCCTAGAAAATGGGTGAAAATATTTGCAAATCACATGTGATAGGAGTTATATCCAGAATACATAAACAACTCTTAAAACCAAATAAAGAGCAGCATGGTGACTCATGCCTGTAATCCCAACACTTTGGGAGGCCAAAGCAGGCAGATCACGAGATCAATAGTTTGAGACCAGCCTGGCCAACATGATGAAACCCCGTCTGTACTAAAAATACAAAAATTAGCCGGGCGTGGTGGCGCCTGCCTGTAATCCCAGCTACTCGGGAGGCTGAGGCATGAGAATCGCTTGAACCTGGGAGGCAGAGGTTGCAGTGAGCTGAGATCGTGCCACTGCCCTCCAGCCTGGGCAACAGAGTGAGATTGCATCTCGGAAAAAAAAAAAGAATAAAGAATAAAGTTGAATAACTTGATTTAGAAACGAACAATTAATTGAAGTAAATTTTCATTAAAATGATATACAAATGGGGAAAAGCATTTGAAAAAACACACTAAATTACTATTTGTAGATTAATGCATAATAATTACAATAAAAATCACCTGGGCTGGACGCAGTGGCTCACACCTGTAATCCCAGCACTTTGGGAGGCCAAGGTGGGTGGGTCACGAGGTCAAGAGATCGAGACTATCCTGGCTAACATGGTGAAACCCTTTCTCTACTAAAAATACAAAAAATTAGCCAGGCGTGGTGGCAGGCGCCTGTAGTCCCAGCTACTCAGGAGGCTGAGGCAGGAGAATGGCGTGAACCTGGGAGGCAGAGGTTGCAGCGAGCCGAGATTGTGCCACTGCACTCCAACCCGGGCAACAGAGTAAGACTCTGTCTCAGAAAAAAAAAAGGAACAAAAAAAAATCAGCTCATACCAATTAGAATGACCATAATCAATTTTTTTAAAAAAAGAACACCAAATCTGTTGATAATGCAATAAAAATAAACCCCATGTTGATTGGTGGAAAACAAGAATGCAGCCATTATTTTAAAATTTTATAAATGTTTCTCAATAAACATTTTTTTGAAATTTAAAGCCATTATTTTAAAATTTTATAAATGTTTCTAAATAAAATTATGGGCTGGGTGCAGTGGCTCATGCCTGTAATCCCAGCACTTTTGGAGGCCAAGGCAAGCAGATCACTTGAGATCAGGACTTCGAGACCAGCCTGGCCAAAATGGTGAAACCTTGTCTCTACTAAAAATACAAAACTTAGCCAGGTATGGTGGTGAGCGCCTGTAATTCCAGCTACTCAGAAGGCTGAGGCACAAGAATCATTTGAATCCAGGGGGCAGAGGTTGCAGTGACCTGGTATCACGTCACAGCACTCCAGCCTGGGTGACAGAACGAGACTCCGTCTCAAAAATAAAATAAAGTTATCATCAACTACAGCAACCCCATTTATGAATCTATATCCAAACTATGCAACCCAGGACCCAAAAAACATATTTGAACATCTATGTTTATTGTACCAGTATTCACAAAAGCTGGAAGGCTGAAGCAACTTAGATGTCCCTTGACTTACAAACACATCAAAAAATGTAACATATACACAAAATGGAATTTTATTCAGCCTTAAAATAGAAAATCTTGTGACATTTTAAGATAAACTTTGAGAATATTGTATCACCTGAAATAATCCAGTAACAAAATGATAGAGACTGTAATTCCACTTATGAGAGATCTTAAGTAGTCACACTCATAAAATCCAAAGTGGAAGGGTGTCTGTCAAGGGATAAAGAGAAGGTAAAATGGGCAGTTGTTACTTAATGGGTATTAAGTTTTAGTTTCACAAGATGTAAAATTTCTAAAAGTCTTTTGCATAACCATGTGAATATACCTAACATGCCTGAAATGAACAGCTTTTTTGGGGGGACAGAGTCTCGCTCCGTCACCTGAGCTGGAGTGCAGTGGCACAATTATCACTCAGTATAGCCTCAAACTCCTAGGCTCAAGTAATTCTCCTCTCTAAATCTCCCAGAAAGCTGGGACCACAGGTGGACAAGACCATGCCTGGCTATTAAAAGGAAAAAAAAAAATTTGTAGTTGAATCTCCATGTTTCCCAGGCTGGTCTCAAACTTTCATGCTCAAGCAATCGTCTCTGTCTTGGCCTCCCAAAATCCTGAGATTACACATGGAAGCCACCACCATGCCTGGCCCTGAAATGTATACTCGAGTAGATTTAAGATGATAAATTTTATGTTATGAGTTTTTACAACAATTAATTTTTTAAAAAACTGAAAAAAATACAGAATTATAAATCTTTTCAAAAATTACCTTCAGGCCGGATGCAGTGGCTCCCACTTGTAATCCTAGCACTTTGGGAGGATGAGGCGGGCAGATTGCCCGAGCTGAGGAGTTTGAGATCACCCTGGGCAACATGGTGAAACCCCATCTCTACTAAAAATACAACAAAATAGCCAGGCATGGTGGTGGCCACCTGTAATCCTAGCCACTCAGGAGACTGAGGCAGGAGAATCGCTTGAGCCTAAAAGGTGGAGGTTGCAGTGAGTCAAGATCACTGCACTCCAACCTGGGCAAAAGAATAAGACTCCACCTCCAAAAATGGGGAAAAAAAAATTACCCTGAAACCACAAAAGTGTTTCTCTCACACAAGGAAATATATATTCATTATAAAACACATGGTAAAAAGAAGACTATTTCCATGATTACTCACTTACACAAAATAAAACCACCATTGAAAATCAGCTAAGAATTAATATAAACAAGATAAGCTATAACCAAAATAGGGGTCATATTTATAAATAAAAACACCCACATATATAATCTGATTGTGACAGACATGTGCCTGATTTATCTATTAAACCCCACATTGACTTAAAGTGTACAAACAATTGCAAAATGTCTTAAATTACAATACGTAAGTAAAACAAAAATTATAATAAACTAATATTAAGGAACCTACACTGAAAAACAACACTAATATAGAACTACGAAACAATAATAAGACACATGTTTACTCATAAAATCTGGTTTGCAATATTGGTGTAACATTAAGAAAGAATTTCTTATGACATTCTTGAACATTAAGAAAGAATTTACTGCCATCCACTGTATGGCCGTAAAATTTCAAAGGAAATGCAGCATAACTATAAATAGAAGACTGTAATGAGAAATTTTCAACAAGCATTTTTTAGTTTTTTAGACGGAGTCTCGCTGTCACCCAGGCTAAAGTGCAGAGGCATGATCTTGGTTCACCGCAATCTCTGCCTCCCATGTTCAAGTGATTCGCCTGCCTCAGCTCCTGAGAAGCTGGGATTACGGGCATGCGTCACCATGCCCAGTTAATTTTTGTATTTTTAGTAGAGACAGGGTTTCACCATGTTGGCCAGGCTGGTCTCGAACTCCTGGTCTTATGATCTGCCCACCTCAGCCTCCCAAAGTGCTGGGATTTAGCATTAGTTAGAGAAAGGAGACACCGCAGAGTCCCTTACACTTCGCACTCTTGTCACAATACAAATTCTTCTAGGACAAATGAAGACAATCAATTTTCATATTTTTTGCTGGCTCTTTTAAGTTTACAGAACAAACAGAAGGCAGCTACGTCTGAATAAATCTGCATTTGAAAAACAGGCTGGATACTTTGGGAGGTCGAAACAGGTGGATCACCTGAGGTCAGGAGTTCAAGACCAGCCTGGCCAACATGGTGAAACCCCTTCTCTAATAAAAATAGAAAAATTACCTGGGCATAGTGGTGGGTGCCTGTAATCCCAGCTACTCAGGAGGCTGAGGCAGGAGAATCACTTGAACCCAGGAGGAAGAGGCTGCAGTAAGTCAAGATCCACCACTGCACTCCAGCCCAGGCAACAAGAATGACACTCTGTCTCAAAAAAAAAAAAAAAAAAAAAACCAGAAAAAAGAAAAGGAAAACAACATTTTCACATATAATAATGTAATGTTTATTAAGTAGGCACTATGTGCTGAAGGGAATGTTACAGAGCACTTTGCTGGGAATAACACGTTACATGATTTAATCCTCATAGCACCTTGGGAGCTGGTATTAAGTGTTTAATAATTCCCAGGATTTAGAAAAAGGGCCCAGCATTTTTATTTCTTTTGTTTTTCTGTTATTGATTTTTAAAAAAATGTATAGAATAAAAGCTAAATATAAACATAGGAGAGGGATACAGAAAGAAAAACTTTAACATAGCTTAGAGAAATTTGTATTGTGTTTATATTTACTTTTTTGTGACTTGCAGAGCAACTACAGCATCTGCAAGAGTAGAAAACAGGTTAGTAAATGGAATGTCTCTGCAAGCACTGATTTTAATTAAAAAACTACAACTTAAGACCCTGAAATACATACTTTATTTTTTTCACTTACCTGCGTTTAGGTTTCAGAATATTGTGAGCATTGGCTCTAGAAAGGCTGCAGGATTCACCACCGAGTACTCTCATCTCTTCTAATCAGTTCTGTGAGGCAAGACTCCAGGGTGGGGCCAGACCTAAATAAGGCCTCCAAAAACAGTAAACTTGAACAAGGCTGGGGCAGGGAGGGCACCCTATGTAGAACTCTGCTCTCTATGCCACTGGGGTATTTCCTATTCTGTTTTTGCTAAGCTTACCTAAAAGAAAATTAAATCCCAGTTTGTGAAATTTTAATCTTTTTTAGTCACTGCCCTGTCAATTTTATAACATATACTAATAAGCAATTTAAACAAATCTCTTAGGGTTTTCTAGGGTAATTTTATTAGAAGCCAAATATGTATTCTTAGCAAGGCATAAGAAATAGAAATACTAATAACAACCTATTGTGTCCATAAATATCCATTGAAATGACCTCGTAAGTTACAAAAATATTAAGTGGCCCAAATAAAGTACACTTTTTTGCCCACATCTATTTATTGTGCCAACCATATGATGCTTAATTCAACCACGTATTCAGTTGCTAGGCAAGACTAACAGTTCCTAGATGGTACGGACCATGATTGCTTCATCTATTTTTCTAACAGCCATATGAAATGCAAGCAATTAGTTTATCTGTTTGGGTCTCCAGACCTCCTCCTTGTTTTTCATCCAAGTACCAGGAAACTGAAGAAATTCTCATCTGGGTATCAACCAAAGACATCTCTTGTATGAGGGGAGGTACAAACACAGGATGATTCATTTCTCTTACACTGAGACAGAGGCAGAAGTAACCACTCTTTTCAGCCTGACACAGTTCCTCCCTGGTCATCCTCAAATGTCTCAGAGATGCCTAGGTGATTGTGAGAGGATTCCCAGTGATCCTAGGCTGATTGCTTAAGGATAAGCCAAGCAGGAGAGGGACAGGCTGATTCTAAATAAAAATGAAACTGTCCTAGTGGAGCTCCAGAACCTGGATCACCTGTCTTGATTGGCTAGCTCTTGTGTAAAAGGAAGACAAGAATACTCTACTCCAGTATCACATTTTATGGGTAGGTATAGTTGTGGTCATGGCTGTGGATACCTTGTGACCTTGATCTGTCACTCCTAAGATGCTTATTTACACTTATAGATTCTGCCATCAGATTCTATTTACACAAGAGCATCTCACATTACTGTAGCAGATCACTGAACAAGATCTGAAAAGCTCAAAGAACCACACTCCCAAAGGGGGGCTTTAAGATGTCTACGGTGACATCTCACAATGCAGAAAATGCCTCCTGTTGGTTTTCTGTACATTCTCAATCCAAAGTCTGGCCCTGCTTTGTAAATCTAAAGCAGAGGCCAGACCTTCTGTGTAGATTCTAGGTTGAATCAACCTGGCTCTGCATTCTTGAGTGTTACAGGAGGCAGAGTACAACCAAAGGAGAGATCCCCTCAAAGAGGCTGCTCTAGCACATTCTAAGTGATATGTCTACCTAAAACAAAAGAGCTGAGGCAACAATATAAGTAGACAGTTCATTTGGAACAAGTTTGAGAATTGTAACCTGGGAGCAAAGATTCAAGTTGCCTGAAATCTACATTTTGATTAGCAGCAGTTAAAAGTGGATTTGTAAAGGCAATAGGAAAGGGACAGAGTGCCCAGATCAGCTCGGTCATGGAGACCCTAACCCAGTGACACTAGAGGAGTTAAAGACACACACACAGAAATATAGAGGTGTGAAGTGGGAAATCAGGAGTCTCACAGCCTCCAGAGCTAAGAGCCCTGAACAGAGATTTACCCACATATTTATTAACAGCGAGCCAGTCATTAGCATTGTTTCTATAGATATTAGATTAACTAAAAGTATCCCTTATGGGAAACGAAGGGATGGGCTGAAATAAAGGGACAGGTTTGGCTAGTTATCTGCAGCAGGAGCGTGTCCTTAAGGCACAGATCGCTCATGCTATTGTTTGTGATTTAAGAATGCCTTTAAGCAGTTTTCTGCCCTAGGCGGGCCAGGTGTTCCTTGCCCTCATTCTGGTAAACCCACAACCTTCCAGCGTGGGTGTTATGGCCGTCATGAACATGTCACAGTGCTGCAGAGATTTTGTTTATGGCCAGATTTTGGGGAGCCTGTTCCCAACAACAGAGAGTGGGCTGATACAAGGTTGTCAGAAATTCTTATTTACAACAAATAACATTACTAATTGGATATACATTGTTAAGCTATAGGGTGTGGGTTATAGTGTCCAGTGTGTCACTATTAGTTTAATTTATAGCTACTTGAAGAAATAGCAAGCAGTTTCAAGAAATACATAGCTCAAAGAAGGGAGAAAGACATAATTGTGGTCTCATTTTAATGTCTCTTTGAGCCTTATAACTAAAAGAATTTGCATTTCTCAAATAAATGTTCCCGCCCACCCAAATCTCAACACCTAGATTCAGAGTTTGGAGCTGCAAATTTAGGTCCAGGATGGGTGGAATGGCAGCAGGTGTCATCTGCACATTGTGGGCATTTTAAGAAGAGAAGGAAAGGGAAAGTGGAGATTCTTATGCCTGCATGTCTACTCAGTGCACATGCTACTCTGGGTTTCTGGGCCCCATGGTCTCTGAATCAGTTTCTGGTCTAAAGAGTCATTGAAAGATGTGAAATGGTTGATTGCTGTCCTATGAAGTATTTAGAAATCAGGTCTAGCCTCTCTAAATGTTGACTATAGAGGACTATAGATACAAAATAGGCAGAGACACAATTCTGCCTGCATATTTAGGGGACACCATGCACTTTGCAGCACAATTGTGAGTTGACTGAAAGCCTGAAAGGAAAAGCCTCCTCTAGGTTAAAGCTTGGTTTAACAACCTAACCTCATGAATAAAATAAGCAGAGAAGCAACGGGAAACAAACCCCTAAGTTAGCAGAAGGCAAAAAATAACAAATAAGAGCTGTACTGAAGGAGATTTAGACATAAAAAACTATGCAACAGATCAAGAAATCCAGGAGTTAAATCTATAAAAAAAATTAATAAGCTAAACCACTAGGTAGATTAATGAAGATTCAAATAAATACAATTAGAAATGACAAAAGGGATACTACCACTGACTCCAGAAAAATACAAATAACTGTTGAAGTCTACTATGAACACTTCTATGCACACAAACTAGAAAATCTAAAAGAAATAGTAAATTCCTGAAAAATACATCCTCCAAGGACTGAACAAAAAAGAAATTGAATCTCTGAATAGACCAATAACAAACTACAGAATTGAATTAGTAATAAATAGCCTAGCAACCAAAAAAAGCCCAGAACCAGAGACATCCACAGCTAAATTCTATAAGATGTACAAAAAAAAGAGCTGGTAGCATTCTTTCTAAAACTATTCCAAAAAATTGAGAAAAAGACACTCCCCTTCAACTCATAAGAACAGCATCATTCAGACACCAAAACCTGACAAGGATATAACAAAAAAGAAAATTTTATGCAAATATCCTTAGGACCATTGATATGCAAAAATCTTCAACAAAATACTGGCAAATTAAATTCAGCAGCACACCAAAAAGTTAATCAGTTATGATCAAGTAGGCTTTTTCTCTGGGATATGAGGTTCGTTCAACATACACAAATTAATAAATGTGATTCATTACATTAACAAAAATAAAGATAAAAACCACAAGATTATCTTAATAGATGCAGAAGGAGCTTTCAAAAAAATTTTAACATCTTTCATGTTAAAAATCTTGAACAAAGTAGGCATTGAAGGTACATATTTCAAAATAATGAGTTATCTATGACAAACCCATTACCAACATACTGAATGGACACAAACTGCAAGCATTTCTCCATGAAAATTAGCACAAGACAAGGATGCCTTCTCTTACCACTCCTATTCAACATAGAACTGGTAGTCCACACCAGAGTAATCAGGCAAGATACGAAAACAGAGGGTATTCAATAGAAAGAAAAAAAGTCAAACTATCCCTGTTTGCAGACAACATAATTCTATATCTAGAAAACCCACAGAAAAGTTCTTCTCTTTTCTGTCTCCATAGAAAAGTTCTTTGAACTGAAAAACTGAAGCAAAATTTCAGAATACAAAATAAATATACAAAAATTAATAGGATCCCTGTACATCAACAGCATCCAAGCCGAAAGCCAAGTCAAAAACACAATCCCAGGCCGGGTGTGGTGGTTCACGTCTGTAATCCCAACACTTTGGGAGGCCGAGGTGGGTGGATCACTTGAGGCAGGAGTTCAAGACCAGGCTGACCAACATGGTGAAACCCCGTCCCTACTAAATACAAAAAATTAGCCAGGCGTGGTGGCACCTGCCTGAAATCCCAGCTACTCAGCTACTTGGCAGGCTGAGGCAGGAGAATCGCTTGAACCCGGAGGCGGAGGTTGCAGTGAGCCAAGATTGCACCATTGCACTGCAGCCTGGACAACAAGAGCGAAACTCTGTCTCAAAAAAAAAAAAAGAAAAGAAAAGATCAATATCATTAAAATGGCCATACTGCCCAAAGAAATTTACAGATCTAATGTCATTCTTACCAAGCTACCAAAAACATTCTTAACAGAATTTAAAAAACTATTTTAAAATTCATATAGAACCAAAAAAGAGCCTGAATAGCCAAGGCAATTCTAAGCAAAAAGAACAAAGCTGGACATTACATTACCCGACTTGAAACTATTCTGTAAGGTTGTAACCAAAGCAGCATGGTAGTGATTTAAAAAAAAAAAAAAAAAAAAAAAAAGGCTCATAGAACAATGCAACAGAATAGAGAGCCAAGAAATAATGCCACACATCTACAACCATCTTATCTTCAACAAAGCTGCCAAGAGCAATGTGGGAAGAATTTTTTTTTTTTTTTGAGATGGAATTTTGCTCTTGTTGCCCAGGCTGGAGTGCAATGGCTTGATCTCGGCTCACCGCAACCTCCACCTCCAGGCTCAAGCATTTCTCCTGCCTCAGCCTCCTGAGTAGCTGGGATTACAGGCATGGGCCACCCTGTCCGGCTATTTTTTTTTTGTATTTTTAGTAGAGACAGGGTTTCTCCATGTTGGTCAGGTTGGTCTCAAACTCCCAACCTCAGGTGATCCACCCACCTTGGCCTCCCAAAGCGCTGGGATTACAGGCGTGAGCCACCATGCCCGGCCAGAATTCCCTAGTTAATAAAATGGTACTGAAATAACTAGCTAGCACTATGTATAAGATTTTCTTTTTTGTAGTTAAAAAAAAGCAGAATTTTTCTTCAGTGGTCAAATAAAATACTTCTTAATCAAAATATAGTTAAGTTTATCTCCTTCCCACAGGCTCCTGAACTTTGAGCTACTCTCAATCTGAGCCAACATACAATCCCATTTTATATTTCTCCTAAAAACTTGCTGACTTCAGGGTAAAACATTTTCTAATCTAAAATCTGATTTGGGCTGAGCGTGGTGGCTCATGCCTGTAATCCCAGAATTTTGAGAGGCTGAGAAGAGCAGAACACCTGAGGTCAGGAGTTCAAGACCAGCCTGGCCAATATGGCGAAACCCTGTTTCTACTAAAAATACAAAAATTAGCCCAGCATGGCAGCGGGCAGCTGTAATCCCAGCTTCTCAGGAGGCTGTGGCATGAGAGTCACTTGAACCCAGGAGGTAGAGGTTGCAGTGAGGTGATATCCAGCCACTGCACTCCAGCCCGGGCAACAAAGTAAGACTCCGTCTCAAAAAAAATTTTAATTAAATTAAAAATTAAAAATTAAATCTGATTTATACACCCTCCATTTGCCATCCCTTCTGACCTTCTAATCTTTTTTGCTCCTCCCTAAGAAAGCCTTTTTCCACCTAAACTTTGCAATCCTTAAAGATGTTATAGTTGGTACTTCCTTCTGTTGCAATATTTTAGAAATTTTTTTAAATAAACCTAATTTTGTTTTATTTTACAAAGTCTAGAAACTGCCACAAAACAATAACAACTTCATCCTGAGTATGACCCTCCCAATCCCCTTCCATCTTAATGTATACTGCATCTGCCTGTGGGTCCCCAGCTTTCCAGGGCTCTATAGCTTCTCTCAGTGTAAAGGTTCTCCCATGGCTGGGGTGAGCAGGCTCTGACAACTGCAGGGGAGGCTTCCTAGAAAGAACTGGGCCTTTAATAACCTCCCTTCCCTTTGCGGGCTCAGTAATAGCCTTAGCTTGGAGTCATTGGCGCAAACTTTAATTTCCATGTCAGAGTTGTTCAAATGGTTTTTGAAACTGAAAAATTCAGCAAAATTACTCAAACACAGTGTTTACATAAGGGAAGGAAATTTTAAAGTGCTTACATTACATACCTAAAATGCAAAAGTATGTATTATTTTAAAACAATAAATACATTATTTTATTATATCCATTAAAAATGTTATGATCCAAGTTTCATTTCAAAAAATTTAGCATTAACTTCAGAAATGAAGATGATTGGATACAGAAAAGAGGTATTCACTGAAATGTACCCTGAAAAAGGAGGAACTGATGTTTTCATAAATCTGTGTAACTCACCAATTATCTACCACATCTTCTTGTGGAAATATATTCATTTTCTTTCTTTCTTTTTTCCTGACATGGAGTCCCACTCTATTGCCCAGGTTGGAGTGCAGCAGCACAATCTCAGCTCACTGCAACCTCTGCCTATGTGGTTCATATGATTCTCCTACCTCAGCCTCCCGAATAGCTGGCATTACAGGTGCCTACCACCATTCATGGCTAATTTCTAATTTTTGTATTTTTAGTAGAGACAGGGTTTCACCATGTTGGCCAGGCTGGTCTAGAACTCCTCTGACCTCAGATGATCACCCTGCCTCGGCCTCCCACAGTGCTGAGATTACAGGCATGAGCCACCGCATCTGGCCAGAAATGTACTCATTTTCTACAGTCAAAATGGAAGAGATATTTTCCCTATTCTTTTCCTTGGTAGCATTCTAAAAGCTAAGCCTTGGACATCACCCAGCCATAAAAAACAGACCTGAGAAAATTCCTAAACTCAGTCTGGGAAATAAAAAGGTAAATGAGAATACTTAACAAATAGAATATATGATTAGATATTTTTTTCCAAAACCCACCTCTTTTATGCCCATTGTGATTATCCTCTTACCTTTTAGTCCTACTAATAAACTGCAAGTTACAATTAAAACACTGAAGTGAAAGTAAGTGAAGAAATCTTTTCAGGGTGACAATCCCAGGGAGTGGCAGTGCTGATTAAAAAACAGATGTATCTGACTCACATGTCAAGTCAACACCCAATCACTTGAGAGATTCTCCCACCCCATCCTGCTCCCTTAAGTGCTCAATGACCACCCTCTCTGGAGACACTGCACTATGCCTCAGTGACTGCCCCAGGTACATTTCACTTTGCAAGTTCTTGAACCATCCCCCTGGGATCAGGTTTGACTGTCTTTTGGGATACTATTGTTTCTTTCACAAATCTTAGAGAATCCAGTGGGCCGAAATTATTTCTGTGTTCTCCCCTCAATACCAGCATATGATTGACCAGCAATATGTCTCCAGAAATGGAAGCTGTGTTGGTTTGAAGACAATCTTAACTTCTCAAAGGGTTTGCTTTACAAAGGAAGAGTACACCAGGAGATTCCTCTCAACCCCAAGGCATCAACCTGCTCCCTTGAGAGGCTACACTCCAACCTCAGGCTGTCCTATGTCTCCCATTCCCAGATACCCAGAGTTCCATTCCAGGCCAGGAGCTGAAATTTACCAGAGATTCTAGCATACACAGCCACAGTGGATATATTAATTTATCCCCAGAAAGGACTGAAACCCAGGACCAGGGAAAAAACTGAAGGGTGACTGAGGACACATTACCTTATAAAGTTTCCAAAGGGAAACCTTGACCCAAAAATATTCTGATAAGATCTCTGTACCTAGGGAAGATTTAAAAAAAAAAAAAAGGGGGGGGGCACAGAGATTTTTTACAATATAGTGTCAGGGGATGAGTCTTTGGTTTCTTCTCATGGGAAATATTTACAAACAGATAACAAATCTTTTTTAAAATGCCATCCATGCTGTGTCAAAAAATGATTAATTAAAATACAGTATTTCAAATGTACACTAAAGGACAAATAGTTGATAATGTGAATTAGGAAGGGAAAGTTGGCATTTGGGAATGTCAGAAGGAACTGGAAATTTAGTATTTTACTGCAAGCCAGTCAGGCTGGAGGAATGGGAAATAGGGAGGAGTCTTGAGACCCTGCTTGGGACACAGGTGAAAAATGCAGGGGAAAATCTGTCCCCTGTGGACTGTGAAAATAATTAAGTGGCAGACAATTAGACGGAGGTGGCTCCAGTCCCAGGGTTTTTTTTTTTTTTTTTTTATTATACTTTAAGTTCTAGGGTACATGTGCATAATGTGCAGGTTTGTTACATATGTATACTTGTGCCATGTTGGCGTGCTGCACCCATCAACTTGTCAGCACCCATCAACTTGTCATTTACATCAGGCATAACTCCCAATGCAATCCCTCCCCCCTTCCCCCTCCCCATGATAGGCCCTGGTGTATGATGTTCCCCTTCCCGAGTCCAACTGATCTCATTGTTCAGTTCCCACCTATGAGTGAGAACATGCGGTGTTTGGTTTTCTGTTCTTGCAATAGTTTGCTGAGAATGATGGTTTCCAGCTGCATCCATGTCCACACAAAGGACACAAACTCATCCTTTTTTTATGGCTGCATAGTATTCCATGGTGTATATGTGCCACATTTTCTTAATCCAGTCTGTCACTGATGGACATTTGGGTTGATTCCAAGTCTTTGCTATTGTGAATAGTGCCACAATAAACATACGTGTGCATGTGTCTTTATAGCAGCATAATTTATAATCCTTTGGGTATATACCCAGTAATGGGATGGCTGGGTCATATGGTACTTCTAGTTCTAAATCCTTGAGGAATCGCCATACTGTTTTCCATAATGGTTGAACTAGTTTACAATCCCATCAACAGTGTAAAAGTGTTCCTATTTCTCCACATCCTCTCCAGCACCTGTTGTTTCCTGACTTTTTAATGATTGCCATTCTAACTGGTGTGAGATGGTACCTCATTGTGGTTTTGATTTGCATTTCTCTGATGGCCAGTGATGATGAGCATTTTTTCATGTGTCTGTTGGCTGTATGAATGTCTTCTTTTGAGAACTGTCTGTTCATATCCTTTGCCCACTTTTTGATGGGGTTGTTTTTTTCTTGTAAATTTGTTTGAGTTCTTTGTAGGTTCTGGATATTAGCCCTTTGTCTGATGACGAGATTGCAAAAATTTTCTCCCATTCTGTAGATTGCCTGTTCACTCTGATGGTAGTTTCTTTTGCTGTGCAGAAGCTCTTTAGTTTAATTAGATCCCGTTTGTCAATTTTGACTTTTGTTCCCATTGCTTTTGGTGTTTTAGACATGAAGTCCTTGCCCATGCCTATGTCCTGAATGGTATTCCCTAGGTTTTCTTCTAGGGTTTTTATGGTATTAGGTCTAACACTTAAGTCTCTAAACCATCTTGAATTAATTTTCGTATGAGGAGTAAGGAAAGGATCCAGTTTCAGCTTTCTACTTATGGCTAGCCAATTTTCCCAGCACCATTTATTAAACAGGGAATCCTTTCCCCTTTTCTTGTTTTTGTCAGGTTTGTCAAAGATCAGATGGCTGTAGATGTGTGCTATTATTTCTGAGGACTCTGTTCCGTTCCATTGGTCTATATCTCTGTTTTGGTACCAGTACCATGCTGTTTTGGTTACTATAGCCTTGTAGTAGAGTTTGAAGTCAGGTAGCGTGATGCCTCCAGCTTTGTTCTTTTGACTTAGGATTGTCTTGGCAATGCGGGCTCTTTTTCGGTTCCATATGAACTTTAAAGCAGTTTTTTCCAATTCTGTGAAGAAACTCATTGGTAGCTTGATGGGGATGGCATTGAATCTATAAATTACCTTGGGCAGTATGGCCATTTTCACAATATTGATTCTTCCTATCCATGAGCATGGTATGTTCTTCCATCTGTTTGTGTCCTCTTTTATTTCACTGAGCAGTGGTTTGTAGTTTTCCTTGAAGAGGTCCTTTACATCCCTTGTAAGTTAGATTCCTAGGTATTTCATTCTCTTTGAAGCAATTGTGAATGGAAGTTCATTCATGATTTGGCTCTCTGTCTGTTACTGGTGTATAAGAATGCATGTGATTTTTGCACATTAATTTTGTATCCTGAGACTTTGCTGAAGTTTCTTATCAGCATAAGGAGATTTTGGGCTGAGACGATGGGGTTTTCTAAATATACAATCATGTCATCTGCAAACAGGGACAATTTGACTTCTTCTTTTCCTAAGTGAATTTCTTTCTTTATTTCTTTCCCTTGCCTGATTGCCCTAGCCAGAACTTTCAACACTATGTTGAATAGGAGTGGTGAGAGAGGGCATCCCTGTCTTGTGCCAGTTTTCAAAGGGAATTTTTCCAGTTTTTGCCCATTCAGTATGATATTGGCTGTGGGTTTGTCATAAATAGCTGTTATTATTTTGAGATACGTTCCATCAATACCGAATTTATTGAGCATTTTTAGCATGAAGGGCTGTTGAATTTTGTCGAAGGCCTTTTCTGCATCTATTGAGATAATCATGTGGTTTTTGTCTTTGGTTCTGTTTATGTGTTGGATTACGTTTATTGATTTGCGTATGTTGAACCAGCCTTGCATCCCAGGGATGAAAGCCACTTGATCATGGTGGATAAGCTTTTTGATGTGCTGCTGGATCCGGTTTGCCAGGATTTTATTGAGGATTTTTGCATCGATGTTCATGGGATATTGGTCTAAAATTCTCTTTTTTTGTTGTGTCTCTGCCAGGCTTTGGTATCAGGATGATGTTGGCCTCATAAACTGAGCTAGGGAGGATTCCCTCTTTTTCTATTGATTGGAATAGTTTAAGAAGGAATGGTACCAGCTCCTCCTTGTACCCCTGGTAGAATTCAGCTGTGAATCCATCTGGTCCTGGACTTTTTTTCGTTGATAGGCTATTAATTATTGCCTCAATTTCAGAGCCTGCTATTGGTCTATTCAGGAATTCAGCTTCTTCCTGGTTTAGTCTTGGGAGAGTGTAAGTCTCCAGGAAATTATCCATTTCTTCTAGATTTTCTAGTTTATTTGCATAGAGGTGTTTATAGTATTCTCTGATGGTAGTTTGTATTTCTGTGGGGTCGGTGGCGATATCCCCTTTATCATTTTTTATTGCGTCTATTTAATTCTTCTCTCTATTCTTCTTTATTAGTCTTCCTAGCGGTCTATCAATTTTGTTGATCTTTTCAAAAAACCAGATCCTGGATTCATTGATTTTTTGGAGGGTTTTTTGTGTCTCTATCTCCTTCAGTTCTGCTCTGATCTTAGTTATTTCTTGCCTTCTGCTAGCTTTTGAATGTGTTTGCTCTTGCTTCTCTAGTTCTTTTAATTGTGATGTTAGAGTGTCAATTTTTGATCTTTCCAGCTTTCTCTTGTGGGCATTTAGTGCTATAAATTTCCCTCTACACACTGCTTTAAATGTGTCCCAGAGATTCTAGTATGTTGTATCTTTGTTCTCATTGGTTTCAAAGAACATCTTTATTTCTGCCTTCATTTCATTATGTACCCAGTAGTCATTCAGGAGCAGGTTATTCAGTTTCCATGTAGTTGAGTGGTTTTGATTGAGTTTCTTAGTCCTGAGTTCTAGTTTGATTGCACTGTGGTCTGAGAGACAGTTTGTTATAATTTCTGTTCTTGTACATTTGCTGAGGAGTGCTTTACTTCCAATTATGTGGTCAAGTTTGGAATAAGTGTGATGTGGTGCTCAGTAGAATGTATATTCTGTTGATTTGGGGTGGAGAGTTCTGTAGATGTCTATTAGGTCTGCTTGCTGCAGAGATGAGTTCAATTCCTGGATATACTTGTTAACTTTCTGTCTTGTTGATCTGTCTAATGTTGACAGTGGGGTGTTGAAGTCTCCCATTATTATTGTATGGGAGTCTAAGTCTCTTTGTAAGTCTCTAAGGACTTGCTTTATGAATCTGGGTGCTCCAGTATTGGGTGCATATATATTTAGGATAGTTAGCTCTTCCTGATGAATTGATCCCTTTACCATTATGTCATGGCCTTCTTTGTCTCTTTTGATCTTTGATGGTTTAAAGTCTGTTTTATCAGAGACTAGTATTGCAACCCCTGCTTTTTTTTATTCTCCATTTGCTTGGTAGATCTTCCTCCATCCCTTTATTTTGAGTCTACGTATGTCTCTGCATGTGAGATGGGTCTCCTGAATACAGTAGACTGATGGGTCTTGACTCTTTATCCAGTTTGCCAGTCTGTGTCTTTTAATTGGAGCATTTAGTCCATTTACATTTAAGGTTAAGATTGTTATGTGTGAACTTGATCCTGCCATTATGATATTAACTGGTTATTTTGCTCGTTAGTTGATGCAGTTTTTTCCTAGCCTCGATGGTCTTTACATTTTGGCATGTTTTTGCAATGGCTGGTACTGGTTATTCCTTTCCATGTTTAGTTCTTCCTTCAAGGTCTCTTGTAATGCAGGCCTGGTGGTGACAAAATCTCTAAGCATTTGCTTATCTGTAAAGGATTTTATTTCTCCTTCACTTATGCAACTTAGTTTGGCTGGATATGAAATTCTGGGTTGAAAATTCTTTTCTTTAAGAATGTTGAATATTGGCCGCCACTCTCTTCTGGCTTGTAGAGTTTCTGCTGAGAGATCTGCTGTTAGTCTGATGATCTTCCCTTTGTGGGTAACCCGACCTTTCTCTCTGGCTGCCCTTAAGATTTTTTCGTTCATTTCAACTTTGGTGAATCTGGCAATTATGTGTCTTGGAGTTGCTCTTCTCGAGGAGTATCTTTGTGGCATTCTCTGTATTTCCTGGATTTGAATGTTGGCCTGCCCTACTAGGTTGGGGAAGTTCTCCTGGATGATATCCTGAAGAGTGTTTTCCAAGTTGGTTCCATTTTCCTCCTCACTTTCAGGCACCCCAATCAGACGTAGATTTGGTCTTTTTACATAATCCCATACTTCTTGTAGGCTTTGTTCATTTCTTTTTCTTCTTTTTTCTTTAGGTTTCTCTTCTCGCTTCATTTCATTCATTTGATCCTCAACCGCTGATACTCTTTCTTCCAGTTGATCGAGTCAGTTACTGAAGCTTGTGCATTTGTCTCGTATTTCTTGTGTCATGGTTTTCATCTCTGTCCATTCGTTTATCGCCTTCTCTGCATTAATTATTCTAGTTATCTATTCTTCCACTCTTTTTTTCAAGATTTTTAGTTTCTTTGCGCTGGGTACGTAATTCCTCCTTTAGCTCTGAGAAGTTTGATGGAATGGAGACTTCTTCTCTCATCTCGTCAAAGTCATTCTCCATCAAGCTTTGATCCGTTGCTGGCGATGAGCTGCGTTCCTTTGCATGGGGCGATGTGCTCTTATTTTTTGAATTTCCAGCTTTTCTGCACTGCTTTTTCCCCATCTTGGTGGTTTTATCTGCCTTTGGTCTTTGATGATGGTGACGTACTGATGGGGTTTTGGTGTGGGTGTCCTTCCTGTTTGTTAGTTTTCCTTCTAACAGTCAGGACCCTCAGCTGCAGGTCTGTTGGAGATTGCTTGAGGTCCACTCCAGACACTGTTTGCCTGGGTATCAGCTGCAGAGGCTGCAGAAGATAGAATATTGCTGAACAGCGAGTGTACCTGTCTGCTTCTTGCTTTGGAAGCTTCCTCTCAGGGGTGTACTCCACCGTGTGAGGTGTGGGGTGTCAGTCTGCCCCTAGTGGGGGATGTCTCCCAGTTAGGCTACTCAGGGGTCAGGGACCCACTTGAGCAGGCAGTCTGTCCGTTCTCAGATCTCAACCTCTGTGTTGGAAGATCCACTGCTCTCTTCAAAGCTGTCAGACAGTCGTTTGCGTCTGCAGAGGTTTCAGCTGCTTTTGTTGTTGTTGTTGTTGTTTAGCTGTGCCCTGTCCCCAGAGGTGGAGTCTACAGAGACAGGCAGGACTCCTTGAGCTGCTGTGAGCTCCACCCAGTTCGAGCTTCCCAGCCATGTTGTTTATCTACTTAAGCCTCAGCAATTGTGGGTACCTCTCCCCCAGCCTCGCTGCTGTCTTGCTGGGAGATCGCAAACTGCTGTGCTAGCAATGAGGGAGGCTCCGTGGGCATGGGACCTTCCCAGCCAGGTGTGGGATATAATCTCCTGGTGTGCCCGTTTGCTAAGATCCTTGGTAGAGCGCAGTATTGGGGTGGGAGTTACCCGATTTTCCAGCTGTTGGAAAATTCCCCTGGCTAGGAAAAGGGATACCTTCCCCATTGCTCTTCCCAGGTGAGGTGATGCCTCACCCTGCTTCAGCTCTCGCTGGTCAGGCTGCAGCAGCTGACCAGCACCAACTGTCCTGCACTCCCTAGTGAGATGAACCCAGTACCTCAGTTGAAAATGCAGAAATCACCTGTCTTCTGTGTCGCTCATGCTGGGAGTTGGAGACTGGAGCTGTTCCTATTCGGTCATCTTGCTCCGCCTCCCCGGGTTTCTGGTTTTTAAAAAATCTAACTCAAATGCATTTTTTGTAAATTACTACCATGTGAAAAATAAAATTCAGGCTTAACCAACTGTAAACTGCCAATTAACCTCTGATTACATGACCAGGAAATTTCCTCCTTCATTGTACAAATTAAGAAACTACATAACTCTACTAACCAATTATTGAATTTGGTTATATCATACACTTTATACAAGTGTTTCCTTCCTGCCTCTCCCATAGACCATAAACTACAAACCACAGCTGGGTGCTCTACAATTCTTGAATCACTGTTTTATTAGTTTTTTGCGGTGACTTTCATAAATTTTAATAGGGAAAAAGAGGGACTGGGAAGCCCGCGGAGGAAAACTCTTTCCATTCATGAAGCCAGCATCCCGAGTCAGGATTCTCCCCTGACAACCCTCCAGTCGTCCCTGCACAATATCTGCGGGTGCAGAACTGCTCAGAGAGGGCTCCGGGCCAGGGCACAGTCACTGCGCAGGGAGGAGACAGGATGCCTGGGGTCCTGGCTGTCAGCGCAGCTGCCATGCTATGGCTGAGGGGGACTGAGAGCCGAGCTGTGCCAAGAACTCGGGCCACGGATTTCGGAGCCAAGGGCGCAAAGGCCCAATTCCGGCCACAGCCACCTCGGACTGGTTCCAACCACACCCCTCCCCTTCTCTCCGGATGTCGGACCCGGCACTCTCACCATTTCTAGGCTTCTGGGGGATCCTGGCGTCTTAGCTGTTAATCTCCCAATAACCAGATCACAGTGCAACAGAGGCTGGGCCTCTAGGAGCAAAGGACACAGAGAACGGAAGCGAGACCTGGAGCACCCGCTGCAGCGAGAATAAGATACCGCCGAATCCTGGAAGCCATACTGTCAGCTCCAGCTGGGTGCCTGATTGGACCATTCCCAGCCCAGCGTCCCTGACTGAATGACGTTTAACAACCCACCCCCTCAGGCCCTGAGTGACAGATGTGCTCAGGTGCTGGAGTGAATGAAGACAGAGTGAAACCTAAGCTGCAGTCTTTTCAGGAAGGGTTTCCTCCCTGAGCTGAGCCAGGCCCACCCCAGAGGGCATTTGCATTTAACCTTGTGTATAAGGTCCTAAGCATTTATAAATAATATATAGCTATTCACATCTGAATATAACAATTATTTTTAAATTCCAGGTTTTATAACCTTACTGGATTCTGGTCCTTTGAGCAGGCAGCCTGAGATTTTTTTCTGTTTTTTTGAGACAGAGTCTCACTCTCCCCCAGGCTCAAGCACGGTGGCATGATTTCGGCTCACCCCAAACTCCGTCTCTCAGACTCAAGTGATTCTCCTGCCTCAGCCTCCTGAGTAGCTGGGATTACAGGCATCTGCCACCACGCCCGGCTACTTTTTGTATATTTAATAGAGACAGGGTTTTGTCCATGTTGGTCAGGCTAGTCTGGAACTCCTGACCTCAGGTGATCCACCTGCCTCCGCCTCCCAAAGTGCTGGGATTGCAGGCACATGTGAATTCCAAATTTTCTAGCAGTCAAACTTTAAGAAGAAACAGGTGAAATTCATTCTAATTGAGATGGTTAATCATTTAGGCTGTACTCAGTGAGGCCATTCTTCTCAACTGAGTTCAGCTGAGTTCCTTCAGACATGCTGTTTGTTGACTAGGCAGCTGTGCTGCTGGAGGTGCCCTGCTGCTTCTGAGGCTGTCAACAGAGGCAACTTGCTTCTCTTCCTCATACTATTTTATCTTTCATCTGGCTAACATGGGCTTTTTTACGGAGATAGCAGCCTGCTGAAAGAAAAACAGAAGCATGCAAAACCATTTGAGCCTAGGCCCCAAACTAGCACACTGCACTGTTCACAGGTTTTTACTGCCCTGAGCAAATAAGGCCAGCCAGATCTAGGGTTTGGACAACAGATGTGGATCTCAATGGAAACAGCTGTAAATGCATGTGGCAATGGGCATCGCTACAGGAGAGATGAAAAATTGCTAACATTTTTGCAATCAGTATCATTCTGCCTTTTTTTGCATATGTGGTTTATATAACTCTTCCACATCAAAAAAAGAAAAAAAAATTGTGCAAAGACCCACAGCTATTAAGTGGCTGTGCTGGGGCTCAGGATTAACTCCATTTGACCCTTGAAATCCTGGAGAGTGACACTTCTAAAATAGAAGCCAGATTTCTTTTAGATTTGTGCCCATATAGCACTGTTTATTATTATTATTAGAAATATCCTTAAGAAATTGAAGAAGCACACGGGAGCTCACACCTATAATCCTAGCACTTTGGCAAGCTGAGATGGGAGAATCACTTGCACTCAGGAGTTCAAGTGCAGCCTGAATAACATCGTAAGATCCTATGTGCATGAAAAAAAATTTTTTTTTTAAATTAGCCAGTCATGGCCAGGTGCGGTGGCTCACACCTGTAATCCCAGTACTTTGGGAGGCCCAGAAGGGCAGATCACAAGGTCAGGAGATCGAGACCACGGATCACAAGATCAGGAGATGGAGACCATCCTGGCTAACATGGTAAAACCCCGTCTCTACTAAAAATACACTCCCAGCTACTCGGGAGGCTGAGGCAGGAGAATGGCCTGAACCTGGGAGGCAGGGCTTACAGTGAGCCGAGATCCCGCCACTGCACTCCAGCCTGGGCGACAGAGCAAGACTCTGTCTCAAAATAAATAAATAAATAAATAAAAATAAAAATTAACCAGCATGAGGCAATCCTGTAGTACCAGCTACTCAGGTGGCAGAGACAGGAGGATTACTTGAGCCTGGAAGGTCGAGGCTGCAGTTAGCCATGATTGGTTATGCCACTGTACTTCAGCCTGGGTGATAAGAGTGTGATCCTGTCTCAAAAAAAAAAAAAAAAGAAAGAAAGAAAGAAAGAAAAAGAAAAGAAAAAAATTACAGGAGCATTTCGAAAGGACATAGAATATGTGGAAAAAATAGCTGAGGGATGAGTTGAGAAAATCAAAGCCCAACAACACATTACTTATTTTTTTTATCTAGATAAAATCTGTAAACTTCTTAAAAAAAAAAAAAAAAACTTCAGAGAAGTTGAATGCTACAGAGTTTAAATGAACAAAGAATGATTTACAAATCAGGCAGCCTGTGGGCCCAGAATATTCTCAGAGAGACTCCAGCACAGCAACATGGTAAAAAAAATTGATGAACAGAAAAAGCAAAGTGACATACAGAAAATGAAAGTGAGGTACAGAAACAGCCAAATTGATTATAGCTTGGGATTTGCCTTATTTGAACATGGTTTGAAGAGTTGATGTCCTTTTATTGGCAAAATCACAGTGGCTGGTACAGGAATGGGTTATAATCTATTTAGGTTATAACCAGTTAGGTTTCAGTTTACTATGTACCAAAAACAAACAAACAAACAAAAACCCTACTGACCAAAATCAAACATGAAAAGAGAGAGCTTCAGGGTATAATTTAACAAGTTCTCCCTTTTGGTTATCTTCTCAATTTTGAGAGATAGACCAAGTTATCAGCTAAATAAATGGTCTCCTCATTTCAACCAAGCAGTCTGTTTCTTAAACCCCTATAACTGAATCTCTGTAATACCTGTAATATATTTCTGTATAATCTCTATATTTCTCCATTTGCAACTACACATATTAACAACTACAAAGATACTTTTCTGTTTATGCAATAAGTAATCTAGAGAAATTCCATTATTTAGCACAACTTTAGTAAAAAAATTTAAAGTCTATTAAATAACCATAGCCTTTACAGTAGACTCTGCTATACAGACTATTATGAAGGATAAATGTCTAACCAATGCCTGATTTTTTTACCCTAAACCATGAAAAAAAAAAAAAAAAAAAGACCTAACAAATGGTGCTTATTTAGAAGAGTAGTGGCCAGGCAATGCTCTTTAACTTATTGTGAATTAGTTCTTTTTAACTTATGAAGTAGGTTAAGAGCAGTGGACCTATATCCTGTTTCTGATATCATGAGGCAACAAATGTCCCATTAGAACTTCTCACCCACATTGACCCTTCATCTTTTACCTATCAAGGCATAAGTCTGTTCCTATATCAAGGTGGCTGCAAAATTCTCTACTTAGAAAAGTATACCCCATGAGTGCACACAAGAGACCCCTTTTTTATTTTTGTTGTGTGTAGAGCCATAAGAAAAAAACTGTGAATAATGATTGTCATGAGAGCAGAGATATCCTGATTTTTGGTCTTGTGTGAAAGGCTATCTACATCAAGGTTGCCATTTGCTTTTGAGGAGATACTTTTCTGGTTAGCTTTACCTCAAGATCTCCAATAGGTTTACAATTGCAAGAGTTTGAAGGGGCCCTTCTGAGTTGTGAGATTATGAACCCAAGGCACAAGATCCTAAAGTCTTGCTGCACTGTAGATGGCAAGCAGACTCAATCTCTTGGTCCTACATTATAAAAGGTTTTACTGTCCTGAGTCCGTAGACTATTTAAAGCTTTCTTGGCTGAGCACATTGGCTCATGCCTTTAAACCAAGCACTTTGGGAGGCTGAGGTAGGTGGACCACTTAAGATTGGGGATTGAGATCAGCCTATCTTAGCCAACATAATTTAACCATGTCTCTACAAAAAAAAGTATAAAAATTAGCCAGGTGTGGTAGTGCACAGCTGTAATCCCAGCTACTCAGGAGGATGAGAAACGTGAATCACTTGAACACGAAAGGTGGAGGTTGCAGTTAGCAGAGATCATGGCACTGCAACCTGGGCAAAAGAGTGAGACTATCTCAAAAAGAAAAAGCTTTCTTTACCTGCTAAAAATATGCTTTGCCATAGTGCATTAAAACCTTGCTGCATTTAGTCATATTAGACTTCAGTAGCAGAAGATACATGAGATTCTATTACTAGGGGCATAGGCCTTCCAGTGACTATTTTATAAGGGTCAACACATTCTTTCCAATCTAAGTGGATCTGATTGTCATCAATCTGCAATTATAAAAGTAATCCAGCCATTTTCGTTAGCTTTGCTCAATACTATTTTATCTGTATTACCTTATTTAACAGTTTTACAACTTATCTTGTGAATTATCTTTATCATTGGAGAGTTTTTCAGAAATGTCCCATGAGGAAAACATGTTTTCTAATATCCTTTTAACTACTGTTATAACATCAGCCTTCTTACATGAGAAAGCTTTTATACTGCCAGAAAACATGCATTAAAAAGGAAAATTGAATAAAAATTTCTGTATCAATATTTAAATGGCCTATCAAGTAGCAGAAATGTACGTAAAGTTTTGATTGTCTTCTCAGGATTATATGTTTGACAAAAAAAATTGGTCTTAACCTATTTTAGTAATTTATGCACTAAACACACACACATTTAATTTATATCTAATTATTTGATCCTTTCTGTGATGAGTAATGGAATGCAGAGCTTTTAATATTGGAAGCTTTAAGAACTCAGGACTGAACAAGTGGCTGTCTAGTTTCTCCATGAGTCCACACTTAACATTAAATTCATGTCGTCTTACATACCAGGACGTTTTCTCCAATTTATGTGCATAGCACTGATAACTGAGGGGTTCTCATAGGTAATTTGACTTGGACCACAGAGTTTATTTAAATGGCACATCTAAAAAATTTCAGTACTGGTTGATTAAGCATAAAAATGTGGTAGAGTATTTTTCTGACATTCAATTAATTTTTGTCTTGTCTGGGCTCACAATTTCATAAGACTCAATTCTCTGCTAAGTTTCCCTCTTTTCGTTAACTTCCTTAAACACACAATACTCTAAAATTTTGTGTGCTTTTGAGGTTTTCAGAAACTAAATCAGAATTAAACATTAACTGTAAAAATTACTTAAATGGTTATAAAATATGATTATATCTGTTGCCTACAATAATTTATCATAACATAATTATGACTAATAGCATATACACACATATTAGATGCTTAGAAATTTTATGCACTTTTGAAATAAATATTAATAACATTTATTAAAATATAAGTTGAAGGAGGTCAAACATCACTTTTAATTCGACAATGCTTCCCATGCAATTTAACATATCAAATAATCTTTTGGATGTTGCATTGGCTCTCTGTAGCATCCAAAAGTTAGGGGTCAAAAAACAATTTTAAGGTTGGGCACAGTGGCTCATGCCTATAATCTCAGTACTTTAGGAGGCCAAGGTGGGCAGATCACATGAGGTCAGAAGTTCCAGACCAGCCTGGCCAATATGGTTGAATCATGTCTCTACTGAAAATACAAAAATTAGCTGAGTACAGTGGCGCACATCTGTAATCCTAGTTACCTGGGAGGCTGAGGCAGGAGAATCACTTGAACCTGGGAGTGGAAGTTACAGTGAGCCAAGATCGTGCCACTGAACTCAAGCCTGGGCAACAGAGCACAACTCTGTCAAAAAAAAAAAAAAAAGAGAGAGACAATTTTTAAGCTGAAATTTGATTTCAGGAAGACAGTCAAATATGTCAGAGGGGTAAAACATTTGGCCAAAATAGGAACACAGGTCACCATAAAATAATAGTCATTTATTTAGCAAAATGATAAAAGATTTAAGAAAAATATTTAAAAAAGGACTGGGCAGGGTGGCTCACACCTGTAATCCCAGCACTTTGGGAGGCTGAGGCAGGCCGATCACCTGAAATGAGGAGTTCGAGACCAGCCTGGCCAACATGATGAAACCCCCTCTCTACTAAAACAAAAACAAAACAAAAAAAAAGCTTTTACTGTTTGATCCAAGAGATTAAGTTTTCCAATCAAAAGACCTGAAAAAGACAGTGTGAGAAAAATTATATCTCTACTCTTTCTCTTTTTAACTTTACTCAAAATGTAAACAAAATTATTTTATTGTATAATGTTAATATGTAACATTTTGTTCAAAAGAAAATCAATTTTTACTTTTGTGTTAGTATATTATCAATACTAAAGTTAATTTTAATAAAACTTTATAAATAAGTCCATCAAAACTGTTATTTTTGCCCACTCTATCTTTCCATACTTATTTTATAATCTTTTTTTTTTTTTTTTGAGATGGAGTCTTGCTCTGTCACCTAGGCTGGAGTGCAATGGCACGATCTCGGTTCATGGCAACCTCCACCTCCTGTGTTCAAGCAATTCTCCTGCCTCAGCCTCCAGAGTAGCTGGGATTACAGGCACATGCTACCACGCCCAGCTAATTTTTGTATTCTTAGTAGAGATGGGGTTTCACCATATTGGCCAGGCTGGTCTCGAACTCCTGACCTTGTGATTCACCTACCTCGGCCTCCCAAAGTGCTAGGATTACAGGCATGAGCCACCGTGCCCAGCTTATTTTTGAGACAGAGTCTCGCTCTGTCGCTCAGGCTGGACTGCAGTGGCACAATCTCAGTTTATTGCAATCTCCGCCTCCCGGGTTCAAATGATTCTCCTGCCTCAGCCTCCTGAATAACTGGGATTATAGGTGCTTGCCACCACACCTGGCTAATTTTTGTAATTTTACTAGAGACGGGGTTTCAGACTGGTCTGGAACTCCTGACCTCAGGTGATCTGCCTGCCTTGGCCTCCCAAAGTGCTGGGATTACAGGGTGAGCCACCACACCCAACCCACATTTTTTTCTTTTTTTGAAACTGGAGTCTTGTGGAACTGGAGTGCAGTGGCGAAATCTCGGCTCACTGCAACCTCCGCCTCCTGGGTTCAAGCAATTCTCCTGTCTCAGCCTCCCAAGTAGCTGAGATTACAGGCATGCACCACCATACCCGGCTAATTTTTTGTATTTTAGTAGAGACGGGGTTTCATCGTGCTGCCCAGGCTCATCTTGAACTCCTGAGCTCAGGCAATCTACCTGCCTTGGCCTCCCACAGTGCTGGGATTACAGTCGTGAGCCACCATGGCTGGCTGTATTTTTAATAAAAGATGTTCTATCATATTTTCTGTTAATTAACATATCTAAATATATTTAGCTTTTCTATATCATATAAAAATGATTCTGGTCGGGCATGGTAGTTCATGCTTATAATACTAGCACTTTATTTTTATTTATTTTAATTTTAATTTTATTTTATTTTATTTATTTGAGATAGAGTCTCACTCTGTTGCCCAGGCTGGAGTGCAGTAGTGCGATCTTGGCTCACTGCAACCTCCAACTCCCAGGTTCAAGCGATTCTCATGCCTCAGCCACCCAAGTAGCTGGGATCACAGATCCCACCATGCCCGGCTAATTTTTGTATTTTTAGTAGAGACGGGGTTTCACCACGTTGGCCAGGTTGGTTTCAAATGCCTGACCTCAAGTGATCCAACCGTCTTATCCTCCCAAAATGCTGGGATTACAAGCATGAGCCACCATACCCGACCTAATCCCAGCACTTTAAAAAGCCAAGAAACAAAGACTGTTTAAGCATAGGAATATGAGTCCAGCCTGGGCAACATGTCAAAACCTTATGTTTACAAATAATACAAACATTAGCTGGGCATGGTGGCCCGCACCTGTAGTACCAACTATTTAGGAGGCTGAGGGAGGCGAATTGCCTGATCCCAGAAGGTCGAGGCTTCAGTGAGCCGTGATCAAGCCACTGTACTTCATCCTGGGTGACAGAGGGAGACTCTTTCTAAAAAAATAAATAAATAAAATGCCAAAGCTTATAAACTTAAACTTACAGTGTTTTCTGTGTTTTTTGCTTTTATCATTATTACTTCAATAGTTTTGGGAGTACAGGTGGTGTTTGGTTAAACGAATTTCTTTAGTGGTGATTTGTGAGATTTTGGTGCACCCATCTACAGAGCAGTATACGCTATACACAATGTGTAGTCTTTTTTTTTTTTTTTTTTTTTTTTTTTTTTTTTTTTTTTGAGACGGAGTCTCTCTGTGTCGCCCAGACTGGAGTGCAGTGGCGCGATCTCGGCTCACTGCAAGCTCCGCCTCCCAGGTTCACGCCATTCTCCTGCCTCAGCCTCCCGAGTAGCTGGGACTACAGGCGCCCGCCACCTCGCCCTGCTAATTTTTTGTATTTTTAGCAGAGACAGGGTTTCACCGTGTTAGCCAGGATGGTCTCAATCTCCTGACCTCGTGATCCACCCGCCACAGCCTCCCAAAGTGCTGGGATTACAGGCGTGAGCCGCCACGCCCGGCCCAATGTGTAGTCTTTTATCCCTCAATCCCACCCCACCCTTTCCCCCAAGATTCCAGAGTCCATTATGTTACAGAATTCTTATGCCTTTATATCCTCACAGTTTAGCTCCCGCTAAAAAGTGACAACATACCATGCTTGGTTTTCCATGTCTGGGTTATTTTACTTAGAATAATGATCTCTAACTTTATCTAGGTTGCTCTGAGTGCCATTATTTTGTTCTTTTTTTTTTTTTTTTTTTTTTGAGACAGTGTCTCGCTCTGTCGCCCAGACTGGAGTGCAATGGTGTGATCTTGGCTCACTGCAACCTCTGCCTCCTGGGTTCAAGCGATTCTCCAGCCTCAGCCTCCCAAGTATCTGGGACTACAGTCACATGCCACCACGCCTGGCTAATTTTTTTGTATTTTAGTAGAGACGGGATTTCACCGTGTTAGCCAGGCTGGTCTGGAGCTCCTGACCTCCTGATCCACCTGCCTCGGCCTCCCAAAGTGCTCGGATTACAGGTATGAGCCACTGCGCCTTCCCTATTTTTTTAATTTTTAAATTATAGCCATTCTTGAAGGAGTAAGGTGGTATCACATTGCAGTTTTAATTTGCATTTTGCTGATAATTAGAAATGTTGAGTGTTTTTTTCATATGTTTTTTGGCCATATGTATATCTTCTTTTGAGAATTGTCTATTCAGGCATTTAGCCCACTTTTTGATGAGACTGTTTGTTTTATTCTTGCTGACTTGAGTTTCTTTTTTTTTTTTGAGACAGAGTCTTGCTCTTGTCACCCAGGCTGGAGTGCAGTGGCGCAGTCTCGGCTCACTGCAACCTCCGCCTCCCGGGTTCAAGTGATTCTCCTGCCTCAGCCTCCTGAGTGGCTGGGATTACAGGCACCTGACACTACGCTTGGCTAATTTTTTGTATTTTTAGTAGAGACGGGGTTTCACCATGTTGAACAGGCTGGTCTTGAACTCCTGACCTCAGGTGATCCACCCGCCTTGGCCTCTCAAAGTGCTGGGATTACAGGCGTGAGCCACCATGCCCAGCCTGAGTTTCTTGCAGATTCTGAATATTAGTCTGTTGTTGGAAGCATAGTTTGTGAATCTTTCTTCTCATTCTATGGGTTATCTGTTTACTGTTTGAATTATTTCTTTTGCTGTGCAGAAACTTTTTAGTGTAATTAAGTCACATTTATTTATCTTTTTTTGTCATATTTGGTTTTGGGTACTTGGTCACAAACTCTTTGACTAAGTCAATGTCTAGAAGAGTTTTTTCTATATTATCTTCTAAAATTTTTATAATTTCAGGTCTTAGATTTAAGTCTTTGATCCATCTCGTGTTGATTTTTAAAATCTTTTTTGTTTTTTGTTTTTTGAGGCAGAGTCTTTCTCTTTTGCCCAGGCAGGAGTGAAGTGGAATGATCTTGGCTCACTGCAATCTTTGCCCCCCGGGTTCAAGTGATTCCCCTGCCTCAGCCTCCCAAGTAGCTGGAATAACAGGTGCCGGCCACCATGCCAGGGCTAATTTTTGTATTTTTGTATTTTTTTGAGACAGAGTCTCACTCTGTTGCCCAGGTTGGAGTGCAGTGGCACCATCTCGGCTCACTGCAACAACCGCCTCCTGGATTCAAGCAATTCTGCTGCCTCAGCCTCCTGAGTAGCTGGGATTACAGGCACACACCACCACGGCTGGCTAATTTTTGTATTTTTAGTAGAAACAAGGTTTCTCCATGTTGGTCAGGCTGGTCTCGAACTCCTGACCTTGTGATCTGCCCGCCTCAGCCTCCCAAAGTGCTGGAATTACAGGCATGAGCCACCACGTCTGGACAATTTTTGTATTTTTAGTAGAGGCAGGGTTTTACCACGTTGGCCAGGCTGGTCTGGAACTCCTGGCCTCAGGTTATCTGCCTGCCTTGGCTTCCCAAAGTGCTGGGATTCCAGGCGTGACCCACCGCACCCGTCCTTAAATCATTTTTTTAGACAGTCTCACTCTGTCACCCAGACTGAAGTGCAGTGGCGGGAATCTTAGCTCGCTGCAACCTCTGCCTCCAGGGTTCAGACGATTCTCGTTCTCCCAAAGTGCTGGGATTACAGACATGAACCACCGTGCCTGGCCTTGAGTTAATTTCTTTATAAAGTGAGAGATAAAAATTCAGTTTTATTCTAGTACATGTGGCTTTCCAATTATTTCAGCACCATTCATTTAATCGGGTGTCCTTTCCCCACTTTATGTTTCTGTTTACTTTGTCAAAGATCAGTTAGCTGAAAGTATTTGGCTTTATATCTGGTTTTGCTATTCTGTTCCATTGGTCTACATGCCTATTTTTATACCAGTACAATGTTGCTTTGGTAACCATAGTCTTGTAGTGTAGTTTGGAGTCAGGTAATGTGATGCTTCCAGATTTGTTCTTTTTGCTTAGTCTTGCTTTTGCTATGCGTGCTTTTTTTGGTTCCATATAATTTTAGGGTTGTTTTTTCTAGTTCTGTGAAGAATGATGATGTTTTTCTGATGGAAATTGCCTTGAATTTTTAGATTGCTTTTGGCATTATGGTCACATTCACAATGCTGACTCTACCAATCCATGAGCATAACGTGTGTTTCTATAATTTATTTCAGTAGTCTTTCATAGTTTTCTTTGTAGACATCTTTCACTTTCTTGGTTAGGTATATTTCTATTTTTTAATTTTTATTTATTTATTTATTTGCAGCTATTGTTAAAGGGGTTGGGTTCTTGATTTTATTCCCAGCTTGGTTACTATTGGTGTATAACAGTGCTGCTAATTTGTGTATATTGATTTTGTATTCTAAAACTTTGCTGAATTCATTTATCATATCTAGGAGGATTTTGAACTAGTCTTTAGGGTTTTCTAGATATACAATCTTATCACTGAACACTGACAGTTTCACTTCCTCTTTACCAATTTGAATGCACTTTATTTCTTTCTCTTGTCTATCGCTCTGGCTAGGACTTCCAGTGCTATGTTGAGTAGAAATGGTGAAAGTGGGCATTCTTGCCTTTTTCCAGTTCTTAGGAGATGTGGTTTCAACTTTTCCCCATTCAGTATAATGTTGTCTGTGGGTCTGTCATAAATGGCTTCATTATCTTAAGGTCTGTCTACTCTATGCCAATTTTGCTGAGCGTTTTAATTATAAGGGGATGCTGGATTTTGTCAAATACTTTTCCTGCATCTATTGAGATGATCATATGATTTTTGTTTTATTTCTGTTTATGCGGTATATCACATTTTTAAACCATCCCTGCATCCCTGGTGGTAAAATGCACTTGGTAATTGTGTATTTTTCTGATATGCTATTGTATTTGGTTATCTAGTATTTTGTTGACAATTTTTGCATCTATGTTAATCAAGAATATTGATGTGCAGGGTTTTTTTGTTATATCCTTTCCTAGTTTTTGAATTAGGGTGATACTGGCTTCATAGAATGATTTAGGCAGGATTCCCTCTTTCTCTGTTTTCTGGAATAGTTTTGGTAGAATTGATACCAATTTTCCTTTAAATATCTGATAGAATTCAGCTGTGAATCCATCTGGTCCTGAATTCTTTGTTGTCAATAATTTTTTTTTTTTTTTTTTTTTTTTGAGATGGAGTCTCACTTCTTCACCTAGGCTGGAGTGCAATGGAGCGATCTCAGCTCACTGTAACCTCTGCCTCCCTGGTTCAAGCCATTCTCCTGCCTCAGCCTTCCAAGTAGCTGGGATTACAGGCACATGCCAGCACACCTGGCTAATTTTTGTATTTTTAGTAGAGAGGGAGTTTCACCATATTGGCCAGGCTGGTCTTGAACTCCTGACCTCAAATGATCTGCCCACCTTGGCCTCCCAAAGTGCTGGGATTGCAAGCGTGAGGCACTGTGCCCAGCCATCAGCAATTTTTTTATTACTGTTTCAATCCTGCTACTTGTTATTGGTCTGTTCAGAGTTTCTATTTTTACCTGGTCTAATCTAGGAGAATTCTGTATTTCCAGAAATTTATCCATCTCCTCTAGGTTTTCTAGTTTTGCATGTAAAGGTGTTCATAGTAGTCTTGAATAATCTTTTGTATTTTTGTGGCATTGTTTGTCATATATCCTGTTTTGTTTTGAATTGAGCTTATTTGGATCTTCTCTCTGCCTATATTGGTTGATCTCACTAATGGTCTATTAATTTTATCTTTTCAAATAACCAACAGTTCTCTCATTTATCTTTTGTAATTTTTGTTTCACTTTTATTTAGTTGTGTGCTGATACTTGTTATGTATTTTCTTCTGCTAAGTTTGGGTTTGCTTTGTCCTTGGTTTTCTAGTTCCTTGAGGTATGAGCTTAGATGTTTTATTTGAGCTCTTTCAGACTTTTTGATGTAGGCATTTAGTGCTATGAACTTTTCTCTTAGCACTGCCTTTGCTGTATCCCACAGGTGTTAATAATTTGTGTCACTATTATCATTCAGTTCAAAAATTTTTTTAATTTTCATCTTGATTTCATTGTTGAGCCAAAGATCATTCAGGAAAAGATTATTTAATTTTCTGGTATGTGTATAGTTTTTAGGGTTCCTTTTGGAGTTGATTTCCAATCCTATTTCATTGTGGCCTGAGTGTACTTGATGTAATATTAATTTTTTAAAATTTATTGAAATGTTTTGTGGCATATCATATGGTCTATCTTGGAGAATATTCCATGTGCTGAATAAAAGAAATGTATATACTATAGTTGTTGGGTAGAATGTTCTGTAAATACTTGTTTTGTCCATTTGTTCTCGGGTATAGCTTAAGACCACTGTTTCTTTGTTGAATTTCTGTCTTGATGAACTGTCCAGTGCTGTCAGTGGAGTATTGAGGGTCCTTCACTATTATTGTGTTGCCACCTATCTCACTGCGTGTTCTAAAGGGACAACTTAGGTAATACAGTAAAGTTTATATTTCTACAGGACAGAGCTAACACTTTAGGCTAAAACATTTTCTTATATCTTCAACTCAGGAAAACGTGGTGTAAGTAAAATTTAGTTAAAGTAAGATGGGCCAGGCATGGTGGCTCACGCCTGTAATCCCAATACTTCGGGAAGCCGAGGTGGACGGATCACCTGAGGTCAGGAGTTCGAGACCAGCGTGACCAACATGGTGAAACCTTATCTCTACTAAAAATAGAAAAAAAATTAGCTGGGCATGGTGGCAGGCACCTGTAATCCCAGCTAGTCAGGAGGCTGAGGCAGGGAGACTTGCTCGAACCCGGGAAGCAGAGGTTGCAGTGAACCAAGACGTGCCATTGCACTCCAGCCTGGGTGACAGAGCGAGACTCTGCCTCAAAAAAAAAAAAAAAATATATATATATATATATATGATGGCCAGAAAAGCATCTTAAACAAAGGTATGACTTGTGTAAATTTAAAGTAATAGTAAATGTTTTTAGTGCAAGGCAAACACCTTACAAATGGAGATTTCATTTACAGATATAAATTTCTTTTATAAAACAATTTCAAAACAGTTAAATATCAGAAAGTTCTAATTTAGTTCAAAGGTGGTCTTTCAAGCTTAACTACTGTTTCCTAGGTATAATTATGAGTTGAGGTTGAAGCCCATTAAAAAATAAAAAGAAGAAAGAATTCTCTATGCCTGGACTCAGCATGGATAAATATGAAAAAGAAGCCTTTACCTGAGGGTCTACTTTTACAAACACTTTATCTAGGATAGCTTTCTATTTACTTTCAAGGAGGGAAAGCAACTAAAGAAAATGGTAGATTTAATCTTTTGTAAGACTTAGACTTTTAATCTGCCTTTATAAAAAGTATTTTAAAAAATGGTAAAAATATTGAAATCTTTTTTTTTTTTTTTTTTTGAGATGGAGTCTCACTGTGTCACCCAGACTGGAGTGCAACGTCACGATCTCAGCTCACTGCAACCTCTGACTCCCAGGGTCAAGCAATTCTCCTGCCTCAGCCTCCTGAGTAGCTGGGATTACAGGCAACTGCCACCATGCCCAACTAATTTTTGCATTTTTGGTAGAGACAGGGTTTCACCATGTTGGCCAGACCAGTCTTGAACTCCTGACCCCAGGTGATCCACCCGCCTCAGCCTCCCAAAGTGCTGGGATTACAAGGTGAGCCACCACACCCAGCCACAATATTGAAATCTTTTTAGAAGCTTCTGCACATCAGCAGTGAACCCTAGATAAGACTTACTAGGGAGACTTCATTTTCAAACGCACTTCTTAAAGAACAGTGTTTTTTCAGGGGAACACTCCATTGTAATTTTAAATTACCTTTAGTAAAATTTTGCCATTTCTGTAAGTGTTTGCTCATGCCTGTAATCCCAGCACTTTGGGAGGTTGAGGCAGGCAGATCAGGAGTATTAAAAAACAGCCTTGCCAACATGGAGACACTGTCTCTACTAAAAAAGTACCAAAAAATAACTGGGCGTGGTGGTGCATGCCTGTAATCTCAGCTACTTGGAAGGCTAAGCCGGGAAGATTACTTGAGCCAGGTGGGTGGAGATGGCAGTGAGCTAAGATCACGTCCTTGCAGTGTGGTCTGGCTGACAGAGCATGATCCTGCCTCAAATAAAATACAACAAATCAAAACAAGCCTCATTTATGCCCCAGGAATCACTTTCTTTTCTGCAACAATAACCATAATCTTAAGAGTTAACATTGTAGATCAATTTTGTGTTTTTAACCAAGTGTTTTATTACAGAAAAATTTAAACATATGCAAAACAAACAAACAAAAAAATAGTGCAATAGACCTGTCATGAAGCATCAACAACTACCAATCTCCAGCCATTCTAGTTTCACCTACACTTCTCTGCCTCAATCATTCCCAGTCAACCCGTTTTCCATCCTTCATTATTTTCTTCAGCTTTTTTGTTTTTGTTTTTGGAGGTCAAATGTACACACATTGAAAGGCACAATTCCTAACTGAAAATTTTTGGCACCCATATAAATTTTATAAACCCATATAACCTTTATATATTTTAAGAATGAATAGGGGCCGGGCGTGGTGGTTTACACCTATGATCCCGGCACTTTGGAAGGCAGAGGCAGGCAGATCATGAGGTCAGGAGATCGAGACCATCCTGGCTAACACGGTGAAATCCTGTCTTTACTAAAAATTTAAAAAAATTAGCCAGGGGTGGCATGTGCCTGTAGTGCCAGCTACTCAGGAAGCTGAGGCAGGAGAATCACTTGAACGTGGGAGGCGAAAGTTACAGTGAGCTGAGATCGCGCCACTGCACTCCAGCCTGGGCAACAGAGCAAGACACTATCTCAAAAAAAAAAAAAAAAAAAAAAGAATGAATAAAATATTTTCCTATTCTATCTATAGAATTTAGAATACAATGATAGAATATTTTATTATTCTCAGACAATTGCCTTATGCTTTTTTCCAGACAATTTTACTCTCAACCAGAGGCTATTTCTTTGCTAATGTTGTATTACCATTGGTTAATTTTGTCTGACATCACACAATATGTATTATTTTATGTCAAGCTTGTCTCATTTGGCAATACAATACCCAAGTCCTTTTGAATACCTGGAAATCCTTCTTGACAAGAACAGTTATAAAGAAGCCCCAGACTGCAAAGGCTACAATAAATACCTAACTTTTAATGCCTAGTCACTGATGAAAAATAAGTACTATGACCAGTCAAGGAAACATGACCTAACCAAATAAGCTAAACAAAGCAACAGTGACCAATCCTGGAGGAACACAGATATGTGACCTGTCAGAGAGTGAATTCAAAATAGCTGTAGAAATTTGAAGATGTTCAAGATAACCAAGAGAAATAATTCAAAATTTTATCAGATAAATTTAATGAAGAGATTGATAATTCAAAAGAATACTAATTCAAAAGAAATAATTAAAATTATTAACTATTTAAAGTACATTTAAAACATTAATTAAAAGTATTAATTATATGAAATCATTTTGTAACAATAATTCAAAATAAACAAAAAGTAAAAATTCTGGAGTTGAAGAAATGCAACTATGATACCAAAGAATGTCTTTTAATAGCAGAATTTATCAAGCAGAAAAGAAAAGTAGTGAGCTTGAAGACAATCTATATGAAAATATAGAGTGGGGGAAAAAAAACAAGAAAGAACACAGAAGGATACCTACAGGATCTAGAAAATAGCCTCAAAAAGGCAAATCTGGAAGAGTTACTCTCCTTAAAGAGGAGGTAGAGAGACAGGAGTTCAAAATTTATTCAAAGTGATAACAACAGAGAACTTCCTAAACTTAGAAAAGGTTTTCAATATCTAAGTATAAGAAGATTATAAAACACCAAGCAGATGTACCCCAAAGAAGACTTCAAGGCGTTTAGTAATCAAACTCCCAAAGATCAATGATATAAAAAGGATTCTAAAAGCAGCAAGACAAAGAAAACCAATAACATACAATAGAGTTTCAATACATCTGGCAGTAGAGTTTTCAGTGGAAGTATTACAGGCCAAAAGAGATTGGCATGACATATTTAAAATGCTGAAAAAAATCACTTTTACATTAGAGTAGTATATCTGACAAAAATATTCATCAAATATGAAAGAGAAATAGTTTCCCAGACAAACAAAAACTGAGGAATCTCATCAACATCAGGCTTGTCCTACAATAAATTCTAAAGAGAGTACCTCAATAAGAAAGAAAATAGTAAGCAAGAAGAAACCATCTGAAGATGCAAAACTCACTGACAGTAAGTTCATACAAAAATACAGAATATTATGTGACTCTGTAAATATGGCATTTAAACTACTTTTAAGTAGAATGATTAAATGATGAGCCAAACAAAAATGATAACTACAACAACTTTTCAAGACACAGAAAATAAAATAAGATACAGATAAAAACAAGAAAAATTAAAATCAAAGGACAAAGTTAAGGTATAGAGTTTTTATTAGTTTGTTTAAATTTACAAAAACAGTGTTAATTTGTTTTCAGCTTAAAATGATGTGTGATAAAATAGAATTTGCAAGCCTCATCATAACCTCAAATAAAAAAACATACAATAAAAAATGAAAAAAATAGAATACATTAAATCATAGCACCAGAGTAAATCACCTTTACTAAAAGGAAGACAGGGAAGAGGGATAGAAGAAAGACAAGACCACAAAGAACCAGAAAACAAGTAACAAATTGTCAGAAGTAAGTCTTTTCTTATCAATAAAAACATTGGATGTAAATGGACTAAACTCTCCAATCAAAAGACATACAGTGGCTGAATGAATAAAAATTAAGACCCAGTGATTTGCTGCTAACAAGAAACACACTTCACCTATAAACACACACATAGATTAAAAATAAAGATGAAAAAAGATACTCTGCCAATGAAAACCAAAGAGAACCGTGGTAGCTATATTTATATCAGACAAAATAGATATCAAGACGAAAACTATAAGATGAAAAAAGATACTCTGTGCCAATGAAAACTAACAAGAGCAGTAGTAGCTATATTTATATCAGACAAAATAGATTTCAAGAAAAAAACTATAAGATGAAGAGCATCACTATATAATAATAAAGGGGTGAATTAAGTACGAGAATATAAGAATGTTACATACATATACACTCAACACAGTAATACCAGATATTTTGAGCAAATATGAGAGCTAAAGAGAGATATCGGCCCCAGTATAATAATAGCTGGAGACTTCAATATCCCACTTTCAGCACTGGAAAAATCTCCCAGAAAGAAAATCAACAAAGAAGCATTAGGCCTAATCTGTGGTATGGACCAAATGGTTGTAATGAATATTTACAGAACACTTTCTAAAATGCCTGCAGAATATATATTCTTCTGTTCAGCACATGAATCATTCTCTTGGATAGACATTATGTCAGGTCTCAACATGAGTCTTAAAATATTCAAAAAATTAGGAGGTGGTTCCAAGATGGCTGAATAGGAACAGTTCCAGCCTCCAGCTCCAAGCATGAGTAACACAGAACATGTGTGATTTCTGCATTTCCAACTGAGGTACCAGGTTCATCTCACTGGGGCATGTCAGAAAGTGGGTGCAGGACAGTGGGTGCCACCCAAAGAGTGAAAGCCAAAGCAGGGCGAGGCATCATCTCACCTGGGAAGTGCAAAGGGGAAGGGAATTCCCTTTCCTAGCCAAGAGAAACCATGACACACAACACCTGGAAAGTTGGGTCACTCCCACCATAATACTGGACTTTACCAAGGGTCTTAGCAAATGGCACACCAGGAGATTATATCTCACACCTGGCTCAGAGGGTCCCACGCCCATGGAGCCTCCCTCATTGCTAGTGCAGCAGTCTGAGATCTAATTGCAAGGTGGCAGTGAGGCTGGGGGAGGGGCACCCGCCTTTGCTGAGGCTTAAGTACATAAAGCAGCCCAGAACCTCGAACTGGGTGGAGGCCACTGCAACTCAAGGAGGCTCACCCTTCTCTGTAGACTCCACCTCTGGGGACAGGGCATAGGCTAATAAAAGGCAGAAGAAATCTCTGTAGATTTAAAAGCCCCTGTCTGACAGATTTGAAGAGAGTAGTGGTTCTCCCAGCATGGAGTTTGAGATCTGAGAATGGACAGATTGTCTGCTCAAGTGAGTCCCTGATCCCCGAGTAGCCTAACTGGGAGACATCCCCCACTAGGGGCAGACTGACACCTTATACCTCGCATGGCCGGGTACCCCTCTGAGATGAAGCTTCCAGAGGAATGATGGGGCAGCAATATCTGCTGTTCAGCAATAGAGACTCTTCTGTAGCCTCTGTTGCTGATACCCAGGCAAACAGGGTCTGGAGTGAACCTCCAGCAAAGTCCAACAGACCTGCAGCTGAGGGTCAGGACTGTTAGAAGAAAAACTAGCAAACAAAAAGGACAACCACACCAAAACCTCATCTGTATGTCACCATCATCAAAGACCAAAGGTAGATAAAAGCACAAAGATGGGGGAAAAGCAGTGCAGAAAAGCTGAAAATTCTAAAAATCAGAGCTCCTCTCCGCCTCCAAAGGAACACAGGCCCTTGTCAGCAATGGAAAAAAGCTGGAGGGAGAATGACTTTGACGAGTTGAGAGAAGAAGGCTTCAGAAGATCAAACTTCTCCGAGCTAGAGGAGGAAGTTAGAACCCATCGCAAAGAAGCTAAAAACCTTGAAAAAAGATTTGATGAATGGCTAACTAGAAAAACTAATGTAGAGAAGTCCTTAAATGACCTGACAGAGCTGCAAACCATGACACAAGAACCATGTGACAAAGCTAAAGCTTCAGTAACTGACTTGATCAACTGGAAGAAAGGATATCAGTGATTGAAGATCAAATGAATGCAATGAAGTGAGGAGAGAAGTTTAGAGAAAAAAGAGTAAAAAGAAATGAACAAAGCCTCCAAGAAATATGGGACTATGTGAAAAGACCAAACCTACGTCTGATTGATGTACCTGAAAGTGACGGGGAGAATGGAACCAAGTTGGAAAACACTCTGAAGAATATGATCCAGAAGAACTTCCCCAACCTAGCAAGGCAGTCCAACATTCAAATTCAGGAAATACAGAGAATGCCACAAAGATACTCCTCGAGAAGAGCAACTCAAAGACACATAATTGTCAGATTCACCAAAGTTGAAATGAAGGAAAAAATGTTAAGGGCAGCCAGAGAGAAAGGTCGGGTTACCCACAAAGGGAAGCCCATCAGATTAACAGCAGATCTCTAGGCAGAAACTCTACAAGTGAGAAGAGAGTGTGGGTCAATATTCAACATTCTTAAAGAAAAGAATTTTCAACCCAGAATTTCATATCCAGCCAAACTAAGTTTCAAGAGTGAAGGAGAAATAAAATCCTTTACAGACAAGCAAATGCTGAGATTTTGTCATCATTAGGCCTGCCGTACAAGAGATCCTGAAGAAAGCACTAAACATGGAAGGAACAACTGGTACCAGCCACTGCAAAAACATGTCAAAATGTAAAGACCATTGATGCTAGGAAGAAACTGCATCAACTAACAAGCAAAATAAACAGCTAACATCATAATGACAGGATCAAGTTCACACATAACAATATTAACCTTAAATATAAATGGGGTAAATGGTCCAATTAAAAGACACAGACTGGCAAATTGGATAAAGAGTCAGTTTGCTGTATTCAGGAGACCCATCTCAGGTGCAGAAACACACATGAGTTCAAAATAAAGGGATGGAGGAAGATCTACAAAGTAAATGAAAAACAAAAAAAGGCAGGGGTTACAATCCTAGTCTCTGATAAAACAGACTTTAACCAATAAAGATCAAAAGACACAAAGAAGGCCATTACATAATGGTAAAGGGATCAATTCAACAAGAAGAGCTAACTATCCTAAATATATATGTACCCAATACAGGAGCACCCAGATTCATAAAGCAAGTCCTTAGAGACTTACAAAGAGACTTAGACTCCCATACAATAATAATGGGAGACTTTAACACCCCACTGTCAATATTAGACAGATCAACGAGGCAGAAAGTTAACAAGGATATCAAGGAATTGAACTCAACTCTGCACCAAGCGGACCTAATAGACACCTACAGAACTCTCCACACCAAATCAACAGAATATACATTCTTCTCAGCACCACATCACACTTATTCCAAAATTGACCACATAGTTGGAAGTAAAGCACTCCTCATGAAATGTAAAAGAACAGAAATTATAACAAACTGTCTCTCAGACCACAGCGCATTCAAACAACAACTCAGGATTAAGAAACTCAATCAAAACAGCCCAACTACATGGAAACTGAACAACCTGCTCCTGAATGACTACTGGGTACATAACGAAATGAAGGCAGAAATAAAGATGTTCTTTGAAACCAGTGAGAACAAAGATACAACATACCAGAATCTCTGGGACACATTTAAAGCAGTGTGTAGGGGGAAATTTATAGCACTCAATGCCCACAAGAGAAAGCAGAAAAGATCTAAAATTGACACTCTAACATCACAATTAAAAGAAGTAGAGAAGCAAGAGCAAACACATTCAAAAGCTAACAGAAGGCAAGAAATAACTAAGATAAGAGCAAAACTGAAGGACATAGAGACACAAAAACTCTTCAAAAAATTCAATGAAACCAGAAGCTGGTTTTTTGAAAAGATCAACAAAATTGATAGACCACTAGCAAGACTAATAAAGAAGAAAAGGGAGAAGAATCAAATAGATGCCATAAAAAATGATAATGGGGATATCACCACCAACCCCATGGAAATACAAATTACCATCAGAGAATACTATAAACACCTCTATGCAAATAAACTGGAAAACCTAGAAGAAATGGATAATTTCCTGGACACTTACACTCTCCCAAGACTAAACTAGGAAGAACTGAGTCCCCGAATAGACCATTAACAGGGTCTGAAATTGAGGCAATAATTAATAGCCTACCAACCAAAAAAGTCCAGGACCAGACGGATTCACAGCCAAATTCTACCAGAGGTACAAGGAGGAGCTGGTACCACTCCTTCTGAAACTATTCCAATCAATAGAAAAAGAGAGAATCCTCCCTAACTCATTTTATGAGGCCAGCATCATCTTGATACCAAAGCCTGGCAGAGACACAACAAAAAAAGAGAATTTTAGAACAATATCCCTGATGAATATCAATGCAAAAATCCTCAATAAAATACTGGCAAACCGAATATAGCAGCACATCAAAAACCTTATCCACCATGATCAAGTGGGCTTCATTCCTGGGATGAAAGGCTAGTTCAATATATGCAAATCAATAAACATAATCCAACACATAAACAGAACCAAAGACAAAAACCACATGATTATCTCAATAGATGCAGAAAAGGCCTTCGACAAAATTCAACAGCCCTTCATGCTAAAAACTCTCAATAAATTTGGTATTGATGGAACGTATCTCAAAATAATAACAGCTATTTATGACAAACTCACAGCCACTATCATACTGAATGGGCAAAAACTGGAAGCATTCCCTTTGAAAACTGGCAAAAGAGGGAGACCCTCTCTCACCACTCCTATTCAACATAGTGTTGGAAGTTCTGGCCAGGGCAATTAGGCAGAAGAAAGAAATAAACGGTATTCAATTGGGAAAAGTGGAAGTCAAATTGTCCCTGTTTGCAGATGACAAGATTGTATATTTAGAAAATCCCATTATCTCAGCCCAAAATCTCCTTAAGTTGATAAGCAACTTCAGCAAAGTCTCAGGATACAAAATCAATGTGCAAAAATCACAAGCATTCTTATACACCAATAACAGACAGAGAGCCAAATCAGGAGTGAACTCCCATTCACAATTGCTTCAAAGAGAATAAAATACCTAGGAATCCAACTTACAAGGGATGTGAAGGACCTCTTCAAGGAGAACTACAAACCACTGCTCAATGAAATAAAAGATGACACAAATAAATGGAAGAACATTCCATGCTCATGGATAGGAAGAATCAGTATTGTGAAAATGGCCATAATGCCCAAGGTAATTTAGAGATTCAATGTCATACCCATCAAGCTACCAATGACTTTCTTCACAGAATTGGAAAAAAACTACTTTAAAGTTCATATGGAACCAAAAAAGACCCCGCATTGCCAAGACAATCCTAAGCAAAAAGAACAAAGCTGGAGGCATCACGCTACCTGACTTCAAACTATACTACAAGGCTACAGTAACCAAAACAGCATGGTACTGGTACCAAAACAGAGATATAGACCAATGGAACAGAACAGAGTCCTCAGAAATAAGACCACACATCTACAACCATCTGATCTTTGACAAACCTGACAGAAACAAGAAATGGGGAAAGGATTCCCTATTTAATCAATGGTGCTGGGAAAACTGGTTAGTCATAACTGGAAAGCTGAAACTGGAACCCTTCCTTACTGCTTATACAAAAATTAATATAAGATGGATTAGGGACTTAAATGTTAGACCTAAAACCATAAAAACCCTAGAAGAAAACCTATGCAATACCATTCGGGACATAGGCATGGGCAAGGACTTCATGTCTAAAACACCCATCAGAGTGAACAGGCAGACTACAGAATGGGAGAAAATTTTTGCAATCTACTCAGCTGATAAAAGGCTAATATCCAGAACCTACAAAGAACTCAAACAAATTTACAAGAAAAAACAACCCCATCAAAAAGTGAGCAAAGGAAATAAACAGACACTTCTCAAAAGAAGACATTTATTTATTTATTTATTTATTTATTTATTTATTTATTTATTTTATACTTTAAGTTCTAGGGTACATGTGCACAACGTGCAGGTTTGTTACATATGTATACATGTGCCATGTTGGTGTGCTGCACCCATCAACTCGTCATTTACATTAGGTATATCTCCTAATGCTATCCCTCCCCACTATTGCCTCCCCACAATAGGACCCGGTGTGTGATGTTCCCCTTCCTGTGTCCAAGTGATTTCATTGTTCAATTCCTACCTATGAATGAGAACATGCGGTATTTGGTTTTCTGTTCTTGAGATAGTTTGTTGAGAATGATGGTTTCCAGCTGCATCCATGTCCATACAAAGGACACGAGGTCATCCTTTTTTATGGCTGCATAGTATTCCATGGTGTATATATGCCACATTTTCTTAATCCAGTCTGTCACTGATAGACATTTGGGTTGATTCCAAGTCTTTGCTATTGTGAATAGTGCTGCAATAAACATACGTGTGCATGTGTCTTTATAGAAGCATGACTTATAATCCTTTGGGTATATCCCCAGTAATGGGATGGCTGGTTCAAATGATATTTCTAGTTCTAGATACTTGAGGAATCGCCATACTGTTTTCCACAATGGTTGAACTAGTTTACAGTCCCACCAACAGTGTAAAAGTGTACCTATTTCTCTACATCCTCTCCAGCACTTGTTGTTTCCTGATTTTTTAATGATTGCCATTCTAACTGGTGTGAGATGGTATCTCATTGTGGTTTTGATTTGCATTTCTCTGATGGCAAGTGATGATGAGCATTTTTTCATGTGTCTGTTGGCTGTATGAATGTCTTCTTTTGAGAAGTGTCTGTTCATATCCTTTGCCCACTTTTTGATGGGGTTGTTTGTTTTTTTCTTGTAAATTTGATTGAGTTATTGAGTTATTTATAGGTTCTGGATATTAGCCCTTTGTCAGATGAGTAGATTGTAAAAATTTTCTCCCATTCTGTAGGTTGCCTGTTCACTCTGATGGTAGTTTCTTTTGCTGTGCAGAAGCTCTTTAGTTTAATGAGATCCCATTTGTCAATTTTGGCTTTTGTTGCTGTTGCTTTTGATGTTTTAGACATGAAGTCCTTGCCCATACCTATGTCCTGAATGGTATTCCCTAGGTTTTCTTCTAGGGTTTTTATGCTTTTAGGTCTAACATTTAAGTCTCTAATCCTCTTGAATTAATTTTCTTATAAGGAGTAAGGAAAGGATCCAGTTTCAGCTTTCTACTTATGGCTAGCCAATTTTCCTAGCACCATTGATTAAATAGGGAATCCTTTCCCCATTTCTTGTTTTTGTCAGGTTTCTCAAAGATCAGATGGCTGTAGATGTGTGGTATTATTTCTGAGGGCTCTGTTCTGTTCCATTGGTCTATATCTCTGTTTTGGTACCAGTACCATGCTGTTTTGGTTACTGTAGCCTTGTAGAATAGTTTGAAGTCAGGTAGCATGACGCCTCCAGTTTTGTTCTTTTGGCTTAGGATTATCTTGGCAATGCAGGTTCTTTTTTGGTTCCATATGAACTTTAAGGCAGTTTTTTCCAATTCTGTGAAGAAAGCCATTGGTAGCTTAATGGGAATGACATTGAATCTCTAAATTACCTTGGGCAGTATGGCCATTTTCAAGATGTTGATTCTTCCTATCCATGAGCATGGAATGTTCTTCCATTTGTTTGTGTCCTCTTTTATTTCACTGAGCAGTGGTTTGTAGTTCTCCTTGAAGAGGTCCTTCAAATCCCTTGTAAGTTGGATTCCTAGGTATTTTATTCCCTTTGAAGAATGGTGAATGGGAGTTCACTCCTGATTTGGCTCTCTGTTTGTCTGTTATTGGTGTACAGGAATGTTTGTGATTTTTACACATTGATTTTGTATCCTGAGACTTTGCTGAAGTTGCTTATCAGCTAAGGAGATTTTGGGCTGAGACAATGGAGTTTTCTAAATATACAATCATGTCATCTGCAAAAAGGGACAATTTGACTTCTTCTTTTCCTAACTGAATACTATTTATTTCTTTCTCTTGCCTGATTGCCCTGGCCAGAACTTCCAACAATATGTTGAATAGGAGTGGTGAGAGAGGGCCTCCCTGTCTTGTGCCAGTTTTCAAAGGGAATGCTTCCAGTTTTTGCCCATTCAGTATGATATTGGCTGTGGGTTTGTCATAAATAGCTCTTATTATTTTGAGATTTGTTCCATCAATGCCGAATTTATTGATTCGGTATGATATTGGCTGTGGGTTTGTCATAAATAGCTCTTATTATTTTGAGATTTGTTCCATCAATGCCGAATTTATTGAGAGTTTTTAGCATGAAGGGCTGTTGAATTTTGCCGAAGGCCTTTTCTGCATCTATTGAGATAATCATGTGGTTTTGTCTTTGGTTCTGTTTATATGCTGGATTACGTTTATTGATTTACATATGTTGAACTAGCCTTTCATCCCAGGAATGAAGCCCACTTGATCATGGTGGATAAGGTTTTTGATGTGCTGCTGTATTCGGTTTGCCAGTATTTTATTGAGGATTTTTGCATTGATATTCATCAGGGATATTGTTCTAAAATTCTCTTTTTTTGTTGTATCTGTCAGGCTTTTGTACCAGGATGATGTTGGCCTCGTAAAATTAGTTAAGGAGGATTCCCTCTTTTTCTATTGATTGGAATAGTTTCAGAAGGAATGGTACCAGCTCCTCCTTGCACCTCTGGTAGAATTTGGCTGTGAATCCGTCTGGTCCTGGACTTTTTCTGGTTGGAAGGCTATTAATTATTGCCTCAATTTCAGAGCCTGCTATTGGTCTCTTCAGGGATTCAACTTCTTCCTGGTTTAGTCATGGGAGAGTGTAAGTGTCCAGGAAATTATCCATTTCTTCTAGGTTTTCTTGTTTATTTGCATAGAGGTATTTATAGTATTCTCTGATGGTAATTTGTATTTCCATGGGGTTGGTGGTGATATCCCCATTATCATTTTTTATTGCATCTATTTGATTCTTCTCTCTATTCTTCTTTAATTAGTCTTGCTAGTGGTCTATCAATTTTGTTGATCTTTTCAAAAAACCAGCTCCTGGATTCATTGATTTTTTGGAAGGTTTTTTGTGTCTCTATCTCCTTCAGTTCTACTCTGATCTTAGTTATTTCTTGCCTTCTGCTAACTTTTGAATGTGTTTGCTCTTGCTTCTCTAGTTCTTTTAATTGTGATGTTAGAGTGTCAATTTTAGATCTTCCCTGCTTTCTTTTGTGGGCATTTAGTGCTATAAATTTCCCCCTACACACTGCTTTAAATGTGTCCCAGAGATTCTGGTATGTTGTATCTTTGTTCTCACTGGTTTCAAAGAACATCTTTATTTCTGCCTTCATTTCGTTATGTACCCAGTAGTCATTCAGGAGCAGGTTGTTCAGTTTCCATGTAGTTGGGCTGTTTTGATTGAGTTTCTTAATCCTGAGTTCTAGTTTGAATGCACTGTGGTCTGAGAGACAGTTTGTTATAATTTCTGTTCTTTTATATTTACTGAGGAGTGCTTTACTTCCAACTATGTGGTCAATTTTGGAATAAGTGTGATGTGGTGCTGAGAAGAATGTATATTCTGTTGGTTTGGGGTGGAGAGTTCTGTAGATGTCTATTAGGTCCGCTTGGTGCAGAGTTGAGCTCAATTCCTGGATGTCCTTGTTAATTTTCTGTCTCGTTGATCTGTCTAATATTGACAGTGGGGTGTTAAAGTCTCCCATTATTATTGTATGGGAGTCTAAGTCTCTTTGTAAGTCTCTAAGGACTTGCTTTATGAATCTGGGTGCTCCTGTATTGGGTACATATATATTTAGGATAGTTAGCTCTTCCTGATGAATTGATCCCTTTACCATTATGTAATGGCCTTCTTTGTCTCTTTTGATCTTTGTTGATTTAAAGTCTGTTTTATCAGAGACTAGGATTGCAACCCCTGCTTTTTTTTGTTTTCCATTTGCCTTATAGATCTTACTCCATCCCTTTATTTTGAGCCTCTGTGTGTCTCTGCATGTGAGATGGGTCTCCTGAATACAGCAGACTGATGGGTCTTGACTCTTTATCCAATTTGCCAGTCTCTGTCTTTTAATTAGACCATTTAATCCATTTACATTTAAGGTTAATATTGTTATGTGTGAACTTGATCCTGTTATTTGATATTAGCTGGTTATTTTGCTTGTTAATTGATGCTTTTTCTTCCTAACATCGATGGACTTTACATTTTGACATGTTTTTGCAATGGCTTGTATTGGTTGTTCCTTTCCTGTTTAGGGCTTCCTTCAGGATTTCTTGTAGGGCAGACCTGGTGGTGACAAAATCTCTAAGAATTTGCTTGTCTTTAAAGGATTTTATTTCTCCTTCACTCATGAAACTTAGTTTACCTGGATGTGAAATTCTGGGTTGAAAATTCTTTTCTTTAAGAATGTTGAATATTGACCCACACTCTCTTCTGGCTTGTAGAGTTTCTGCCGAGATATCTGCTGTTAGTCCGATGGGCTTCCCTTTGTGGGTAACCCGACCTTTCTCTCTGGCTGCCCTTAACATTTTTTCCTTCATTTCAACTTTGGTGAATCTGACAATTATGTGTCTTTGAGTTGCTCTTCTCGAGGAATATCTTTGTGGCATTCTCTGTATTTCCTGAATTTGAATGTTGGACTGCCTTGCTAGGTTGGGGAAGTTCTTCTGGATCATATTCTTCACAGTGTTTTCCAACTTGGTTCCATTCTCCCCGTCACTTTCAGGTACATCAATCAGACGTAGATTTGGTCTTTTCACATAGTCCCATATTTCTTGGAGGCTTTGTTCATTTCTTTTTACTCTTTTTTCTCTACAGTTCTCTTCTTGCTTCATTTCATTCATTTGATCTTCAATCACTGATAATCTTTCTTCCAGTTGATCAAGTCGGTTACTGAAGCTTTTGCATTTGTCACATAGTTCTCATGTTATGGTTTTCATCTCTATCAGTTCTTTTAAGGACTTCTCTACATTGGTTATTCTAGTTAGCCATTCGTCAAATCTTTTTTCAAGGTTTTTAATTTCTTTGCGCTGGTTACATAGTTCCTCCTTTAGCTCTGAGAAGTTTGATTGACTGAAGACTTCTTCTCTCAATTCATCAAAGTCATTCTCCCTCCAGCTTTGTTCTGTTGCTGTTGATGATCTGCGTTCCTTTGGAAGGGGAGATGCGCTCTGATTTTTTGAATTTCCAGATTTTCTGCACTGCTTTTTCCCCATCTTTGTGGTTTTATCTGCCTTTGGTCTTTGATGATGCTGATGTACTGATGGGGTTTTGGTGTGGGTGTCCTTTCTGCTTGTTAGTTTTCCTTCTAACACTCAGGACCCTCAGCTGCAGATCTGTTGGAGTTTGCTTGAGGTCCACTCCAGACCCTGTTTGCCTGGATATCAGCAGCGGAGGCTACAGAAGATAGAATACTGCTCAACAGCGAGTCTTGCTGTCTGATTCTTGCTCTGGAAGCTTCGTCTCAGGGGTGTACCCTGCCTTGTGAGGTGTGAGGTGTCGGTCTGCACCTAGTGGGGGATGTCTCCCAGTTAGGCTACTCAGGGATCAGGGACCCACTTGAGCAGGCAGTCTGTCCGTTCTCAGATCTCTGCCTCTGTGCTGGGAGATCCACTGCTCTCTTCAAAGCTGTCAGACAGGGACATTTACCTCTGCTGAGGCTTCTTCTGCTTTTTGTTTAGCTATGCCCTGTCCCCAGAGGTGGAGTGTAGAGAGGCAGGCAGGCCTTCTTCAGCTGTGATGGGCTCCACCCAATTCGAGCTTCCCAGTGGCTTTGTTTACCTACTTAAGCCTCAGCAATGACGGGCATCCCTCCCCCAGCCTCGCTGCCACCTTGCAGTTAGATCTCAGACTGCTGTGCTAGCAATGAGGGAGGCTCCGTGCGCATGGGACCCTCTCAGTCAGGTGTGGGATATAATCTCCTGGTGTGCCATTTGCTAAGACCCTTGGTAAAGTGCAGTATTAGGGTGGGAGTTACCGAATTTTCCAAGTCTTGTGTGTCTCAATTTCCTTTGGCTAGGAAAAGGAATTTCCTTCCCCCTTGCACTTCCCAGGTGAGGAGATGCATCACCCTGCTTCAGGTCTCGCTGGTCAGGCTGCACACATGGACCAGTGCCAACTGTCCGACATGCCCCGGTGAGATGAATCCGGTACCTCAGTTGAAAATGCAGAAATCACCCATCTTATGTGTTGCTCACACTGGGAGCTGGAGGCTGGAGCTGTTCCTATTCAGCCGTCTTGTGCGTGCCCATGCAGAAGACATTTATACAGCCAACAGACACATGAAAAAATGCTCATCATCACTAGCCATCAGAAATGCAAATCAAGGCCGGGCGCGGTGGCTCAAGCCTGTAATCCCAGCACTTTGGGAGGCCGAGACGGGCGGATCACGAGGTCAGGAGATCGAGACCATCCTGGCTAACACGGTGAAACCCCGTCTCTACTAAAAAAATACAAAAAACTAGCCGGGCGCGGTGGCGGGCGCCTGTAGTCCCAGCTACTCGGGAGGCTGAGGCAGGAGAATGGCGTGAACCCAGGAGGCGGAGCTTGCAGTGAGCTGAGATCCGGCCACTGCACTCCAGCATGGGCGGCAGAGCGAGACTCCGTCTCAAAAAAAAAAAAAAAAAAAAAAAAAGAAATGCAAATCAAAACCACAATGAGATACCATCTCATACCAGTTAGAATGGCAATCATTAAAAAGTCAGGAAACTCCAGGTGTTGGATAGGATGTGGAGAAAGAGGAACACTTTTACACTGTTGGTGTGACTGTAAACTAGTTCAACCATTGTGGAAAACAGTGTGGAGATTCCTCAAGGATCTAGAACTAGAAATACCATTTGACCCAGCCATCCCATTACTGGGGATATACCCAAAGGATTGTAAATCATGCTGCTATAAAGACACACGCACACGTATGTTTATTGTGGCACTATTCACAATAGCAAAGACTTGGAACCAACCCAAATGTCCATCAATGACAGACTGGATTAAGAAAATGTGGCACATATACACCATGGAATACTATGCAGCCATAAAAAAAGAAGAGTACATGTCCTTTCTATGGACATAGATGCAGCTGGAAATCATCATTCTCAGCAAACTATTGCAAGCACAGAAAACCAAACACCACATGTTCTCACTCATAGGTGGATTTGAACAATGAGATTTCTTGTACACAGGAAGGGGAACATCACACCGGGGCCTGTTGTGGGGTGGGGGGAAGGGGAGGGATAGCATTAGGAGATATACCTAATGTAAATGACGAGTTAATGGGTGCAGCACACCAACATGGCACATGTATACATATGTAACAAACCTGCACGTTGTCCACATGTACCCTAGAACATAAAATATAATTTTAAAAAATCACATGTACCCCATAAATATATACAACTATTACACATCAATAAGAAATAAATTTCAACTGACTAGTTCATAGAAGGTTTTGAATTGCCAGTTGAGACTTACTTTATATACATCAAGGTAATAGCAATATTTAAAAAGCTCTTTCTATTCTCAATGTGGTTATGTAAGCATTTTAATTTAAAAAATGCTTATTTAGAGAACTTTTGGTTATAAAAGTTTATAAACATACATGCACCTAAAAGAAGAAATTAAAACGTGTGAATTAGAAACTAAAGAAAACAAACACACAAACAAAAAAACAGATGCCCTGATAAGGCATTTCTGACTAGGGAAGATAAAAGGAGAAAAAACAAAGATTTTTGACACTGGAGTGTAAGGAGATTACTTTCTACTTTTTTTTATGTGAAAATTTACAAATATAATACATGTATTTTTAAAAGTGCCATCCATTGCTGTCCATAAAAGTGGTTAACTAAAATGCTGTTTCTGTAATGTACAATAAAAGATAAAAGAGTTGATAATTTTGTGAATTGGAGGAAAGATGTTGACTTTGGGAAATGTTAAAAAGAAATGTGAAATTTAATATTTTACTCCAAGCCAAGTTAGGCTGGCAGAACAGAATAGGGGATTTTAGATGCTGCTTGCCACACATTTGACAAATGCAGGGGAAAACCAGTGCCTTGATTAAAGTTAAAATAAATAAATAGTAGGTAATTAGACTCAAGTGGCTCTAGTGATCTCAGTTTCTATGTAAAAACAAACAAAAACATCTAACTCAAATGCATTTCTGGGAAGTTACTACCTTAAAAGGATACAAACTTCAGGCTTAATCAACCATAAATCTCCAATTAATCTCTGATTGCATAACAAGATAATTTTTACCTGGACAGTCCAAATAATGTGACCACATAACTATACCCAGTCAATTACTTATTTGGCTTTGCTTCTTCACACATCTTATAAAAGCCTTTTCTTCAAGACCCTCTGATAGCCCCAAAATCACAAACCATGGCTGGGATTTTCCCATTAAATTTCCCATTAATCAACCGGGCATGGTGGCAGATACCTGTAGTCCTAGCTACTCAGGAGGCTGAGGCAGGAGAATGGCGTGAACCCGGGAGGCGGAGTTTGCAGTGAGCCGAGATCGCGCTACTGCACTCTCAGGCCTGGGCGACAGAGCAAGACTCGGTCTAAAAAAAAAAAAATTCCCATTAATCACTGTTTTCTCATATATATTCTTTAATGTTTTGTTTTGTTTGTTTTGATACAGAGTCTCGCTCTGTCACCCGGACTGGAGTGCAGTGTGGCAATCTTGGCTCTCTGCAACCTCTGCCTCCCCAGTTCATGTGATTCTCCCATCTCAGCCTGTGGAGTAGCTGGGATTACAAGTGCATGCCACTATGCCCGGCTGATTTTTTGTATTTTTAGTACAGAGGCGTTTTGCCGTGTTGGCCAAGTTGGTCTCAAGCTCCCAACCTCAGGCAATCCACTCGCCCAGGCCTCCCAAAGTGTTGGAATTACATTAAACTGCGCCCGGCCATTTAATGTTTTAATGGTGCCTCAGTTTAATTTTGAACAAGGTAAAGTACGGACTGGGGACCCCAGAGACCACAGCTCCATCCACGCAGGAACCCTGCACACCGAGTGGGCATCCTTCCCTGATGACGTTCTCCTCACCTCACAGCTTGGGGAAGATGGGGGGCTGTGGGTGCAGAGATGTGCAAAGGCTACAGGCTGGCACCAAAGCCATTATGTGGGATGGAACAGGATGCCTGGGGTCCCGGCACCGGAGGAGACTAAGGGCTGAGCTGCAGGGGACTCAGGCTCACAGAATGGGTCCCTCCACCACCATTTCTAGCTGGTTCCAATGACGCCCTCTCCAGTCTCAGAACGCCCTGCCCTGCACAGTCACCATTTCTGGACTTCAGGGGTGTCCTGGAGTCTTAGCTATGGATCTTCCAATACCAGTAAGTCCCAGAGTGATGGAGGGTGAGGCTGTGGCAGAATCATGAGGCCTCCTGGACCCAGAGAACCCGGGCACAGGGAAGCTCTTACCCCAAACTCCAGCTACATTGATAGACAAAGGCCCAGCCAGATCCTGGAAGCTTCCCCTTTCTCTCTGGCTGTGCACCTGAATGGACAGTTTCAACCTGGGCTCCCTGATTGGATAGGGCTCCAGGAGCCATGCCCTTAAGACTTGAGTGACAGAAGCTGCGACCAGACACTGCACTGAATGAGTCCAGAATGACAGGCTCTTGGCTCCAGTCATTTTCAGGAAAAGTTTTCTCTCTGTAATGAGCCTAGCTGTGCCCAGAGGGCATTTGTTAACCTTGTGTATAAGGTTATGTCCATTTGTTTATTCTTTTTTAATTGAGACAGAGCCCCACTCTGTCACCCAGGCTGGAGTGCAGAAGCATGATCTCGGCTCTCTGCAACCTCTGCCTCCCAGATTCAAGTGATTCTCCTGCCTCAGTCTCCTAGGTAGCTGGGATTACAGGTACCTGCCACCACACCTGGCTAATTTTTGTATTTTTAGTAGAGATGGGGCTTCATCATGCTGGCCAGGCTGGTCTCAAACTCCTGACCTTAGGTGATCCACCTGTCTCTGCCTCTCAAAGTGCTAGGATTACAGGTATTAGCCACTGCACACCTGGCCAATTTATAAATTTTATACACACACTCATATACATTGTTCACAAGTGGAAACTATATATGACAATTATTTTTATATTTAATATTTCATAACATTTCTGAGAGGTGAAACAAGTTGAGCTTCTGGGTCCAGTGGGGACTTGGAGAACTTTTGTGTCTAGCTAAAGGATTGTAAACACACCAATTAGCATTCTGTAAAAATGCAGCCATCAGCACTCTGTAAAATGGACCAATCAGCACTCTGTAAAATGGACTAAACAGCACTCTGTAAAATGGACCAATCAGCAGGATGTGGGCTGGGCCAAATAAGGGAATAAAAGCTGGCCACCCGAGCCAGCAGTCTTAGTCTGCTGGGGTCCTCTTTCAGGGGGATGTGGAAGCTTTGTTCTTTTGCTCTCAATAAATCTTACTGCTGCTCACTCTTTGGGTTTGCACTACCTTTAAGAGCTGTAATACTCGCCGTGAAGGTCAGTGGCTTCATTCTTGAAGTCAATGAGACCAAGAACCCACAAGAAGGAAGAAACTCTGGACACATCTGAACATCTGAAGGAACAAACTCCAGACACACAATCTTTAAGTGCTGTAACACTCACCGCGAAGGTCCATGGCTTCATTCTTGAAGTCAGTGGGACCAAGAGCCCACTGGAAGGAATAAATTCTGGACACATTTTGGCAACCACAAAGGGACAATCACCAAGCAGTTAGTACCATCAGACCCCTTTCACTTGCTATTCTGTCCTATTTTTCCTTAGAATTCAGGGGCTAAATACTGTGGCCAGTTAAAAGCGACTAGTGTGGTTGCCAGACTAAAGACATGGGTGTCAGGCTTTCTGGGAAACAGCTTTCTCACAACCCCTGACTCTTCAGAGTTGGGAGCGTTGGTTTGCCTGAAACCAGCTTCCACTTTTCCTGTACTTCTGGGCTGAGCCGATGGTCCAGAGAGGAAAGCCATTCAGCTCCAGGGTCCCGACAACAAGTTGGTTGACGCTGTGGCCATGAGTGGAACTCTCAAAGTCATGTCACCCAAGCAAGACTCGCCCATCTATCCTATCTATCCTGACCCTTGCCTCCTGAGTCCTAATGTTTGTCAGACAAACTTCCTCTTGCTCTCTTCTCCAAGGCTAGTCCTGCTTCTAAAAACCACTCCCTGTCTCTGGTGCTTTTCTAGTTTCTCCTGTAAGAATGATTTCTAGTATAAGCTTCAGGAATCTGTTCCCTTCTTTAGGCACCCAGGCTCACCAATCAGAAAGACATAATTTTTGCCCAAAGCCCCATTGGGATAGGGGACTATCTGGAATTTTAGGATCCCTCCTCAGACTAGCAGGCCTAACAAAAGCTATTCCTGAAGCTAGGATATGGGGAGCTTCAGAAATAATATCCTTCCTATTCAAGTGAGGACAAAAGGCGTCACTCTTCCAACCCTGGAGATCCCTTCCTTCCCTCAGGGTATGGCCCTCCCCTTCATTTTGGGGACATAACATCTTTGTAGGACAGTGGTAAGGTCTCATTACTAGCAGGAGAATGCTTAGGACTCTAACAGGTTTTCAAGAACGTGGTGGTAGGGGCCACTAAATCCGATCTTCCTGGGTCCTCCTTGTGGTCTAGTGTTTCTGTTGCTGCATCGGTGAGCACAACTATTCCAATCAGCAGGGTCCAGGGACCGTTGTGGGTTCTTGGGCAAGATGTGTTTCTGCTGCTGTGTCAGTGAGTGCAACTACTCTGATCAGCAGGGTCCAGGGACTGTTGTGGGTTCTTGGGCAAGATGTGTTTCTGCTGCTGTGTCAGTGAGTGCAACTACTCTGATCAGCAGGGTCCAGGGACTGTTGTGGATTCTTGGGCAGGGGGAGAAACAAACAAACCAAAACCATGGGCGGTTTTGTCTTGCAGATGGGAAACACTCAGGCATCAACAGGCTCACCCTTGAAATGCATCCTAAGCCATTGGGACCAATTTGACCCACAAACCCTGAAAAAGAGGCAGCTTATTTTTTTCTGCACTACGGCTTGGCCCCAGTATTCTCTCTCTGATGGAGAAAAATGGCCACCTGAGGGAAGTATAAATTATAATACTACCCTGCAGCTTGACATTTTCTGTAAGAGGGAAGGCAAATGGAGTGAAATACCTTATGTCCAAGCTTCCTTTTCATTGAAGGAGAATACACAATTGCAACGCTTGCAATTTACATCCCACAAGAGGACCTCTCAGCTTACCCCCATATCCTAGCCTCCCTATAGCTCCCCTTCCTGTTAATGATAAGCCTCCTCTAACCTCCCCTGCCCACAAGGAAACAAGCAAACAAATCTCCAAGGGACCACAAAAAAACCTCGGGCTATTGGTTATGTCCCCTTCAAGCTGTAGGGGGAGGGGAATTTGGCCCAACCCGGGTACATGTCACCTTCTCCCTCTCTGATTTAAAGCAGATCAAGGCAGACCTGGGGAAGTTTTCAGATAATCCTGATAGCTATATAGATGTACTACAGGGTCTAGGGCAAACCTTCTATCTCACTTGGAGAGATGTCATGCTATTGCTAAATCAAACCCTGGCCTTTAATTAAAAGAATGCGGCTTTAGTTGCAGCCCAAGAGTTCAGAGATACCTGGTATCTTAGTCAAGTAAATGATAGAATGACAGCTGAAGAAAGGGACAAATTCCCTGCCAGTCAGCAAGCCATCCCCAGTATGGATACCCACTGGGACCTAGACTCAGATCATGGGGAATGGAGCCACAAACATCTGTTTACCTGTATTCTAGAAGGACTAAGGAGAATTAGGAAAAAGTCCATGAATAATTCAATGATACCTACCATAACTCAGGGAAAGGAAGAAAATCCTTCTGCCTTCCTCAAGAGGCTATGGGAGGTCTTAAAAAAATATACTCCCCTGTCACCCAACTCCCTCGAGGGTCAATTGATCCTAAAAAATAAGTTTTTTACCCAATCAGCTGCAGATATCAGGAGAAAGCTCCAAAAGCAAGCCCTGGCCCTGAACAAAATCTGGAGGCATTATTAAATCTGGCAACCTTAGTGTTCTGTAATAGGGACCAAGAGGAACAGGCAGAAAAGGAAAAGCGAGATCAGAGACAGGCTGCAGTCTTAGTCATGGTCCTCAGACAAACAAACCTTGGTGGTTCAGAGCAAACAGAAAATGGAGCAGGCTGATCACCCGATAGGGCTTGTTACCAGTGTAGTTTGCAAGGATACTTTTAAAAAGACTGTCTAATGAGAAATAAGCTGCCCCTTTACCCATGTCCACTATTCTGAGGCAATCACTGGAAGGTGCCCTGCCCCAGAGGACAAAGGTTCTCTGGGCCAGAACCCCCCAACCAGCTGATCTAACAACAGGACTGAGGGTGCCCAGGGCAAAACCCAGCTCATGTCATCACCCTAACTGAGCCCTGGGTACATTTAGCCATTGAGTGCCAGGAAATTGACTTCCTCCTGAACACTGGCATGGCTTTCTCAGTGTTAATCTCCTGTCCCAGACAGCTGTCCTCAAGGTCCATTACCATCCGAGGAATCCTGGGACAGCCTGTAACCAGGTATTTCTCCCACCTCCTCTGTTGTAACTGGGAGACTTTGCTACATATAGCAAGTATGCTTATCTAATCCTACATGCCTATGCTGCGGTATGGAAAGAAAAGGAGTTCCTAACTTCTGGGAGAACACCCATTAAATGTCACAAGGAAACCATGGAGTTATTGCATGCAGGCAAAAGCCTAAGGAGGTGGCAATCTTACACTGCTGAAGCCATCAAAAGGGGAAGGAGAGGGCAAAACAGCAGCACAAGCAGCTGGCAGAGGCAGGGACAGACCAGCAGAGAGGAAAGATAGAGAAAGAGAGGAAGAGACAGAGACAAAGAGGGACTCAGATAGAAAGACAGAGACAGTCAGAGGGAGGAAGAGAGATAGACAGAAAGTCAGAGAGAAAGAGACAGAAAGAGAAGGAAAGAGAGAGAGGAAAAGACAAAGGAGTCAAAGAGAGAGAAAGAGAGAGAGAGGAAGAGACAGAGACAAAGAGAGAGTCAGAGAGAGAAAAGACAGAAAGTCAAAGAGAAAGAAAGAGAGATGGAAGTAGTAAAGAAAAAACAATGTACCCTATTCCTTTAAAAGCCAGGGTAAATTTAAAACCTATAATTGATAATTGAAGGCCTTCTCAGTAACCCTATAATACTCCCATACCACCTTGTCAGTGTAAACAAGGGCATAGCTTGAAACCACTGAGGCCACTGACAACCCATAGCCTTCCTATCAAAAATCCTTAACCCAACAGGTTTCCTAATGGGATCTAAATCTTAACTAATTACCATACAAAGGTCTGACCAGATCTAGGAGGAACTCCCTTCAGGACAGAACGATAGGTGGTTCCTCCTGGGCGATTAAGGGAAAAAGACACAGTGGGTATTCAATAAGTGATAAGGAAACTCTTGTAGAAGCAGAGTTAGGAAAATTGCCTAATAATTGGTCTGCTCAAACATGCAAGCTGTTTGTGCTCAGCCAAACCTGAAAGTACTTACAGAATCAGGAAGGAGCCATCTATACCAATTCTAAGTTAATATGGACTGAACGAGGTCTTATTAATAGCAAAGAATAATTGAAATCCCAAACTTACAAGATTTTCAACAAAAGTAAAATGTGCTAAAAGTTAACAACTCTCCTTGCCCCTTTAATCAAATCCTTTTACTATTTCATCATATTATTAAGCAGCATATTAACAATGCTCTTTGCCTATCTATTCCTCCTGCTTCCTTGGATACTCATACAATTGCCCCTCTCCCTCCACTAGCTCCTAATTACTTCTACAAGACTCTCAACTTAACCCACTCTCTGTTAAACCAGTCCAATCCTTCCCTGGCAAAGGACTGTTGGCTTTGTATCTCTCCATCGACCTCTACTTATGTTGCCACTCCCATTCCTGCAAAAAACTGGGTCTTTACCAACTTAACCTACCACCCTCCTTATGAAGGAAAAGACCCTTTCCAACTTCTATCATTAGCCGACTTGCCCATCTCTGATAGGACCAAGAATACCCTAACAGTACGTGCAATCCAACTTTAACGTTCTTACATTTCCAACCTCACCTCTTACACAAGCAATGAAAAGCCCATACACAGCCCTGTAACTACAAATACCGCTTTAACTTTCCAAGCCCCTTTATGCATCCAACTCAACCTGTCATCAGACCTTCCCCTGGGGCACCTACTGCCCCATCCGTGTAATTACACCTTACAACTTCAAGCCCCATCTGATCATAGTAACTCCGAGTCACCCAAACAGCTCCATTCAGATGCCATGTCCACTTCTCGGGGCCTCCAAAAATCATCACCTCCTCCCTGCTTAACAAATGGTCCAGGTTTTGTAATGGCAAACATACTCCCTGCATGACTTTTCACCCCCTGAAACCCCTGCAGCAGCGCCCCCACCACTAGTGAATGGCTTCTCATCCCCTCTTTCAATCACTCTCTCCAATGGTTCCTAGTAGATACAAAATGGTTTTTTCTCCAATGGGAAAAGAGACCACAGGGAGCCACTCAGCTTGCTCCCAACACCCCTTTCCAGCCACTCACTGGAGCTACCTTGGCAAGTACTCTAGGAGTATGGGAAAATGAAAACAACAAACCCACACACCTTTTCAACATACACAACCAGTTCTGTCTACCCAGCCAAGGTATATTCTTATGTGGAACGTCAACCTATATCTGCTTCCCCACTAACTGGACAGGCACCTGCACCTTAGTCTTTCTAAGTCCCAACATTAACATTGCCCCAGGAAATCAGACCCTATCAGTAACCTCAAAGTTCAAGTCCAGCAGCACAGAGCCATACAACTGATACCCCTACTTATAGGGTTAGAAATGGCTACTGCTACAGGAACTGGAATAGCCAGTTTATCTACTTCATTATCCTACTGCCACACACTCTCAAAGGATTTCTCAGACAGTTTGCAAGAAATAATGAACTCTATCCTTACTCTACAATCCCAAACAGACTCTTTGGAAGCAGTGACTCTCCAAAACTACTGAGGCCTAGACCTCCTCACTGATGAGAATGGAGGACTTCACACCTCCTCAGGGGAAGAGTGTTGCTTTTACACTAAACAGTCAGGGATAGTACGAGATGCCACCTGGCATTTACAGGAAAAGGCTTCTGAAATCAGACAATGCCTTTCAAACTTTTATACCAACCTCCGGAGTTGGGAGACATGACTTCTCTCCTTTTTAGGTCCCATAACAGCCATCTTGTTATTGCTTGCTTTCGGGCCCTGTATTTTTAACCTGCTTGTCAAATTTGTTTCCTCTGGAATCAAGGCCATCAAGCTACAGATGGTCTTACAAATGGAACCCCAAATGAGCTCAGCTAACAACTTCTACCAAGGACTCCTGGACCTACCCGCTGACCTTTTCACCAGCCTAAAGAGTTCCCCTCTGGAGGACACTACAACTGCAGGGCCCCTTCTTCACTCCTATCCAGCAGGAAGTAGCTAGAGTGGTCATCGCCGAATTCCCAACAGCAGTTGGGGTGTCCTGTTTAGAGGGGGTGTTGAGAGGTGAAGCCAGCTAAGCTTCTGGGTTGGGTGGGGACTTGGAGAACTTTTGTGTCTGGCTAAAGGATTGTAAACGTACCAATCAGCACTCTGCAAAAATGCACCAATCAGCACTCTGTAAAAGGGACCAATCAGCATTCTGTAAAATGGACCAATCAGTGCTCTGTAAAATGGACCAATAAGCAGGATGTGGGCAGGGCCAAATAAGGGAATAAAAGCTGGCCACCTGAGCCAGCAGTGGCAACCTGCTTGGCTTTCCTTCCATGCTGTGGAAGTTTTGTTCTTTTGTTCTTCACAATAAATCTTACTGCAGCTCACTCTTTGGGTCTGCACCACCTTTAAGAGCTGTAACACTGGCTGCAAAGGTCCGCGGCTTCATTGTTGAAGTCAGTAAGACCAAGAACCCACCAGAAGGAAGAAACTCTGGACACATCTGAACACCTAAAGGAATAAACTCCAGACACACAATCTTTAAGAGCTGTAACACTCACCGTGAAGGTCTGCGACTTCATTCTCCAAGTCAGCAAGACCAAGAACCCACTGGAAGGAATAAATTCCAGACACATTTTGAGTAGGCAACCTGAGATTTTAACAGGAAAGCAATCCTCTAAGAAATAAAATGTTAGCCAAGTGTGAATTTTTTTTTTTTTTTTTGAGCCGGAGTCTCCAACCATCGCCAGGCTGGAACACAATGTCATGATCTTCGTTCACTGCATCCTCCACCTCCTGGGTTCAAGTGATTCTCCTGCTTTAGCCTCCCTAATAGCTGGGATTGCAGGTGCCTGCCACCATGCCCAGCTAATTTTTTGTATTTTTAGTAGAGAAGGGGTTTCACTAGACTGGCTAGGCTGGTCTCCAACTCCTGACCTTGTGATCCACCCCCCTCAGCCTGCCAAAGTGCTGGGATTACAGGCATGAGCCACCGTGCCCGTCTTGAATTTTAAGTTTTTTAGTAGCCACATTAAATATAATAAAAAGAAACAAGTGAAATTGTCTGTAATTATTTAACCCAATATATCCAAAATATTATTTTTAATATGTGATCAATATGTAATTATTAGCAAAGTAATTTTTGGTTCTAAACCTTCTTAACTCACTCTGTATTTTATATTTGCAGCACATCTCATTTTAAATCAGCCACATTCCAGGTACTTAGAAGTCTCAAACGTCAAGTAGCTGCCACATGAAAGAGCAGCTCTGAGGGATCTGACTCTCTGATCTCAGGGAGCTGAAGGGCCTAAATACCTGCCTTCTGCTGGAAACAAAGGAATAGTCGCTCCCTGCTGCAGTTTGCCATGGTTACCACGGGACTGAATGAAGGAGGACAAATAAGAAATGACGACCTAAAACAAAAGAAACTATTTTAAAGGGAGGGGCCAGGGGAAGAAGAGGGCTCCCGGCTTCTAATGAGCAAAGGTGGCCATCTTGAGCTTCTACAGCTCTTCTTATTTATTGGGTACAAAGAGCAGGGAGGAGGAGGCAATGATTGGTCAGCTGCGTGACTGCCTTCAGCATTCCTTCTGGGTGGCAGATGCAGTTGTCAGCTTGCTAACATCCTGCATTTATGAGAACAGTTTGCTGTTTACTCATGTAGCCTCCAGTGGTATGCTGAGTTGATCATGACCCTCGCTCTTTCAGCCTGCAACATCTCCCTATAAACTTCTCCGTTCAGGCCCAAAGATGGGAGGGACAGTGCCCCTAGAATGAGCAGCCACTGCAAGCAGGAAGGGTCCACATGTAGACCATTGTCTCCCAGTTTCTGTTTGGTGAGAATTCTTCTTCATTCCAAACATCAGACATCAGAGGATGATAGGGCCCCAGGAGGGAACCCCATGCCTTCAGGACTCTTTACGGTGTTGACCTCCAAAGTTTAGATGTGAAGAAAATAGATTAAAGGCTGATATGGTTTGGCTCTGTGTCCCCACTCAAATCTTATTTTGAATTGTAATCCACATGCGTCAAGGGAGAAACCTGGTGGGAGGTGATTGAGTAATGGGGGGCAGACTTCCCCCTTGCTGTTTTGTGATAGAGTTCTTATGAGATCTGGTTGTTTAATAAGTGTGTTTATGAGTTCTTATGAGATCTGGTTGTTTAATAAGTGTGTTTCTTCCTCTCTCTTTCTTTTCTGTCACCTTGTGAAGCCTTGTTTTCCTTTTGCTTTCTGCCATGATTGGAAGATTCCTGAGGCTTCCTCAGCCATGTAAAACTGTGAGTCAGACCTCTTCTCTTAATAAACGACCCAGTTTCAGGTAGTTCTTTACAGTCGTGTGAAAATGGACTAATACAAAGGCCAACTTCTTATTTTGCTATTTGGCCTTGGACCTAATTGTCCAGCTGTAGCTATGTGTTTTTCTCCTGTGATGTGGGGCACCGTATGAGTTTCAGCACCAATCACATGTATCCACATCTACCTGCCCTTGCGTATAACCCAGTACCATCTCAGTGAAATCTAACTTTAAATGAAGGAAAAAGAAAATTAATACTTATAGGGTGCCAAACATTTGGAGGTTATTTGTAATTAACCTTTACTGAAATCCTGGCATCCTGCCTATAATGAATGTATTTGTTAGTAAGCCATAACTGCATAACAAACTATCCCAAAGCTTACTAGCTCATTATTGAGCTGGTTAGAAATTTAGGCTGGGCTCAGCTGGACTTCTTCAGGCATGAATGGTCAACTGATGGCAGATTAGGTGGCTCTGCTTCTGAGAGTGAGCTGTCTGTCAACTGGGACACTTTGGTTTTTCTCCCCATGATATTTTAATTTTCAGCAGGCTAAAATGGACTTTTAAGACCCATTTTAGAAGAATTTAAGATCCTTTGAGCCTAGAACCAAAACTGACACACTGTCATATTCACAGTTTTGCCCCATGCAAATAAGACCAGAAAGATCCAAGGTTTGAAAAACAGATTCTTCCTCTTGATGGGAACTACTATACAAGCATATTCATAAGGGCACGGCTATAAGAATGAATAAAAAGAATTGTTCTATTTTCAATCAATATTATTATGCCTTTTCTTGCACATAAGAGTTATATAACTGTCCCACAGCTACTAAGCAGCTGAGCTGGGACTCAGAATTAACTCTGCCTGAGTCCAAAGCTCATACACCTCAATAGACCACACTACTCAGCCAGGTTTTCTAGTCCATCGAGGTTCTGGAGAGAGACATTTCTGAAATAGAAGCTATATATATATAACTTTCTCATTCCATTTACCTAGTACTCTTCAAACATTGAAATAAATTCATTATCACCAGAGAATACTGCTGAAGCCTCTGGGAAAAGCTGAGGAAATAGCTGAGCACTGAGTTTCGAAATTAAGGCCAAAATTATATTTTTAAATTTCTTATCACAGGAGAAATTTGAAAACACCTATAATATGCTCCATGTATCTGCAAACTGTTTGTATCACTCCTTGGTATTTGTAGACTATGTATGAGTTCCAAAACAAACTATGTCAAATTACTGTGCCTGATAGAGCTGCTGACTATGTTCTTCTGCTACAATTTGGCCCAACAGCTGTGGATGCCTTAAAAGGCAAAGATATTTTATAAGACCACAAATTTAGGAGTAGCTATAGGGCAAAGCCCTGAAGAACATATAAAAATCACACACAACCAATGCATTCCTCACCCTGAATCAATGCTTTTCATCCCTGGCTGAATATTAGTACAAACTGAAGTGAAGTTTTTAAAGTCCCCAAACCCAATTTGCAATGGAACAATTAATCAAAATCCCTGGAGTGAGACCCAGGCAACAGTGTGATATGAAGGTCTCCAGGTGATTGCACTATTCAGCCAAATCCCCAAATCACTACTTTGACATCATTTGGTAAACTAGTTGAAAATATTTTTTTCTTTTTTTTTTTTTGAGACGGAGTTTCGCTCTTGTTGCCCAGGCTGGAGTACAATGACATGATCTTGGCTCACCGCAATTTCTGCCTCCCAGGTTCAAGTAATTCTCCTGCCTCAGCCTTCCAAGTAACTGGAATTACAGGAATGCACCACCATGCCCGGCTAATTTTGTATTTTTAGTAGAGACAGGGTTTCTCCATGCTGGCCAGGCTGGTCTCGAACTCCCAACCTCAGGTAATCCACCCACCTCAGCCTCCCTAAGTGCTAGGATTACAGGTGTGAGCCACTGTGCCCGGCTGAAAATATTTCTTAAATAAATGTAAAAGTGTTTGCTGCTGAGTTGTTGTCTTTAAGTCTTACTTGTATCACCTACTTTCTATCTTTTGCAGAACTGACATCTGCTATGTATCTGTATTATTCTTTTTGATACCATGTAAACTTGAAAATGGGAGGTATTGGGTCCATTCCTGCTGAGAGGCTTCTGGGAAGAAAAAAAAAAAATTTAGGAGCTCAATGGCTAAGTGTCAGCTTCATTAAAAGCTAACATCCAATATGTGTATACGTATGTGTGCATGTTTGTATTTAAAAGGCAACCATGATTTTATTTTTGTTTATTTCTCTCCTAGGACGTTGCCTTTTTGAGCAAAAATTTTCTCTTCTTAGATTGACTGAATTCTGATTTCTTCATTAATGGCTATTGCAAAAGAAGCTACTCTGGGATTTTTTTTTTTAATTTATAAAGAAAAGAGATATATTTGGCTCACAATTCTGCAGGCTGTTCAAGTAACATGTTGTGTCCAGAATTGGTGGGTTCTTGGTCTCACTGCAAGAATGAAGCCACGGACACTCGTGGTGAATGTTACAGTTCTTAAAGATGGTGTGTCCAGAGTTTGTTCCTTCAGATGTTCAGATGTGTCCGGAGTTTCTTCCTTCTGGTGGGTTCGTGGTCTCGCTGACTTCAGGAGTGAAGCTGCAGACCTTCATGGTGAGTATTATAGCTCTTAAAGGTGGTGCATCTGGAGCTGTTCGTTCCTTCTGGTGGGTTCGTGGTCTCACTGGCCTCAGGAGAGAAGCTGCACACCTTCGCGATGAGTGTTACAGTTCATAAGGGTGGCGCATCTGGAGTTGTTCTTTCCTCCCGGTGGATTTGTGGTCTCCCTGGCTTCAGGAGTGAAACTGCACACCTTCACGGTGAGTGTTACAGTTCTTTATTTACAGCTCATAAAGGCAGCACGGACCCAAAGAGTGAGCAGCAGCAAGATTTATTGCAAAGAGCAAAAGCACAAAGCTTCCACAGTGTGTAAGGGGACTTGAGCGGGTTGCCTACTCTGGGATTTTTAAGAAAAGTATAATTTAGACACTTAGAAATGTCTTCATTTGGGGAGAAAAAAATACTTTTTTTTGATACGAAGTTTCACTTTTTTGCCTAGGCTGGAGTGAGGTGGCGCAAGCTTGGCTCACTGCAACCTCCGCCTCCCAAGCAATTCTCATGCCTCAGTCTCCCAAGTAGCTGGGATTATAGGTGCCCACCACCATGCCTGTTGAATTTTTGTATTTTTAGTAGAATCAAGGTTTTGTCCTGTTGGCCAGGCTGGACTTGAACTCCTGACCTCATGTGATCCACCTGCCTCAGCCTCCCAAAGTGCTAGGATTACAGGCTTGAGCCACCATGCCTGATCTGGGGAAAAAAATTAAGTGCACTGTAAAAGCATCAAATAGTCTAGTCTCATAATAATTCTCCCTTTTTGAAAATCCAGGATTCAGTGTGGGCTCTGCTCAGAGCTCAATGATCCAGTTAAAAGATAGGTAGTCAAGATCTAAATAAAGTCAGTTCCCTTATACAGTGGTATGAAAAAATTCTATAATTTTTTGTTGATTTGGCATCCATTTTTAATCTCCCTCTAGCATCACCAAACTTTCTCTTTGTGTACCTTGAGATGTAAATTTTGCCATTTGATTTTCACCTAAGAGCTATTTCCTTCCATATGCAGATTTAGGGCAATGTAGCTGACAACTGCCAGAGTAATAAACCAGGTCATCAAGAGTTTGCAAGTCAGAGATAGGAAAAAGGAGGTCTTATGAATCTATGAAATGTACTTCTATTGGCATGGCTAATATGTCTATGTATTTATATATTCTGTACACCATGTTTCACTACTGAAAATATATAAAATAATTCTTCTAGGATTTATTATGGTTTTAGGTCTAACATTTAAGTCTTTAATCCATTTTGAATTAATGTTGTATAAGGTATAATGTAGGGATCCAGTTTCAGCTTTCTACATATGGCTAGCCAGTTTTCCCAGTACTGTTTATTAAATAGGGAATCCTTTCCCCATTTCTTGTTTTTGTCAGGTTTGTCAAAGATCAGATGGTTGTAGATGTGTGGTCTTGTTTCTAAGGACTCTGTTCTGTTCCATTGGTCTATATCTCTGTTTTGGTACTAGTACCATGCTGTTGTGGTTACTGTAGCCTTGTAGTATAGTTTGAAGTCAGGTAGCGTGATGCCTCCAGCTTTGTTCTTTTGACTTGGGATTGTCTTGGCAATGCGGGCTCTTTTTTGGTTCCATATGAACTTTAAAGCAGTTTTTTCCAGTTCTGTGAAGAAAGTCATTGGTAGCTTGATGGTGATGGCATTGAATCTATAAATTACCTTGGGCAGTATGCCCATTTTCACAATAGTGATTCTTCCTATCCATGAGCATGGAATGTTTTTCCATTTGTTTGTGTCCTCTTTTATTTCATTGAGCAGTGGCTTGTAGTTCTCCTTGAAGAGGTCCTTCACATCCCTTGTAAGATGGATTCCTAGGTATTTTATTCTCTTTGAAGCAATTGTGAATGAGAGTTCACTCATGATTTGGCTCTCTGTTTGTCTGTTATTGGTGTATAAGAATGCTTGTGATTTTTGCACATTGATTTTGTATCCTGAGACTTTGCTGAAGTTGCTTATCAGCTTAAGGAGATTTTGGGCTGAGACAATGGGGTTTTCTAAATATACAATCTTGTCATCTGCAGACAGGGACAATTTGACTTCCTCTTTTCCTAATTGAATTTCTTTTATTTCTTTCTCCTGCCTGATTTCCCTGGCCAGAACTTCCAACACTATGTTGAATAGGAGTGGTGAGAGAGGGCATCCCTGTCTCTAGGCAATACCATACAGGACATAGTCATGGGCAAGGACTTCATGTCTAAAACACCAAAAGCAATGGGAACAAAAGCCAAAATTGACAAATGGGATCTAATTAAACTAAACAGCTTCTGCACAGCAAAAGAAACTACCATCAGAGTGAACAGGCAACCTACAGAATGGGACAAAATTTTTGCAATCTACTCATCTGATAAAGGGCTAATATCCACAATCTACAAAGAACCCAAACAAATTTACAAGAAAAAAACAACCTCATCAAAAAGCAGGCAAAGGATATGAACAGACACTTCTCAAAAGAAGACATTTATGCAGCCAGCAGACACATGGAAAAATGCTCATCATCATTGGCCATCAGAGAAATGCAAATCAAAACCACAATGAGATACCATCTCACACCAGTTAGAATGGTGATCATTAAAAAGTCAGGAAACAACAGGTGCTGGAGAGGATGTGGAGAAATAGGAACACTTTTACACTGTTGGTGGGATTGTAAACTAGTTCAACCATTATGGAAAACAGTATGGCGATTCCTCAAGGATTTAGAACTAGAAGTACCATATGACCCAGCCATCCCATTACTGGGTATATACCCAAAGGATTATAAATCATGCTGCTATAAAGACACCTGCACACATATGTTTATTGTGACACTATTCACAATAGCAAAGACTTGGAACCAACCCAAATGTCCATCAATGATAGACTGGATTAAGAAAATGTGGCATATATACACCATGGAATACTATGCAGCCATAAAAAAGGATGAGTTCATGTCCTTTGTAGGGACATGGATGAAGCTGGAAACCATCATTCTCAGCAAACTATTGCAGGGACAAAAAAACCAAACACCACATGTTCTCACTCATAGGTGGGAATTGAACAATGAGAACACATGGACACAGGAAGGGGAACATCACACACTGGGGCTGTCGTGAGGTTGGGGGAGGCGGGAGGCATAGCATTAGGAGATACACCTAATGTAACTGATGAGTTAATGGGTGCAGCACACCAACATGGCACATGTATATATATGTAACAAACCTGCACATTGTGCACATGTACCCTAGAACTTAAAGTATAATAATAAAAAAAAAATTCTAAAAAGCACTTAAACGCTGCTTTTTTTTTTTTTTTTTTTTTTTTTTTTTTGAGATGGAGTCTTGCTCTGCCACCCAGGCTGGAGTGCAGTGGCATAATCTCGGTTCACTGCAACCTCCACCTCCCGGGTTCAAGAAATTCTCCTGCCTCAGCCTCCCAAGTAGCTGGGACTATAGGCACCCAATACCATGCCTGGCTAATTTTTGTATTTTTAATAGAGACAGGGTTTCACCATATTGGCCAGACCGGTCTCAAACTCTTTACCTTGTGATCCGCGCACCTTGGTCTGCCAAAGTGCTGGGATTACAGGCATGAGCCACTGCGCCCGGCCAGCACTTAAATACTTTAACAGAAAAAAGAAAAAACTAGTCAAATGCTTTTTTAAGTTTATATGGCTTAGTGAAATATTTAATAAATAAGCTAGCTTTAAAAATTATTGGTAAAGTAATATTAGAAATGTCTTAAGAGTTGCCAGCATACATTTTTGCCTGCATTTATTGATATAGCAATTTTATACTTATCTCTGCCAAATACTATAAGGTGTCAAAATTTGGCATAGAGGTTACAAAACTATAACTCAGCCCAAAACAGAATTATCTTTGCTGTGTAACTCTTAATAAAAAAAAAATAATAATATTTGTTTAATGAAGATCACTACATCTTGAATAATTCAGTAAAATACCCTCACTTCTAATTTTGTGACCTTAGGCAATCTAGTCCATAGTCATGAAGGAAGTTTGTTCTGGGAAAGGACTATTATCATCTTTGTTTCAAAGTTAAACTATAAACTAAGTCAATGAACAAGAATAGCCTAGAAGTTAGAAGCAAGATGGAGTCACTTAGGTCAGATTATTTTCACTGTCTGTTATAATTTTGCAATGGCAGTTTCATAACTTTAAATAATGACTTTCACAGTTTTCATAAATAATCTAGGTAAATGATTAAAATAAATCACTAGATAAATGTAATGGGATAAATACTCATAAACAACTTTGTCATAATTTAGAATCTAAAGTTAAATTAAACAACAGTTATTTCATTATTTGGATATTTTCCAATAAAAATATATTGTAGGAAAACATTCTTTCTAGAAATTATGTCCTTTTTGAAGGGTAACCAATTTTCATCTAATTCAAAGCTTACTTAAAGGTTATATATAAAACAAAGTAAAATAAACCAGGAAATAAGGGAGATATAAAGAAAGTTATAAAAATAAAGATAGTTTTAAAGATTATTGGCAAAATATAAATATTTTCAAAAATGTAAACATTTGGCCTATATTATGCTGATCAAATATTACATTTGCTAAATGCTTTAGGTCATACACTACTTTTTTGACTTAAAAATTGTTCAACTTATTTTGGAGTGTTAAATTCTAGATAAGGCCTGGGGATGTATGAAATTAGCCATGCCACTAGCTATGCAAAAAGGTATTAAAGAACCGAGATTTTATGTAAGAAATGATCTCGTATGGTAAATTCTTGTCCTAAAGTAAAATAACTGGTTGTTTAAAAAAAAAGGAATGTTTAGGACAAGTCAGAAAGTCAAGGCATGCCATAGCTTGTCTGCATAAGCAGTGAAAGAATTCATAAAGGGAAATTTATGCAAGAAAGTCATACAATTTAAAGGTAATTAGGCCTCCTAAATACTTTATAAAATGCCACTATGACTCTTAGCTGTACAACTTGCCTGCTTTACAGCTAGGTAAGGTCTGGGATATATGGAGTTAGGTGCTGGAATAAGTCAGACCTTATCTGCACTTCTGTCTAGGTCCTAGGCTCCACATCTAGTACACAATTAAAATCCCAAACTAACCTGGGTTTTCACCAAAAGTAAAGCTTGCTATGAGTTAACATTGTAACATGTATGTATGACTATTGAAGGAACAGTTTATATGCAATGTAAGATAAATAAAATATACTTTTGGTAAAATAAATTATAAGGAGGCATGAGAATGTGGATATTTGACTAGATTAAAAGGTTAAAGAATTGTTTTAAGTTGGATAAGATAAAGACAAAGATTTAAGCAAGTTGTGGAAGGGTGATTGTAAAGGAAATTCTGTATGTAAACATACTGACTAAAGTTAAAGAGGTATCGTCCAGTTTTTCTGTAAATTGAGCATTAAAATAAAAGCACAGTGGGTTTCTCTTACAGCACTAACTGGCTTTTTTTTTTTTCTGGAGATGGAGTCTCGCTCTGTTGCCCAGGCTGGTCTTGAGCTCCTGACCTCATGATCCGTCTGCCTCGGCCTCCCAAAGTGCTGGGATTACAGGCACGAGCCACCATGCCTAGCCATATTTACCCAATTTTAATGTTTATGAGATAACATTTTTATAGACCTTTTATAACCCTTTACAATTTTTGTTAAAGAGCAGGTTAGTGGGTCCAGTGCAGTGGCTCATACCTGTAATCCCAGCACTTTAGGATGCCAAGGTGGGTAGATCATGAGGTCAGGAGTTTGAGACCAGCCTGGCCAGCATGGCAAAACCCCATCTCTACTATAAATACAAAAAATTAGCCAGGCATGGTGGCACACATCTGTACTCTCAGCTACTTGGGAGGCTGAGGCAGGAGAATTGCTTGAACCCAGGAGGCGGAGGCTGCAGTGAGCCAAGATCATGCCACTGCACTCCATCCTGGGTGACAGAGCAAGACTCTGTTTTTAAAAAAAAAAATGGGTGAATATGTCTACAAGGTTTTATTAAGAAATGGGCTTAACAATGTAAAGGTAAAATTTGGCTCATTTGGTACCAAAAATCATACAGGAAGCATTGCCAAATATAAAATGGGGCTTGGCTTTCTTTGGGCTATATTTGTATAAATATGTTATTGTTCCAAAATCATATGAAACTTCTATAATTCTATCTTAGTGTACGTTATCAGTAATAATTATAATTGTTACATTAAATTATTGTGTGCCATAGAGGTAATAATTTTCGTTGCCAATTGTGTTTTTAACTATGGCTAGCCTAAAACTTTTTGTCTTTCATAAACAATTGTTTTCTTGTTTTGGTCCTCTTTAGATGGTGGTTTTATAATCATCTGTAAAGCTCTAAACGGTGCTCTTGAATGCAGGTTTCTGATCACTTTGGAGATTGTGACATAAGAATAAAGGAAAAATGTTTAGGACTCTTGAAGTGCTAAAATGTTCATTAATGTCAAGCAGAACAGGAATTAAATACATAAATTAAACCAATAGGAAACTGAAGTGATCTTATTGACTTTTTGCTTAAATTGCTGCTAATCCTTTGTTTTGTTTTTCAGAACCAAGGAAACTTTTCTTTTGAGCTATTAACAGCTTTTAACAATTAAGTATACGCCTTATGAACAAAATTTGGAGCATATTTGTTTCTCTCTACATGATTTTTCCAGAACTTGGAAACTATTTATGAGTATTCTTAATTTATGGCAATATAGTTATTTGCATAAGTACAATAAGAACTAGTTCTCTTTTGTAACAGGACACAATTGGCAAACCTGGTTATTTTACCAAGGCTTTGACTAGAATGGTGTGCTCTCCTTTAAGGAATCAAACTTGACTTATGGAATCAATAAAACCTCTGCAAAACTGGCCTCATATTTTGTGTACACAGTTCCTGTACAGGGTTTCTGATCTGTGATAAGTAAAGAATGTCACTTTCTAACAGGTCAGGAACCCAAAGTTATCTTGGAATCTCAAGAGAAGAATAATTCACCCAACTCATAAGTATTTGATGGTACAATTCATGGTTGGGTTCAGTGGGTTTTCTTTGCTTTGTTTTGTTTTTTTGAGATAGAATCTTGCTCTATTGCCCAGGCTGGAGTGCAGTGGTGCAATCTCAGCTCACTGCAACCTCCGCCTTCTGGGTTCAAGCAATTCTCCTGTCTCAGCCTCCTGAGTAGCTGGGACTACAGGTGCATGCCACCACACCTGGCTAATTTTTTGTATTTTTAGTAGAGACAGGGTTTCACTATGTTAGCCAGGATGGTCTTGATCTTTTGACCTTGTGATCCACCTGCCTCAGCCTCCCAAAGTGCTGGGATTACAGGAATGAGGTCTTATCTCAGATTCCTTCTATGGAACAAAGTTCCATCAAAGCCAATTTAAAAGGCCTATGTGAAAAATAATTATTCTTGCTGCACTGTATACAAATAATTAGGCCAAGTATAATAAAGCAAACCAGTCCTACCTACCACGATTTATCTTTTAGTAAAACTAAGAAACTGGAGAGAAAGAAGTTATGTTTCAAAAACAATAGTACACCTGTGATTAAATTCTAGTGTTACCTAAATTTTTCAAATTTTATTATTTTCTACAGTTTGGATTAAATTCTAATTTTTCTGACTATGAGTCTCCAAAATAATGTTTTTAATTTTTTCCTTTATATTTTTCTATTTCCCCATTTTTCCTCATAGGAAATCACTAAAACCCAAGCTGTGCTTTCTTAAGGCCCTGTGAACTAGAGACTAGATGACTTAAACTTCAGAAGAAAAGAGCAGCAACCTATTTATATGTGTTTCTGTTGCATACTATTATGTTTTAGGAGGTGCTGCCTCTAAGCCCCCAAAACAGAGAGTGCTATAGGAAACATATTGACTTCCTCCACTCCAGCACTGCATTCAGTGCCCCATAACAATGACCCCCTCTCAGCAGGAAGTAGCCAGAATGATTATGACCCCCCTCATCTCCCTCCAATTCTTGTGATAAATACACAAGACAGAAATCATGCACAAATTGACAGTAGGGATTGTGGCAGGCCAGGTCTTACTAATGCAGGCCTCCAAAACAACTATTTCAGTACCGACTGAGAGGTTAAGTTAAATATTAAAAAACAGTGCCCTGGCTGGTCATGGTGGCTCACACCTGTAATCCCAGCACTTTGGGAGACCGAGGCAGGTGGATCACCTGAGGTTGGGAGTTCGAGACCAGCCTCACCACCATGGAGAAACCCCATCTCTACTAAAACTACAAAATTAGCCAGGCATGGTGGTGCATGCCTGCAGTCCCAGCTACTCAGGAGGCTGAGGCAGGAGAATCACTTGATCCTGGGAAGCAGAGGTTGCAGTAAGCCAAGATCACACCACTACACTCCAGCCTGGGCAACAAGAGTGAACCTCGGCACCCCCAGTGCCCCCCCCCCCAAAAAAAACACAAAAAACAAAAAACAGTGCCCTTACACAAAGCCTGGAATGTAACAAAAGCCCACCAAGAGTTTTGCCTAGGCCTTTCCTGGGCCTTACAGCATGACAAAATAACGAAGGAATTCTTAACAGGACCTGTGTAGAATTAAACAAGTTTTTTGGGGGTCTGAAGAAACCCCCGCCAGGCCTCCACAAACAAGTTTACTGGGGGTCTGAAGGAACTACCCTAACCTCCGTGATTTAGCAGGAGACAAGATAAAGGTAATCACCTCAGCACAAGGGCCCATTTAGATTAAGTAAATTTACTGAGGCTCCAGAGGAAGTTCTTCAGGACTCAGACATTAGTTATATTTGTGTTAATTTCCCAGTGCTTCTGTATTACAATCAATACTTGCTTTACTGAAAGTAGAAATAATCTAGAATGAAAAGTATCAACCATCTCTAAATTGTTAAACTTATGTGAATATGTTGGAGTTGATGTTTAGTGATCTCTTCCTTGACATCCTAGCAAAGATACTTCTGTAAAAGTATATTTCACAAATATACTTTCAAATACGAATTAGTACTATCCATGTTTTGGTTACTTTTGCTTTGTGCTTCCACCCCCATATTATTTCTGATAACAAAGCACAGCAACATGATTTTTCTTTTTTTTCTGAGACTGAGTCTTGCTCTGTCACCCAGACTGGAGTGCACTGGTGCAATCTCAGCTCACTGCAACCTCCGCCTCCCAGGTTCAAACAATTCTCTTGCCTCAGCCTTCTGAGTAGCTGGAACTACAGGCATCTGCCACCACACCTGGCTAATTTTTTGTATTTTAATAGAGACGGGGTTTCATCGTGTTGGCCAGGCTGGTCTTGAACTCCTGACCTCGTGATCCACCCGCCTTAGCCTCCCAAAGTGCTGGGATTACAGGCGTGAGCCACTGCACCCTGCCTGCAACATGATTTTTCTAAAGCAGGCCTTACGAATTTCGCCCGGATGTTAACACATAAAAAGGAGGTGAATGCAATTAAAAGGTGTTTAATACACTTCCACCAGAAAGGAGAGGCACAGCTGGCCATGCTGGACCTCACAAAGGCTGTCTCATGCACAGATTGGAAAGCAGAGGTATCAGGGAACTGGGACTTTGTCTTTATGACCATGATGGTTGTAAGCAATCAAGCAAGGCTGTCCCCTATTGGACACAAAGTAAAATCTTGCATGTTGGCGTCCTTCGTTGGGAAGATTATAGTATTTGCATGCTAATAAAAGCTGCCTGACAAGGAGCATGTAAACAACAGTGATTGCTTATCTGCTCCTGTGACTCAGCAGGCTTATGAAGCAGTTATAAATGGCAGCTCTCAAATGGCCAACACAATCAACATGTTCAATACAATTTATTACTAGTGGAAATCCTGAATTAATTAATTAATTATCATTTTTGAGACGGAGTCTCGCTCTGTCACCCAGGCTGGAGTTCAGTGTAATGATCTTGGCTCTTTGCAACCTCTCCTTCCCGGGTTTAAGCAACTCTCCTGTCTCAGCCTCCTGAGGAGCTGGGACTACAGGTGCACGCCACCATACCGGGCTAATTTTTGTGTTTTTAGTAGAGATGGGGTTTCACCATATTGGCCAGGCTGGTCTTGAACCCCTGACCTAAGGTGATCCACCCACCTCGGCCTCCCGAAGTACTAGGATTACAGGCGTGAGCCACCACGCACGGCCCTGAATTCTTTAATTTCTGCAGTTTCTGTTACTTCTTAAGATGCTTTTAATGAATAAAATCTGCCTTAAATGTTGATACCTGGTAACTTCTCTCTGGAGGATTTTGAATTGGCCGACTTTATCAAAACTCCAACTCTTGCCATCTAAGCACACTTAAATGTAATATTTAAGGTTCCTAAGGGGTCAACTATTACACTTTCAGCTTCTTTTTAACGATGTATTATTTTCCAAAAAATCTTTCTTACGGCCATTTGAATAGTTTAGCTTTTGCTCCTCACTTGTGAGCAACAGGATTATATATATTTAGTAAAATTTAATACAGAAAACTTAAAAATTACATTGGACAACCATCAATAAAATGTATATATCTGGTATAAACAACCTTTTTTAGCATATTGAGTTCTGCTTTTTTCTCTTTCCTCATACATATGAGATGCATAAGTATGTTTTTCTCCTGTACGGGCATAAAGAGGTGATTTTCATTTGTATTATCTGCTAAAAGCCTATGGCAGCTCATGGTACTATTGACCACATGTTCTAATGTCTTTTTGCAGATTTAAATATTATATTGTAGTGTCAATTTAACATTTAGATGTGTGTTAAATCTCTAGATCTATTGCAATTAGATTGATTTTTTTTTGTCGCCCAGGCTGGTGATGGGGCGATCTCAGCTCACTGCAACCTCCACCTCCCACGTTCAAATGACTCTCCTGCCTCAGCCTCCCAAGTAGCTGCCATTACAGGCACCTGCCACCACACCCAGCTGTGTGTGTGTGTGTGTGTGTGTGTGTGTGTGAGAGAGAGAGAGTGTATTTTTAGTAGAGACAAGGTTTCACCATGTTGGCCAGCCTGGTCTCAAACTCCTGACCTCAGTGATCCACCCACCTCGGCCTTCCAAAGTGCTGGGATTATAGGTGTGAGCCACCATGCCTGGTGTAATTAAATTGATTTTTTTGTAATGGTGATTGTCCTGGTAAATCAATATAAAATAAAAATTATACACCTTTAAAAGATTATTATCTACAGTTGCTTAGTGTTTACCTGGTCAGCTGAGGACTATCTTCTTCAAGACTTTGCTGAAATTGCACCTGCTCAGTTAGTCTTTCTGTGCAGTCAGAGAAATAATCCTGACTGAGAATGGCTAAGAAAAGAATGAAAAAATTTTGGCAGAGAAATCCTACATGTAAAGAAACAGAGCTGTGGAAAAGAAAATAATGTTCAGAGACGTGCAAAGGAATCAACTTTACTGCAGTTATTTTTTATTTTCATTTTATTTATTTATTTATTTTGAGACCAGAGTCTTGCTCTGTTGCTCAGGCTGGAGTGCAGTGGTGCGATCTCAGCTGACTGCAACCTCTATCTCCCGGGTTCAACTGATTCTCCTGCCTTAGTCTCCTGAGTAGCTGGGACTACAGGTGCGTACCACCACACCCAGCTAATTTTTGTACTTTTAGAGAGACAGGGTTTCACCATATTGGCCAGACTAGTCTCGAACTCCTGAACTCATGATCCACCCATCTCTGTCTCCCAAAGTGCTGGGATTACAGGCATGAGCCACTGTGCCAGGCAGATAGTTATTCTTTAAAAAAAATAAATGCTTAGGCTGGGCGCAGTGGCTCAAGCCTGTAATCCCAGCACTTTGGGAGGCCGAGGCGGGTGGATCATGAGGTCAGGAGATCGAGACTATCCTGGCTAACACAGGTGAAACTCCATCCCTACTAAAAATGCAAAAAATTAGCAGGGCACGGTGGCAGGCGCCTGTAGTCCCAGCTACTCGGGAGGCTGAGGCAGGAGGATGGCGTGAACCAGGAAGGCAGAGCTTGCAGTGAGCCGAGATCGCACCACTGCACTCCAGCCTGGGCGACAGAGCAAGACTCAGTCTCTAAATAAATAAATAAATAAATGCTTCAAAGTCAAATCAAATTTACGTACTTAATTGAAAAATTGCAAATATAGTGGTGAATGAAATTAAAGGTCTCTGTCTTCAGAGTGTTTACTGTAGGGTTTAGAAAATAAGGATAATTAGATAATAAATAATCCCTCATATAAACAAGTAGTATAAGTTGCTACTACATTCTGGAAGAAGGCTTGCCAATGCCTACACAAGCTGAAAATACAAATATATTTCAATTATATTTGTGGCCGTGAAGCAGCATCATTTGTCTGGGGTAATACCCCATGTTCCTTGCTCATGCCAAGGAAATCAAGGACACAGACATGCAAAGAGTGAGTTTAAGGGGGAAAATTTCATAAGCAAGAGAGAAAAGTTCCCTCATGCAGAAGCAGAGGGTTCCGAACAGATCTCTTCATTCATGGCAAATTGCATTTGGTTTTACAGACGTGCTTGAGGATGTGGTGTCTGATTTACCTAGGGCACAGAGGATTTGTTGGAACAGGTGTGCCAATTACATAGTGTGTGAAGAAGCTTTCCATCGCACCCTAATCTTTTAATATACAGATGAATTCTCTACCTGGTGGGTGCCATGTTACCTATTCTCTGACTTCACACATGATGACAAAGAAAGGGGAAGATCAGATCTTTCTTCATCTTCTATCGGCATCCTCCTCTTCTGTGAATAAATTTAAAAAGAGATGCAGAGAAGACACACCTGTTTCCTATTCACACATCAACAACTCACTATTAGTAATGTAAGTAGAGCTGATTAATTATAGCAGTTTCCTGGCAGGACACTTCTCAGCAATAAATAACACTGAAAGAAAAGTATAGGCTGGGTGTGGTGGCTCACACCTGTAATCCCAGCACTTTGGGAGGCCAAGGCAGGCAGATCATGAGGTCAGGAATTCAAGACGAGCCTGGCCAACATAGTGAAACCCCATCTCTAGTTAAAAAAAAAAAAATCAGCTGGGTGTGGTGGCAAGCACCTGAAGTCCCAGCTACTTGGGAGGCTGAAGTAGGAGAATTGCTTGAACCCAGGAGGCAGAGGTTGCAGGGAGCCGAGATCACACCACTGCACTCCAGGCTTGGCAACACAGTGAGAAAGAAAAGAAAGAGAGAAAGAGAGAAAAGAGAGAAGAGAGAGAAAAGAAAGAAAAGACAGAAAAGAAAGAAAAGAAAGAGCCGGGCGCGGTGGCTCACACCTGTAATCCCAGCACTCTGAGAGGCCGAGGTGGGTGGATCATGAAGTCAGGAGATCGAGACCATCCTGACTAACACGGTGAAACCCTGTCTCTATTAAAAATACAAAAATTAGCCAGGCGCAATGGCAGGCGCCTGTAGTCCCAGCTACTCGGGAGGCTGAGGCAGGAGAATCGCTTGAACACAGGTGGCAGAGGTTGCAGTGAGCCGAAATTGCACCACTGCACTCCAGCCTGGGTGACAGAGCGAGACTCTGTCTCAAAAAAAAAAAAAAAAAAAAAAAAGGAAGAAAAAGAAAGAAAGATTTTTTTCATAAAAAGCTAATGTATTTTTAGCATAGTAAGCATATGCATCAATAACAAAATGCTTCTGGCCAGGCACAGTGGCTCTTGCCTGTAATCCCAGCACTTTGGGAGGCTGAGGCAGATGGATTACCTGAGGTCAGGAGTTTGAGACCAGCCTGGCCAACATGTGAAACCTCGTCTCTACTAAAAATACAAAAATTAGCTGGGTGTGGTGGCACCACCGGTATTCCCAGCTACTCGGGAGGTTGAGGCAGGAGAATGGCTGCAACCCGGTAGGTGGAGGCTTCAGTGAACCGAAATTGCTCCACTGCACTCCAGCCTGGGTGACACAAGACTTCATCTCAAAAATAAATAAATAAATAAATAAATAAATAAATAAATAAATAAATAAATAAAAATAAAATGCTTGTGGTAAAATAAAGATTCATTTTGTTGATTTCTAGTGAGCTCAGGTAATGTTTGACCAAAAGCTAGCAAATATACCACAGAAAAGGAATATTTTAAATAAGAATATTGTGAATGAAGTTATCCTATCAATAGAGGTAAAAATATTGCCCAGGCGCAGTGGCTCACACCTGGATTCCCAGCACTTTGGGAAGCCAAGGTGGGTGCATCAGGAGGTCAGAAGTTCTAAGACCAGCTTGGCCAAGATGGTGAAACCCTGTCTCTACTAAAAACTACAAAAATTAGCTGGGCACGGTGGCAGGTGCCTGTCATCCCAGCTACTCAGGAGTCTGAGTCAGGAGAATCTCTTGAACCTGGGCGGCCAAGGTTGCAGCGAGAGATTGCGCCACTGCACTCCAGCCTGGGTGACAGAGTGAGACTAAGTCTCAAAAAAAAAAAAAAAAAAAAAAAGAAGTAAAAATATCATAACCTCATACTAACAGTCTCATCTATAGTTATACAACTTCAAATGCTTCTTTTTATTAAAAATTGTATTTCATATGATTATTCAATGTATATCACCCCCCTTCATTATTTCAACGCCTTCTCCACCTTATATCAGTGCAAAACAGGCCAGCTGTCTCTAGGAAAGCACATGGTGCTATTGCTATTTTAATGATGATGTTGGAGAGCACTTGCTTGGGTGGTAATTCCATGTCAAACACTGTTATTTGGCCCAAAGTACTGGTTTTCTGTTCTTCTCTAAATTTATGGATAAAATAAAATTCTTAGCTAAGAAGACTTTATCTCATTCAAGTATGTATTATGGAATTTTGTTGACACTTAAGTGTCTCTGACTTACCTGGAATATTGAAATTTCCCATGAATTCAAATCGAGCACTATAAATAAACAATCTTTTACTAAAAGCCTTTGTGAGGCAGAGTAAGATTCATAAAATTTCTTTATAATATGGAAAAAATTGTGTTAATGATATTCCTAGTAATCCCTCTGAACACAGCATTCTCAATTATCAGTACGCACCCTGAATCACTCAGGGGAAATTGATACCTCTGCAAGCAGGCAAAAGAAGGTGCTGAGTAGAAGTGCATCACATTGCACATAAATGCTGTTCACATACACATATTAGAGTCTTAACTTAATGGACTGTTATTTGCATGGCTAGATACTTACTGAATCTAGTCATACTATTTTTTTGGCAGCTAACGGTATCTGTTACCCATTAATTAATTAATTAATTTTTTTTTTTGAGACAGAGTCTTGCTCTGTCACCCAGCCTGGGGTGCAATGGCATAATCTTGGCTCACTGCAAACTCCGCCTCCCAGATTCAAGCCGTTCTCCTGCCTCAGTCTCTCAGGTAGCTGGGACTACAGGCATGCGCCACCACACCTGGTTAATTTTTTGTATTTTTACTAGAGATGGGGTTTCACCATGCTGGTCAGGCTGGTCTCAAACTCCTGACCTCAAGTAATCTGCCCGCCTTGGCCTCCCAAAGTGCTGGGATTACGGATGTGAGCCACCACACTCCCATTAGTTTTATACAATTATTTCCCTGGATGAAAAATAAATCCTTTCCTAATTTACTCTACATAGAGAGATTAGATTTGCAATCTTCAATCTTTTGATGTTAAAGCAAATCAGAGAAGAGCAATGTATATCGAATGCATTCTCCTGCCTAACTTCAAAAGTCTTCTTGCATTTTCTTGGATACCCTAGGAAGCCACCTGAAGAATACGCCTTTCAAATCCTTTAGCCAGGATTTTAGATCTCATAAGGTCAATAACTTAATGATTGAGCAAAGCCAAAATCTTGTCGTTGCTTCTTGCTAGTAATCTGGCCATTTCAAAAAGCACGGCAATTATGCCAAGCCATTGAAAAGATGTGGTTTTGATTAATTTTATCCCATTTCAAATGTTTTCTCTAATTGTTACTTTTATTATGTTACTCTAAGAGCAAATATCTACGTAACTGTTCATACATTAAAGAAATATTCATGGCTGGGTGCGGTGGCTCACGCCTGTAATCCCAGCATTTTGGGAGTCCAACGTGGGTGGATCACTTAAGGTCAGGAGTTCGAGACAAGCCTGGCCAACATGGTGAAACCCCATCTCTACTAAAAATACAAAAAACTAGCTGGGCATGGTGGTGTGCGCCTGTAATCCCAGCTACTTGGGAGGCTGAGGCAAGAGAATCACTTGAAGGCGGAGGTTGCAGTGAGCCAAGATCGTGCCATTGCACTCTAGTCTGTGCAACAGGGCGAGACTCTGTCTAAATAAATAAATATTAATATTATGACCAGGTGCAGTGGCTCACACCTGTAATCCCAGCACTTTGAGAGGCTGAGGTGAACAAATCACTTGAGGTCAGGAGTTCGAGACCAGCCTGGCAAACGTGGTGAAACCTCATCTTTACTAAACATAAAAAAAATTAGCCAGGTGTAGCCGGAGCGGGACTGTGGCTAGGGTGCAGATCTGGTGAGCCACGGCTGGGTCCAGCGTAGGGAGTGTGGCATGGAGATGCTACCCAGCACGGGTGGCAGAGAGATCAAAACCCTCTTCCCCAAGCCAAGCCAACCTCAGTGGGGACCCGGGCTCAGAGGTGCAGTGGCAGCGACTGCAGTGGCTAGACAATGGCAGCGCCTGCCAGAGCTGGGACAGTTACTGCAGCCCCAGACAGGAAGCGCTGGCTGTGGTCAGTGCTGGCAGTGGTGCTGGGGCTCTTGACAGCTGGACTACCAGCCTTGGAAGCACATACACCAAAAGAAATCTTCATGGCAAATGGTACATAAGGGAAGCTGACCTGCAAGCTCAAGTCTACTAATATGACTGGCGGGTTGACCTCAGTCTTCTGAAGCTTCCAGCCAGAGGGGGCTGACACCACCACGTCATTTTTCCACTATTCCCAAGGGCAGGTGTACCTTGGGAATTATCCACTATTTAAAGACAGAATCAGCTGGGCTGAAGACCTTGACAAGAAAGATGCATCAATCAACACAGAAAATATGCAGTCTATATACAATGGCACCTATAGCTGTGATGTCAAAAACCCTCCTGACATTGTTTTCCAGTCTGGACACATTATGCTCTATGTTGTAGAAAAAGAGAGTTTGCCTGTGTTTCCAGTTTGGGTAGTGTGGGGCATAGTTACTACTGTGATCCTAGGTCTCACTCTGCTCATCAGCATGATTCTGGCTGTCCTCTATAGAAGGAAAAACTCTAAACGGGGTTACATCAGAGAGTTTGTCACACCAGTTAAACAGGCTCCTCGGAAGTCCCACTCTGACACTGAGGGTTTTGTAAAGAGACTGCCTTCTGGATCTCACCAGGTCCCAGTCATATATGCACAGTTAGACCACTCTGGTGGACATCATAGTGACAAGATTAACAAGTCAGAGTCTGTGGTGTATGCGGATATCTGAAAAAATTAAGAGAAGACCTAGAACATATCCTCAGCAAGAAACAAAACCAAACTGGACTCTGGTTCAGCAAATGTAGCCCATTACCACATGTAGCCTTGGAGACCCAGGCAAGGACAAGTACATGTGTACTCACAGAGGGAGAGAAAGATGTGTACAAAGAATATGTATAAATATTCTATTTAATCTTCCTGATGTGAGGAGCCAATGTTGCATGATGAAAAGATGGTATGATTCTATATATGTACCCATTTTCTTGCTGTTTTTATACTTTCTTTTCAGGTCCTTTACAATTGGGAGATTTCAGAAACATTCCTTTCACCATCATTTAGAAATGGTTTGCCTTAATGGAGACAGTAGCGGATCCTGTAGTATTTCCAGTAGACATGGCCTTTTAACCTAAGGGCTTAATCAGTCTTAGCATTTATTGTAGTTGGAGGACGGAGATGCTATGATGGAAGCATACCCAGGGGGCCTTTAACACAGTATCAGTACCATTTATTTGTTTGCAGCTTTAAAAAAGTATCCATTGACTATGCCACTGGAAAACAATTTGAGAAGTTTTTTTGATGTTTTTCTCATTAAAATATGTGGCAATTGTTAGCCTTACATGTTGTGTAGACTTACTTTAAGTTGCACCCTTGAAATGTGTCATACCAATTTCGGGATTCATAATAGCAAGATTAGCAAAGGATAAATGCCGAAAATCACTTCATTCTGGATACCTTTGGATCAATACTGATTAAATAGAAAATCCAAGCTTTGCTTGAGAACTATTGTAATGTGGAGAGTAAAAGGTATCGATTTTACTCTTTGCTGATGTCCTTTCTGCTTGAAATAACAGTCCCCACACAGCAAAAGGAGAGGAGTTTCTTCTAAGTAGGCAGAAATGAGATCATTATATTGTTACTCTCCAATATCCCAGAGTTCGCTCTCTAGAGAATCACCTTTTGCTTTTTTTTTTTTTTTTTTTTTTTTTTGAGGTAGAGTCTCACTGTGTTGCCCAGACTAGCCTTGAACTCTTGGGCTCAAGTGATTCTCCCTCCTCAGCCTCCCAAGTAGCTGGAACTATAGTTGCACCACAGCAGCTGGCAAGAATCACCTTTATAATTAGTTATGCTTCCATCTAGAGGCAGCATTAGTCATGGCTTTGTAACAGCTTTATGGTGCCTCAAAGACTGTTGAGGTTAACGAGAGCCTAAATTAGACAGTTTGGCTGTCCTTCCCTAAAACTTGTTTTCTCCCATTCACTACTCCCCACCCCACTTAAAATCTATGAGTTTTTACTTTTTACTGGGAATGGAAAGCATGGTGAAGATCATTAAACACTTATGTTGTCATTTCAAAAAAAAAAAAAAAAAAATAGCCAGGTGTGGTGATGTGAGCCTAGCTGCTCTGGAGGCTGAGACGGGAGAATCTCTTGAACCTGGGAGGTGAAGGTTGCAGTGAGCCAAGATGGTGCCACTGCACTCCATCCTTGTTGATGGACTGAGACTCTGTCTCCAAACAAAAAAAAAGAAATATATATATATTAAGATGTTTAAAGTTCAATATTGTATTAAAGTATAGTAGAATTCTCTAAAATCTAAAATTAACAGAAGATAAGTTCATCATCAAATTAATAATGTTCTCAAGATTTTTCAATTGTGAAAATGAAAAATTAGATATGTTTCTCATGATAATTTTAATTCTAGGAGGGTACCTACTGGTCCCCATGGTATTTCTGTAATGGGTAGTGTAAAACTGGGTCACCAGAATGGTGCACACATGCTGATTTAATTAGAATGAGTTCACTCTCATTGATGGTAGACTATCAATATCCCACAGGCTCATCATTCACTACCACTTACTAAATGTTGCTTCATAATGCCGGTGACCCCTTTCAACCAGATTGCCTCCTTCCTCCCTTTAATGTGGTCATGTGTGGTCTCCTCTGTTTATCTTAAGCTATCTCAGATCATCAGGTGATTATTTATTGAATGAATGAGAACCCCCTCTTCTTTCCTCTGCCATGGGGAGGATCCATGGGATCCTCCTGTCCTCCCTACTGGAAGCAACATGTGGGAGCCAGGAATAATGAAAAGATACAAATGTATTTCCTGCCATGTGGCCTCCATAAGCAGTTTAGCTAGCCCACCTGGAAGTCACTTACTTCCAGACCAGCAGGGGTGTTTTTCTCTGATGTGTCCCTTTTTTTTTTCTTTTTTGTCTTGTTTTGTTTTGTTTTTGAGAAGGAGTGTCACTCTGTCGCCAGGCTGGAATGCAATGGCACGATCTTGGCTCACCACAACTTCCACCTCCCGGGTTCAAGAGATTCTCCTGACTCAGGCACCCAAATAGCTGAGACTACAGGCACGTGCCACCACGCGCAGCTAATTTTTGTATTTTTACCATGTTGGCCAGGATAGTCTCCATCTCTTGACCTCATGATGTGCCCACCTAGGCCTCCCAAAAGCGCTAGGGTTACAGGCGTGAGCCACCATGCCCAGGATGTGTCCCTTTCTTTTAAAAGCACCTCTGATTTAGTTTAGCCCAATCAGGATAATCTCCCTTTTGATGAACACAAAGGTAACACATTAGTAACCTAATTTCATGAGTAATTTTCCACCACAGTCACACTTTTTTTTTTTACACTTAAAAAAAGGATTACACAGCAGGTGTGCAACAAACTGGGAATCCTGAGGATCATCTTAGAATTTTGCCTAGGCACCTGAATAGACTTTTAAAATAGTCTTTTAGTTGCTTTTGTCATCTAAGCAAACAAAAATATCATCTGCAAATAATAATTAACTACTTTCCAATTTTATTCATTGAAATATTAACTAACTTATCCTTTTACTGGCTTTTTTCTCGCTTATGTACCATTTTATACATTCACAAGTACATAGGACAATGAAAATGTATCCAATTAATCAATTCTGGTTAACTTTTATTTAAAAATTAATGTCAAAAATAATTTTGTGAGCCGGGTGCAGAGGCTCATGCCTGTAATCTCAGCACTTTGGGCGGCCGAGGCGGGACGAGGTTAAGAAATTGAGACCATCCAATCTAACATGGTGAAACCCCGTCTCTATTCAAAATACAAAAATTAGCTGGGCATGGTGGCACATGCCTGTAGTCCTGGCTACTCGGGAGGCTGAGGCAGGAGAATCGCTTGAACCCAGGAGGCAGAGGTTGCAGGTAAGCCAAGATTGTACCATTGCACTCCAACCTGGGGAACGAGAGCAAAACTCCATCTCAAAATATATATACATATACATATATAAAATTAATTTTTCTGTTTGAAGAGGGTTTTTATTGTTTTATTGGTTTATCTCTGGAGACAAAGTTGCCTGTGGTTTAATATTGGCTTTGGTATAGTAAGCAAGTCATTTTTCTCCTTGGCTTTGTTTCTTTCTCTGTAAAACGAGGATAATAATAATACCTGTTATTCAGTTACTGTGAGCATTAAATTTATTAACACATAAATTGTGTTATGGCTCATGCTCAGTACAAATTAGCTATTATTAATAATATATGTATATGCTGAATTATATTAATACATGTTTTAACACAGAAATATCCTTCCATAACATGAGTTTTTCAACAATAGATGAATATATTTAATTTTTGGTGGGACAGAGTCTCGCTCTGTCACCAGGCTGGAGTGCAGTGGTGTGATCTTGGCTCACTGCAATCTCTGCCTCCTGGGTTCAAGCCATTCTCCTGCCTCAGCCTCCCAAGTAGCTGGGATTACAGGTGCATGCCACCACACCCAGCTAATTTTTGTATTTTTAGTAGAATTGGCGTTTCACCATGTGGGTCAGGATGGTCTCCTGACCCCGTGATCCACCCGCCTCAGCCTCCCAAAGTGCTGGGATTACGGGCATAAGCCACCAAGCCTGGCCTTAAATAATTTTTTTGAAAAACAAATGTGGCGTAGATACACAATGGAATACTATTCAGCCTTAAAAAGGGGTAAATCTCATAATTTCAAACAATATAAATTCAGAAGACATTACACTAGATGGTATAACCCTGACACAGAAAGACAGATATTGCATGACCTCATTTATATATAGAATAAAGTTTAACTCAAGAAAGTAGAAAGTAAAATCATCTTTAGCAGAGGCTGAGTGTGGTGGGAAGAAAACAGGGAGTTGTTCATCAAAGGGTACAAAGTTTCAGTAGGTTTTGAGATCTATTGCACAGCAGGATGACTATAGTAAACAATAATGTATTGTATATTTTGAAATAACTAAATTTCAAGTGTCTCATGACAAAAAACAATAGGTAAGCAAGTTCATAGATATGTTATTTAACTTGATTTAATCATTCCATATTACATATGTGTGTGTATATATATATGTATAATATATTCAAGCATCACATTGTACTCCAGAAATGTATGCAACTTTGATATGTCAATCAAAAATACTATTATGCTTTTTTAAATAAAAGGATAGTATTAAAAATATTTGACTAGCATTATAGCCCCAGACTGACTAGAATAGACATGGGTTACAAACCACTGATGTAAGGACCTTGTTTTCAGGCTTAACATTAATCATGATCTAACAGAATTGACAAATAAGAGCTAATAAGTTTCTTGTACACTTGCTATGTTCTGGGTACTCTTTGGACATCTTTCTTTTAATTGCTTAAATTTTATAAAAACCCTAGCATTTATGACTATTATTTTCGCTGAACCATTGAAAAGTCAAACAAAGAGAGGTCAAGAAACTGTATATACGTCATACAGCCCATAAGTGGCAGAACTGGGATGCAATCAGAAACCACCTGATTCTGAGTTTCACTATATTAACCATTATGCTAAACACCCTCTCACCTGATGCTTGTTTTTATTCCTGACCTAACATTTTGGCTTTGAATTTTCTAATTTAGTAAAAAATAAAGAGAAATTTACAAACCACTTTTTTGGAAAAAAAAAAAAAAAAAAAAAAGCATTCAGGAGGCAGAACCAGATTGCAGCTCCCACTAGGACAGACAAAGCAGTGTGTGGAGACTTGCATCGTGAACTTTTGCTCCAGAACTACTGCAGGAATAAACCAGGAAAGCTGAGAGAACCCACAGACCTTCTGAAGAAAGTGGATTGCTCCTGTAGGACCTGGGAGACAGCCCAAATACTGGGAGTGCCCCATCTGTGAACGTGGAAAAAAGGGATCACCCACCCCCAAACACATAACCTTACTGGGGAACCTGAATGTCTAGGTCACGGGAGAAGGATCTGACCTTACCTGGAGCTGAGCAGTTTAGAGAGTGAGTAAAATACAGGGGTAGAGGAAACAGCAGAAAAAACCTTGTGGGCTTTCTGGGTCCCCTGGGAAGCTATTTCATACTTGCCTCGAAGGTGTTTTTGGGGAGAGCTGCCAGAAGTACTTGGAAAAGACCACAGGAGGAAGGAAACCTCCAGCTGAACTTTGTAACAATTCCAACTGAACACAAAGTCTCCTGGCAAGAACTCCAGGAGGGCATGAATCTGGTGTGCAGACTCTACAGGCAGGAAGGCACCAACACCCTGCTCACTTTATCAGCTGGGAGGCTGGTAGCTTGGGGCAAGTACTCAGCCCTGCTCACCCACTGGCTGGAAAAATCTCAGTGCTGTTGGGGTGTGGGGTACAGTGGGAATGAGACTGACCTTTTGGGTTGCATGGAAGCTGGGTGAGGTATGTAACTGCTGGCTCTCCCCAACTTCCCTGACAACCTGCATGACACCACAGAGGCAGCCATAATCCTTCTGGGAGCATAACTCCACTAACCTGGGAAAAACACCACATTTCCTGCAGCAGCTGTAGCAAGCCCTATCCAAGGAAATCCTAGCTGAGACACCTGCAGACAGTTCACATTACAGGATGCTGTGCAGACAACCCCCAGTACCAGCCCAAAGCCTGGTAGACCTGCTGGGTGGCTAGATCCAGAAGAGATAATAATCACTATAGCTCGGCTCTCAGGAAGCCACATCTCTAAAAAAAGGGGGACAGTAGTACATCAAAGGAACACCCAATGGGACAAAAGAATCTGAACAGCAGCCTTGAACCCTAGACTTTCCCTCTGACATAGCCTACCCAAATGAGAAAGAACCAGAAAAAACAATCTGGTAATATGACAAAACAAGGTTTTTTAACATCCCCCAAAAACCAGATTAGCTCACCAGCAATGAATCCAAACCAAGAAGAAATCCCTGATTTACCTGAAAAATAATTCAGAAGATCATTTATTAAGCTAATCTAGGAGGCATCAGAGAAACATGAAGTACAATTTTTTAAAAATAAAAAAAAAAACAAAACAAGAAATGAGAGGAGAAATTGTCAGTGAAATAGATAGCATGAATAAAAAGCAATCACAACTGCAGGAAATAAAGGATGCACTTAGAGAAATAAAAAATGTTCTGGAAAGTCTCAGCAATAGAATCAAACAAGCAGAAGAAAGAACTTCAGAGCTCAAAGACAAGGTTTTTAAATTAACCCAGTACAACAAAGATGAAGAAAAAAGAATAAGAAAAAATAAAGCCTTCAAGAAGTCTGGGATTATGTTAAGTGACCAAACCTAAACATAACTGATGTCCCTGAGAAAGAAGAGAAATATAAAAGTTTGGAAAATGTATTTAGGGGAATAATTAAGGAAACCTTCCCCAGCCTTGCTGGAGACCTAGAAATCCAAATACAAGAAAATTGAAGAACACCTGGAAAATTCATCACAAAAAGATCATCACCTAGGCACATTGTCATCAGGTTATCCAAAGTTAAGATGAAGGAAAGAATCTTAAGAACTGTGAGGCAAAAGCACCAGGTAACCTCTAAAGGAAAATCTACCAGATTAACAGCAGATTTCTCAGCAGAAACTTTACAAGATAGAAGGGATTGGGGCACTATCTTCAGCCTCCTTGAACAAAACAATTATTAGCCAAGGATTTTGTATCCAATGAAACTAAGCTTTATTTTATTTATGTATCTCTTTATTTATTTATTTGAGATGAAGTCTCGCTCTTTTGCCAGGCTAGAGTGCAGTGGCATGATCTCAGCTCACTGCAACCTCTGCCTCTCAAGTTCAAGCAATTCTCCTGCCTCGCCCTCCTGAGTAGCTGGGATTACAGGTGTGTGCCACCATACCCAGCTAATTTTTTGTATTTTTAGTAGATACAGGGTTTCAACATGTTGGCCAGTATGGTCTTGATCTCCTGACCTCATGATCCACCCACCTCAGCCTCCCAAAGTGCTGGGATTACAGGTGTGAGCCACTGCATGCAGCCAAAACTAAGCTCTATAAATTAAGAAAAGATAATGTTGTTTTTAGACAAACAAATGCTCAGAGAATTTGCCACTACCAAGCCAGCACTACCAGAACTGTTAAAAAGAGCTCTAAATCTTAAAACAAATTCTGGAAACATGTTAAAACAAAATCTCTTTAAAGCATAAATCTCACAGAACCTATAAAACAAACAAAAACCAAGGTATACAGGCAACAAACACCATCACAAATAGAATACTACCTCACATATCAATACTAACATTGAATGTAAATGGCCTAAACACTCTACTTAAAAGATACAGAATTGTAGAATGGATAAGAATTCACCGACCAACTATCTGCTGCCTTCAAGAGACTCTCCTAGCACATAAGGACTTACATAAACTTAAGGTAATGAGGTGGAAAAAGAAATTCCATGCAAATGGACACAAAAAGGGAGTAGGAGTAGCTATTCTTATATTAGACAAAACAAACTTTAAAGTAACAGCAGTTAAAAAAGACAAAGAAGGAAATTATATCATGATAAAAGGGCTTGTCCAACAGAAAAATATCACAATCTTAAATATATATATGCACCTAACACTGGAGCTCTCAAATTTATAAAACAATTACTACTAGACCTAAGAAATGAGATAGACAGCAACACAATAATAATGGGGGACTTCAATACTCCACTGATAGCACTAGACAAGTCATCAAGACAGAAAGTCAACAAAGAGACGACGGATTTAAATTATACCCTGGAACAAATTGACTTAACAGATATTTATGGAACATTCTACCAAACAACCACAGAATATACATTCTATTCATCAGTGCATGGAACTTTCTCCAAGATAAACCATATGATAGGCCACAAAGTAAGTCTCAGTAAATTTTAGAAAATTGAAATTATATCAGGTACTGTCTCAGACCACAGTGGAATAAAACTGGAAATCAACTCCAAAAGGGGCCTTCAAAATAATGAAAATACATGGAAATTAAATAACTTGCTCCTGAATGATCATTGGCTCAACAATAAAATCAAGATGGGTATGCTAGAAAGTCTTCTAACTGAATAATATAAAAACATCTGGGATACAGCAAACATGGTGCTAAGAGAAAAGTTTATAGCCCTAAATGCTTACATCAAAAAGTCTGATCCTAACAGAACAAATGAAATTGAAACAAAATAATAGAAAAGATAAATGAAACTAAAACCTGGTTCTTTGAAAAGATAAATAAAATTGATAGACCTTTAGCAAGATTCACCAAGAAAAGGAGAGGATCCAAAGAAGCTCAATCAGCAACAAAACAAGAGCTATTACAACTAACACCACAAAAATACAAAAGATTATTTAAGGCTACTATAAACATCTTTATATGCATAAACTAGAAAACCAGAAGAAGATGTATAAATTCCTTGAAAGATACAACCCTCCTAGCTTAAATCAGGAAGAATTAGAAATCCTGAACAAACCAATAATAAGCAGTGAGATTGAAATGGTAATAACAACATTACCAACAATAACAAAAAAAAAAAAGTCCAGGACCAGGCAAATTCACAACTGAATTCTACTAGACATTTAAAGAAGAATTGGTACCAATCCTATTGACACTACTCCACAAGATAGAGAAAGAGGGAATCCTCCTTAAATCATTCTATAAAACCAGTATCACCCTAATACCAAAAACCAGGAAAGGACACAACCAATAAAAAAACTACAGACCAATATCCCTGATGAACATAGATGCAAAAATTCTTAACAAAATACTAGCTAACCAAATCCAACAGCATATCAAAAAGATAATCCACCATAACCAAGTGGGTTTTATACCAGGGATGCATGGATGGTTTAAAATACATGAGTCAATGAATGTAATATACCACATAAACAGAATTAAAAATAAAAATCACATGATCATCTTAATATATGCAGAAAAAGCATTTGACAAAATCAGCATCCTTTATTATTAATATCCTCAACAGAATCAGTGTACAATGGACATAGCTCAATGTAATAAAAGCCATCTAAAACAAACCCACAGCCAACATAACACTGAATGGGGAAAAGTTGAAAGCAGGCTGGGTGCGGTGGCTCATGCCTCTAATCCCAGCACTGTAGAAGGCCAAGGTGGGTCTATCTCATGAGGTCAGGAGTTCATGACCAGTCCAGCCAACATGGTAAAACCCCGTCTCTACAAAAATACAAAAATTAGCTGGGTATGATGGCAGGTGCCTGTAATCCCAGCTACTAGGGAGGCTGAGGTGGAGAATCACTTGAACCTGGGAGGCAGAGTTTGCAGTGACCTGAGATAAAGTCATTGCATTCCAGGCAGAATGAGACTCTGTCTCAAAAAAAAAAAAAAAATTAATAAAAATAAAAATAAAAGTTGAAAAAATTTCCCCCGAGAACTGGAACAAAACAAGAATTTCCCCCTTTCACCACTTCAGTTCAACATAGTACTGGAAGTCCTAGCCAGAGCAATCAGACAAGAGAAAAAAAATAAAGCACATCCAAATTGGTAAAGAGAAAGTCAGCCAGGCGTGGTGGCTCACACCTGTAATCCCAGCACTTTGGGAGGCCAATGCAGGCGGATCATGAGGTCAGTAGATCAAGACCATCCTGGCTAACATGGTCAAACCCGGTCTCTACTAAAAGTACAAAAAATTAGCCATGCGTGGTGGTGGGTGCCTATAGTCCCAGCTACTTGGGAGGCTGAGGCAGGAGAATTGCTTAAACCCAGGAGGTAGAGGTTGCAGGGAGTCAAGATCGTGCCATCACACTCCAGCCTTGGTGACAGAGCAACACTCCGTCTAAAAAAAAAAAACACCTGTTTTTTGTTGTTGTTGTTGCTGTTTGCTGCTGATATAATTGTAGACTTAGAAAACCCTAAAGACTCTTCCATAAAGCTTCTAGAACTGATAAATGAATTCAGCAAATTTCAGGATACAAAATTAACATACACAAATCCATAGCTCTGCTATACACAAAGAGCAACCAAGCTGAAAATCAAATAAACAACTCAATCCCTTTTATAATAGCTGAAAAGAAATAAAACACTTAGCAATACACCTAACCAAGAAGGTCAAAGACTTCTACAAGGAAAACTACAAAACACTGTTGAAAGAAATATAGATGACACAAACAAATAAAAACACATCCTATGCTCATGAATGGGTAGAATCAACATTGTAAACATGACTATACTGCCAAAAGCAATATACAAATCCCATGCAATTCCCATCAAAATACCACCATCATTATTCACAGAACTAGAAAATGCAATCCGGGCTGGACGCGGTGGCTCACGCCTGTAATCCCAGCACTTTGGGAGGCCGAGGCGGGCATATCACAAGGTCAGGAGATCGAGACCATCCTGGCTAACACAGTGAAACCCTGTCTCTACTAAAAATACAAAACCTTAGCCGGGCGTGGTGGCAGGTGCCTGTAGTCCCAGCTACTCAGGAGACTGAGGCAGGAGAACCCGGGAAGCAGAGTTTGCAGTGAGCCGAGATTGCGCCACTGCACTCCATCCTGGGCGACGGAGTGAGACTCCGTCTCAAAAAAAAAAAAAAAAAAGAAAATGCAATCCGAAAATTCATAGAGAACCAAAAAGGAGTCCACAAACCAAAGCAAGACTGAGCAAAAAGAACATTTCTGGAGACATCACATTACCTGATTTCAAACTATAAGGCCAGAGTCACCAAAACTGCATGGTACTGATATAAAAATAGGCACATAGACCAATGAAACAGAAATAAACCCAAATACTTATAGCCAACTGATCTTAGACAAAGCAGTAACAACAACAAAAAAAGTGCAAGGACACCCTATTCAACAAATGGTGCTGGGATCATTTGCAAACCACATATAGAAAAATGAAACTGGACCCTCAGCTCTCACCTTATACAAAAATCAACTCAAGATAGATAAAGGACTTAAATCTAAGACCTTAAACTTAAAATTCTAGATGATAATATTAGAAAAACCATTCTAGACATTGGCTTTGGCAAAAACTTCATGACCAAGAACCCAAAAGCAAATGCAATAAAAACAAAGATAAATAGGTAGAACTTAATTAAACTAAAGGACGTTAGCACAGCAAAAGAAACAGTTAGTAAACAACAAGACACAGAATGGGGGAAATTTCTCACAATTTATACATCTGACAAAGGACTAATATCCAGAATTTGCAATGAATTCAAACAAATTAACAAGAAAGAACAAGCAATCCCGTCAAAAAGTGGGCTAAGAAAATGAATAAACAATTCTCAAAAGAAGATATACAAATGGCCAACAAACATATGAAAAAGTGCACAACATCACTGATGATCAAGGAAATACAAATCAAAACCAAAATGCAATACCACCTTACTTTCATAGGAATGGCCATAATCAAAAGATTGAAAAAAATAGACGGCATGGATATGGTGAAAAGGGAACACTTCTACACTGCTGATGGGAATGTAAACTAGTATAACCACTATGGAAAACAGTGTGGAGATTCCTTAAAGAACTAAAAATAAAACTACCATTTGATCCAGCAGTCCCACTACTGAGTATCTATCCAGAGGAAAAGAAGTCATTATACAAAAAAAATACTTGCACAGGCATGTTTATAGCAGCACAATTTGCAACTGCAAAAATGTGGAACCAACCCAAATGCCCATCAATCAATAAGTGGATAAAAACTACGTATAAACAAGTGGAGATATATATATATAATGGAATACTACTCAGCCATAAAAAGGAATGAATTAATGGCATTCACAGAAACCTGGATGAGACTGGAGACTATTATTCTAAGTGAAATAACTCAGGAATGGAAAATGAAACGTCCTATGTTTTACTCATAAGTGGGAGCTAAACTATGAGGATGAAAAGGCATAAGAATGACACAACAGACTTTAGAGACTCAGGGGGAAAGGCTGGGAAGAAGGTGAGAGATAAAATACTACAAATTGGGTTCAGTGTATACTGCTTGGGTGATGGGTGCACAAAAATCTCATAAATCACCACTGAAGAACTGACTCGGGTAACCAAATACCACCTGCTCCCCCCCACAAAAACTATGGAAATAAAAAATTTAACAAAAAAGAGACTGCAAGGAAACTCAGAACTCATCAAGCCTCACCTTCCTCATTTTACAGATGCAAGAGAGGGACTGAAGACAGTGCCAACCTCACATAGCCTTCAAGAGGTCAACTCCAGACATAAAATCAGACCTTCTGACCCCAAACCCAAGTCCCCTTCTTGCCTTTTGCTATTACTCTGACTCTTCAAAGGACAAGAGCCAAGTTGGGATGTGAAGTGGTCACACCCACAGGACCTATTTCTTTGATTTCCAGTGCTCATGTTATGGCCAAACCGTGGAAAAAATGTGCCCTTTAAATCTTTGTGCACACCTAGAACTAGCAGACATTAAAAGTGATAATAATGGGCTGGGAACACTGGCTTGTGCCTGTGGTCCCAGCTACTCGGGAGGCTGAGGAGGGAGGATTTTTTGAGGCCACGAGTTTGAAGCTGCAGTGAGCTATAATTGCACCACTGCACTCTAGCCTGAGTGACAAGCTGAGACCCTTTCTCTCAAAAAAAAGGAAAAAGAAAAAAGTAATAATAACAAAATAAAAAGTAATTTACAAATTACTGAGGGAGTCTAGAAAGGTTAAGTGTTCCCCCTCTAAATTGGAAATAACATTTAAAAATACTTTATTGGTAAAAAAATAAAATAAAAGCCACTTTTTATCCTGAGATAGTATGTAGAACTTGAATTTCGGTTTAAAGCACTTATTACTAAGCCTAACATAAATACTTTGGCAAATCGATTCTAACAATGATATCCTTCTCATGACTTAAAAGGGCCACTAATTTTACTTTTGAAATATGTTTAATTTTTATATTAAAAGCTAGGATGGCTGAGTGCAGTGGCTCACACCAGTAATCCCAACACTTTGGGAGGCCGAGGTGGGTGGATCACCCGAGGTCAGGAGTTAGAGACCAACCTGGCCAACATGGTGAAGCCCTGTGTCTACTAAAAATACTAAAATTAGCTGGGCATGATGGCACTTGCCTGTAATCCCAGCTACTCAGGTGGCTGAGGCAGGAGACTCACTTGAACCTGGGAAGTGGAGGTTGCCATGAGCTAAGACCGTGCCATTACCCTCTAGCCTGGGCATCACAGGGAGACTTTGTCTCAAAAAAAAAAAAAAAAAAAAAAAAAAAAAGAAGAAGTTAGGATAAGCCTATTATATAGAAAATTTGTGATCTGTATGTGCCTCCTCATTACTGAGTGGTCTACAGTTTCTGAAACTTTCAGAAACACTAATATAAGAATACTTTTTCCAACTGAAGAATTTAAAAATACTAACTTTTCTCAGTGATTAAAATGAAATATACTGGAATAATCAGTGTGGTTTTAAATGCTATTTAATGTACACATGTGAGGTTTCTTTTAAACTCATTTTAACAAGTTATTTCTATTGATTTTTCACTTTCATTAGAAAAAAATTAACATTTCTGTTACTACAAACCTATGAATGTTATCTAAACACAGTGCTAATCTTAAAAGATCTGTATGCTAAGAATTATAGAAAGTCTATTCTCTATTTATATTTAGAAGATAAATAACTGCTTTCCATTAAACCCAATGGAGCAATTGTGACTCACAATCATAAGATATTAAAATATTAATACTATTTTTTTTAGATGTAGTTTCGCTGTTGTTGCCCCGGCTGGAGTGCCATGGTGCCATCTTGGCTCACCGCAACCTCTGCCTCCCGGGTTCAAGCGGATTCTCCTGCCTCTGCCTCTCGAGTAGCTGGAATTACAGGCATGCACCACCATGCCGGGCTAATTTTGTATTTTTGATAGAGACGGGGTTTCTTCATGTTGGTCAGATTGGTCTTGAAGTCCCGACCTCAGGTGATCCGCCCGCCTCTGCCTCCCAAAGTGCCGGGATTACAGGCGCAAACCACCGTGCTCAGCCAAAATATTATTACTATTATCTAGGTAAAACTTTTAGGTATCTGCATGTTCAAGTTGTTTAACTTATACAGTTCAGAAACTAAAAATTTTTATAAATTAAAAAAATTAAAAATATAAAGTATCAATTTTTTTCAGTTATGAAATGCTATCAATATTTCTAGTTGACATAACAGGAGAATTCAGATGCTGTGGTTGTAAAAACTAGGTATGTCATGGTTGACTGTTTTACTTCTTGTCTTCCTATTTTAAGTAAAGAAGCCCAAGAAAAGCCAGAAATGCTATATACCTTGATTCCAAACACACCAAGGCTCGTCTAGGGAGAATATATGTGTGAGCATATTAGCTTGAAATTTATGGCAACTTTTGTTAAGTACAGCTTTTTATTGTTGTTGTTGTTGTTGTTTTTGAGACAGAGTGTCACTCGGTCACCAGCCTGTTCAAGACCAGCCTGACCAACATAAAGAAACCCCGTCTCTACTAAAAGTACAAAATTAGCTAGGCGTGGTGGCGCAGGCCTGTAATCCCAGCTACTGGGGAGGTTGAGGAAGGAGAATCACTTGAACTCGGGAGGGGGAGTTTGCAGTGAGCCGAAATTGCACCATTGCACTCCAGTCTGGGCGACAGAGTAAGACTCTGTCTCCAAAAACAAAAACAAAACAAAACAAAACAAAACAAAACAAAAAAACCAAAAAAAAACATAAACATTTGCCCTATGCCCAACGCAAACATAATTGAACAGCTTAACATTTTTCTCCCAAAGAGTAGAGTAACAAATTAACTCTATAGTCTAGTGTACAGTAAATAAATGAAAAACAAAGATGTTGAGTCATTTATTTTAACTGCACAACTGGGAAAATAACACTTCTTGGGCTACAGGCCAAGAGCTTTCAAATATGTTAGTTTATAGAATGTGGGGAGACCTGGTATAGAAACATTCACCCCTCGTGCCGGGCGTGGTGGCTCATGCCTATAATCCCAGCACTTTCAGAAGCCGAGATGGACGTATCATTTGAGGTCAGGAGTTTGAGACCAGCCTGGCTAACAGTGAAACCCCGTCTCTACTAAAAATACAAAAATTAGCTGGGTGTGGTGCCAGGTGCCTGTAATCCCAGCTACTCAAGAGACTGAGGCAGAAGAATCACTTGAACCCGCGAGGCGGAGGTTGCTGTGAGCCAGGATTGTGCCACTGCACTCCAGTCTGGGCGACAGAGTAAGACTCTGTCTCCAAAAAAAAAAAAAAAAAAAACAACCATAAACATTTGCCCTATGCCCAAAGCAAACATAATTATCTGTCTTTCACTCCTAATTCCAACTATTAACTTAGAACTGGAGAAATGTAACATGTCATTATTCCACAAAGTGTTTTATTATTTTTATTTTAGATTCAGGGGTTACACGTACATATTTGTAACATAGGTATAATGCACGATATTGATTTGGGCATTTAATAATCCCATTGCCCAAGTAGGGTACATCATACCTGGTAAGTAGTTTTTCAAAGCTTATCTCCTTTTTTTTTCTTTTTTAGAATTCCCAGTGTTTATTGTTTTTATTTTTGTTTCCGTGTTCACCCAAGGGTTAGCACCCACTTATAAATAAGAACATGTAGTATTTGAGATACTTATACAACATGCAATACTATGGAGCCATAGAAAAGAAAAAGAATGTTCTTTGCAGCAACATGGCTACAGCAGGCCTTTATTTTAAGCAAATTAACATGAAACATCAATGTAAGATTCATATGTACCTAGTTTAATTCCATGCCTTTGCTATTGCGAATAGTGCTGCAGTAAACATCTGAGTGCAGGTGTCTTTTTGGTAAAATAATTTATTTTTCTTTAAGCACATACTCAGTAACAAGGTTGATGGGTCAAATGGCAATTCTATCTTTAGTTCTTTGAGAAATCTCCAAACTGTGTTCCACAGGGGCTGAATTAATTTGCATTGCCACTAACAGTGTGTAGATTCCCTTTGCTCCACAACTACAACATCTGTTATTTTTTGACTTTTTAGTAACAGCCACTTTAACTGGTGTGAGATGGTATCATATTATCATTTTGATTTACATCTCTCTGATAATTTGGGATGTTGAGCAATTTTCTTGCATGTTTATTGCCAGTTTTCATGTCTTCCTTTGAGAAGTATCTATTCATATTATTTGTCTGCTTTCTTCCTATTAAATTTCCTTTAGATTCTATATATTATTTTGTTGTACACAGTTTGCAATTACTTTATTCCATACTGTAGGTTGTCCATTTACTTTGTCAATAGTTTATTTTGCTGTGCAGAAGCTCTAGATTAGATGTCAATTTTCAATTTTTATTTATTTTTATTTATTTATTTATTGAGACACACTCTCACCCTGTCACCCAGGAAGGAGGGCAATGGCGTGATCTCAGCTCACTGCAACCTCCATCTCCTGGATTCAAGCAATTCTCCTGTCTCAGCCTCCCAAGTAGCTGGGATTACAGGCATGCACCACCATGCCTGGCTGATTTTTTTGTATCTGTAGTAGAGACAGGGTTTAACCGTGTTGGCCAGGCTGGTCTCAAACTCCTGACCTCATGATCTGCCCACCTAGGCCTCCGAAAGTGCTGGGATTACAGGCATGAGCCACTGCGTCTGGCCTATTGCATTTATTTTTAAGGTGTTAAATTCCTTACAGAGGCCAGTATCTAGAAGAGTACTTTCTAGGTGTTCAACTAGGATTTTTATAGCTTGAAGCTTCACAGCTAAGTCTTTAAACTATCTTGAGTTATGTTTTTTATATGGTGAGAGGTAGGGGTACAGTTTTTTTCTTCTACATATGACTAACCAGGTTTCCCAGTACCACTTATTAGATAGGGAGTTATTTTCCCTTTGTTTATTTCTATTGTCTTTGCCAAAAATAAGTTGTTTGTAGGAGTGTAGCTTTATTTCAGGGCTCTCTCTTCTGTTCCATCGGTATATATGTATATTTTTTGTACCAGAACCATGTTATATCAGTTACTGTAGCTTGTAGTACAGTTTGAAGTCAGGTAATGTTAGCCCTCCAGGTTTATTCTTTTTGTTTAAGAATACCTAGGCTATATGGGCTCTTTTATTCTTTAATATGAATTTCGAAGTTTTTTTTTCTAGTTCCAACAAAAATGGCATTGATAGTTTGATAGAAATAACACTTAATCTGTGGGTTGCTTTAGGGAGCATGGACACTTTAATTATATTGATTCTTCAAATTCATGAGGATGGAATGTTTTCCATTTCTATGTGTTGTCTCTGATTTGTTTCAGCAGTGTTCTGTAGTTCTCCTTGTAGAGATATTTTACCTCCATGACTTAATGCATTCCTAGGTATGTTATTTTTTTGTTTGTGGCTATTTTAAATAAAGCTGTGTTCTTGATTTCTTTCTCAGCTTGAATATTATTGGTGTACAGAAATGCTACTTCATTTGTGTATGTTAATTTTGTATCCTGACACTTTGCTGAAATCATTTTTTAGGCTTAGGAGTCTTTTGGTGAAATCTCTACCATTTCCCTGGTAGAGAATTAAATTGACTTTCTTTTTTCCTATTGGATGACTTTTATTTCTTTTTTATTATTATTACTGTACTTTAAGTTCTAGGGTACATGTGCACAACATGCAGGTTGGTTATATATATATACATGTGCCATGTTGGTGTGCTGCACCCATTAACTCATCATTTACATTAGGTATATCTCCTAATGCTATCCCTTCCCCCTGCCCCCTCCCACAATAGGACCCTGTGTGTGATGCTCCCCTTCCTGTGTCCAAGTGATCTCATTGTTCAATAACCACCTATGAGTGAGAACATAAGGTATTTGTTTTTCTGTTCTTGCGATAGTTTGCTGAGAATGATGGTTTCCAGCTGCATCCATGTCCCTACAAAGGACACGAACTCATCTTTTTTATGGTTGCATAGTATTCCATAGTGTATATGTGCCACATTTTCTTAATCCAGTCTGTCAGTGATGGACATTTGGGTTGATTCCAAGTCTTTGCTATTGTGAATAGTGCTGCAATAAACATACGTGTGCATGTGTCTTTATAGCAGCATGACTTATAATCCTTTGGGTATATCCCCAGTAATGGGATGGCTGGGCCAACTGGTATTTCTAGTTCTAGATCCTTGAGGAATCGCCACACTGTTTTCCACAATGGTTGAACTAGTTTACAGTCCCATCAACAGTGTAAAAGTGTTCCTATTTCTCCACATCCTCTCCAGCACCTGTTGTTTCCTGATTTTTTAATGATTGCCATTCTAACTGGTGTGAGATGGTATCTCATTGTGGTTTTGATTTGCATTTCTCTGATGGTGAGTGATGATGAGCATTTTTTCAAGTGTCTGTCAGCTGTATGAATGTCTTCTTTTGAGAAGTGTCTGTTCATATCCTTTGCCCACTTTTTGATGGGGTTGTTTGTTTTTTTCTTGTAAATTTGATTGAGTTCTTTATAGGTTCTGGATATTAGCCCTTTGTCAGATGAGTAGATTGCAAAAATTTTCTCCCATTCTGTAGGTTGCCTGTTCACTCTGATGGTAGTTTCTTTTGCTGTGCAGAAGCTCTTTAGTTTAATGAGATCCCATTTGTCAATTTTGGCTTCTGTTGCCATTGCTTTTGGTGTTTTAGACATGAAGTCCTTGCCCATGTCTATGTCCTGAATGGTATTCCCTAGGTTTTCTTCTAGGGTTTTTATGGTTTTAGGTCTAACATTTAAGTCTCTAATCCATCTTGAATTAATTTTCATATAAGGAGTAAGGATCCAGTTTCAGCTTTCCAGTTATGACTAACCAGTTTTCCCAGCACCATTGATTAAATAGGGAACCCTTTCCCCATTTCTTGTTTTTGTCAGATTTGTCAAAGATCAGATGGTTGTAGATGTGTGGTATTATTTCTGAGGGCTCTGTTCTGTTCCATTGGTCTATATCTCTGTTTTGGTACCAGTACCATGCTGTTTTGGTTACTGTAGCCTTGTAGTATAGTTTGAAGTCAGGTAGCGTGATGCCTCCAGCTTTGTTCTTTTGGCTTAGGATTGTCTTGGCAATGCAGGTTCTTTTTTGGTTCCATATGAACTTTAAAGCAGTTTTTTCCAATTCTGTGAAGAAAGTCATTGGTAGCTTAATGGGGATGGCATTGAATCTATAACTTACCTTGGGCAGTATGCCCATTTTCACAATATTGAGTCTTCCTATCCATGAACATGGTATGTTCTTCCATTTGTTTGTGTCCTCTTTTATTTTGCTGAGCAGTGGTTTGTAGTTCTCCTTGAAGAGGTCCTTCACATCCCTTGTAAGTTGGATTCCTAGGTATTTTATTCTCTTTGAAGCTATTGTGAATGGGAGTTCATTCATGATTTGGCTCTCTGTTTGTCTGTTACTGGTGTATAAGAATGCTTGTGATTTTTGCACATTAATTTTGTATCCTGAGACTTTGCTGAAGTTGCTTATCAACTTAAGATTTTTGGCTGAGATGATGGGATTTTCTAAATATACAATCTTGTCATCTGCAGACAGGGACAATTTGACTTCCTCTTTTCCCAATTGAATACCCTTTATTTCTTTCTTCTGCCTGATTGCCCTGGCCAGAACTTCCAACAATATGTTGAATAGGAGTGGTGAGAGAGGGTCTCCCTCTCTTATGCCAGTTTTCATGGGGAATGCTTCCAGTTTTTGCCCATTCAGTGTATTGGCTGTGGGTTTGTCATAAATAGCTCTTATTATTTTGAGATATGTTCCATCAGTACCGAATTTATTGAGAGTTTTTAGCATGAAGGGCTGTTGAATTTTGTCAAAGGCCTTTTCTGCATCTATTGAGATAATCATGTGGTTTTGTCTTTGGTTCTGTTTATGTGTTGGATTACGTTTATTGATTGGCATATATTGAACCAGCCTTGCATCCCAGAGATGAAGCCCACTTGATCATGGTGGATAAGGTTTGTGATGTGCTGCTGTATTCGGTTTGCCAGTATTTTATTGAGGATTTTTGCATTGATGTTCATCAGGGATATTGTTCTAAACTTCTCTTTTTTTGTTGTGTCTCTGCCAGGCTTTGGTATCAGGATGATTCTGGCCTCATAAAATGAGTTAGAGAGGATTCCCTCTTTTTCTATTGATTGGAATAGTTTCAGGAGTGGTAGCAACACCTCCTTGTACCTCCGGTAGAATTTGGCTATGAATCCGTCTGGTCCTGGACTTTTTTGGTTGGTAGGCTATTAATTATTGCCTCAATTTCAGAGCCTGTTAATGGTCTATTCAGGGACTCAACTTCTTCCTTGTTTAGTCTTGGGAGAGTGTAAGTGTTCAGGAATTTATCCATTTCTTCTAGGTTTTCTAGTTTATTTGTGTAGATGTGTTTATAGTATTCTCTGATGGTAATTTGTATTTCCATGGGGTTGGTGGTGATATCCCCATTATCTTTTTTTATGGCATCTATTTGATTCTTCTCTCTTTTCTTCTGCATTAGTCTTGTTAGCGGTCTATCAATTTTGTTGATCTTTTCAAAAAACCAGCTTCTGGTTTCATTGAATTTTTTGAAGGGTTTTTTGTGTCTCTATCTCCTTCAGTTCTGCTCTGATCTTAGTTATTTATTGCCTTCTGCTAGCTTTTGAATGTGTTTGCTCTTGCTTCTCTAGTTTTTAATTGTGATGTTAGGGTGTCAATTTTAGATCTTTCCTGCTTTCTCTTGTGGGCATTTAGTGCTATAAATTTCCCTCTACACACTGCTTTAAATGTGTCCCAGAGATTCTGGTATGTTGAACTTTTATCTCTTTATCTTGTTGAATAGCTCTGGCTAGGACTTCCAAAACTATGTTGAATAGGAGTGTTTAGAGTGGATATTCTCATTTTTATTCTTATGAAGAATGTATACAGCTTTCACCTCTTCAGTATGATGTTGGCTGAGAATTTGTCATAGATGGCTCTTATTATTGTGAGATATGTTTCTTCAATGCCTAATTTGCTGAGGATTTTTTTTAACAAATATTGGATTTTCTTGAGTGCTTTTTCTGCATCTATTGTTATAATGATCTGATCTTATGAGTTTAATTATCTTTACATGGTGAATCACACTTATTGACTTGCATATGATGAAACATCTTTGCAGTCATAAAATAATACTCACATGATTGTGGAAAAATAACTTTTTGATTTGCTTATGAACTCAGCTTGCTAATATTTCAGGAAGGATTTTTGTTTCAATGTTCACCAGGAATATTGGACTGTAGATTTTTTTGTTGTGTCTTAGACTTTCGTATCAAGATGATACTGATTTCATATAACAAGTTAGGAAGGAAACCCATTTTCATTTTTGGAATACATTCAGTAGAACTAGTACCAGATAATATTTGTATTTGTGGTAAAATTAGGCTGCAAATTCATCTGATCCAGGGCTTGTTATATTTTTAGGTTTTTTATTACAAATTCAATTTTATTATACATTTAATACATTTTTGCTTTGTTCAAGACTTCTCTTTTTTCCTGATCCAATCATGGGTAGTTGTGTGTATTGACACATACGCCAATGGAGCAGAAAAGTGAGACCAGAAGTATATTCATGTATTTAGAGATAACTAATTATAGATGTAGGTGAACATTTCGTAGGGAAAAAATAGTATCTTCAACAAATGGTGTCAAGAAAACTTTACATCCACATGTAGAGAAATGATACCATATTACACCATATATAAAAATCAACTCAAAATAAATTAGATACTTAAACATAAGGCTTGAAACTCTGAAACTACTACGAGAAATATAGAGTGAATCCCTATAACATTGGTCTAGGCAGTGACTTTAGCTTAACCTCAAAATCTCAGGGAATCAAAGAAAAAATAGATGAGTCGGACCACTTCAAATTAAAAAGCTGCTGCACAGAATCTGATATGACCAACAGGATAAGACAACTAAAAAACAGGAGAAAATGCTTGCAAGTCACATGTGACAAGGGGTTAATATAAAAAAAAATAAAAAGCTCAAATGACTATACAATAAAAGACAAATAACCATTAAAAATGAGCAAAAGGCTTAAATATTGTTCAAGAAAAGACAGACATATGGCCAAGAGACATATAAAAAATGCTAAGTATCAATTATCAGAGAAAAGAAACCAAAACCCTATGAGATATCAAGTCAGTCCTGTGAGAATTACTTTATTACAAAGATAATAGGTTGTGAAGAAAACGGAATACGCTTGCACACTGGTTTGAATGTGAATGAGGACAGTCATTATAAAAAACTAAATAAGATTTCTCAAAAAATTTAAAATTAAACTACCATATAATACAGCAATTTCAGTCAGGCACAGTGGCTCATGCCTGTAATCCTAGTACTTTGGGAGACCAAGGGGGGGTGGATCACGAGGTCAGGAGATCGAGACCATCCTGGTCATCATGGTGAAACCCTGTCTCTACTAAAAATACAAAAATTAGTTGGGCACGGTGGTGCATGCCTGCAATCCCAGCTACTCGGGAGGCTGAGGCAGGAGAATCACTTGAACCCAGGAGGTGGAGGTTGCAATGAGCCAAGATCGCGCCACTGCACTCCAGCCTGGCAACAGACCTGGACTCTTTTAAAAAAACAAAACAAAAAAAACACCAATTTCACTATTGTTTATATATCCAAAACAAATGAAATCAGAATGAAGAAATAATTGCACTTCTATACGGCTTGCAACACTCTTCACAATTTCCAAAATATGGAATCAACAGTTCAACATTTAACGAGTAAAGACAATGTGGTACATACTATGGAATAAATCCTATTCATCTTTAAAAAAGAAAATTCTATTTTTTCAATCACATAAATTAAACTGGAGGACATAATATTTGTTGAAATGAGCCAAGTACAGAAAGATTATCATTTCATGATTTCACTTAGACATGGATTCTAAAAAACGTAATCTCGGCCGAGTGCGGTGGCTCATGCCTGTAATCGTAGCACTTTGGGAAGCCAAGGGGTTGGATTGCCTAAGCTCAGGAGTCCGAGACCAGTCTGGGCAACGTGGCAAACACCTGTCTCTACTAAGAATACAAAAAATTAGCCAGGGGTGGTCGTGAACACCTGTAATCTCAACTACTCAGGAGGCTGAGGCAGGAGAATCACTTGAACCTGGGAGGCAGAGGTTGCAGTGACCCGAGATCGCACCACTGCACTCTAGCCTGGGTGACAGAGTGAGACTCTGTCTCATAAATACATAAACAAAATGTAATCTCATTGAAGTAGAGAGTAAAATGGTGACCACCAGAGGCCAAGGTATTTAGAAAAAAGGGGCGGGGGGGGTGTAAAGATGTCAAAGAATACGTAACTATAGTTGGATAGAAAGAAGTTCAGGAGGTTTTTTTTACAGCATGGTGACTATAGATTATAATAATATATTAGTATTTTTGGAAAATGCTGGCAATGTCATGTGCTCTCACCACAAAAATGTTAACTCTGTGAGGTAAAGCTTTAATAACCTAAAATTAGGCATTTGACAATGTATATATACTTCCAAACATAATGTTTTACAGAACAAATACACATGTATTTATTGCAGACGGTAATGGCATGAAAGACACTGAGAGTGTTTCTTATAGGTCTCATGATTAACTACTATGTTAACACAGTAAACAAGCTTGCATGCAAAATAACAGAAAACGTTTTAATCCAAAAGCTGCCATGATCTCCAAAAGTTTTCCAATAGAAAGTGGAAAGTAGAAAAGAGAAAGAAGTTGGCTAGTTAGGTGACTAACAATAAAAACTGCAGACTAAACTTCACTCATTAAAATAATTATATAAAATAAGAGAAATTTTTCTGAATTGTACTATCAATATAGAAAAGACGTAGTATTCCAAATATTGAATCAACAAAGGTCGTTATTTTGCAACCTTGAATATTCACACTTTAAAACATAAGATTCTGCAAAAAAAAAAAAAAAAGTATGCTGTGCTGTATCATAGAAAATTAAATTTAAAATTCTTCACTTACCATTAGCTCTCTCAAAAATTTAATTTCTAAGATATATTTTCTAGCAAACAATATGTGCCACACTTTATGTAAGAATTTAATAAGATTTTCCTTTTAAAAACAGAGAAAAACAACGCTGATTTAATCCTCTCACCTGTGGACAGGGTATGCCTTTTATTTTAACTAATCTGAAAATTATATTGATAAGCAAACTCTCTAGTTATAACCAATTTTTCAGTGCATTAAAAAATACCAATTTTCTCATCAAAACCTACAAAGTACCATGTGAATTGGCATGGCATGAAGACAACAGTGAGAAAACTGTGGCAGTAACACAGAAAAAGAAGGATTGTGTTGAATACATGGAAGACACATAATAAGATAAACAAAACTGAAGATAATTAGGAAATTTAAAAAAAAAAAAAAAAACAGAATTTCTCTTTAAATTCAGCAAGATTCAGCTTTGCAGCCTGAAAAAAAAAGTTCTCTCCACATGAAAAATCAATGTTATTTCTTCACTATTAATATTTTCCATCTCTGACTTGTAGTTACAAACTAACACCAGTAGAAATACATATGGCTCATTATGGAGCACCTGTTACACAATAAGCAATGTCATGTTTGTTTGCTGCATTTATATGTAAAAGCACTTTCATGACTTATGAAGTCTTTCAAGTTCTTACCTGAACTGGCTCAATAAATAAATTTACTTATGTCAATTATAATAAGACAAAAGAACACTAACTAAAGTAGGCTTATATAGGATTCTCCAGTGGAAAGAATAGAATGTTCTAACTAAATAAAATGTAATACACAAATTTTGGAAACACATCTAGAAGTTATTTTGTGTACACTGCTAAACTATAAAAAATCATTCTTATAATCCAAGACCAGCTCATATGATGAATATCTGATAAATTATAAAAGAGAAAAGCATAAGTAACAAGAAAATTATAGGTGTAGCATGAGTATCAGGCAAGTATAAACAAAAACTTTGCATGGGGAGATTCTAAATCATAAGCCAGATTTTACAGAAATGAATTCAATGCAAAGCAGAGGATACAGATTTGCTTCCAGCATTTTTGAGGTTTTCAGTTGTCTAGTAAATTAGTCATCTTTTAAAAATTATTAGTTTTGGCCTGTAATCCCAGCACTTTGGGTGGCCGAGGCATGCGGATCACGAGACCAGGAGATTGAGACCATCCTGGCTAACGCAGTGAAACCCCGTCTCTACTAAAAATACAAAAAAATTAGCTGGGCGTGGTGCCAGGCGCCTGTAGTCCCAGCTACTAGGGAGGCTGAGGCAGGAGAATGGCCTGAACCTGGGAAGCGGAGCTTGCAGTGAGCCGAGATCACGCCACTACACTCCAGCCTGGGCAACAGAGCAAGACTCCAGCTCAAAAAAAAAAAAAAAATTATTAGTTTTGTTCCAATATTGCTCTTTTCTTCTGAAAATAGGTACAAGCTAATACACAAACACACTCATTTGCTCCATAATTTTCTTATACCTAAGGTTTTAGAGTAATATATGTGTATAGTTAAGTGTATGTAAATCAAAACTAAAATCCTGTATGTTTGCAGGCAGAGAGGTCACATGTTCAAAGAAAAATATATAACATTTTTAAATGTTTATTCAGAACTCAGAATTTCCTCATGATTTATTTATACTTGTATGTAATTTTATTACAACCATAAAATGACTCTGTAGTCAGTAACAACTGTACATTCTAAAGTATCTGAAAGTGTAGAATTGGTTTGTAATACAAAGGAGAAATACTGGAGTTGATCGTCTTTTGCCCTGAAGTGATTAATACATAAAATTATATGCCTGTATCAAAATATGCCATACATGGCATAAAGATATACATACACTATGTATCCACAAAAATTAAGAGAAATAAGTTTAAATTTTAAAAACAATAAAAATATAAACTATGGGAACAATATTCTTTATTAGTAATTTAAAGCCATTAGCAAAAATAATTACTAGAGATGTTAGCCCATTATGTTATCAAGTAGTATATTGTTACCCTCTTTTACCTAAACCCTTGAGTAATGCAGGACAGGTAAAGTCAGTGGCATGAAAACACTTCATTGAATGCACAATAGTTTTAACATGTTAAAAAAAAAAAGTTTAATAAAAAAACTAAGTTCATGCATAATCAAAAAATTTTTCACACACAATTTTATCACATAAAAGTGGTTAGTAAAATGATGTACTACTAATTAACTTTAACATTAAAATTTTTTTACCATAATGCAGAAGAATATTGCTCTGAACACCTACTTCATGGATCACTCAGTATTATAAGTTAAACACAAAAAGCTTCTTCACTCAGGTTTTCATCACGCATCTTACATTTTAATGTCCTTATTCTTTCATAGAAAGTGTCGTAAATAATACCCACCTAACAGAAATGATTTCTCATATCTTTGATGCATGAAAAATTAATCACATGCTTTCATGTGTGAATAGGAATGAAGAGCATGAAGTAATTTGAGAGTTGAATTACATCATTTGCTTTTCAAAAACTAATTTTTCAAGAAAAAATATAATTTGAATGTAATAATAAATCTACAAAAAAATTCTACTTTTAAAGTTATATACAAATTATTTACCAACTTTAGCTTTAAATTATTTTCTATACTCAGCATTCTGATTTAGTGCAATGTCTGAAGTGTCAATACCTTAGATATTTCTACTGTGAATTCTCTGATATTTACATAGACTTAATTTTGGATTAAATTATTTTTATATTTACTGCACTTGCAAAAATGTATTTTAGTATGAGGCCTCTGGTATTTTCTAAGCTGCAGTTTTTTAAAAACGTTTTTCCAAATGCATTACATTTACAGTGTTTTTCTCCAACATAAATTTTCTGGTGAACAAAGTTTGAGCAACTGCTTCAGGGTTTTCCTCTAGTACAAAATGGGTACAACAATATCTGTGATACAAGTAAAGGTACTAAAACCCTCTCGTATTTGTAACGCTTGTCTTCAAAATGAATACTAATGAATACTTTTGTTTTGTTTTTGAGATGAAGTTTTTGCTCTTGTTGCCTTGGCTGGAGTGTAGTGGTGTGACTTCAGCTCACTGCAACCTTTGCCTCCCAGGTTTGAGCAATTCTGCTTCAGCCTCCCAAGTAGCTGGGATTACAGGGGCGTGCCACCATATGCAGCTAATTTTTGTAAAATTTTTAATGGAGATGGGGTTTTGCTATGTTGGCCAGGCTGGTCTCAAACTCCTGCCCTCGTGATCCACCCACCTCGGCCTCCCAAAGTGCTGGCATTACAGATGTGAGCCAGCATACCTGGCTCCTCTTCTTCACTTTAAAGGCTTATATTTTCTGAAAGATCTCTTGACAAAAATTGCATTTGTAATGTTTTTATTAAGTACTCTCTAATGTTGAGTAAAATGTGAGCAGATAATAATGGCTTTTCCACATTCCTTGTATTTGTACAATCTTTCAGAAGCATAAATGATTTCCTGTGCAATAAGGGGTGAGCATTTATTAAAAGTGTCACCACATTCTTCACACTTCTGGGAGTTTTCTTCAGTATGGATTATCTTACCTACAATCAAGTGTGACAACCATTTAAAGGCTTTGTGACATTTTTCACATTTCTAGGATTTTTCACCAGTATGATTTATGTTAGGAAGTTTGAGGTGTTGTCAAAATTATTGTCACATCATTCAGGTTTGTAAAGTTTTCAGTATTATGTTTAGTGAGGTTTGAGGATTGGTTTAAAGTGTTGCCACATTATTCACATTTGCAGGGTTTCTCTCAAAGTATAAATTGTCTTATGTGTAGCAAGGTGTGAGGACCAGTTAAGGCATTGCCACATTTTTTACATTTGTAGGATTTCTCTCCAGTATAAATACTCTTACATGTAGTTAAGAGTTGAGAATCAGTTAAAAGCTTTGCCACAGACTTCACATTTGTAGGGTTTCTTTCTAGTATGAATTTTCTTATCTGCAGTAAGGGTTAAGGAAGGTTAAAAGCTTTGCAACATTCTTCACAATTGTAGACTTTCTCTCCAGTATGAATTTCTGTACGGTAAGGTATGAGGATTGGTTAAAAGCTTTGCCACATTCTTCCCAATTATAGAGTGCCTCTCCAGTATAAATTTTCTTAAGTGTAGAAAGGTGTGAGGACTGATTAAAGGCATTGTCACATTCTTCTCATTTGTATGGCTTCTCTCCAGTATGAATTACCTTATGTTTAGTAAAAGTGAGGACCAGTTAAAGGCTTTGCCACATTTTACACATTTGCAGGATTCTCTCTAGTACGAATTTTCTCACGTTCAGTAAGGTTTGAAGATTAGTTAAAAGCTTTTCAGGCCGGGCGCGGTGGCTCAAGCCTGTAATCCCAGCACTTTGGGAGGCCGAGATGGGCGGATCACGAGGTCAGGAGATCGAGACCATCCTGGCTAACACGGTGAAACCCCGTCTCTACTAAGAAATACAAAAAAAAAAATAGCCGGGCGAGGTGGCAGCGCCTGTAGTCCCAGCTACTCGGGAGGCTGAGGCCGGAGAATGGCGTGAACCCGGGAGGCGGAGCTTGCAGTGAGCTGAGGTCCGGCCACTGCACTCCAGCCTGGGCTACAGAGAGAGACTCCGTCTCAAAAAAAAAAAAAATAAAAAAAAATAAAAATAAAAATAAAAGCTTTTCCACATTCTTTACATTTGTAGGATTTCTCACCAGTATAAAATATCTTCTGTGTGTAGAAAAGGTTGAAGACTTGTTAAAGGCTTTAACACATTCTTCACATTTGTGGAGATTCTCTCCAGTATGAATTTTCTTATGTGTAGTAAGTTTTTAGGATCAATTAAGTTTTGCCACATTCTTCACATTTGTAGGGCTTCTCTCCAGTATGAATTTTCTTATGTGTAGTAAGATTTGAGGATAGATTGAAAGCTTTGCCATAATCTCCACATTTGTAGGGTTTCTCTCCAGTATGAATTATCTTATGTATATTAAGAGATGAGAACTGGTTAAAGGATTTGCCACATTCTTCACATTTGTAGGGTTTCTCTGAAGTATGAATTTTCTTATGTGTAGTAAGGTTTGAGGATTGGTTAAAAGCTTTGCCACATTCTTCACATTTATAGGGTTTCTCTCCAGTATGAATTTTCTTATGTGCAGTAAGGGTTGAGGATAGGTTAAAAGCTTTGCCACATTCTTTACATTTGTACGGTTTCTCTCCAGTATGAATTATCTTATGTCTATTAAGGGTTGAGGAGCAGTTAAAGGCTTTGCCACATTCTGCACATTGGTAAGGTTTCTCTCCCGTATGAATTCTCTTATGTATAGTTAGGTTTGAGTATCGGTTATAAGCTTTTCCACATTCTTCACATTTGTGGGGTTTCTCTCCAGTATAAATTATCTTATGGTTAGTAATGTTTGAGAATAGGTTAAAAGCTTTTCCATGTTCTTCAAATTTGTAGAGGTTCTCTCCAGTATGAATTATCTTTTGTGTAGTAAGGTGTGAGGACTGGTTAAAAACTTTGCCATGTTCTTCACATCTGTAGGGTTTCTCTCCAGTATGAATAATTTTATGGATAGTAAGGTGTGAGGACTGTTTAAAGGGCTTGCCAAATTCTTCACATTTGTTGAGTTTCTCTTTAGTATGAATTACCTTATGTCTAGTAAGTTGATAGGACTGATTAAAGGCTTTTCCACATTCTTCACATTTATAGGGTTTTTCTCCAGTATGAATTCTCTTATGTTTAGTAAGGGTTGAGAATCGGTTAAAAGCTTTGCCACATTCTTCACATTTGTAGGGTTTCTCTCCTGTATGAATTTTCTTATGTTCAGTAAGGTTTGAAGACTGGCTAAAAGCTCTGCCACATTCTTCACATTTGTAGGGTTTCTCTCCAGTATGAATTTTCTTATGTCTAGTAAGGGTTGAGGATCGATTAAAAGCTTTTCCACATTCTTCACATTTGTATGGTTTCTCTCCAGTATAAATTTTCCTATGGTTAATTAGGTTTGAGTGTTGGTTAAAAGCTTTGCCACATTCTTCACATTTATAGGATTTCTCTGCAGTATGAATTTTCTTATGTTCAGTAAGGTTTGAAGATTGGTTAAAAGCTTTGCCACATTCTTTACATTTGTAGGGTTTCTCTCCAGTATGAATTATCTTATGTCTAGTAAGAGTTGAGAACTGGTTAAAGACTTTCCCACATTCTTCACATTTGTAGGGTTTCCCTTCCATTAGAATTTTCTTATGTGCAGTAAGTTTTAAGGACTGGTTAAAAGCTTTGTCACATTCTTCACATTTGTCGGGTTTCTCTCCAGTATGAATTTTCTCCTGTTTATTAAGGTTTGAGGATATGTTAAACCCTCTGCCACATTCTTTACATTTGAAGGGTTTCTCCCCAGCATGAATTCTCTTATGGTTAGTAAGATTTGAGAATAGGTTAAAAGCTTTTCCACATTCTTCACATTTATAGAGGTTCTCGCCAGTGTGAAGTATCTTTTGTGTGGTAAGGTGTGAGGACTGGCTAAAGACTTTGTCACATTCTTCACATTTGTAAGGTTTTTCTCCAGTATTAATTATTTTATGTATAGTAAGGTGTGAGGCCTGTTTAAAGGCCTTGCCACATTCTTCATATTTGCTGGGTTTCTCTTCAGTATGAATTATCTTATGCCTAGTAAGTTGTGAGGACTGGTTAAAGGCTTTGCCACATTCTTCATATATGTAGGGTTTTTCTCCAGTATGAATTCTCTTATGTTTAGTAAGAGTTGAGAACCAGTTAAAGGCTTTTCCACATTCTTCACATTTGTAGGAATTCACTCTAGTATGAATTCTTCTATGCTGAGTTAGTTGTGAAAGAATGCAAAATAATTTGCCACATTCTTTACATTTGAAGTGCTTGTTTCCTGTATGTCTTCTCTTATATCTATTTGAATTTGAAAATTTATCAAAGACTTTCATATATTTATTACATTGGAATATTTTGCTTGGGGTAGCTGTCAAACATTGTTTAACTGTATTATGACCTCCTTTGTGCCCCATACACTCATCCACATGTTTATAGCCTTTTCTTAACTGTAAATTCTCATATTCACATCTTCCATATCTTCTCAGTGTCACTTTTTGGAAAGAATCTTTTATGTTCTGCTCTGGCCAAAGGTCTTGGGCAAAATGAAAAGACATTACTGAAAGAAATCAAAATAAGAAATTACTGCACTTGCTAGACTCAGATAAATATACTTTACAAATCTAATCTATAAAATTGTACAAGCTACATAAGCAAGATTGCATAGTAAAATACCACAGGCTCTAATTTCTTCATAGACACATAAATGTAACAAAAACATAATGACCAAAATACATTTGTGGAAAATGTATACATGAGTTCGGTGTGCAGTGCCCCAGGTGAGCACAATGCAAAGAGCCACAGAGAAGACACAAGTCTGTTTTATTTACCAACAAAGTTCTTTCTGTTCCCCAATATAACACAGTGCCTTTAGAAGTAAATTGCCTACTCCTAGTTTTTCTTTTTTAAAGAAAAGAAAAATAATAACAAACATATACATCTTCATTTCTGGCTTCTACATGCCTTCGCAGACATTGGTTTCTGTCTCCCATGACATAGAAGGCTGAAAGAAATGGTGGTATACTTTGGAATGACATTTTGAGTCTGCTGAGATCAAAGGTAAATGTTACAGCAGTGAAGAGACTGCAGTACTACAGACAGGTAACAGTTGTAGCAAGTGATTACTGACTATCAAGAAGAAACACGAACAAACTCTTTTAACTGAAAAAAAAAAAAGCTAGAAAATTTCAGACAAGACACATCCTAAGAACATGTCTGAAAGACTCTCAGAATCACTATTCGAGACAAATGGTTTCTAACTATGCCAGGACAAAGCTACATTATAAAGATTGTGACAAACAACTTGTTTTTAATTTACAAATTTCAATTAAAGATTACAATGTACAAAAAATATTAGGGCAATACAGCCCCGCAAAAATTATGCAATTTTCAGAAAGCAACCATTAAAAACTAAAAATATACAAATTAATTTTTAAAATTTAAAATAAATTGAATAATACTCTGTGAGTGAATAGGAATACAAACTATGGAAAATTAGAAAAATGAGAACACCAACAAAACTATTAAAAATAGCAAAAAACAAATTGTGGAGGTAAAAATACAAAAAAACCAAAAATATCAAAGAAAAATTAATGTAAAAATAAAGACAACAAACAAACTAGAATACACACAAAGACGTATATAAACATATATAAGCAAAATTTCAAAAGTAACAGACAAGAGAATCTTGGGAACTGCAAGATGAAAGTGATATGTCATTTATAATAATAGTCTTATAAGATAGCCAGTGAATCAGGCCAGAAGGGAAGTGTGATACAGTCAAAGTGCTGAAAACAATAGCTGTCAAGTGAGAATACCAACAACTGTCCTGCCAAATAAAAGAAAAACGCCTTCCAAAATAACAAAATTCGGCTAGGTGTGATGACTCATGTCTGTAATCCCAGCACATTGGGAGACCAAGGTGAGTGGATCACTTGCGGTCAGGAGTTCGAGATCAGCCTGATCAACATGGTAAAACCTCATCTGTATTAAAAATATAAAAAATAATTAGTGAGGCATGGTGGTAAACTCCTGTAATCCCAGTTACTTGGGAAGAGACAGAAGAATCGCTTGAACCCAGGAGGTGGAGGTTGCAGTGAGCCGAGGTCACACCACTACACTCTAGCCTGGGCAACAAGAGTGAAACTCCATCTCAAAATAAATAAATAAATAACAAAATTCTGAAAATGTATTTTGGTGCTGCCTATGCCCTACATATCGAAGATGCTGAAAGGAGTTCCTTCCACTGAAAATAACATGATACAAGAAAACGGCACATAATCATGAAAATACATGACTTTTGGCCAGGTACGGTGGCTCATGCCTGTAATCCCAGCACTTTGGGAGGCTGAGGAGAGCAGATCACAAGGCCAAGAGATTGAGACCATCCTGGCAAACATGGTGAAACACTGTCTCTACTAAAAATACAAAAATTAGCTGGGTGTGATGGTGCATTCCTGTAATCCCAGCTACTCAGGAGGCTGAAGCTGGAGAATCACTTGAACCCGGGAACAGAGGTTGCAGTGGGCCAAGATCACACCACTGCACTCTAGCCTGGCGACAGAGTAAGACTCCATCTAAAAAAAATAAATAAATAACTTTCTGGGAAAGATATGCACATACACGAAAACAGAATTTCACAGCATTATCATAATGGTGCATAAAGCATTTTTAATTATTCTCTAAAATGTGAAAGATAAAAAAGCACAGAAATTATTATAAACACCTGCTAATGAATATACAACATATAAAGATATAATTAACAACATCAATGACAAAGTTGAGGGCAGATGTAATGAATAAGAATTTTCATATGCAAATAAAGTTGATTTTTTACTAGATTATAATATACTGTTTTATCTTGTAGAGGTTTTATGTAATCCCCAAGGAACCACAAAGAATATATCTGTGTAGATACACAAAACCAAGTAAGAAAGAAATAAAAGCATATAAATACAAAAATCAAAAGACACAAAGGAAGAAGGAAAGAGAGAAAACAAGGGACAAGGATACAAGAATCAAATTAAACAATAAGGTTACCAAGTCTTTCTGTTTCAGAAGATTATTTAAATATACACATAATTAACCTTATTTAAATATCTACATATTAAATCAAGAGACAAACATTTGGCCAGGCATGGTGGCTCACACCTTTAATCCCAGCACTTTGGGAGCTGAGGCAGGTGGATCAACTGAAGTCAGGAGTTCAAGACCAGCCTGGCCAACATGGTAAAACCCGATTCAACTGAAAATACAAAAATTAGCTGGGCGTAGTGGCGGGTGCCTGTAATCCCAGCTACTCAGAAAGCTAAGACAGGAGAATTGCTTGAACCTCAGAGGCAGAGGTTGCAGTGAGCCAAGATCACACCACAGCACTTTAGCCTGGGCAACAAGAGCAAAACTCCATTTCCCAAATAAATAAATAAATAAATAAAGACATACATTCAATAATGGGATTAAAAATTTTTGAAAACCAAGATCCAACTTGATTTTCTACAAGAGTCAGCTGAGACCTAATTATAAAACAAGACTGAAAGTGGCATGATGGATGTATATATTCTACACAAATATTAACAAAATGAGAAAAGATGTCCAAAAAATTACACAAGCTACATCTTAAGTCAAAAACTGTCATATTTTATAAAATGTACTTTAAGTCAAAACTCCAAAGAGAAACATTAAACAATAATAGATTCATTTACCAGGAACCTATGACAAATTTGTATATACAATGTATGTTGTGTGTGTGTGTATCTCACATTATGGTTTCAAACACATAAAGCAAATATTAACAGAATAAAAGAAACACATAGAGAGCAACATAATTATAGTAGGATATTTCAATACCCCACTTTCTGTAATAAAAATAAAGACAGAATATAAGGGAAAAGGGGACTCAAAGGTAGTAAAAAACAGATATATTTAACAGAAACATAGAGAACACTTCTCAAGAGCATTAGGATGTCACACTTTTCAATAGCTTATAGAACATTCTCCTTGACAGACCACCTGGTAGGCCAAATAAGAAGTCTTAACAAATTTTATAAAACTGAATTTTTATGGATTACTTTCTATGACAAAAATGAAATGAGAATATAAAACAATAATAGAAAAAAACTGAAAAACTGGCTGGGCGCAGTAGCTCACGACTATAAGGGAGGCCAAGGCGGGAGGATCACGAGGTCAGAAGATTGAGACCATCCTGGCTAACACGGTGAAACCCCGTCTCTACTAAAAATACAAAAAAAAAAAAAAAAAAAAAGCTGGGCATGGTGGTGGGCGCCTGTAGTCCCAGCTGCTCGGGAGGCTGAGGCAGGAGAATCACTTGAACCTGGGAGGTGGAGGATGCAGTGAGCCAAGATCACACCACTGCACTCCAGCCTGGGTGACAGAGTGAGACTGTGTCTAAAAAAAAGAAACTGAAAACTTTTACAAATACATAGACATTAAACAACACACTCTTGAGTATGCTCTTGTTCAAGGGTTGAAATAATTAATATTGTGAAGATATCCATACTGCTCAAAGTAATCTACTAATTTAATGCAATGTTTTTTAAAATTTCTCATCACATTTTTGAAGAAATAGAAACAGGAACCACAAAAGTATATAAAATCTCAAGAGACAATAAAGTACCCAAGAATATTCCCCCCCAAAAAAAAAGAAAAAAAAAAGCAATGTTAAAGGCATTACAGTTCTTGAATTCAAAACACATTACAAAGCTACAGAATTAAAACAATTTGGTAGGAGCATAAAGGTAAAAAAAGGTTGACTAATAAAGTAGAATGCAGTACATATATAAACTTACACATATATGATCATTTGCATACCAATAATTATTGTAGCATTGTCACTGAAAGCACATAAGTAAAAACAATGCAAATTTCTGTCACCAAACCACTCAGTAGATATAATTTGAAATACAGAAATATTGGAATATCACCCAGGATTGAAAAAGCAGGAAATATTTTAACAACTATAAAGACAAAGCTAGAAGACATTATGTAAAATGAAATGGGCCAGCCACAAAAAGATGGAGATTGTATGATATATATAAAGCAGTTACACTCTTAGAATCAGAAAACAGAGTGGTGTTTGTGAAGTGTGACAAAAATGGGAAAAACTGGTAGTTGTTTAATATGTATTGAGCTTTAGTTGTGCCAGATAAAAACATTCTAGGGATATGTTGCATAACACTGTCAATATAATTAAGATGACTAAATTGAATATTTAAAAATACTTGATTATAAATTTTGTTATGTGTTTTTGACAAGTAAAAATAAACAATCATACCTAAAAAAGATAGAGTTATGACAGTTTTCAAATTATCTTTCAATCTAAACGTTTCCTCCCACACAAAAATATGGATTCAAATATAACTAAATGTTGAAATTAGGAGAATTTTTATGACTGCTCACCTAGACAAAATTAAACAACCATTCACAACAAACCTGTACCAGAAAAATACAAGTCATTAAAAAAACAGGGATAATATTTATAAAGACAGATAATTATATTGGCAGTAGACAATGAATATGGCTAATTTATAGTTGATTTTGCTCCACACTGTCTTAAACTGCAGAGTTAAATATTGTCATATACAATTAAAATATAAACTAAAACATCAAAATACAATTAACTGGTGTGAGATGGCACATCCTAAAATATATAACACAAAAATATTAAATTGCAAAACAAAATTACACGGAATGTAAAACTTATCAAACGCCATCAAGTATGTCAATATATTCAAGAAAGAAATATTGGAAGAAGAATATAGGAAAAAAGTAATAAAAAGGTTACCTGAAGACATAAAAGGCAGAGAACTTCCCAAATTTTGATGTAATAAAAAATTTTAACCAGTAAGACTTGATTCAAAATTATTTTACTTCAAAGAAAAAAAAATAAATAAAGACTTTCCAAAATAAGAGGTCAGCTGGGTGCGGTGGCTCACACCTATAATCCTAGCAGTTTGGGAGGCTGAGGCAGGCGAATAACCTGAGGTCAGGAGAGTTCGAGACCAGCCTGACCAACATGGAGAAACTCCATCTCTACTAAAAATATAAAATTAGCTGGATGTGGTGGCACATGCCTGTAATCCCAGCTACTCAGGAGGCTGAGGCAGGAGAATCACTTGAACCCGGGAGGTGGAGTTTGTGGTGAGCCGAGATCGCGCCATTGCACTTCAGCCTGAACAAGAGTGAAACTTTGTCTCAACAACAACAAAAAAAGCACATGAAAAATGAAATATTAATCTGTTAATAAATATACAATATAAAATAATTTGTAATATCAACAACTGAAAAATACAGAGGTATAGTTTTTGTATTTAATTGAAGTTGTTATGAGATTAAAAACATTGGCCAGGTACAGTGGCTCATGCTTGTAATCCCAGCACTTCGGGAGGCTGAGGTAGGTGGATCATGAGGTCAGGAGTTAAGACTAACTTGGCCAAGATGGTGAAACCCTGTCTCTACTAAAACTACAAAAATTACAGCGAGCCTGTAATCCCAGCTACTTGGGAGGCTGAGGCAGGAGAATCACTTGAACCTGGGAAGCAGAGGTTGCAGTGAGCCAAGATCACGCCACTGCACTCCAGCCTGTGTGACAGAGCGAGACTCCGTCTCAAAAAAACAAAAAAAATTGTTTTAACTTTAAGATGTTTTATGTAATCTCCATTTTTCATGACCATTATGAAAATAATATATATAGAATGTATGAAAAAAATTTTTAAAATAAAGCATGTCACTACACAATTAAAATTTAAATTGAAGAAAACAGAAGAAAAAACATATCTAAAGGAAACACATAAAACAATAACAATAAAACTGATAACAGTAACTTCATTTATTTAAACAATCATTTTAAATATAAATTAACTAAACAACTTAATAAAAAGAAATGTAATCCCAGTATTTTAGGAGTCCAAGGTGGGCTGAACACTTGATTCTACGATTGCAAGACCAGCGTAGGCAACATAACAAAACCCTGTCTCTACAAAAAATACAAAACTCTAGCTGAGTGTGATGGTAGTCACTTGTAGTGGAGCTACTTGAGAGGCTGAAATAAGAGGATTATCTGAGTTTGGGAGGTTGAGGCTGCAGTGAGTTGTGATTACAACATTATGAGCCAGTGTGATTGACAGAGTGAAACCCCATCTTAAATATAAGTGAATAAGTAAATACATTTAAAAAAAGAAAAAAAGAAAAAGCCTGAATGACTTAAGAAAAAAGCATACAATATGCTGCCTATACGAGACTAATTTTAGGCCTGGCACAGTGGCTAACACTTGTAATCCCAGCACTTTGGGAGGCAAAGACCAGCCTGGCTAACATGGTAAAACCCTGTCTCTACTAGAAAAAAAAAAAAATACAAAAATTAGCCAAGCATGGTGACACACTCCTGTAATCCCAGCTACTCAGGAGACTGAGGCAGGAGATCCCCCGAACCTGGGAGGCAGAGGTTGCAGTGAGCCAGCCTGGGTGACAGGGCAAGACTGCATCTCAAAAAGAAATAAAAATGAAACTCATATTAGCATTGAGTCAAACAGGTTGAAAATATCAGAATGGGGAAAATATCTTTATTCTATACAAATAGTAACCACAACTGGGTAAGGTAGTCATAATTATATTAGACATAATATGCTTTAAGTGAAGACTAGCATGAGACAAAGATTGATATATAATAGTATAATGAGTTAATCCACCAGGAACATGTAACTATTATATTTATCTATATGTATACGTATATATAACAGTAAGGCTTCAAAATATATAAAGAAAATATTTACGGGCCGGGCGCGGTGGCTCAAGCCTGTAATCCCAGCACTTTGGGAGGCCAAGACGGGCGGATCACGAGGTCAGGAGATCGAGACCATCCTGGCAAACACGGTGAAACCCCGTCTCTATTAAATACAAAAAAACTAGCCGGGCGAGGTGGCGGGCGCCTGTAGTCCCAGCTACTTGGGAGGCTGAGGCAGGAGAATGGCGTGAACCCGGGAGGCGGAGCTTGCAGTGAGCTGAGATCCGGCCACTGCACTCCAGCCTGGGTGACAGAGCGAGACTCCGTCTCAAAAAAAAAAAAAAAAAAAAAAAAAAGAAAATATTTACAAAAGTGAAGCAAGAAATACAAAGCCACATAATAATTGTAGACATCAAGACCCCATTTTCAATAATAAATAGTTCAGATAAAAGATCAATAAGAAAACAGCAAACTTAGAAAACATTATAGACTGTATTAATTTTTTTACATATAGAAGAATACCTGAGAGCGGATAATTTATAAAGAAAAAAATGGCCAGGCGTGGTGGCTCACACCTGTAATCCCAACACTTTGGGAGGCAAAGGCAGGTGGATCACCTGAGGTCAGGAGTTCGAGACCAGCCTGGCCAAGATGACAAAACCCTGTCTCTAATAAAAATACAAAAATTAGCCAGGCGTGGTAGCAGGCACCTATAATCCCAGCTACTCCAGAGGCTAAGGCAGGAGAATCACTTGAACCCAGGAGGTGGAGGTTGCAGTGAGCTGGGATCACACCATTTCACTCCAGCCTAGGCAACAGAGGAAGACTCAGTCTCCAAAAAAAAAAAAAAAAAAAAAGGTTTACTTGGCTTAGTTTGACAGACTGCACCTGTACAAGAAATGCATGACAGCATCTGCTTCCAGTGAGGGTCTCAGGAAGCTTACGATCATGGTGGAAGGCAAAAAGTAACTGAACATACTGAACATATCACATGGTCATAGACAGAGGAAGTATGAGGTGAAGGGGCCAGTTTCTTTTAATGAACCAGCTCTCATTTGAATTAACAGAGTATAAACTTTTTGATTACCAAGAGGATGATGCTAAGCCATTCATGAGGAATTTGGCCCCATAGCCAAAACACTTACCACTAGGTTTTACACCCAACATTGAAGAGTACATTGCAGCATGAGGTTTGCAGAACATGGACATGCAAACCATATTACAGACTAACTAAGCTTAACAGACATGTACGAAACTTTTCAGTCAAAAGCAAGAGAATGTACACCTTTTTTTTTTTGAGACAGAGTCTCACTCTGTCGCCCAAGCTGGAGTGCGGTGGCGCGATCTTGGCTCACTGCAAGCTCCGCCTCCTGGGTTCACTCCATTCTCCTGCCTCAGCCTCCCAAGTAGCTGGGACTACAGGCGCCCACCACGATGCCCGGCTAATTTTGGTATTTTTAGTAGAGACGGGGTTTCACCATGTTAGCCAGGATGGTCTCGATCTCCTGACCTCATGATCCGCCTGCCTCGGTCTCCCAAAGTGCTGGGATTACAGGCGTGAGCCACCACACCTGGCCCAAAATGTACAATATTCTTATTTGCATCTGGTGTATTCTGTTAGGAATCATACCAAGTCTTATGAAATTTAAAAATACCAGTGAACTGCAGGGGCTCATGAGACCAAGGTGGGAGGATTACTGGGCCAGAAGTTTGAGACCAGCATGGACAACTTAATGAGGCCCTGTTCCAACAAATAATCAAAATATTATCCAGACATGGTGGTCCCATAGTATGTCTGTAGTCCCAGCTACTCAGGAAACTGAGGTGGAAGAATCACTTGAGCCCAGGAAGCTGAGGCTGCAGTAAGCCAGCCATGCCACTGCACTCTAGCATGGGTGACAGAGTAAGATCCTGTCTCAAAACAATGACACTTCAATAGATTTAAAACTGTATATTTTATATAATGGGTTTTTACAACAATATTTTAAAGAAAAACTGAAAAAAATATAGAATTATAAATCTTTTCAAAAATTGCCTCAAATCACAAAAGTGTTTCTCTCACACAAAGGAAATATAAATTCATCATTAAACACACAGTGAAAAAAGATGATTTCCATGACTACTTAGACAAAACAACCATTTAAAATCAGCTAAGAAAGAATATAAACAAGATAAGCCATAACCAAAATTTGGGTCATATTTATATATAAAACACACATATATAATCTGATTGTAATAGACATATGGCTAATTTATTTTTTAAACCCCATATTGACTTAAAAGTGTACAAACAGAATTGCAAATTGTCTAAAATTATGTAAGTAAAACAAAACACCAATAATCTGATGTTAAGAAACCTACACTGAAAAACCACACTAATATGGAACTACAAAACAATAAGAGAAATGTTTATTCATGAAATCTTTTTTGCAACATTGATGTACCATTAAGAAAGAATTTGTCTAGATAACTGCAATATTTAACTGTGTACTCATGGAAGACAGGTATTTTGAATCAATGGCATGTGTCGTGTGGCAGTAAAAGTTCAGAGAAAATGCAGTATAATCATAAATAGAAAATGCTAATGAGAAAATTTTAATAAATGAGCATTTAAAAGGAAGTGGAGATAATTCTGATATTTAAAATATATGCTATTCTTACACAAAATAAAACTTCTGTAATCTGATTTTAGAAGCAAAGAATACCCTTACACTGCTAAATAAAGAGAAAATAAGAATGTGTATGTATATATTTGTGTATGTAATATATATTTATATGTGTAAGTGTGTGTGTGTGTGCGCGCACAGAATATGGTTAGAGTCTCTAATATATAAAAGAAGTATTTGAGAATAAATTATGCTATTACTTAGATATAGGCTGAAGAAAGTGGGTGAAAATCCTATGATTTGTTTATACCAACAGCTCAAATTTGTAAGTAACTATTTTAGTAAATATGGAATGCCTACTAATTATCTAATTTACTTTAGGCATAACTTGTAAATTCTAGTATATTGCCCTAAATGTCTGAATCTAAAGTTACAGACAAATTTAAAGTAGGAAATAAAAAACAAAAATGTATACAGAGAGTAACATCAGTAAGATGGAAAAATAAAAGGTGCCCTATTTTCTTATACCCCAACAGCAAAAACATTTATCAGCTATCTCTGACCAAAAACAAAATGTGTTTCTGAGAGAGCCAGGCATCATGTATCACACCTGTGATGACAGCTACATGGTATATTCAGGTTGAAGAATTGCTTCAGACCAGAATTTAAAGACCAGCCTCAGTTATAAAGCAAGAACCCATCTAAAAAATAAGTGCCTTTAAAAATAAACAAACAAACAAAAAAAACCAAAAAAATAGAAAATAAATAAATACATAAAAAATAAGTGCCTTTAAGAGAGCTCCGAGATGCAGGGAGGGACTTATGAAACTGCTAGAGCCAAAGATTGAGAAGTGTTCCTTTTCAGAAGGTGGGCCCTCATTCAGGAGGCAAACTACAAGACCCCTGTACTTGGCTACAGACCAGGAAATGGCCCTCCCAACTTAATCCGACTAAGAATTCTGAACTTACTCAGTCATCACCTCAAATTTCTCCTAGTCACATTCTGCGAGAGGTCTTGTCTTTCCAGAGGCCTGGAGGAGAACACCCCTTTGTAGCCATGCAGGCAGGCCTGCAGACCTTGGCCTTTACTGTGGTCCCTGAAACAGTTCAATGACTCAGTTCCAGCTCCCTGATCCACAGTTCATGGTCAGTTCTGCCTGTAGACATAGAAACCCACACAGTGTAGGCCGGGCGCGGTGGCTCACGCCTGTAATCCCAGCACTTTGGGAGGCCGAGGCGGGCGGATCACAAGGTCAGGAGATCGAGACCACGGTGAAACCCCGTCTCTACTAAAAATACAAAAAATTAGCCGGGCGCGGTGGCGGGCGCCTGTAGTCCCAGCTACTCAGGAGGCTGAGGCAGGAGAATGGCGTAAACCCAGGAGGCGGAGCTTGCAGTGAGCCGAGATCGCGCCACTGCACTCCAGCCTGGGCGACAGAGCGAGACTCCGTCTCAAAAAAAAAAAAAAAAAAAAAAAAAAAAAAAAAGAAACCCACACAGTGGCTGGGCGTGGTGGCTCACGCCTATAATCCCAGCACTTTGGGAGGCAGAGACAGGTGGATCACCTAAGGTCAGGAGTTCGAGACCAGCCAGACCAACATGGTAAAACTCTGTCTCTACTAAAAATACAAAATTAGCCAGGCATGGTGGCAGGGGCCTGTAATCCCAGCTACTTGGGAGACTGAAGCACAAGAATCGCTTGAACCTGGGAGGCAGAGGTTGCAGTAAGCCGAGATCACGCCACTGCAGCCTAGGCAACAAAAGCGAAACTCCATCTCAAAAAAACAAACAAAAAACCCACACAGTGACCTGGAAAAATCCTCGCTGGTATTCAGTGAAAGCCATACTCATCCACATCCTGATATGAGGCCCAACATATGCAGACCCAACTGCAAAAACATGCCCTAATATCTGCCCTACAGAGCAACGTCCTGAAGGACATTCAGCCTATCCAAAACTAAAATGGGAATTAAAACTACCCAAGCTTCTAGTAACAAGCTAATAACGGTGGACCCTAGTGCAGACCCAGCATCCTTGTGACTAAGCTACAACCCCTCTCCACAACAAACCCAGAGGGCATCCCGTCACCTGGGGGCTCAACAAAAGAAGATCTTTACCTCCTAAAATTAGTTTATAAAAACTTAAAGAGGTTTTTGCTCTTTCAAATTCACAGACACCAGTGCAAAACTATATTGTACCTATTGTCAATGCTTTTATCATAGCACTGAAAGTATGTGGCAAAAGAATTAGTTTAAAAAAAAAAAAAAAGCAGCCACACACGGTGGCTCACGCCTGTAATCCCAGCACTTTGGGAGGCCAAGACGGGGGGATCATGAGGTCAGGAGATCGAGACCATCCTGGCCAACATGGTGAAACCCCATCTCTACTAAAAATACAAAAAAAAAAAAAATTAGCTGGGCATGGTAGTGGGCACCTGTAGTCCCAGCTACTCAGGAGGCTGAGGCAGGAGAATGGTGTGAATCCAGGAGGCGGAGTTTGCAGTGAGCCAAGATAGTGCCACTGCACTCCAGCCTGGGTGACAGAGCAAGACTCTGTCTCAAAAATAAATAAATTAAAATAAAATAAAATAAAACAACATTGAAATTGAAGACAAGTAAAAAGTTGCTGTTTGCAGATCATATAATCTTACATATACAAAACCATAAACAGTATACATTAAAACCCGTCAAAACTGATAAATATACTTAGTAAATTACCAAAATATAAAATTAACATACAAGTATAAATTATGGTTCCATCCACTCAAAACAAACTATCTGATAAAACAGAGGAAGAAAACAATGCTATTTATAATAGCATTAAAATAATATATTCTTGAGAACAAATTAAACCAAGGAGGTAAATAAAATTTACAATGAAAGAAATTAAAGACACAAATAAATTTTAAAATATTTTATGAATATGGATTGAAGCAGTAAATATTGGTAAAGTACCATGTTTTCCAAAGTGATCTATAGATTCAATAAACTCCCTATTGAAAGTCCAGTGGCATTATTTTTACAGTAATGAAAAATATAATTCTAAAATTTACATGAAACTACAATAAGCTTTGAAGAGCCAAAGCAATTTTGTGAAAAAAAGAAAAAAGCAGAAGAACATCATAGTTTACAATTTCAAACTATATTTCAAGACTATAGTAATAAAAACAGAATGGAATGTGCAGAAAAATGAACAAATAAATTTTTAAAAACCCAATGGAACAGAAACCACTACTCACACATTTCAGATATGATGCAAAAAATAACTTAAAAAACAGTTTAACATAGAGGTTTTCAAAATTATGCAGATATATGTGTCCCCCAAAACAAAAAAGTCAGATTGTGCAGTCTCTTATATGCCATGAAAAGAACTTTGGCTCTCACTGTGAACTTGAAGGAAGATCACTGAAGGGAAAGCAGAATCCTTAGAGAATTTAAAAGCATAAGACAGAAGACGCCCCTATGTAAGAGCAAAAGAAAAAAAAAAAACACTCAGGGTTTCCAGAAAGTATTTCCTTTGGAATACAGCTACCCAAATCACATGTTAAGGACTGGCTTTTTCTTTGACCTTTGACCTTTAATCTTTGTCATCTGTTGTATTCACTTTCACTCTCACCTACCTGGGGGCCTGGCTACCATCTCATGTCTTTTTATATTCCAGGGCTCTTTTTTTTGCTCCAGACAGGTGATCAGATATGGCTTAGAGACAGCAATACCTGTTTTATTAAAAATAAATAACATGAATCTTAATCATATTCTCCAATTACCAATCCAGTAAGGTGCTCAGTAAAGAGGATGTAATAGAATAAATACTAATTTATAACATAAATTTCTAAATATTTAGAAAATATTTTAAATGTGTAGGTTTTAAATTTTACTATCTGGTACTATTGAATCAAAAATTGGTGTCGGAAATTAGATTTAAAGGCATGGACAACAATATTGCATGCCACTAAATTTCTGGAATTATCACTAATCTAGAGTGAAAAATACAGATTAGCTCACTAATGTGAAAAGCTCAGGTCAAAATGAAACATCTTGAAGGAATTATTTTCTACACAAATCTCAAAGATTTTCTTGAAAACAGAGATCTGAAACTCATTTATGCAAAGCATAAATTACCAGAAAACAGTCTACAAAAATAGAGAAATAAAACTTTAAGGGTATTTTAGGAATTGTGTATTGAAGTTATCCTCACCCAAAAAGACCAGGTTTCTGTAGTTCTCTAACAACACATTCCTATATAAATCCCGCTGTGCAGTATCCAGGCATTGCCACTCCTCCAGAGAGAATTCTATGGCCACATCTTTAAATGTCAATGGTTCCTGAAAAACACAAACACACACACACTTACCAAGTGGCCATGAGCTGTCACTGAATGTTTTTTAAATGTATAGGATAGCCGGGTATGGTGGTTCATGCCTGTAATCCCAGCACTTTGGGAGGGAAAGGTGGGCAAATCACGAGGTCAAGAAATCGAGACCATCCTGGCCAACATGGTGAAACTCCGTCTCTACTGAAAATATAAAAATTAGACCGAGCATGGTGGCTCACGCCTGTAATCCCAGCACTTTAGGAGGCAGAGGCAGATCACCAGAAATTGGGAGTTCAAGACCAGCCTGATCAACATGGAGAAACCCCGTCTCTACTAAAAATACAAAATTAGCAGGGTGCGGTGGCACATGCCTGTAATCCCAGCTACTCGGGAGGCTGAGGCAGGAGAATTGCTTGAACCCGGGAGGCAGAGGTTGCAGTGAGCTGAGATCACTCCACTGCACTCCAGTCTGGCAACAGAGTGAGACTCTGTCTCAAAAAATAAAAAAATGTATAGAATTAAAAAAGTATGCTAAATACAGACAGATGAGAGGGCTACAGATAAGAACAGTTGAACATGGTTTAGAGAAATTTTCATTGTGTTTATATTTACTGTTTTGTGACTTGTGGGAAACTACTGGATCCGCAGGAATAGAAAACATGTTGTTAAATGGAATGTCTCTGCAAGCACTGGTTTTAATAAAAAATTTTAAAAATTAGGACTCTAAAATGCATACTTTTTTTTTCCCATTTATCTCCTTGTGGAATTCGGAAATTGTTAGCACCCACTCTAGAAAGGCACCAGCCAAAACTCTGTTCTCTTCTTATCAGTTCTGTGAGGCAAGACTCCAGGGTGGGGCCAGACCTAAATAAGGCCTCCAAAAAGGGTGAATCTGAACAGAACTGGAGCTGGGAGTAAACCCTATATATTACTCTGCTCACCCCATCAACTGTATAAATATACTAATTAGCCATTTAAACAAATCTCCTAGGGTTTTCTAGGGTAATTTTAAGATAAGTACGCATTCTTAGCAAAGTAAAAGAAATAAAAATATTTAAAACTCTTGGGTCCATAAACATTCATTCAAATGATGACCTCGGAAGTCACAACAATATAAAGAAAGTGGCCCAAATAAAGCCCACACGTTTTCCCACACATCTATTCACTTTGCCAACCATATGATGCTTAATTCAACCATGTATTCACTTGCTAGTCTAGACTAACTGTTCCTAGATGGTAGGGACCATGACTGCTTTATCTATTTTTCTAATGGCCATATGAAATGGTAGCAATTAGTTTATCTGCTTGAGTCTCCAGACCTCCTCCTTGTTTTTTACCCAACTACCAGGAAACTGGAAAACTCTCAACTAGATACCAACCAAAGACATCTCTTGTATGAGGGGAGGAGCAAACACAGGATGACTAATTTCTCTTACACTGAGACAGAGGCACAATTAACCACTCTTGTCAACCTGACACAATTCTGCTCTGGACATCCTCAAATATCTCAAAGATGCCTAGGTGATTGTAAGAGAGTTCCCAGTGACCCTGGGCTGACGGCCCAAGGATAAGGCAGGCAGGAGAGACTCAGGCTGATTCTAAATAGAAAATCGAACTGCCGCAGTGGAGCTCCAGATTACGGGTCCTGATTAGCTAGCTCTTGGGCAAAAGGAAAGACAAAAATACTCTACTCCAGTATTACATTTTATGGGTAGGTATAATTGTGATATAATGACTCTCAATACTTTGTGGCCTTCATCTCTCACCCCTAAGATGCTTGTTTACTCTTACAGAATCTGTCATCAGATTCTATTTACACCTGGACCCTCTCACATAACTGTAGCAAGTCACTGAACACGATCTGAAAAGTTTTAAGAGCAACACTCTCAAAGGGAAGCTTTAAGACGTCTATGTTGACATCTCACAATGCAGAAAATGCCTCCTGTTGGTTTCCTATACATTCTCAATCCAGAGTCTGGCCCTGTCTTGTAAATTCCAGGTAGAGGCCAGACCTTACAGATTCTAGGTGGGATCAGCCTGCTTCTGCATTCTTGGGTGTTACAGCAAGTAGAGTACAACCAAAGGAGAGATTGCCTCATAGGGGCTGCTCTAGCACATTCTAAATAATACGTCTACTTGAAAGGAAAAAGCTGAAGCTACATGAATATAAGTAGAGAATTTATTTGGGCCAAGACTGGGAATTGTAACCAGGGATCAAAGATTCAAGTTGCCAGGAATCTACACTTTGATTAGCGCAGTTACAAGTGGATTTGTAAAGGCAAAAAGAGAGGGACAGAGAGTGGGCTGATACAAAGTTGCCTGTCAGAAACTCTCATTTGTTTACAAAAAAAGAACATTGATTATCGATTGGATATACATTGTTAAGCTATAGGGTGTGGGTTACAGGATCCAGTGTGTCATTATTAATTTAAATTTATAGCTACTTGTGGCAATAGCAAGCAGTTTCAAGAGATAAATTCATAGCTCAAAGAACAGAGAAATACATAATTGTGGTATTATTTTAATGTATCTGAACCTTGTAACTAAAAGAATTTGCATTTCTCAAATAAAAGGTTTTCTTTTTTCCCAAATCTTAAGTCCCTGATTCAGAATTTGGAGCTGCAAATTTAGTTCCTAGGTGGGTGCAGTAGCAGTAGGTGTCATCCACACATTTGTGGGTATTTTAAGAAGAGGAAGAAGGGGTTGGGTGTGGTGGCTCATACCTATAACCCCAGCACTTTGGGAGGCCGAGGCAGGCCGATCACCTGAGGTCACGAGTTTGAGACCAGCCTGGCCAACATGGTGAAACCCCCCCCTTCCACTAAACATACAAAAATTAGCTGGACGTCTTGGTGCACACTTGTAATCCCAGCTACTCAGGAGGCTGAGGCAGGAGAATCATTTGAACCCAGAAAGTGGAGGTTGCAGTGAGCCAAGATCATGCCATTGCACTCCAGCCTGGGCAACAGAGTGAGACTCCATCTCAAAAAAAAAAAAAAAAAGAAAAAAAAGAACAGGAGGAAGGGAAAAAAATGGAGATTATCATGTCTACTTAATGCACACACGTTACTCTGGGTTTCTGGGCCCCATGGTCTCTGAAATCAGCTTCTGGTCTAAAGATACAAGAGTCATTTAAAGAGGTAAAATGGTTAATCGCTGCCCTGTGAAGTATGTAGAAATCTGGCCTAGCCTCTCTAGAGGTGACTGTAGAGGACTATAACACCAAATAGGCAGAGACACAATTCTGCCTGCGTATTTAGGGGACAGCATGCATTTTGCAGCACAATCGTGAGTTGACTGAAAGCCTGAAAGGAAAAGCCTCCTCTAGGTTAAAGCTTGGTTGGCACCTTATATGTTTATATGATGTGTGGCAATTCTAGACAGTGTTTGGAAAATATAACTAAAAGAAAAATTTTGTCCAGCTCCAGAGTAACTCCACAATGACAGAACAGAAAGAAAACCATTTTATTACACAATTAAACCAGAATGTGACATGTATCACAGTCAATCTGCTTAAGAGATTGCAAAGACAGAAAGACAGTCACAATAATTAGTCCACAAGTAGAAAAATTTACAGCACATGTCATACATAGTTCACCCTAAATTCACCTGGTAATTGGGAAGGCCATCCATATATGCTAATTGGTTATAATCAATGACAAAATAAACTTTTCACATCTTCATGACAAGAGGTAATTCTGCAACTTAAAGCCAGGTGCCTCCTGCCTGCCATCTCCTGGTGGCTTGTGTCCTCTCTTGACTCCTACCATCTGCCACTGAGGCAGAGTCCATAGCACAGAGCTCACACCTGGCACCCTATATATAACCCCAACTGCCACAGCAGCACTTCTATGCCACATCAGAGAGTGAAGCCTGAGCTGCAGGAGGAAAGCCTGCAGGACTCCTGGGTAGAACTGCACCTTCACAATAATGGGAATAGGTGCAGTGTTTAAACCTCAGTTTTTTATTTATAATGGTGACATGGAAATCACTCTGCTAGATTTCCAGCAAGAGTCCATATAGAGATAGCTCCAAGAGTTCTCACTGTGACAGCCCACCTCATTCACAGACACCATGGGATAGTAATAGGGCTTCCAAAACAGACACCCAATGCATTCAAGAGAAAAACAGCTGAAAATGATTATATTGAGAGAAAAAAAAAGATAAAAGCATCTTTAGAAAAAAACTCAGATTAGATGATTGAACAAGTCAGTCAGAAAATATTCCCCTAAAACACATTTCTCTGTAAAAACCCAAAGTGTACAGCTACCCTCAGTGTGAGAAACATGAGCATAAAGAATAAAGGCGGGCATATTCTCAGCAGAATTTTGTAAGTGTGTGTTACAGCATGGTCTGGATTGAAGACCCAAGCAGATTTTGTGTGAGCAACAAGGCTGTTTATTCACTTGGGTGCTAGTGGGCTGAGTCTGAAAAGGGAGTCAGCCCGGAGGCGTGAGGGAGAGCAGTCTTTATAGGGCAAAGTGGCGGATGGAAAATTACAACACAGTTTTGGGACTTGTTGACTCAAGAAGTTGATCAACCAGTTGGGACAGGAACCCGCTGTTCTTCTTTTGTGGTTTTTGGTTGTTGCAGGTTTTCTGGTTCCAGGAAGTCTGGAGGCATATGTGCCGTTCACAGAGTTCTTAATGGCCCACTGTAATAATGGCCTGCTGGCAATAGTGCAGCCATATTTTTGGGATATGACATTCCTGTCTTTTTGTTTTAATAAGAAAAGAAGTGGACGCAGAGATGTTTCTCAGGGATTCTTCAAGCGGGACTTGGGGTGGCATGGACTCCTAATCGGGAGAGAGATCTTGGGGTTGAGGTGACATTCAGGGGCAGTTAGGAGTAGCATTTGCCGCATAGATTGACTGGTAACAGCTTGAATGAGATTTTGTAGGAACTGAGAGGCTAGTCAGAAGAGACAGGGTCTGAACAGGAGAAGGAGAATGATGGAAATGAGGGGCCAAGCTTTAGGGAGAAGCCACAATGCCCAGCTCCAAAGATTGGTGTTAAGAGTCTGAAAGACGTTGCCTGATTTTAGAAGACTTTTCATTTAACCGCTGGGCAGCATCTTGTACTAGTCCAGACTGGTTGGTGTAAAAACAACAATCTTCCCCTAAAAAGGTGCACAGACCACCTTTTTCGGCGGTTAGGAGGTCTAAGCCACAGTGGTTCTGGAAAGTTACTGCTGCTAAGGAGTCTATTGGGGATTGGAGAGTAAGGGTGGATTTTACTATGTCTCGGAGGCTGAGAGATCCTTTGAGAGTGTACAATAGTAGGACAGGGAAGGGGACAAACCTGCTATTCCTGTTCCTGTGGCATTGGTAATTCCTAGTCCTATAAGCAAGGGTATTATCTGCACGGCCCTACACTGATGGACATGGGCTCTGACAGGGTCTGGTAAGGTTTGGTTTCCAAGGGCAATGTCAATTTTGGGGCTTAGGAAGACTAGGGTACAGGTGCCTGTCCAGTTAGTGGGGAGGCAGACATAGGTTGAAGTTCCACACAAGAAGAATATGCCTTGGCTGGGTAGGCAGAACTGGCTGTGTATGTTAAAAAGGTGTGTGAATTTGTTGTTTTCATTTTCTAACACCCCTAGGGTACTTGCCAAGGTGGCCCCCGTGAGTGGCTGAAAAGGGATGTTTGGGATAAGCTGAGTGGCTCCCAGTTTTATTTTCCCATTGGAGGAAAAATCATTTTGTATCTACTAGAAGCCACTCAGAAGGGTAGCTGAAAGCGGGGAAAGGAGGCATTTGTCAGTGGTGGGAGTGCTGCTGCAGGGGGTCCAGGGGTGAATGGTCGGTCATGCAGTGTGTATGCCTGCCATTATAAAACCCGGATTGTTTGTTAAGCAGGGAGGTGCTGATGACTTCTGGGGGCTTTGAGAAGTGGACAGGCTGTTTGAATGTAGCCGTTTGGGAGACCTGGAAGTTAATGTAGTCAGATGGGGCTTGAAGCTGCGAGGTGTAGTTGCACTGATGGAACAGGAGGTGACCTAGGGGTAGGCCTGATGACAGGTTGTGTTGGATGCATAAAGGGGCTTGGAAAGTTAAGACAGTGTTTGTAGTCACAGGGCCGTGTATGGGTTTTTCATTTCTTGTGTAATGGGTGAGGCTGGACATGTAGGAGCCTAAAAGTTGAACTGCATGTCCTGTTGGGGTATTTTCGGTCATTTCATTGATGGAGAAGTCGGCCAATGACTGCATATTTAGGAGTTGGAAAGGGCTTTTTCCTTCATAACGAGGGTGGTAAGTTAAGTTAGTAACTACCCAGTTTTTTGTGGGAATGGGAGTGGCAACATAAGTGGTAGCTGATAGAGAAATGCAAAGCCAGCAGTCCTTTGCCAAAGAAGGCTTGGACTGGTTTAACAGAAAGTGGGCTGAGAGTTTTCTAGAGGTAATTAGGCATTACTGGAAGTGGGCGTGCGGCCATGCGGGGCAGCCAAAGGAGCAGGAGGGATAGATAAAGTGAGTAGGAAGGTAAATAGAGGCGTTTCATCTGGGGAGAAGTCATACAGGGTGCCCTAAAAGATGAGACCATCTATCCGGTTAAAGAGAGAATCTAAGGTGGGAGTTTGGGGATGAAACCAGGACATGTCTTAGCAAATAGAGTGGAGGAAGAGGGTGAAGCAGCAGGGTGGACAGGAGCAGGACATTTAAGTTTCTTCAGGGATTCGGGTGAGTTTTAACGAGGTCGAGGAGAGTACTTGTAACTTCCAAGAGGAGGAAGAAGGGTCAGGCTGAGTGTCAGATGGACACAGCTTTACTCTGGAAGGATGAATCCACTGAGGAGGATCTTTGTAAGCGGACAGCTGTTGGGGTGCTATAAATGACCAGGAAGGGTCCTGTCCACCGAGGTTGTAGAGATCGGGGGGTTCAGCTCTTTATCAGGATGGGCTGTCCAGCCAGAGTGTCCTCATATGGCTGGGTATCTGGGGTGGGTTAGCACCTGATAGTTAGCAGCTTGACGGATTTCATTCCTAGCCTGTTGGAGGACTGGGTAAATAGTCCCCAAGAGGACTGGTGTCTGGGATGAGGTTGGGCCCGAGTAGAAAAGTACTACCATATAAGAGTTCGAATGGGCTATGCCCGGTAGGTTCATGGGCAGTGGCTCAGATCCGGAGGAGCACAAGTGGTAGGAGAACAGTCCAGTCCTTTCGGAGCTGGAGGGTGAGTTTTTAAGAGGCTGCTGGCTCTTTCAATCTTTCCTAAGGAATGAGGATGGTATGGGGTGTGGAGATTCCACTGGATGCCAAGGGCCTGGGAAACTGCCTGGGTGATTTGGCTAATGAAAGCTGGACCATTGTCAGACTGGATGGAAGTAGGGAGGCCGAAACAGAGAATAATATCTGTTAGAAGAGAAGTAATAACTGCTGCAGCCTTTTCAGATCCAGTAGGGAAAGCCATGACCCATCTGGCGAAGGTATCAACCCAAACTAGGAGGTACTTATATTTTTTGACATGAGGCATATGAGTGAAGTCAATTTGCCAATCTTGTGTAGTAGTAAACCCTCGGGCCCGATGTGTTGTGAAAGGAGGGGGCCTAAGAAAACCTTGGGGATTGGTGGAGTGGCAGATGGAACATTGAGAGGTGATTGCTTTAAGGATGGACTTCCACGATGAGAAATAAATAAGGGGCTCTAGGAGGTGAGCCAAAGGCTTGTACCCTACACGCAAGCAGTCATGGAGGGATGAGAGAATAGATTGCGCTTCTGAGGCAGGAAGAAGGAACTTTCTGTGATCTAAGAACCACTTGCCTTGTGAGTTGGAAAGGACAAGTAGAGCAGGCTTTCAGAACAAGAGTAGGTAGGGATGATAGATGAGAAAGAAACGTACTGGCCTTTTGGAGCACAGACTGGAACGTCTGCAGACACTGAGGCGTTTGCCACCTCTTTTGCTGTTTTATTGGCGTGGGCATTTGCTTTAGCGACAGGGTCTGTCGGTTTTTGGTGTCCTCTGCAGTGGACACAACTCCAGCCTTGGCAGGCAGGAGAGTAGCCTTAAGGAGGAACTTTATGATAAAGGCATTGATAATGGAAGACCCTTGTGTGGTTAGAAAACCTCTTTCCGCCCAGATGGCAGCATTGTGATGAAGGATGTGGAAAGCATACTTGGAATCAGTATAAATATTGATGAGGGGACATTCGGTACCCTTTAGAGTCTAAATGCTGAAGGAGCAGGAGGATATTCTGTTGGGAGGATTCCTAGGAGGGACTGCAGAGAAGATCATCAACATATCAGATGAGGTAGGAAAAGGAAGGCTGAAAAGAGAGTAGGTTGCAGGCAAGGGCTTGGCTAAAATAATGAGGGTTATCCCGGAAGCCCTGGGAAGAATGGTCCAGCTTAGTTGTTGGGACTGATGGGTGTCAGGGTCAGTCCAGGTGAAGGCAAAAAGAGGTTGAGAGGAGGGGTGTAGGGGAATGGTGTAGAAGGCATCTTTTAGGTTGAGAACGGAATAATAGGTAGTGGAGGGAGGTACTTTGGACAAGAGAGCATATGAGTTTGACACTATAGGATGGATGGAAAGTACAATCTGACTGATGAGACAAAGGTCTCGAACTAATCTGTAGGACTTGTCTGGTTTTTGAAAGGGAAGGATGGCAGAGTTAACAGGTACTAAGATGCCACGTTGTAAAAACCAGGTAAAAAGGCTTTAGGCCTTTTAGGGGTGGCATAGGGATAGGGTACTGGCATTGGGCAGGGTGAGAATGGTTTGGCTTCAAAGGGATGATGAGGTGGGAGTGATCTGTAGCAAAGGAGGGAGAGGTGATATCCCAGACCTTGGGGCTAAGGAAGGGAGACATTAGAGGAGCTTGTGGGGTTGGTGAGGGGTTGGGGAGAAGGCTGGCAAGGAGATGTGGCTGTAGCCCAGGAATAGTGAGGGAGGCAGACAGTTTTGTTAGGATATCTCGGCTGAGCAGAGGGAATGGACAAGTGGGGATGACTAGGAAGGAGTGCAAAAAGGAGTGCTGACCTAGTTGACACCACACCATTGGAATCTGGAGAGGTCTGGAGGCTTTGCCGTCAATTCCCACAACAGCAGTCATGGAGGCTAAGGAGACAGGTCCTTGAAAGGAGGGAAGGGTGGAGTGGGTGGCCCCCATATCAATCAAAAAGGGGATGGACTTACTCTCCACCTTAAGAGTTACCTGAGGTCCATGATGGTCCGGGGGCCTTTGAGGTGTTCGGACAGTGTCATTCCTCAGCCACCAAGCCGATGACATCAGGGAAGGAGTCAGCCAGGGGGCTGTGGGGTTGAGCTCCAGGAGCTCTAGGGATGGCAGCTTGAGTTGGACAGTCTGACTTCCAGTGAGGGCCAGCACAAACAGGGCATGACTTAGGAGGTATCCCAGGCTGCAGGCATTCCTTGTCCCAGTGGCCATTTTTATGGCACTTGAAGCATGGCCCTGGAGGGGCTGCTGGGCGCTGCGATCTGGACGCCTTGAAATCCCTACGGGCCATTGGCGTGGTTGGGGTTCATCTAACAGCGGAGGCAAGCATCTGTAATTCAGAAATACGCTGCCACCGGATAGCCTCTTCCCTGTTACTGAACACCTTAAAGGCAAGGTTAATTAAATCCTGTTGTGGGATTTGAGGGCCAGATTCTAATTTTTGAAGTTTTTTTTTAACATCGGGAGCTGACTGGGTAATAAAATGCACATTAAGAATAAGTTGGCCTTCTGGCCCTTCAGGGTCTAAAGCTGTATACCGTCTGAGAGTGGCAGTCAGACAGGCCATAAACTGGGCTGGATTTTCGTCCTTGCCATGAGTGGTTTAACTTATCATAATGACTGCCTTATATGCAGCTTTTTGGAGTCCCTCTACTAAGCAAGTGATCATATAATCTCACCTGGCCATACCAGGAGATCCTGTTTGATAGTTCCACTGGGGCTCTTCACGGGGGACCTCCCTGGCATCTTCCTGGAGACCTAGTTCAAGGCGCCAGTGGTCATCTGCATAGGACTGAACTAGGGCCCAAACTCGCTCCCTTCGGGAGTGAGTGTAGAAGTGAGGATGACATTTAAGTCACTCCAGGTGAGGTTACAAGACTGAGTTAAATATTGAAATTCCTAGATATATTTAGTGGAGTCTGATGGAAAAGAACCTAAACACTGGCTGACCTGAGACAGGTCAGACAGGGAGAAAGAAACATGAACTCAGACTATTCCTTCAGCTCCAGCCACCTCTCAAAAGGGAAAGAGAGGGGTGGGAGGAGGGGGATTAGAAGTGGGACCAAATTGTAAGCCAGATCGGGTATGGGGCAGAGTGGGGACAGAAGGGATATAGGGAGGCGCAGTATGGGTAGAAGGGGGACTGGGGTCTGGAGAAGGGTTGGGACCGGAGTTGGACGGGCAGGAAGGAGAAATATCGGAAGGGTTTGTGGACAGGGAGGACTCGCTGTCGCCAGAGGGTGGTAGGGGAGCAGACAGGAAGGACAGAAGGAGAATTTGAGATGAATCCCATTGGGAACAAGAGCTGGGGAGGGACAGAAGTATAAAACATGCCTGGATGTATGGAACCTCAAACCATTTGCCCATTTTGTGACAAAAGTTGTCTAAGTCCTGCAAAATAGAGAAATTGAAAGTGCCGTTTTCCAGCCACTGAGAGCCACTGTCTAATTTATATTGGGGCCACGTCATATTACAGAAGAAAATGAGATGTTTAGGTTCCAGATCAGGTGAAAGACACAGGGGTTTTAGATTCTTAAGGACACAGGCCAAGGGAGGAGGAGGAGGAATGGAGGGCAGAAGGTTGCCCATGATGGACAGTGGAGGACTAAAGAAACAGAGAGACAGAGAGAGAGAAATTAGGAGGAGAGCAACCACAAGGACCTTCAGCAGGTGTCCCCAACTGGAGTCCTGAATTGTGCAGTGGATGAGTGACCAAGACGCACGTCCCTGTGGTTGACCACTCACCTAGGGAAGACTATCTTCCCGGAGATAATCCATGACCAATGTTAGATTTAGGAAACACAGACAGCGAGTGTCCTCTGCTCTCTCTTTAAGAAAAGGAAAGTTTGAGAAAGGACGGAGGTCTCTTACCGATTCGAAGGCAGAGGCGGGGCTTTTACAGAGCCAGTCCAAGGTACCGAGGTCACGACTGGGTCTCTTCAAGAAGTCAGGGGATGGGGTTAGGGGACACGACTCCCAAAGGAGTTCCCCATCCCAGGTTTCGGCATCAAATGTGTGTTACAGCGCAGTCTGGATTGAAGAGACGACCCAAGCAGGCTTTATGTGAGCTCGCGCCCAAGTGAATAAACAGCCTCACTGCTCACACAAAGCCTGCCTGGGTCATCTCTTCAATCCAGACTACAACTTAACACAAAGTGAGGTTCCTCTTTCATTTCTGCTGCTCTCTTATCTTCTAGCCATTGAATGGGAGATCTATACTGGAATATGCCTGACAATTTCCACCAAAACATTTTGATGAACAATTGGAATAGGACTTTGTTAATATAGTGGAATATATTTGAGCTTGCATCATGGCTAACTGAAGAGCTATTACGGTTTTTGAGTGGCCACATCACCCTTGTTTATTTGTCTTGTAATAGCAGCATTCCAATTTAGTGAAACAAAAGATACTAAAATCATGCTTCCCTAATATTATCTCTACTGAATAAATCAGTAAGCATATCATATCCACTGTAATAATTTGGTAGTAAATTTTCTTTCATATTGGATAAAATATCTAAGCATAAATAATTTTAATGTACTAGTCATACTATACATAGGATTTTAAAATATTGTATGTAACCATAATTAAAACACTTTATATTTCAAAAGTATGAATAACAATATTAAAATGACTAAGGGATTCACTCAAAATAAATAAATTCATTCAAAATAAATAAATATTGAATATTTATTTTGAAATATTCATTCAAAATAAATATTCAATATTAAAATGACTAAGGGATTCATTCAAAATAAATACTAGTGTAGAAAATACTGTTTAATTGATATGAATGCAGTTTGTCTACAAATGCTACACCTAACTAGGCTAATTGTTCTAAAGTAATAAATAGAAACCAAACAACAACTACATACTCCACTGTTCAGTTCATACACTGAACCTCGCTTTTGCAATGGAAGTATTTCAGTCTGCAAATAATAGATAATTACCTTGGATAATCTGTTTTCTGTCAAAGGAATTTACTCAGCATTTTTTAGTCTTCATCATTCTGTATTGCTAAATTTAATACTATCTTTGTGCTCAACTTTTGTGTGCTCTTAAAATGAGCTTTGATTTAAACAAATCTGTGTCTACTTTAAAAGATTAAAAATTTTACAAAAAATTGGCCAAAGCAAAAACAAAGCAATAAATCTGAGGTCTTAGAGACAATCCCAAATCAAGAACAATGACCAAAAATTTATTTAGCTATTAACATAATTTACGTATCTTTCAAAACAACAAAGACAAAAATCTACATAAAATTTAAATCCTTTAAGAAAAAAGAGATTAGCAAAATATTCTCCGTTATTTTCACATGGGAGAATAAAGCCTCTTATTTTTAATTTTCTCCTACAACAGACAGGTCTCTGGACATGTTTTTGAATTCTTGGACAATTTTTTTTGTTTTTTTGGAGACGGAGTCTCGCTCTGTCGCCCAGGCTGGAGTGCAGTGGTGCGATCTCGGCTCACTGCAAGCTCCTCCTCCCGGGTTCACACCATTCTCCTGCCTCAGCCTCCCAAGCAGCTGGGACTACAGGTGCCCGCCACCACACCCGGCTAATTTTTTGTATTTTTAGTAGAGATGGGGTTTCACTGTGTTAGCCAGGACGGTCTTGATCTCCTGACCTCATGATCCACCTGCCTCAGCCTCCCAAAGTGCTTGGGATTACAGGCATGAGCCACCATGCCCAGCTAAACTCTTGGACATCTTAATTTTGCACACTGTGTGCAACTGAAAGAATGTTAACAGAAAAAAAAAAAAAAAAAAACCGGAGAGAGAAAGGTGTTATAAAAAATCCAGCGAGGTGCGGTTGCTCATGCCTGTAAAACCAGCACTTTGGGAGGCCAACGTGGGTGGATCACCTAAGGTCACAAGTTCGAGACCAGACTGACCAATATGGCAAAACCCCGTCTCTACTAAAAATACAAAACTTTGCCAGGCATGGTGATGCATGCCTGTAATCCCAGCTACTTGGGAGGCTGAGGCAGGCGAATGGCTTGAACCTGGGAGGCAGAGGTTGCAGTGAGCCAAAATCATGCCACGGCACTCCAGCCTGGGCAACAAAAGTGAAACTCCACCTCAAAAAAAAAAAAAAAAAAAAAAAATCTATGGGTTTGTTAATCAAGAAAAATGACAAGAGAAATCTCAATCATTTTAGGAGGTTTTTTTGCCAAAGTTAAGGATATGTGCCCTGGAGACAAGTCTATGTCTTTCTTCCAAGATGATTTTGAGGGCTTCAAGTTTAAAGGGAAAAGGGTGGGATACTGGTAAGTACACAATTTTCATGTAAGAAGAGGATAGAAAAATACAGTCATTCATGCCTTTGTCTGGCTCAGTGAATCTGCATTTTTTTTTTTAAACATCAGATGACATAGACAAATAGGGCAGAAGAAAAATGCAGGGAACCTGAATTTTTACATAAGATAACACAGACAAAATGGGGCAGAGGAACAGATAGGCATTTGAGTCTGATGGAAAGGGAAGTGACTGAACCTATAAACTATCAATTTACATTTCTATGATAAAATTTTAACAGAAACACTTTGGGGTAAAGATCTGCAGCTCACTAGGAATTTTATTGTGGACGCATATCGGGGGAGGTGTGCAGCTTTTCATCTTGTAGCCATCTTATTTAGGAACCAAAAGGGAAAGGCAGGTTTGTGTGACCCAGTTCTCAGATTAACTTTTCTGTTTGGCTTACTGAGTTTGGAGTCCCAAGATTTAATTTGCTTTCACATGTGCACATGAATAAAGCAATTTCTTAAAGATGTATAGAGAGACTTAGATTCTGACACAATAATAGTGGGAGACTGCAACACCCCACAGACACTAATAAATCATTGAGGCAGAAAATTAACAAAGATATCAGGACCTAAATGCAACACTTGACCAAATAGTCCTAATAGGCAGCTACAGAATTCTTCATCTACAAATAACATAATATGCATTTTTCTCATCACCACATGGCACATACTCTAAAACTGACCGATTTTTAATCAGAATAAAACAATTCTCAGCAAATCCAAACATCCCATAATTATACCAACCACACACTCAGATCACAGCCTGATGAAAATACAATGGAATACAAAGAAAACCACTTGAAACCATACAATTACATACAAATTAAAAAACCTGGGCTGGGCATGGTGGCTCACGCCTGTAATCCAGCACTTTGGGAGGCAGAGGCAGGCAGATCACTTGAGGTCAGGAGTTTGAGACCAGCCTGACCAACATGGTGAAACCCCACCTCTATTAAAAACAAAAAAATTAGCCAGGCATGGTGGTGGGAGGCTGAGGCAGAGAATCATTTGAGCCTGGGAGGCAGAGGTTGCAGTGAGTCGAGATCATGCCACTGCACTCCAGCCTGGGTGACAGAGTGAGACTCTGTCTCAAAGAACAAACAAACACCTGCACCTGAATGACTTTTGGGTAAATAATAAAATTAAGGGAGAAATCAAGAAGTTCTTAGGAACAAATGAGAACAAAGTACTGCAACACAGCTGACCTAGTGTTAAGAGGGAAATTTACAGCACCAAATGTTCACATTAAAAAGTTAAAAAGATCTCAATTTAACAAACTGACATTATAAATAAAAGAATGAGAGCAGCAAGAGGAAACCAACTTCTAAACTAGCAGAGGGCAAGAAATAACCAAAATCACATCTGTACCAAAGGAAATTTAGACATGAAAAACTATACAAAAGATCAAGAAACCTAGGAGTTAAATCTTTGAAAAAATTAATGAGTTAAATAAACCACTAGTTAGATTCATGAAGACAAGATCTAAATAAACACAATTAGAAATGACAAAAGAGGCATTACCACTGACCCCACAAAAATACAAATAACTGTTGAAGTCTGCTATGAACACCTCTATGCACACAAACTAGAAAATCTAAAAGAAATGGATCAATTCCTGAACAAATACATCCTCCCAAGACTGAGCAAACATAGAAATTGAATCCCTGAATAGACCAATAACAAGCTCCAAAACTGAATTACTAATAAATAGCCAAGCAACCGAAAAAAGACCGGGACCAGAGAGATTTACAGCTGAATTTTACCAGATGTACAAAGAAGAGCTGGTACCATTTCTCCTAAAACTATTCCAAAAAATTGAGAAGGCACTCTTCCCATCCCACTATATAAGAATAGTATCATATGATACCAAAACCTGACAGAGACATAACCAAAAAAGAAAATTTCAGGTCAATATCCTTGATGACCATTTATGCAAAAATCATCAGCAAAATACCGGGAAATTGAATCCAGCTAATCATAAAAGCTAATCCACTATGATCAAGTAGACTTTATCCCTGGCATATGAGGTTAGTTCAACATACACAAATCAATAAATGTGATTCATCACATAAACAGAAATACAGACAAAAACCACAAGATTATCTCAATAGATGCAGAAGAAGCTTTCAATAAAATTTAACATCCTTCGCATTAAAATAATTAAAGGCCCTCAACAAAGTAGGCATTGAAGGTACATACTTCAAAATAATGAGTTATCTGTGAGGAACCCACAACCAACATACGGGATGGACAAAGCTGGAAGCATTTCTCCATGAAAACTGGCACAAGACAAGGATGCTTTCTCTCACCACTCCTGTTCAACATAGAACTGGTAGTCCTCACTAGAGCAATGAGGCAAAAGACAAAAATAAAAGGCATCCAAATAGGAACTAAACAAGTCAAACTATCCCTGTTTGCAGACAACACATCAAGAAAAGCCTATAGTCCCCACAGAAAAGCTCCATAAACTGAAAAGTAACTGAAGCAAAATTTCAGAATACAAAATAAATGCACAAAAATAAGTAGCATCCCTCTACATCAACAACATCCAAGCCGAAAACCAAATCAAAAACACAATCTCATTCACAATTGCTACAAAAGAATAAAATATTTAGGAATACAGCTAACCAGGGAGGTGAAAGATCTCTACAATAACAATCAAAAACACTGCTTAAAGAAGTTAGATATGACACAAATAAATGGAAAGTCATTTTATGCTCATGGATAGAAAAGATCAAAATTATTAAAATGGCCATACTGCCCAAAGAAATGTACAGATCTAATATTACTCCCATCAAACTACCAAAAACATTCTTAGCAGAACTTTAAAAAAAAAAAAAAAAAAGATTTTAAAATTTATATGGAACAACAAAGAGCTCGAATAGCCAAGGCAATTCTAAGCAAAAAGAACAAAGCTGGAGGCATTGCATTACCTGAATTCAAACTATACTTCAGGGCTACAGTAACCAAAGAAGCATGGTACTGGTTAAAAAAAAAAAAAAAAAAAAAGACAAACAACAACAACAACAACAAAAACCAGACCAATAGACCAGGGCAACAGAATAGAGCCCAGAAATAATGCCACACACCTACAGCCATTTGGTCTTTTGACAAAGCTGACAAGAGGAATGCAGGAAGAATTCCGTATTTAATAAATGATGCTAGAATAACTAGCTAACACTATATAGAACATTGAAAGTGGATACCCTTCCTACACCATATATAAAAATCAACTCAAGATGAGTTACAGATTTAAATGTAAAACTTAAAATTATAAAATACCCTGAAAGATAACCTAGGAAATACCATTCTAACATACAAACTGACAGAGATTTCATGATGAAGATGTCAAAAGCAATTGCAACAAAAGCTAAAATTGACAAATAGGACCTAATTAAACTAGCTATTTCACAGCAGTGGAAACTATCAACAGACAACCTACAGAATAAAATAAAATATTTGCAAACTATGCTTCTGACAAAGGTCTAATATCCAGTATCTATAAGAAATTTAAATAAATTTATAAGAAAAACACAACCTTATTAAAAAGTAGGCAAAAAAATATGAACAGACACTTTTCAAAAGAAGACATACATGTGGCTAAAAAGCAAATTTAAAAAATGCTCGGTCAGGCGTGGTGGCTCATGCCTGTAATCCCAGCACTTTGGGAGGCCAAGGCGGGCAGATCACGAGGTCAGGAGTTCGAGACCAGCCTGACTAAGATGGTGAAACCCTGTCTCTCCTAAAAATACAAAAATTAGCCAGGCACGGTGGCAGGCACCTGTAATCCCAGCTACTCGGGAGGCTGAGGCAGGAGAATCACTTGAACTCAGGCAGGAGAGGTTGCAGTGAGCCGAGATCATGCCACTGCACTCCAGCCTGGGTGACAAAGTGAGACTCCATCTCAAATAAATAAATAAATACTCATCACTGGGCCGGGCGCGGTGGCTCAAGCCTGTAATCCCAGCACTTTGGGAGGCCGAGACGGGTGGATCACGAGGTCAGGAGATCGAGACCATCCTGGCTAACCCGGTGAAACCCCGTCTCTACTAAAAAATACAAAAAACTAGCCGGGCGAGGTGGCAGGCGCCTGTAGTCCCAGCTACTTGGGAGGCTGAGGCAGGAGAATGGCGTGAACCCGGGAGGCGGAGCTTGCAGTGAGCTGAGATCCGGCCACTGCACTCCAGCCTGGGCGACAGAGCGAGACTCCGTCTCAAAAAATAAATAAATAAATAAATAAATAAATAAATAAATAAATACTCATCACTAATCATTAGAGAAATGCAGAGAAAAACTGCAATGAGATACCATCTCACACCAGTCAGAATGGCTATTGTTAATAAGAGATGCTGGCAAGGTTGAAGAGAAAAGGGAATGCTTATACACTGCCTGTGGGAGCGTAAATTAGTTCAACCATTGTGAAAAGCAGTGTGGTGATTCCTCACAGAACTAGAAACAGAATTATCATTTGACCCAGATACCTCATAATTGGGTTTATACCCAAAGAAATATAAATTATTCTGTCATAGAGACACGTGCACATGCATGTTCACTGCAGCACTATTCACACAGCAAAGACATGGAATCAACCTAAATACCTATTAATGGTAGACTGGATAAAGAAAATATGGTATGGTAGGACATGGTGACTCACACATGTAACCACAGCACTTTCATAAGCTGAGGCATGTGGATTTCCGGAACTCAAAAGTTCAAAACCAGACTGAGCAATGTGAAAGAACCACGTCTTTACAAAAAACACAAAAAGAAAAATTAGCCGGGCATAACGGTACACACCTGTCGGTACACACTTGGGGGCTGAGGTAGGACTGCTTGAGCCAGGGAGGCTGAGGCTGCAGAGAACCAAGATCACACCACTGCACTTCAGCCTGTGCGACAGGATGAGACCCTGTCTCCAAAAATAATTATAATAAAAATAAAATACAACAAAATATTTAATACAAACAAAATATGATACATCAACATCATGGAATACCATGTGGTGATAAAAAAGAACAAGAGCATGTCCTTCGCAGCAACATGGATAGAGCTGGAGACCATTAGCCTTAGAAAACTAATGCAGAAACAGAAACCCAAATATATTTTCTCATGTATAAGAGCTAAATAATAAGAACATACGGACACAAAGAGGGGCACAACAGAGGCCTAGTTGAGGGTGGAAGGTGAAAGAACAAAAAGGGTCAAAAAAATACTTGTTTGGTGCTATGCTTAGTATTTCAGCGATAAAACAATCTGCATACCAAACCCCCACGACACAATTTTAGCTATATAACAAACCTGCATGTGTACCCCAAAACAGAAATAAAAGTTAAAAGGAAAAAAATCCATTGGTGTGAGAGAATGCAATGTAGGTGGGAGGACTGGTTTGTGCTACAGACAGTGGCCCAGATGGAGCTGTCTTCTGATTTATCTGTGTCCATGCAAGCAGATGAGATTATGAACAGGTGGTCCAGAACCCTTGGTTGGTAGAGAGAGCAGTTTGCTCTGCAGATTCAGTGTCTGGGAATAGCAATATGCCAGACTTGTAGACACTTTTGTGGGTTTTTGGCAAAAAACACTAGAATAAAAAAATGCTGTAGTGAAATACCTGAGGGTGGTGCCTAGTCCTGAGAGGGGGGTGGACACATCAATGTCTAGTGGGTATGTTTGTGAGTGGGTGGAAATTCTGGGATGGCAGCTGCAAGAAAAGTGGGTCTATAATCAGAGCACCTTTCCTCTAAGTTTTCAGTCCTCTCTCACCATGGCAGGAGACCTGGAATCACAGGACAATGGGCAGTGTGACAGTCTGTGTGCAGGAAAGTAGAGCATCCCATTCCCAGACACCCAGAGTTCCACTCCAGGCCAGGCCTGTTTGATATCTTTCTTCTGGCACCAAATCTGTAAAGTTTGCTTAATATCAAGCAATTCTCCAAAACTAACACATTGTTTAACATTTGAATTCCGACCCCAGAGTCAGCAGACCCTGATTCAGGGCTCAGTCCCACAACACTGTCCTCACTGCAGATGCCAAACACCATATGGGCCAATCTGTGCTTCTAAAACTACTGTTTGAAAATTTAGAACACCCATAAACTCCCTCCAGTTCAATAATTTGATAGAGCTACTCAAAGAACTCAGCAAACACTGTAGTTATGTTGACCAGTTTATTATACAAGATACAACCCAGGAAAATTTAAATGGAAAAAATGTACAGGACAAAGAAAAGAGGTAGAGAAAGATGAAGCACATAGATAATCCTGGTAAATAGCTGTGATTAATAAAATTCCCCATCCTTTGTGTTCTCCAGGAACAGTTTATGAAAAGAAACACCCTTCCCATTATGACTTCGATGGTGCTCTTTTTCTTAACTATTTAATAACCAAACACTCACTCTGCGTATTTTGTTCTTTTTCATATTAAAAATTAGCTGAATTTTTCTTCAGTGGTCAAAATAAAATTCTTCTTAATCAAACTTCACTTAAGTTTATCTCCTTTCCACAGGCTCCTGAACTTTGAGCTACCCTCAGTCTGAGCCAACATACAACCCCATTTTTTGTCCCTCCTAAAAACTTGATGACTTCAGGATAAAACATTTTCTAATCTAGTATATGATTTTTTCACCTTTCATTTGCCATTCCCCTGTGATCTTCTTTCTAAACTTCTTTGCTCCTCCCTAAGAAAAAAAGTCTTCGTCTGCATAAACTTTGCAATTCTTAAAGATCTTATAGTTGGTACTTCCTTCTGTTGCAATACTCCTTTAAAATTCAAATTTTTTTTAGAGAAACCTCATTCTGTTTTTACAAAGTAAAAAAAAAAAGTAAAATACTGCCTCAAAACGATAACAACTTCATCTTTAGTAAGACTCTCCCATTCCTCTTCCATCTTAATGTTAACTGCATCTGCCTGTGGGTCCCCCGATGTCCAGGGCTCTGTAGCTTCTCTCAGAATAAAGGCTTCTTTCATGGCTGGGGTGAGCAGGGGAGGCTTCCAAGAAAGAACTAACTGGGCTTTTAATAACCTCCCTTCCCTTTGCAGGCTCAATATTAGCCTTAGCTTGGAATCACTGGGCACAAGCTTTAATTTCCATGTCAAGGTTATTCACTTGGGTTTTGAAACAGCTTTAAAAATTCAGCAAAATTATGCACAGTATTTATATATGGGAAGGAATTTATTATTATTATTATTTTGAGACAGAATCTTGCTCTGTTGCCCAGCCTGGAGTGCAGTGGTACACTCTTGGCTCACTGCAACCTCTGCCTCCCAGGTTCAAACGATTCTCCTGCCTCAGGCTAACGAGTAGCTAAGACTACAGGTGCCCTTCACCCATGACTGACTAACTTTTCAGTAGAGACGGGGCTTCACCATGTTGGCCAGTCTGGTCTTGAACTCCTGACCTCAGGTGATCTGCCCACCTCAGTTTCTCAAAGTGCTGGGATTACAGGCATGAGCCACTGCACCCAGCCAAGGGAAGGAAATTTTTTTTTTTTTTTTTTTTGAGACGGAGTCTCACTGTGTCGCCCAGGCTGGAGTGCAGTGGCCGGATCTCAGCTCACTGCAAGCTCTGCCTCCCGGGTTCAGGCCATTCTCCTGCCTCAGCCTCCCGTGTAGCTGGGACCATAGGCGCCCGCCACCACGCCTGGCTAATTTTTTTTTGTATTTTTAGTAGAGATGGGGTTTCGCCATGTTAGCCAGGATGGTCTCGATCTCCTGACCTCGTGATCCACCCGTCTCGGCCTCCCAAAGTGCTGGTATTACAGGCATGAGCCACTGCGCCCGGCCAAGGGAAGGAAATTTTAAGGTGCTTACATTTCATACCTCAATAAGAAATGCAAAAGTATTTATTCCTTTCAGATGATAAATGTATTATTTTATGATTTTCATTAAAAATTATGTAGTAATCAATTGGTCATATGGGAACACTTCTAGGAGGTACCAACTTTCATCTTATAAAATTTAGCATTAACCGGCTGGGTGCAGTGGCTCATGCCTGTAATCCCAACACTTTGGGAGACCAACACGGGCAGATCACTTGACGTCAGGAGTTCAAGGCCAGCCTGCCCAATATGGTGAAACCCTGTGTCTAATAAAACTACAAAAATTACCCGGGCATGGTGGCACATGCCGGTAATCCCAGCTACTTGGGAGGCTGAGGTAGGAGAATTGCTTGAGCCGGGAAGGCAGAAGTTGCAGTGAGCCGAGATCGCACCACTGCCCTTCAGCCTGGGCGACAGAGCAAGACTCTGTCTCAAAAATAAAATAAAATAAAAATGTAGCATTATCCTTACAAACCAAGATGACAGGATATAGCACAGAGGTATTCACTGTAACAAACATACCCTGCAAAAAGAGGAACGGCTGTTTTCATAAATCTATGTAATTCATCAATTATCTACCACATTTTCTTGTAAAAATGTATTCATTTTCTACAGCCAAAATGGAAGAGAGGTTTTTTTCCTTTTTGTTTCCCTGGTAGCACTCTAAAAACTAAGCCTTGGAATACTGTTGGACATCACACAGGCATAAAAAACACACCTGAGAAAATTCCTAAACTAAGTCTGGGAAAGAAAAAGGTAAATTAGAATTCTTAATAAATGGAATATATGATTAGATATTATTTTTTTCTGAAACTCACCTCTTTTATGCTCTTTGTAAATATTTTCTTACCTTTTAAATCCTACTAATAAAATGCAAGTTACAGTTATAAACTGAAATCAAAATAAGTGAACAAATCTTTTCAAGGTGACAAACCCAGGGAGTGGCGGTGCTGATTAAAAAACAGATGTGTCTGACTCATGTGTCAAGTCAGGCCACCCAATCACTAGAGAGATTCTCCCACCCCATCCTGCTCACTTAAGTGCTCAGTGACCACCATGCATTTCACTTTGCAAGTTCTTGTACCATCTCACTGGAGTCAAGTTTGAATTTTTTTTTTTTTTTTGTCTTCTGGGATACCATTTTTTGTTTCACAAATCTTAAGAGAATCCAGGGGGCAGAAATTATTTCTGTGTTTTCCTCTCAATACCAGCATCTGATTGGCTGACCAGCAATATGCCTCAGAAATGGAAGCTGGGTTGAGCCAACACAATCTTAATGCCTCAAAGAGTTGGCTTTCCAAAGGAAGGAGATTCCTCTCAGCCCCGGGGCATCCACCTGCTCCCTTGAGAGGCTACACTCCAACCTCAGATTGTCCTATGTCTCCCATTCCCAGATACCCAGAGTACCATTCCAGGCCAGGAGCTGAAATTTACCAGAGATTCTAGCATACACAGCCACAGTAGATATCTTGATTTATCCACAGTACTGAAATCCAGGGCCAGGAGAAAACTGAAAGGTGGCTGAGGACACATCACCCCATAAAGTTTCCAAAGGGAACCCCTGACCCAAAAACATTCTGATAAGATCTCTGTGCCTAGGGACGACAAAAGGAAAATAGGCACAGACTTTTTTTTAACAATACAGTGTCAGGGGATTATTTTTTGTTTTCTTCTCATTGGAAATATTTTCAAACAGCAAATAATTTTTTTAAAGTGTCACCCAATAATTTGTCAACAATGATTAATTAAAATACAGTATCTAAAATGTACACTAAAGGACAAATAGTTGATAATGTGAATTAGGGAGTGGAAGTTGGCATTTGGGAATGTCAGAAGAAACTGGAAATTTAGCATTTCACTGCAAGTCAGTTAGACTAAAAGAATGGGGAATAAGGAGTAGTCTTGAGACCCCGCTTGAGACACATGTGAAAGTTGCAGGGGAAAATCTGTCCCCTGTGGAGTGTGAAAATAATTAAATGGCAGACAATTAGACTGAGGTGGCTCTAGTCCCAGGGTTTTTACTTTTAAAAAAGTCTAACTCAGATGCATTTTTTTGTAAATTACTACATTGGGGAAAACAAAATTTAGGCTTAATCAACCATAAACTGCCAATTAAGCTCTGATTACGTGACCAGAAAATTTCCACCTTGATCTAAAACTAAGAAACTACATAACTCTCCCTAACCAATTATTGAATTTGCTTTCCTTTATCATGCACCTTATAGTAGTATTTTCTTAAGTCCCTCCCATGGAAAACAAATTACAAACCACAGCTGGGTGTTCTACAATTCTTGAATTACTCTTTGATTAAATTCTTCAATATTTTTGCGGTGACTTCCACAGATTTTTAAGAGAAAAAAGATGGACTAGGAACTCCACAGACTAAAGCTTTTAAACATTCATGAACCCCGCATCCCGACTCAGGATTCTCTCCTGATGACCCCCCCGGCATCCCTGCACAATCGGGTAGAGATGCGGCGCTGCGGGTGCTGAGCTGCCCAGAGAGGGCTCCAGGCCAGGGCACAGTCACTGCGCAGGGAGAAAACAGAACGCCCAAGGCCCCGGCTGTCAGCCCAGCCGCCATCTTACGGCTGAAGGGGACTAAGGACCGAGCTGCGCCAAAGAGAACTCCGGGCCGCGGGAGACTGAGGGCCAAGCTGCGCCAAGAACTCGGGGCCGCGGATTTTGGAGGCCCGAGTCCAGCCACAGCCACTTCCGACCGGTTCCAACCAGCCCCTCCCCCTCTCTCGGGATGTCGGATCCAGCACTCTCACCATCTCTGGGTTTCCAGGGGGTCCCGGCGTCTTAGCTGTGGATCTCCCAATATCTGCAGGTCACAGGGACACTGAGGCTGGGCCTCTAGGAGCAGAGGACACTGAGCAGTGAAGAGAAAACCAGGGGCTCCGGCTGCAGCCAGAGACAAAGGCCCCGCCAAATCCCGGAAGCCGTCCTGTCCACTCCAGTTGCGTGCCTGATTGGACGGTTCCCAGCCCAGCGATGCTGATTGGATAACGTTTGCTGCTCCGCTCCCTCAGTAGTGACAGAAGATATGCTCAGATGCTGGGCTGGAAGAAGATAAAGTGAAACCTAAGCTGCAGCCTTTTCAGGCAGGGCTTCCTCCCTGAGTTGAGCCAGGTCCACCAGAAGGCATTTGCATTTAATCTGCGTATAAAGTCATATGCATTTATGAATAATGTATTATGTGGCTATTCACACATGAAAATAATGTAACAATTATTTTAAAATTCCAGATTTTATGTCCTTTCTGAATTCTGGTCCTTTGAGCAGGCCAATTGAGAGTTTAAAAAGGAGGCAATCCTCTGAAATAAAACGTGAGCCACATGTGTATTCTGAATTTCCTAGCAAACTTTAAGAAGGAAGAAGAAACAGGTGGAATTCATTCTAACCATTTAATTAACCCACTATATCAAAAATATTATATTAATATCTGAGCAATATGTAATTATTAATGAAGTGTATATATTTTTGGAACTAAATCTTTAACTCTGTATTTTACCTTTCTAGCACATCGCAGTTCAGACCAGCCACATTCTGGACGCCCAGTAGCCATACATGGCCAATAGCTGTCACATTGAAGTGCAGCTTCGACAACAGGGGGTTGAAGGGCCTGAACATTCCTTTTCTGCCAGAGGTGAGGGAAGATATTGGCCTCTCCCGACCAATATCTCTCTTTAGTTCTGAGGTGGAACAGACCGTGGCCATAAAAGGAGCAGAGGACAGCAGGTATAAAATAACCCAAGGCTGTTAAGAGTTAACGTAATTAATATGGATATAATTAAAACTACTAGATGTATGAAAAACAATTCTGCATAATATATAAACAAAGGCAAAATATGCTTTTAATGAAGAAAGTTAGAAACATTTTATCTAGTTTGAAATTACTTAATGATTGTTTCAAATTAAAAGAAAAAACCAAAAATATAATATAAAAAGTTGAAAAATTTATTATAACAGACTATAAAACATTTATGAAAATCTACAGTAGCCAAAAATGACACATTTGATGGATTTATTTATAAGGTTTTATTAAAATTAGCTTTAGTATTAATAATACACTAACACAAAAGTAAAAGTTGATTTTCTTTCGAACAAAAATTTTACATATCAATATGACATAGTAAAATATTTTTGTTCACCTTTTGAATAAAGTTTAAAATAAAGAAAGTAGAAAAGAGATAGAATTTTTCTCATGCTATCGTTCTCAGATTTTTTGACTGGAAAACTGAATTTCCTGTATCAAACAGTAAATGATTTTCTTTTTTAAATCTTTTAATTATCACTTTGGATAAATAAATGGCTATTATTTTATAGTGATCTGTGATCCTATATTTTAGTGAAGTGTTTTAACCCTATAACATATTTGACAGGCTTCCCAACATGAAATTTTGCTTAAAAAGTGTCTTTCTTTTAGACCCCGAACTTTTGGATGCTATAGAGTGTCAATGCAGCATGCAAAAGAGTGATAAACAGGCAGGGTGAGGTGGCTCATGCCTGTAATCCCAGCACTTTGGGAGGCCGAGGTGGGCAGATCACAAGGTCAAGAGATGGAGACCATCCTGGACAACATGATGAAACCCTGTCTCTACTAAAAATACAAAAATTAGCTGGGCATGGTGGTGAGTGCCTGTAATCTGAGCTACTCAGGAGCAAAACTTCGACTGAAAAAAAAAAAAAGTTAACTTACCTGGAAGCATTATCAAAATAAAAATAATGTTTGCCAGGCTTGGTAGCTTATGCCTGCAATTCCAGCATTTTGGGAGGCAGAGGCGGATGAATCACCTGAGGTCAGGAATTCAAGACCAGCCTTGCTGACAGGGCAAAACGCTGTCTCTACTAAAAATACAAAAATTAAGCCAGACGTGGTGGTTGGTGCCTGTAATCCCAGCAACTCAGGAGGCTGAGGCAGAAGAATCTCTTGATCCCAGGAGGCAGACGTTCCAGTGAGCCGAGATTGTGACATTACTCTCCAGTCTGGGTAACAGAGGGAGATTCCGTCTTTTAAAAAAAAAAAAGTGTGTGTATATATATATATATATGTGTGTGTGTGTGTGTATATATATGTGTGTGTATATATATATTTGACCTCCTTAACTTATATTTTAATAAATATGTTATTAATATTTATGTCAAAATTGTATGAAATTTCTAAAAATCAAATATATCTGAGTATATACTCATTCATAATTATGGTTATTATGATAAATTATTGTAGGCAACAGATATAATTAATTTCTTTTAATTTGTTTCTTTGCAAACATGTAAAGTCATTTCCACAGCTAATGGCTTAATTCTGATGTAGTTTCTAAAAACTTTAAAAGCATGAAAAATCCTAGAATACTGTGTCTTCAAGGAGGTTCATGAAAAGATGGAAAAGGCCCAGATGAGTTGAGTACAGATTTCTGATAACGTTAGAATTATATTGTTTGAATTAGGTAAAGATTGTGAGAATTCGGCCGGGCATGGTGGCTCACACCTGTAGTCCCAGCACCTTGGGAGGCCGAGGCAGGCAAATCACGAGGCCAGGAGTTCTAAACCAGCCTGGTCAACATGGTGAAACCCCGTCTCTACTGAAAATACAAAAAATTAGCTGGGCCTAGTGGTGGGCTCCTGTAATCCCAGCTACTCAGATGGCTGAGGCAGGAGAATTGCTTGAACCCAGGAGGCGGAGGTTGCAGTGAGCCGAGATGGCGCCTCTGCACTCCAGCCCAGGCGACAGAGTGAGACTCCATCTCAAAAAAAAAAAAACCTGTGAGAATTCTAATGAAGAGACTAACACACAAAACTGCTAATTTAGGGAAAACATAAATTAATTGAACATCAGGTAAATACTCTGCCACATTTTTATGCTAAATCAGCTAGCACTAAAATTTTTGTTTTTACATTAGTTTTTTTTAAATTGTACTTTAAGTTCTGGGGTACATGTGCAGAATGTGCAGCTTTGTTACATAGTTATGCACATGCTATAGTGGTTTGCTGCACCCATCAGCACATCACCTACTATCCATCCCCAGCCATCCACCCCAAAACAGGCCCCAGTGTGTGATTTTCCCCTCCTTGCGTCCATATGTTCTCATTGTTCAGCTCCCACTTATGAGTGAGAACATGCGATGTTTGGTTTTCTGTTATTTTGTTGTTTGCTGAGAATGATGGTTTCCAGCTTCATCCATGTCCCTGCAAAGGACATGAACTCATCCTTTTTTATGGCTGCATAGTATCGCATGGTGTGTAAGTGCCACATTTTCTTTATCCAGTCTATCATTGGCGGACATTTGGGTTGGTTCCAAGTCTTTGCTATTGTGAATAGCGCCGCAATAAACATACATGTGCATGTGTCTTTATAGTAGCATGATTTATAATCCTTTGTGTATATACCCAGTAATGGGATTGCTGGGTCAAATGTTATTTCTAGTTCTAGATCCTTGAGGAATCGCCACACTGTCTTCCACAATGGTTGAACTAATTTACACTCCCACCAGCAGTATAAAAGTGTTCCTATTTCTCCACATCCTCTTCAGCATCTGTTGTTTCCGACTTTTCAATGGTCACCATTCTAACTGGCATGAGATGGTATCTCATTGTGGTTTTGATTTGCATTTCTCTAATGACCAGTGATGATAAGCATTTTTTATATGTTTATTGGCCACATAAATGTCTTCTTTTGAGGATTGTCTGTTTATATCCTTCACCCACTTTTTGATGGGGTTGTTTTCTTCTTGTAAATTTGTTTCAGTTCTTTGTAGATTCTGGATATTTGCCCTTTGTCAGATGGATAGATTGCAAAAATTTTGTCCCATTCTGTAGGTTGCCTGTTCACTCTGATGATAGTTTATTTTGCTGTTTAGAAGCTCTTTAGTTTAATTAGATCCCATTAGTCTATTTTGACTTTTGTTATCATTGCTTTTGGTGTTTTAGACATGAAGTCCTTGCCTGTGCCTATGTCCTGAATGGTATTGCATAGGTTTTCTTCCAGGATTTTTATGGTTTTAGGTCTTACATTTAAGTCTTTAATCCATCTTGAGTTAATTTTTCTATAATGTATAAGGAGGGAGTCCAGTTTCAGTTTTCTGCATATGGCTAGTCAGTTTTCCCAGCACCATTTATTAAATAGGGAATCCTTTCCCCATTGCTTGTTTTTGTCAGGTTTGTCAAAGATCAGATGGTTGTAGATGTGTGGTGTTCTTTGTGAGGCTTCTGTTCTGTTACATTGGTCTATATATCTGTTTTGGTACCAGTACCATGCTGTTTTGGTTACTGTAGCCTTATAGCATAGTTTGAAATCAGGTAATGTGATGCCTCCAGCTTTGCTCTTTTTGCTTAGGATTGTCTTGGCTATGCAGGCTCTTTTCTGGTTCCATATGAAGTTTAAAGTAGTTTTTTCCAATTCTGTGAAGAAATTCAATGATAGCTTGATGAGGATGGCATTGAATCAATAAATTACTTCTTCACGATATTGCTTCTTCCTATCCATGAGCATGGAATGTTTTTCCATTTCTTTGTGTCCTCTCTTACTTCCTTGAGCAGTGGTTTGTTGTTCTTCTTGAAAGGGCCTTCACATCTTTTGTAAGTTGTATTCCCAGGTATTTTATTCTCTTAGTAGCAATTGTGAATGGGAGTTCACTCATGATTTGGCTCTCTGTCTGTTATTGTTGTATAGGAATGCTTGTGATTTTTGCACATTGATTTTGTATCCTGAGACTTTGCTGAAGTTGCTTATCAGCTTAAGGAGATTTGGGGCTGAGACAATGGGGTTTTCTAAATATACAATCATGTCATCTGCAAACAGAGACAATTTGACTTCCTCTTTTCCTAATTGAGTACCCTTTATTTCTTTCTTTTGCCTGATTGCCCTGGCCAGAACTTCCAATCCTATGTTGAATAGGAGTGGTGAGAGAGGGCATCTTTGTCTTGTGCCAGTTTTCAAAGGGAATGCTTCCAGTTTTTGCCCATTCAGTATGAGATTGGCTATGGATTTATCATAAATAGCTCTTATTATTTTAAGATACGTTTCATCAATACCTAGTTTATTGAGAGTTTTTAGCACGAAGGGGTGTTGAATTTTGTCGAAGGCCTTTTCTGCATCTATTGAGATAATCATGTGGTTTTTGTCATTGGTTCTGTTCACGTGATGGATTACATGTATTGATTTGCATATGTTGAACCAGCCTTGCATCCCAGGGATGAAGCTGACTTGATCATGGTCAATAAGCTTTTTGATATACTGCTGGATTCGGTTTGCAAGTATTTTATTGAGGATTTTTGCATCAATGTTCATCAGGGATATTGGCCTGAAATTTTCTTATATGGTTGTGTCTCTACCAGGCTATTATTGAATTATTGCCTCAATTTCAGATCTTGTTATTGGTCTACTCAGGGATTCAACCTCTTCCTGGTTTAAACTTGGGAGAGTGTATGTGTCCAGTAATTTATCTATTTCTTCTAGATTTTCTAGTTTATTTGTGTAAAGGTGTTTCTAGTATTCTCTGATGGTAGTTTGCATTTCTGTGGGATCAGTTGTGATATCCCCTTTATCATTTTTTATTTCATCTATTTGATTCTTCTCTCTTTTCTTTTTTATTAGTCTAGCTAGCAGTCTGTCTATTTTGTTGATCTTTCCAAAAAACCAGCTCCTGGATTCATTGATTTTTTGAAGGGTTTTTTGTGTCTCTATCTCCTTCAGTTCTGCTCTGATCTTAGTTATTTCTTGTCTTCTGCTAGCTTTAGAATTTGTTTGCCCTTGCTTCTCTAGTTCTTTTAATTGTGATATTAGGGTGTCAATTTTAGATCTTTCCTGCTTTCTTTTGTGGGCATTTGGTGCTATAAATTTCCCCCTACACACTGCTATAAATGTGTCCCAGAGATTCTGGTACATTGTGTCTTTATTCTCATTGGTTTCAAAGAACATCTTTATTTCTGCCTTTATTTTGTTATTTACCCAGTAGTCATTCAGGAGCAGGTTGTTCAGTTTCCATGTAGTTGTGCGGTTTTGAGTCAGTTTCTTAATCTTGAGTTCTAATTTGATTGCACTGTGGTCTGAGAGACTGTTATGATTTCCATTCTTTTGTATTTGCTGAGGAGTGTTTTACTTCCAATAATGTGGTTGATTTTAGAATAAGTGTGATGAGGTGCTGAGAAGAATATATATTCTGTTGATTTAGGGTGGAGAGTTCTGTAGATGTCTTTTAGGTCCACTTGGTCCAGAACTGAGTTCAAGGCCTGAATATCCTTGTTAATTTTCTGTCTCATTGATCTGTCTAATATTGACAGCGGAGTGTTAAAGTCTCCTACTATTATTGTGTGGGAGTCTAAATCTTTTTGTAGGTCTCTAAGAACTTGCTTTGTGAATCTAGGTGCTCCTCTATTGGGTGCATATATATTTAGGATAGTTAGCTCTTCTTGATGCATCGATCCCTTACCATTATGTAATGCCCTTCTTTGTCTCTTTTGATCTTTGTTGGTTTCCAGTCTGTTTTATCAGAGATTAGGATTGCAACTCCTGCTTTTCTTTGCTTTCCATTTGCTAGGTAAATATTCCTCCATCTCTTTATTTTGAGTCTATGTGTGTCTTTGCATGTGAGATAGGTCTCCTAAATACAGCACACTGATGGGTCTTGACTCTTTATCCAATTTGCCAGTCTGTGTCTTTTAATTGGGGCATTTAGCCCATTTACATTTAAGGTTAATATTGTTATATGTGAATTTGATCCTGTCATCATGATGCTAGCTGATTATTTTGCCCATTAGTAGGTGCAATTTCTTCATAGTGTTGATGGTCTTTACAATTTGGTATGTTTTTGCAGAGGCTGGTGCCAGTTGTTTCTTTCCATGTTTAGTGCTTCCTTCAGGAGCTCTCATAAGGGAGGCCTGGTGGTGACAAAATCTCTCAGCATTTGCTTGTCTGTATTTCTCCTTCACTTATGAAGCTTAGTTTGGCTGGATATGAAATTCTGGGTTGAAATTTCTTTTCTTTAAGAATGTTGAATATTGACCCCCTTTCTCTTTTGGCTTATAGGGTTTCTGCCAAGAGATCTGCTGTTAGTCTGATGGGCTTCCCTTTGTGGGTAACCCGACATCTCTCTCTGGCTGCCCTTAACATTTTTTCCTTCATTTCAACATTGGTGTATCTGACAATTATGTGTCTTCAGGTTGCTCTTCTCGAAGAGTGTCTTTGTGGTGTTTTCCATATTTCCTGAATTTAAATGTTCGCCTGTCTTGCTAGGTTGAGGAAGTTCTGGATAATCTCCTGAAAAGTGTTTTCCAACTTGGTTCCATTCTCCCCGTTGCTTTCAGGTACACCAATCAAATGTAGATTTGGTGTTTTCACATGGTCCCATATTTGTTGGAGGCATTGTTCACTCCTTTTTATTCTTTTTTCTCTAATCTTGTCTGCTTGTTTTATTTCAGTAAGTTGATCTTCAATCTCTGGTACCCTCTCTTCTGACTTATTGATTCAGCGATTGATACTTGTGTATGCTTCATGAAGTTCTTGTGCTGTGTTTTTCAGCTCCATCAGGTCATTTATGTTCTTCTCTAAACTGGTTATTCTAGTTAGCAAATTGTCTAACCTTTTTTCAAGGTTCTTAACTTCCTTGAATTGGGTTAGAACATGCTCCTTTAGCTCAAAGGAATTTGTTATTACCCACCTTCTGAAGCCTGCTTCTGTCAATTCATCAAACTCATTCTCTGTCCAGTTTTGTTCCCTTGCTGGCAAGCAGTTGTGATCCTTTGGAGGAGAAGAGGCATTGTGGTTTTTGGAATTTTCAGTCTTATTGCGCTGGTTTCTCCCCATCTTTGTGGATTTATCTACCTTTGGTCTTTGATGTTAGTGACCTTCGGATGGGGTCTCTGAGTGGGCGTGCTAATCCTTTCTGTTTGATAGTTTTCCTTCTAACAGTCAGGGCCCTCTGCTGCAAGTCTGCTGGAGTTTGCTGGAGGTCCACTCCAGACCCTGTTTGCCTGGGTTTCACCAGAGGAGGCTACAGAACAGCAAAGATTACTGCTTGTTTTTTCCTCTGGAAGCGCCAGAGGGGCACCTGCCAGATGCCAGCCAGAGCTCTCCTGTTTGAGGTGTCTGTCGGCCCTCACTGGGAGGTGTCTCCCAGTCAGGATACATGGTGGTCAGGGACCCACTTGAAGAGGCAGTCTGACCCTTAGCGGAGCTGAAACGCTGAGCTGGGAGGTCTGCTGCACTCTTCAAAGCCATCAGGCAGGAACGTTTAAGTCCGCTGAAGCTGCACTAAAATTTTTTAGATATGCCATTTGAATAAACTCTGTAGTCCAAGTCAAATTACCTATAAGAACCCCTCATTTATCTGTGCTATGCTCCTAATTTGGAGACACAAACTTGGTACTTAAGAGGACATAAATTTAATGTTAAGTGTGGACCCATGAAGAACCTAGACAGCCAATAGCCACTTGTTCATTCCTGAGTTCCTAAAGCTTCCATTATTAAAAAGCTGTGCATTCCATTATCACTATGGAAGAGATAAAATAATCTGCATAAAATAAAAATTAGGCCAGGTGCAGTGACTCCCGCCTGTATTCCCAGTACTTTGGGAGGCTGAGGCAGGTGGATCACTTGAGGTCGGGAGTCCGAGACCAGCCCGGCCAACATGGTGAAACCCCATCTCTACTAAAAATACAAAATTAGCCAGGTGTAGTGGCACATGCCTGTAATCCCAGTTATTCGGGAGGCTGAGGCAGAAGAATCGCTTGAACCCGGGAGGTGGATGTTACAGTGAGCCAAGATTCACTGTAACACACCGTTGCATTCCAGCCTGGGCAACAAGAGTGAAATTCCATCTCAAAAAAAAAAAAAAGGAAAAAAAAAAAAAGAAAATAGTCACATCATCTACATGTTGAGGCCACAGATATGTATATGTATTGATATGTATCAATAACCCTTGTTGGCAGAAACACATCACCTGTGTGCTGGTCTCTGTGATAAGTCCCTCTTTATCTGTGGGTATGGCCCAAGTAGAAAAAGCAAGCCAAATCACCTGGTGCAGGGCCCAGAGATATGTCACAATATCTTCTATAGGCACAGGTAACAGAGGAGAGTCACATCAAATAGTTGATGGACCCAGAGATATGTCACAATGCCCCTGTAATCCGGGTCCAGGTAAGAGACTCAAATCACCTTTGTTCTGGGCTCCACAATATGTCACAATGCTTTCTCCATAACTGTCATACAAAGAGGAGACCCCGGCTCTTACCTAACTCACGAAGCCTAGCTATGACAGTATCTCTTACATTGGCTGGTTTCTAGGAAGAGGGTCATCATCTCTCCTGTGAGCTGGACCAAGATATATATCATAATCCCGCCTATGGGTAGAGAGCAAGCAGGAGAGTCACATCACCTGGGTGCTGGGCAAGGGATATGTTAAAATCTTCCCTGAGGACAGGAACCAGGCAGGAGAGTCACATTACCTGGGTGCTCAGGGAGGGATCTTATTTGACAATCCACTCCTGAAAACAAGGCACAGAATGCATAGTCACATCACATGGGTTCTGGGCCCAGTAATATCTTACGATGCTCAGTATGAGCGATGACCTCTCAGGAGAGGCAGATTACGTTAATGGTGGACCAAGCGATATGTCACAATCTTCTTTGTGGGCAGGATGCAGGAAGAACAAAAGTCACACCTTCTAGGTGATGGATGCAGGGAGATGTAAACAGTCCCTCTGTGGGCAGGGCCAAGGTAGAAACCTCCAATTCTATAAATGTAGAGCCCAGTGATTTGTCACAATACTAAACACATGCAAAGCCTAGGCAAATAGGAGAGTCGTATCACTTAGCTGCTGGGTCAAGTAATATGTCCCATCCTCCCTTTTGGCATGGCCCAGGCAGCAGAAGAAAGTGACATCACCTATGTAATGAATAAAGAGATATGTCATAATACACCTGTGGACAGGGCCAAGGCAGGAGTCACATCACTTAGGTGTTGGTCCCAGCCATATGTCAAAATACACAAAGTATGCTGGACCCAGGTAGGAGAAGAGAGTCATGTCACCTAGGTTCTGTGCCCAGGCAGAGCCCAAGCAGTAGAAGAGAATTACATCACCTAGATACTGGGTCAAGAAATATGTCACGGTACTTTCTGAGGGAAACAGTGAGGCAGGAGATTCACATCACCTAGGTGAGGGGCCCAGAGATATATCACAATGACTTTTGTTAGTAGGACTCAGGAAAAAAAAAGTTATATAACATAGGTGCTGGGCCAAATGATATGTCACAGTTCTAACCATAGATAGATCCCAGTAAGAAGAGAGTCAAATCATCCATAAGATGGGCCCAAGGTAAGTCAAAATTACCTCTGTGGGCAGGGACCAAGCAGAAGAATCACATCACCTGCATACTGGTGATAAGTCACCTTATTTTGTAGGCATGGCCCAGGTAAGAGAAGAGAGTCACATCACCTAGGTTCTCAGCCCAAAAATATGTCACAATCTCTTTTATGAGCAAACTCAAGGTAAGAGAGGAGAATGACATCAAATAGTTGTGGACATGCCACAATGCCACCTGTGGGCAAGGTTTACATGGAGACTCACATCACCTTGGTGCTAGGTTCAGCAATATGTCACAATACCTTTTGAGGGCAGGGCTGAGCAAAATTCAGCTCTTTTTTTTTTTTTTGAGATAGAGTCTTGCTCTGTTGCCCAGGCTAAAGTGCAGTGGCGTGATCTCGGCTCATGCAAGCTCCACCTCCCAGGTTCAAGCAATTCTCCTGCCTCAGCCTCCCAAGTAGCTGAGATTGCAGGCACCTGCCACCATGCCTGGCTAATTTTTGTATTTTTGTAATTTGTAATTTTGTATTTTTAGTAGAGACAGGTTTTCACCACCTTGGCCAGGCTGGTCTCGAACTCCTGACCTCATGATCCACGCCCCCCCCCTTGGACTCCCAAAATGCTGGGATTACAGGCATGGGTCACCATGCCCAGCCAGTAATGTCAGCTTTTTGTTGGGCCTAGCAATATGACACAATCTCCTCTATTGGCAGGACCTAGGAAGACAAAAAGAGTCTCATCAACTAAGCACTGGGACCAGTGAAAGATCACAATCCCCTCTGCTATCAGGAAGAAGGCACAGAGACACAACACCTGGGTAATGGGTACAGAGATACATCACAATGCCCTCTGTAGGAAGAGGCCAGCAGCAACATAACACTAGTTATGGACCAAGCAGTATGTTACAATGGCCACAGTGGGCAGGGCATGGCAGAAAAGTCACATAACTTGGGTAAAGGGCCAAGTATATGTCACAACATTCTTCTGTGACCAGCACCAAGGCAGGAGAGGAGACTCAAATCCCCTGTGTGCAAAGCCCAGCAATGTTTCAAAATGCCTCCTGTGAGCAGCATCAATGCAGGAGAATAGTGTCACATTAAGTAGATGGCGGGTCCAGCCATATGTCACTATTCCATCTCCAGGCTGGGCCTAGGCAAAAGATTCAATCACTCAGGTGCTGAGCAGAGGTATATTTCACAATCACATCTGCAGGAAAGTCCAGGGATGAGACTAACAATTCTGCACATGTCCTGGTTGTAGGTGTGAGTATTAGCACCTTCTGTGCTTTTTGTCTAACTATATGAGATACAGTCTCATTGGTAAACTGTATCTGTGCATGAGAGCCTCAATCCTTTCTGCAGATTGTGTTGCTTTAGTGGAGTCACAGCCTCACAGGTGTGCTGAATTTGTTTCTGAGAGTACCAACTAACCTGGAGATCAGATCCAGGTATAAGAGGCAATTTTAAAACTTTTAACTGCTTAAGTGTCTGAAATTTAGAACCTCAATAGTGGGCTGTGTTCATGTGAAGGATGACAAGTTTTACTGTCAACTTAGTTTGCATACCAGTATCACAATCTCACCTGTGTGCTGGGCCTTGTTAGGACACTCTCTGTTCCACTCGAGGGCTTTATATAATATACGTGAGAGTCACAATAACAATATGCTCTGAAACATTCATGCTGGTACAGATCAATGATTGTACCTGTGGTCCTAAGCCCAGGTATGAGAGTCAACATCTTTTCAATTGGCTGGGTAAAAATAACAGTCATCACCTGCCCATAAGGTAAGTTTAGAAATGAGTCACCATTCAAACTGTGGCCAGATGTTAACAAATGACAATCACAATTCCAATTGTGAACTACATCTCCGTGTAAGATTCAGGACCTCACCAGTAGGATCTGTCCATGTTTGAGGGTGACAATCCTTATGGTTGGTGGTGTGTGCATACGAGAAACACAATCTCACCTGTGTGCTGGGCTCTGGCATGTCACGCTGTACCACCCAAGGACTTTATGTGATATGCAAAAGAGCAGTAGTCTTGAATAACCTTCATACAAAGAGAAGACCCAGGATCTTACCCATTTTTCTAAGCTAGCTATGAGTAACAGTATCTCTCCTATTGGCTGATTTGAGGTATGAGAGTCATCATTGTACTTGTGAACTGGCCCCAGATATATGTCACAATCCCACCTGTAGGAAGTGAGCAAATAAGAGTGTCACATTATTTGGGTGCTAGGCTAGGGATATGTCACTATCTCCCCTGAGGACAAGGACCAAACCCAGAAAACATCATCCGGGTTTTTGGCCAGGGATATTTTGCAATCCCCTCCTGAAAGCAGGACACGGGCCAGCAGTGTCACATCACCTGGGTGCTGGGCCCAGTGATATTTCACAAAGCTCCCTGTGAAAAAGGCCAAGGCAGGAGAGACATACCACCTGGTTATTGGGTCTAGTGACATGTCACAATCTTTCTTGTGGACAAGGTACAGGCAGAAGAGGGGAGTCAGATCCTCTGGGTGATAGATGGAGAGATGTTTCACAAGGTTCTAGATCAGCAGAACACAGGCAGAAGTCTTTTGTTCCCCACATATTGGGTCCAGTGATGTGTCATAATTCCCAGTATATGCATTGCCTGGGGAAAAAGGCAAGTTATGGCACCTAGGTGCTGAGTACAGTGATATGTCACAATTTCCTCTTTTGGCAAGGTCCAAGCAGAGGAGTGGGGGTCACATCACCTGGGTGATGAATGAAAAGTTTTGTTATAATACCCCGGTGGGCAGAACCAATGCAAGAGAGTAGCATTACCTAGTTTGCAATCGAGCCCCTTGTCAAAATACATAATGTATGCAGGGACCAGCATACATTGCTCAGTTCAGCAATCCATCACAATTCTCTCATGAGCAGAGCCCAAGCAGTAGAGAAGAGTCACATCACCTATTTGCTGGGCCCAGAGATATTTAATAGTCTCTTCTGTGAGCAAAGTCCATGTAAGAGAAGAGAGTTACATCAAATAGTTGATGGGCCCAGAGATATGTCACAATGCCCCATGTTGGTAGTCTAGTAAGAAGACATATCATTTTGACGCTGAGCTAAGAAATATGTCACAATGTCTTCAAGGGAAGGTCTAAGGCAAAAGTGTCACATCACCTTCATTTTGAGCACAGCAGTAAGTCAAAATATCCCTTGTGAGCAGAACCTAAGAACAAGAAAAAAGTCACAATAGCTAGGTGCAGAGTGCGGCAATAGGTAAAAAGCCTCTTGTGAGCAGAAACCAGGCAGGAAAAGGGATTCAGAACACCTGAGTAATGAGTGCTAAGATATGTCACAATGCTCCCTGTAAAAAGGTCCCAGGCAGGGAAGTAACATCACCTGGGTGTTGGATACTGCAATATGTAAAAATGGTCAATGTGGGCAGGGCACAGGCAGAAGAGTCACACAACCTGGGCTCGGAGGCCAAGCAATATGTCACAAATGTCCTCTCTCTGGGCAGCTCCAAGGCAGGAGTATAGATTATGTTGGGAGCAAGCCTCCCCAAAATCTGGCCATAAACTGGCCCTAAACAAAATCTCTGCAGCACTGTAACATGTTCATAATGACCCTAATGTCCACGCTGGAAGGTTGTGGGTTTACAGGAATGAGAGCAAGGAACACCTGGCCTGCCCAGGGCAGAAAACCACTTAAAGGCATTCTTAAGCCATAAATAATAGCATGACCGATCTATGCCTTAAGAACACGCTCCTGCTGCAGTTAACTAGCCCAACCTATTCCTTTAATTTGGCCCTTCTCTTCATTTCCCATAGGGACACTTTTGGTTAATCAAATATCTGTAGAAACAGTGCTAATGACTGACTTGCTGTTAATAAATATGTGGGTAAATATCTGTTCAGGGTTCTCAACTCTGAAGGCTATGAGACCCCTGATTTCCCACTTCACACCTCTATATTTCTGTTTGTGTGTCTTTAATTCCTCTAGCACTGCTGGGTTAGGGTCTCCCTGATTGAGCCGATCTCGGCAAGTGGCGTCCATCCGGGGGCTCGAATCCAGGCGAAGGGTCACTGGAGCGATGGTTGGAACGGAAAACTAGCTGGAAGGCACCCCAGTACTCTTAAAGCAATCCCCATGGTGAGTAAGAAGGGGAGCTCAGAAGCATCAGGGTAACAATGGGACAGGTGTGGGGTCTAGTTCGTACCACTTTGGAACTTTTTCAGTGATGATGAGGAATGAGAGTATAATGAAGTAACAAAAGAGGTTACGGACCAGGTTTGTTTGCCAGCTAAAGCTAAAGCGGCAAAGGAGGGAGAGGTTCATCCCTACCCTTCTGCACCCCCTCATTATTTTGAAGAAAAAGACCCTCCAGATCTTTCTTTTCCAGAGGACACTGGGTGAAAAGTAGTTGCCCCAGTGACTGTTTGAGCAGTGCCTGGAGCGACCACTCTTAGTTCTATTCAGGCAGAAATTCAGCAAGCTAGACAAGAGGGTGATTTAGAGGCTTGAGCAGAGCCCAAGCGGTAGAGAAGAGTCACATCACCTATTTCAATAGGCGAATAGTGATGTAGAGAATACACACACCCCAGATCAACAGGGAAATATTATAGCTACTTTTGAGCCTTTTCCTTTCAAATTACTCAAAGAATTTAAACAAGCTAAAAATCAGTATGGACCAGGTTCTCCTTTTGTAATGGGACTGTTAAAGAATGTTGCTGTTTCCAGTCAGATGATTCCTACTGACTGGGACACTCTTATTCGAGCTTGTCTAACTCCTGCTCAGTTCTTACAATTTAAAACTTGGTGGGCAGATGATGCTTCCATTCAGGCTGCTCACAATGCCCAGGCCCAACCTCAAATTAATATAACTGCAGACCAACTTTTGAGGGTTGGTGGCTGGGTTGGTTTAGATGCACAACTGGTCATGCAGGATGATGCCATAGAACAGCTTAGAGGAGTGTGCATTAGAGCTTGGGAAAAAATCACTACAAGTGGAGAACAATACCCTTCCTTTAGTGCTATAAAACAGGGACCAAGAGAACCATATGTTGCTTTTATAGCTTGGTTACAGGAGTCTCTTAAAAAGATAATTGCAGATTCGGCTGCTCAGGATATAGTGTTGCAGTTATTAGCTTTCGACAATGCTAATCCCGATTGCAGGCTGCTCTGTGACCTATTAGTGGGAAAGCACATTTAGTTGATTATATCAAGGCCTGTGATGGTATAGGAGGTGATCTGCATAAAGCTACCTTGTTGGAACAGGCAATGGCAGGACTGAGAGTGGATAAAGAAAATACTCCATTTCCTGGAGCTTGTTTTAACTGTGGGAAGCATGGTCATACTAAAAAAGAATGTAGAAAAAATCAGCAAGTCAGCCTGCCAGATAGGGGAAAAAAGAAAACTGCTGATCCTGAAATATGTCCAAAATATTAAAAAGGAAAACTTTGGGCTAATCAGTGTCACTCTAAGTTTGATAAAGAAGGGAACCCGATTTCGGGAAACGCCATTAGGGAACCATCCCAGGCCCCGTTCTAAACTGGGGCATTTCCAGCTCAGGCCATTCCCTCACTCCTGTACAATGTCTGTCCCCTGCCACAGCCGGTAGTGCTGCAGTATATTTATGCTGCATGAAAGCTGTGAGACTTCTGCCTGGGGAATCCCCACAAAAGGTCCCAACAAGGGTCTGTGGACCCTTGCCAGCAGGGACAATAGGATTACTTTTAGGAAGGTCTAGTTTAAGTTTAAAAGGCATACAAACACATACAGTGATTCAGATTACAATGGGGAAATTCAAATTGTTATATCTACTTCTGTTGCCTGGAAAGCAGAGACAGGAGAGCACATAGCACAGTTCCTGGTTGTGCCGTATGTGGGAATGGGAAAAAGTGAAATTAAATGAACAGGAGGATTTGGAAGCACAAATAAACAAGGCAAAACAGCTTATTGGGTAAATCAAATTACTGATAAACGTCCTACCTGTGAAATAACTATTCAAGGAAAGAAATTTAAAGGTTTGGTAGATACAGGAGTGGACATTTCAATCATTTCTCTACAGCACTGGCCGTCTGCATGGCCAATTCAACCCACTCAATTTAACATAGTTGGAGTTGGTAAAGCTGCTGAAGTATATCAAAGTAGTTATATTTTGCATTGTGAAGGGCCCGATGGACAACCTGGGACTATTCAACCAATGATAACTTCTGTACCTATAAATTTATGGGGAAGAGATTTATTACAACAATGGGAAGCACAAGTTCTAATTCCAGAACAATTATATAGCCCTCAAAGTCAACATACAATGCATGAAATGGGGTATGTCCCTGGTGTGGGACTAGAAAAAAATTTGCAAGGTTTAAAAAGTTCCCACCAAAGATTAGGATATCATTTTTGATGGCAGCCATTGTTAAGCCTCCAGAATCTATACCTTTAAAATGGTTAACAGATAAGCCAATTTGGATAGAACAATGGCCACTAAGTAAAGAGAAACTGGAGGCTTTAGAGAAATTAGTTACTGAACAATTAGAAACTGGGCACATAGCTCCAACATTTTCCACTTGGAATTCTCCAGTTTTCCTAACTAAGAAAAAATCAGGTAAATGGAGAATGTTAACTGACATAAGAGCTATAAATTCAGTTATACAACCTATGGGAGCATTACAGCCAGGATTGCCTTCTCCTGCTATAATTCCAAAAAATTGACCTTTAATAGTCATAGATTTAAAAGACTGTTTCTTTACTATTCCCTTAGCTGAGCAAGACTGTGAACAGTTTGCATTTACAATTCCTGTGGTAAACAACCTGCAGCCTGCTAAGCATTTTCATTGTTTTATAGATGGGTCTAGTAATGGTAAGGCTTTTTATTCTGGCTCAAGAAGTAAAGTTTTCCAGTCACCCTATACTTCAGCTCAAAAGGTGGAACTTCTAGCTGTAATTGAGGTATTGACTGCTTTGGTATGCCTATTAATGTGATTTCTGATTCTTCATACGTGGTTCATTCCACACAGTTAATTGAAAATGCTCAGTTATGATTTCATACAGATAAACAACTGATGACTTTATTTATCCAATTGCAAACAGCAGTTAGAAGTAGAATGCACCCTTTTTGCATCACTCACATTAGGGCTCATACACCTCTTCCAGGACCTTTAACTGAAGGGACTCAAATGGCTGATCACCTAGTTGCTAATGCAACATCTAATGCTAGACACTTTCACAATTTAACCCATGTTAATGCCTCTGGTCTCAAACGCAGATAAGCACTACTTGGAAAGAAGCTAAAGCTATTATCCAGTGATGCCCAACTTGCCAAATGGTACATTTCTCATCTTTTACAGGAGAAGTTAATCCTCGATGATTGGAACCTAACTCTCTTCAGCATATGGATGTCACACATGTTCCCTCGTTTGGGAGACTAGCTTATGTACATGTATGTGTGGACACCTTTTCTCACTTTGTCTGGGCTACATGCCAAACAGGAGAGTCTTCTGCCTGTGTTAAACGTCGCCTTTTGCAGTGTTTTGTGGTGATGGGCATTCCAGCTTCTATTAAAACAGATAATGTCCCAGGCTATACTAGCTAAGCTCTAGCTACATTTTTCTCTATATGGAATATTAAACACATTACTGGTATCCCATACAATTCTCAAGGACAAGCCATAATGGAAAGAATGAATCTCTCCCTAAAACAGCAGTTGCAAAAGCAGAAAGGGGAAGACAGAATATGGAACCCCATAGATGCAACTGAACTAGCATTATTAACTTTAAATTTTTTGAGCCTGCCCAAAGGCCAGACGGTATCAGCAGCTGAACAGCGTCTAGAGAAACCACCTGCAAAGAGAGAAAAGAACAACTGATTTGGTGGAGAGATCCAATAACAAAAAATTGAGAAATACGTAAAATAATAATTTGGGGTAGAGGTTATGCTTGTATTTCTCCAGGCAAAAATCAACAGCCAATTTGGATACCATCAAGACACCTTGTTGGCATCTTGAGCCACGTTATCATGAGCCAGATGCCGAGGAAGAGACTCTGGGAGGATCCCAAGGACCCCCCAGTTGCAGCCATGTCGAGACTGACACTGAGGAGGACCCCAACTGTCATGAGCAATACCCATCAAACACAGCCACCCACCTGGGAACATATAAGGAAGCTGTCGGCCGAGCACGGTGACTAACACCTGTAATCCCAGCACTTTGGGAGGCCGAGGCAGGAGGATCACGAGGTCAGGAGATAGAAACCATTCCAGCTAACACAGTGAAACCTCATCTCTACTAAAAATACAAAAAATTAGCCAGGTGTGGTGGTGGGCACCTGTAGTACCAGCTACTCAGGAGGCTGAGGCAGGAGAATGGTGTGAACCTGGGAGGCGGAGCTTGCAGTGAGCCAAGATCGCACCACTGCACTCCAGCCTGGGTGACAGAGCGAGACTCTGTTTTAAAAAAAAAAAAAAAAAAAAAAAAAGAAGCTGTCACAAATGGCGGAAGAAAACCTGAGGAAAGCAGGACAACCAGTCACAATGAATAATTTAATGGTGGCTATGATAGCAGTTATCACCACTGCCATGAGTATTCCTTCAATAGGGCTGACACAGAGAACAGTTACACTTATTGGGCATATTTATCAATCTTGGCTGACAATGATGCCTGGATGCAATCTATGACACATGCTTTCTGATCTCAGTATTTACCATAACAAATCTGTTCCTATAACTGAGGCATATCGCCCTCAAAAAAATATCTGTAAACAGGATTATATCCAGTTAGAAAAAATGAACGTACTTGTTTAGGAAGATTGCATTGCAGAACAGGCAGAGGTGCTGCACAACGATTCCTATGGAATCATTATTAATTGGTCCCCTAAGGGGATGTTTAGATTGAATTGCATCTCTCAGTTTGTGTGCCATGACCACACTATGTTCAGATGATCTGAAAAAAATGGTCAGATGGTAGAAATGATAAGAAGTATGGCAAACGTTCCTATTATCTGGAACCATAGCAGTATAGTGGCACCTCAACCTCAAATGATATGGCCCACTCTAGGAGCTTAACATAAGGATTTAAAATTAAAAGAACAAATATTTAAAGCATCCCAGGGACACCTGATCTTAATGCCAGGAACTGGAGTGCTTAAAGGAGCTGAAAATGGATAAAAACATTTGGAAGCTCTGTGTTTTCAATGATGATTGTGCTTTTAATCTATGTTGTTTGTCTTTGTATAATCTGCAGATGCAGATCCTGACTCCTGCAAGAAGCAGCTCACCATGACAAAGCTGCCTTGGCTTTTATCAATTTGCAAATCAAAGAAGGGGGACATATTGGGAGCAAGCCACCCAAAATCTGGTCATAAACGGGCCCCAAAATTGGTCATAAACAAAATCTCTGCAGCACTGTAACACGTTCATAATGGTCCTAACGCTCATGCTGGAAGGCTGTGGGTTTATGGGAATGAGGGCAAGGAACACCTGGCCTGCCCAGGGTGGAAAACTGCTTAAAGGCATTCTTAAGCCATAAACAATAACATTAGCGATCTGTGCCTTAAGGACATGCTCCTGCTGCAGTTAGCTAGCCCAAACTATTCTTTTAATTTGGCCCATCCCTTCTTTTCCTATAAGGGATACTTTTAGTTAATCAAATATCTATAGAAACAATGCTAATGACTGGCTTGCTGTTAAAAAATACGTGGGTAAATCTCTGTTTGAGGCTCTCAGCTCTGAAGGCTGTGAGACCCCTGATTTCCCACTTCACACCTCTATATTTCTGTGTGTGTCTTTAATTCCTCTAGCACCACTGGGTTAGGGTCTCCCTGACTGAGCTGGTCTCAGCAGATCACATCACGTAAGTTTTGGGCCCAAAGAAATATTAAAATTCCATTCGTGGGCGTGCCCTAGGAAAGGAAGTAGGGTCACAGCCTCACACGTGTGCTGAATCTTGGTCTGAGGGTCACCAACTCACATGTGGACCAAATCCATGTATGAGTCAATTTTCATCTGGACATGGTGGCTCATGTCTATAATCTAAGCACTTTGAGAGGCCAAGGTGGGTGGATCATTTGAGGCCAAGAGTTTGAGACCAGCCTGCCCAACGTGGTAAACCTCCATCTCTACTAAAAATACAAAAGTTAGCCAGGTGTGGTGGTGTATGCTTGTAATCACAGCTGCTTGGGTGGCTAAGGCACAAGAATCACTTGACCCTGGGAGGCAGAGTTTGCACTGAGCTGACACTGTGCCAATGCACTCCAGCCTGGATGAGAGAACAAGACTCTGTCTCAAAAAGAGAGAGACAGGAGTCAATTCTCCAGATTTTCACAGTTTCTGGGTGGAAAATTCAGAACCTCAAAAATGGGCTGTGTTCATGTGGAAGGATGCCAGTTTTTACAGGCTAGCTGCACATGAGTGTCACAATCTCAACTCTGTGCTGAGCTCTGTGAGAACACTCCCTTTATCACCCAAGAGCTTTATACAGAATGCACGAGAGTTGCAATTTGGTCTGATATCTTTGTACTGGCCCCATGATCATACCTGTGGCTCTAAGCCCATGTGTAAGAGTAAATATTTCTAATCGGCTTCTTTCTTTCTTTCTTTCTTTCTTTCTTTCTTTCTTTCTTTCTTTCTTTCTTTCTTTCTTTCTTTTTCTTTCTTTCTTTCTTTCTTTCTTTCTTTCTTCTTTCCTTCCTCTCTCTTTCTTCTTTCTTTTTTTTTTGGGTGGGGGGTGGTGGGGGATACAGTCTTACTCTATCACCCATGCTGGAGTGCATCTCAGCTCACTGCAACCTCTGTCTCCCGGATTCAAGCAATTCTCCTGCCTCAGCCTCCTGAGTAGCTGGGATTACAGGCACATGCCACTATGCCCAGCTAATTTTTGTGTTTTTAGTAGAGATGGGTTTTTGCCATGTTAGCCTGGCTGGTCTCAAACTCCTGACCTCTGGTGATCTGCCCACCTTGGTCTCTCAAAGTGCTGGGATTACAGGTGTGAGCCCCCACGTCCAGCCTAATTAGCTAGTTTCTGATAAAAGAGTTCACACTTACCTATGTCCTGGGTTTAAAAATAAGTTGCCATTTCAACTGTGGCTGGATGTTCACATGTGAGAGTCAAAAAATCCAGCTGCGTACTGCATCTATGTGTGAGATTCAAGACTTACCCAATTTGTTATTTTCATGTGTGAGGGTGACAATCCTAACATTCAGCTGGGTATGCATACAGAAAAGACAATCTCACCTGTGTGCTTGGCCCTGTGGTGACACTCTCTGTATCGCCGAAGGGCATTATGTGACATGTGAGAGTGGTAACCCCCTATAACTTTTTTTTGGGGGGGGTGGATGAAGTCTCGCTCTGTCGCCTAGGCTAGAGTGCAGTGGCGTGATCTCGGCTCACTGCAATCTCCATCTCCCAGGTCCAACTGATTCTCCTGCCTCAGCTTCCCAAGTAGCTGGGACTACAGGCATGTGCCACCATGCCCAGCTAATTTTTGTATTTTTAGTAAGGACAAGGTTTCACCATTTTGGCCAGGATGGTTTTGATCTCTTGACCTCAGGTGATTGCCCGCATCGGTCTCCCAAAGTGCTGGGATTACAGGCGTGAGCCACTGCTCCCAGCTCCCATAACTTTATTTTTTTCTTGAGATGGAGTCTCGCTCTGTCACCTAGGTGGAAGTGCAGTGGTGCAATCTTGGCTCACTGCAACCTCTGCCTCCCGGGTTCAAGCAGTTCTCTGCCTCAACCTCCCAAATACCTGGGATTACATGTGCCCTCCACCATGCCCAGCTAATTTTTGTATTTTTATTAGAGATGGGGCTTCACCATCTTGGCCAGTTTGGTCTTGAACTCCTGACCTCATGATCCACCCGCCTTGGCCCCCCAAAGTGCTGGGATTACAGACCTGAGCCACCGCACTGGGCTGCCCATAACTTTTATATAAAGAGGAGACCCAGGGTCTTACCCGTTACACTAAGCCTCAGTACAAGAGACAGCATTGCTCATATTGGCCGGCTCAAGGAACAAAAGACATCGTCACACCTCTGAGCTTGGACAAGATATATATCAGAATCCCAGCTGTGGGTAGAGAGTAAGCAGGAGAGTAACTTTACCTGGGGACTGGGAAAAAGACGTGTTATAATATTCCCTGAGGACTGGCACCAGGAGAGTCACATCACCTGGGTACCAGGCCAGGGATATGTCACAATTCCTTCTGGAAATCAGGACAAAGAAAGCAGTGTCACAATACCTGCATGCTGGGCCCAATGATATGTCACATTGCTCCCTGTAGGCAATATCCAGGCAGGAAAGATACATTTTCCCAATCGTGGACCCAGCAATATGTCACAATCTTCCTTGTGGGCAGGATGCAGGCAGAACAGGAGAGTCACATCTCAGTGACAGATGTGGGGATACTTTACAATGCCCCCCTGTTGGCAGGGCCAAGGCAGGAGTCTTAAATCCCACTCCTGTAGGGCTCAGCCATAGGTCTCAATACCCAATATATGCAAGGTGCAGGCAAATAAGACAGACACATCACCTAGGTGTTGGGTCAAGTGACACACTCCAATCCCCTTTTTTGTCAGGGCCTAGGCAGAAGGAAAGAGTCACATCACCTAGGTGATGAACAAAATAATATGTCATAATACCCTTGCAGGCAAAGTGCAGGCAAAAGAGTTGCATCACCTAGGCTTTGATCCCAGTCATATGTCACAATGTAAAATGTATGCCGAGCCTAGGCAGGAGAAGAGAGTCACATCACCTAGCCTCTTGGCCCAGTGATACATCACAATCCCTTGGACAGAGCCCAAGCTGTAGAAGAGAGTCACATCATCACCTAGGTGCTGGGTCCAGCAATATGTCACAATAAACCCTAAGGGGAGGGCCCAGGCAGGAGAGTCACATCACCTAGGTGAGAGGCCTAAAGGTATATCACACTGCATCCTGCATTAAGACTAAGGAAGAAGAAAAAGAAAGTCATAAAGCCTGTGGGATAGACCAAGTTATATTTCACAATCATCCTAGTGAATATGGTTGAGGCATGAGTGGACAGCCACATGATGTAGGTGCTGAGCCAAGTAATTTGTCACAATCCCCTCTGTGATTAGGGACCAGGCAAGAGAAAAAAGTCAAATCACCTGGGTGATGGGTGCAGAGACATGTCACAATATGCCCTGTAGGCAGGGCTCAGACAAGAGAGTAACATCACTTTGGTGTTGGATTCAGAAATATGTCACAATGCCCCATGTAAGCACGGCACAAGCAGGAGAGTCAGAAAAATTGAATGCGAGGCCTGCTAATATTTTATAATTTCCACTGTGGACAGGTTCAAAGAAGAAAAGGAGACTTACATAATCTAGGCTATAGGCCCAGTGATATATCATCATTACCTCTATTGACAGGAACCAGGCAAGAGTATCACATCACCTTTGTGCTAGGTGATTTGCTAGGTCACATCACCTAGGAGATGAACAGCAATATATTACTCTTTCTTCTCTGGGCATGGCCCAGGCAAGAGAGAAACATCACATTACTTAGGTACTGGGCCCAGAGATATATCACCATATTTCTTTTTTTTTTTTTTTTTTTTTTTTTGAGATGGAGTCTCGCTCTGTCACCCAGACTGGAGTGCAGTGGCAAGATCTCGACTCACTGCAACCTCTGCCTTCCAGGTTCAAGCAAGTCTGCTGCCTCAGCCTCCTGAGTAGCTGGGAACACAGGCATATGACACCACACCTAGCTAATTTTTGTATTTTTAGTAGAGACGGGGTTTCGCCATGTTGGCCGGGGTGATCTCAATCTCCTGACCTTGTGATCCACCTGTCTCAGCCTCCCAAAGTGCTGGGATTACAGGCGTGAGCCACCACACCAGGCCAACACTATATTTCTTATAGGCAAAGACATGGTAAGCAGGGAGAGTCAAATCAAATAGTTGATGGTCCCAGAGATATGTCACAATGCCCCCATGTGGGCAGGGTTCAAACATGAGACACAGGTCACCTTGGTGCTGGTAACAGCAATATGTTACAATGCCTTCTGAGGGCAATGCTTAAGAAACAGAGTAACATTACCATCATGTTGGGCCCAGCATGATGTCACAATCTCCCCAATAAGCAAAACCTCAGAAGAGGAGAAGAGTCACATCAGCTAGGTACTGGACCAAGCCATATGTTACATTTTCCCCTGTGAGCCAGGACCAGGCAAAATAAGATAGTCATATCATTTGGGTGATAGGCCCATGATATGTCACAATTTTTGTATAGGCAGGGCTTAGGCAAGAAAGTTAAATCAAATGGGCATAGGACCAAGTGATATGTTACAGTGCCTCCCGTGGGCAGTATCAAGGCATGAGAGGAGACACATGACCCGGGTGCAAGTCTCAATGAAGTCAAAATGCCCTCTGTGGGCAGTGCCATGGAAGGAAAATAGAGTCACATGACCTAGGTTCTGTTATATGTCACAATCTCATATGTGGGCTGGGTCAAAGCAGTAGAGTCAAATCACTCAGGTATTGGACTGGGGCCTATGTAGCAATAACACCTGCAGGAAGGTCCAGGGATGAGGTTTATAATTTCACACACCACAGTTCTATGTATAAGAGTTAACATCTCCTGTATGATGGGTCTAAGTGTACGAGTTACAGTTTCAATGGCTGACAGAATCCATGCTTGAGAACCCCATTTTGTCCTGTGCATTGTGTCTTTTTAGTGGAGACACAGCCTCACAGGTGTGCTGAATCTTAACCTGAGTGTCATAAACCCACCTGTGGAACAGATCCACATATGAGAGTCAATTTTCCAACTTTCAACCACCTCAAGGTGTGAGATTTAGGACCTCAACAGTGGGCTGCGTTCATGTGGGAGAAAGACAATCTTTACAGTCACCTAGTTGTGCATATGAGTGTCAAAATCTCACTTGCGTGCTGGGCCCTATTAGAATACTTTCTGTACCCCCTGAGGGCTTTATACAACATGCATAAGAGTCAAATTTTGCTCTGATTCCTTCATGCTGAAAAGGACCCATGATTGTACCTGCGGCCCTAAGCCCAAGTATGAGAGTCAACATCTTTCCTATTGACTGTGTCCAGAAAGGAGAGTCCTCACCCGCTCATAAGCCTAAACCCAACTTATAGGCAGGTGAGGACTCTCCTATCTGGACACAGACAATAGGAAATGAGTACCCATTCCAATTGTGGCTTGTTTTCCAGATATGACAGTCACAATTCAAACTGTGGACTGTGTTCGTGTGTGAGTTTCAGGACCTCAGCAGTAGGCTGTGTTTATGTCTGAGGGTAAAAATTCCAATGGCTGGTGAAATGCACATATAATAACACAATCTCACTTGTGTTCTGGGATCTGCAATAACACTGTAGTACCCAAATGTTCTATATGATATAGGAGAGTGGTAACTTACTATGACCTTTCCACAAAGAGGAGACCCACGATCACACTCATTTCCCTAAGCCTAACTATAAGAGACGGTATTTCTCCTATTGGTTGGTTCAAGGTATAATAGTCATTATTGCACCTGTGGGCTGGAACAAGATATATGTCACAATCCCTCCTCTCCGTAAGAAGTGAGCAGGACAGCCGCATCACCTAGGTGCTAGGCCATGAATATTTCACAACCTTTCCTGAAAGCAGAGACCAGACAGGAGAGTCACATCATTTGTGTGTGTGGCAGAGAATATTTTAAAATCTCTCCTTGAAAGCAATGCAGAAGAAGCAGAATCATTTCATCTGGATGCTGGGCCCAGCAATATGTCACAGTGCTCCCTGTAGGAAAGGCCTGGGCAGAAGAGATACGTCTATCGGTTGCTGCATGCAGAAATATGTCACAATTCTTCTTGTTGGCAAAATGCAGGCAGAAATGAAGAGTCACAACTTTTAGGTGATGGACACAATTTTTAGGGAATGGATGGATTTCACAAGGATCCCTGCAGGCAGGGTTCAGGCAGGAGACTCACATTCCCTAGGTTCTGGGTCTAGCAATATGTCATAGAACCAAAAATATGTGGGGCAAAGCAAAAAGAGGGGAGTTATATCATCTAGGATTTTGGTCCTCCAATATGTCACTGATATTGTTTGGCTCTGTATCCCCATCCAAGTCTCATCTTGAATTGTAATCTTTATAATTCCCACATGTAAAGGGAGGGACCAGGTGAGGGTAATTAAATCGGGGGGTGGTTTATTCCATGCTGTTCTCGTGATAGTGAGTTCTCACAAGATCTGATGGTTTTATAAGGGGCTCTTCCTTCTTTGCTTAGCATTTCTCCTTCGTACCACCTTGTAAAAAAGGTGCCTTGCTTTTCCTTTGCCTTCCACCATGATTGTAAGTTTCCTGAGGCCTCTCCAGTCATGCTGAACTGTAAGTCAATTAAACCTCTTTCCTTTATAAGTACCTAGTTTTGGCAGTTATTTATAGCAGTATGAGAATGGACTAATAAAGTCAGTATCCCCTTTTGGCCATGCCCAGGCAAAAGAGAAGAGTCACATCTTCTAGGTGATGAACAAAAATATATGACAGAATGCCCTTGTGTGTAGGCCCCATGCAGAAAATTCATAAAACCTAGGTGTTGGCTTCAGTCATATATCACAATATGCAATGTATGCAAGGTCCAGGCAGTAGAAGAGAGTCACATCACCTGGATCTGAGCCCAGCAATATGTCAAAATCTCTTATTGGACAAAGCTCAAACAATAGAAGAGAGTCACATTGCCTTGGTATGTCTAATGATACATTACAATTCTTTCTTGGTCAAAGCCCAATCAGTAGAAGAGAGTCAATTCACATAGTTTTGGGTTCAGCAACATGTCACAATATCCTTTGAGGAGAGGGCTCACGCAGGAGAGTCACATCACCTGAGTGACAGGCCCAGAGATATGTCACAATTTACCCTTTGGGAAGGGCTCAGAAACAACGGGAGAGTCACATAACCTAGAGGCTGGGCCCAGCTATATGTCACAATCACCCCAGTTGGCAGAGCCCAGGCATAAGAGAAATGTCACGTCATGTAGTTGCTTACCTAAGAGATGTGTCACAACTTTCACTGTGAATAGGTCCCAAGAAGAAGAGTCACATTATCCAGGTAATGGATCCAGAGATATGTTACAATGCTCCCTGTGGGTAGAACTCAGAAAAAAAGAAAAATTACATAACATAAAGGCTGAGTTTAGCTATGTCAATTATCTCAGTGGGCAGGCCCAAGGCATGAGAGAAAAATCACATCATTAGTAAGTGCAGGGCCAGGTGAAATGTCACAATACTTACCAAGTACAGGACGCAGAAAGAAGAGGAGGGTCACATCATTTAGGTGATGGGCCCAGAGTTAAGTCACAGTGAGTTTTGTGGGGAGGGACCAAGCAAAAGAATCACATCACCTCACTGCTGGGCCCAGCAATAAGTCACTTTCTCTTCTGTGAGCACCATCCAGGCAGAAGAGGGAGTCATATCACCTAGGTGCTGGGCCCAGAGTTAGGTCCCCACTTGGCCTCCCAAAGCACTGGGATTTGCCTCTCCTACAGTCAAAGCCAAAGAAAGAGAAGAGAATAACCTCAAATAGTAAATGGGCCCAGAGATATGTCACAATAGCCCCTGTGGGCAGGGTCCAGGCAGGAGACTCACATCACCTTGGTGCTGGGCCCAGCAATATGTCACAATGAACTTCAGAATTCAGGGCCAAGGCAAAAGTGTAGCTACAACTTAGTGTTAGGCCCAGTGATATGTCACAGTCTTCCCTGTTGGTAGAACCTAGGAAAAAGAGAAGAGTCACATCAGCTAGGTGCTGGGCCCAGCAGTAAGTCACAGTCTCCTCTGTAAGGACCAGGCAGGGGAAGAGAATCACATCGCCTGTGTGACAGATGCAGAGGTATGTAACATGATGCCTCCATTAAGCAGGGCTGAGGCAGGAAAGTTACATCATTTGGGTGTTGGATGTAGCAATATGTCCAATTTTTTTTTTTTCTAAACAGAGCCTTGCTCTGTTGCCCAGGCTGGAGTGTGATGTCACGATCTCAACTCACTGCAACCTCCGCCTCATGGGTTCAAGCAATTCTCCTGCCTCAGCCTCTTGAGTAGCTGGGATTACAGGTGCATGCCAACACGCCCAGTTAATTTTTGTATTTTTAGTAGAGACGGAGTTTCACCATGTTGGCAAGGCTGGTCTCAAACTCCTGACCTTGTGATCCACCCACCTTGACCTCCCAAAGTACTGGAATTACAGGCATGAGCCACCGCACCCAGCCAACATTTTACAATTTTCCTGGGAACAGGGCACAGGCAGAAGCCATCTACTACCAAGATGCAGAACCCAGCAACATGTCGCAATGCCCCTGTTAGCAGTGCCAAAGCAGAAGGGGAGGCCCACATAACCTTGGTGCAAAGCCCAGCGATATAGCAAAATGCCCCTGTGGTCAACGCCAAGGCAGTAGAATAACGTCACATCATGTAGTTTCTGGGTTAAGCAACATGTCTCAATTCCACCTGTTGTGCCCAGCTAGGAAAGTCAAATCACTCAGGTACTGGGCAAAGAAATGTTTTACAATCACATCTGCATAAAGGCCCAGGGACAAAATTAACAATTATGTACATGTCCCAGTCCTAGGTATTAGAGTCAACACCGCCTGTATGTAAGGTCCAAGTACATGAATCACAGTCTCAACAGGCAACTGGATCCATGCTTGGGAGCTACAATCCCTCAAGTCCACTGTATATTCTTCATAGAGTCACAGCCTCACAGGTTTGCTGAATCTTGGCCTGAGAGTCACAAACCCACCTGTGGACCAGATCCATGTATGGGAGTCCATTTTCCAACTTTTGACTGCCTCTGGGTATGAGATTCAGGACCCCAACATTGGCTGTATTTATGTGGTTAAATGACAATCTTTATTGTTGGCCGGGTGTGCATACAAGTGTCACAATTTTACTTGTGTACTGGACATTGTAGGGACCCTCTCTGTCTTACTGAGGGCATCACACAGTATGCATGAGAGTTGCAATCTGCTCTGAAACCTTTGTACTTGGATCCAGAGATATGTCACAATGCTCTAGGTTTATAACCGTATTTGGGCTTATAACCACTATCTTACCTGTGATTGTAAGCACAGATATGAGACTGAACATCTCTTAAAATGACTGGCTTTAGATAGGAGGGTCTTTACCTGCCTACAAGCTCAGTTTAGAAATTAGTAACCATGGGCTGGGCGTGGTGGTTCATGCCTGTAATGCCAGCTCTTTGGGAGGTCGAGGCGAGTGGATTGCCTGAGGTAAGGAGTTCGAGACCAGCCTGGCTGATATGATGGAACCCCATCTCCACTAAAAATATAAAAATTAGCCAGGTGTGGTGGCAGGCAGCTGTAATCCCAGCTACTGGTGAGGCTAAGGCAGGAAAATCCCTTGAACCTGGGAGGTGAAGGTTGCAGTGAGCCAAGATTGCGCCATTGCACTCCAGCCTGGGCGACAAGAGCGAAACTTTGTCTCAAAATAAAAAAAAGAAGAAAAAAAAAAGAAATGAGTAACCATTCCAACTGTGGCCAGATGTTCAGATGTTCACATATGTAATCACAAATCTAATTGTGGACTGCATCCATAAGTTGGATTGAGGATGTCACCATTGGGCTCTCTTCATGTGTCAAGGTGACAATGCTAATAGTTGGCTGGGTGTGCACATGAGAAGAAAAATCTCCCCTGTGTGCTGGGCCTGAATTTACACTCTCTGTATCACCCAAGGGCTTTATACAATGTGGGAGAAAGTGGTAATTCTTTATGATCGTTGTACAAAGAGGAGACTCAGCATCTTACCTCTTTCCCTCAGCCCAGCTATAAGATAGAGTATTTATTTTTACTAACTAATTTGAGGAATGAGAGTCATCATCACACATAGAAGTTAGGCCAAGATATATGTCACAATGTCATTAGTTGGTAAGGATTGAGCAGGAGAGTCACATCAACCAGTGGCTGGGAGAGGAATATGTCACAATCTTCCATATGGGCAGAATGCAGGCTGAAGAGGGGAGTTACATCTCCTTGGTGACAGATGCAGATATATATTACAAGGCCCTGTGTGTGACGATGCAGGTATTTATCACAAGGCAGTGCCCAAGCAAGAACTTCCCATTCTGAAAGTTTTGGACCCAGCAATATGTCACAATATCCAAAGTATATGGATTTGAGAAAAAAAGAGAGTCAAATCTCAGAGGTGTTTGGTCCACTGATGTGAGGCCCAGGAAGAAGAGGAGAGTTACGTCACCTAGGTGATGAATAAAAAAAAAGTGTCATAATACCCCTATGGTCAGATCCCATGCAGAAGAGTCTCATTGAACCAAGCCATATGTCACAATACATAATATATACAGCACCCAGGCAGAAGATGAAAGTCACATCACCTAGGTGCTAGGCCCAGTGGTACATCACAGTCCCTTTCAGGGCATAGCTCAAGCAATAGAAAAGAGTCACATAAACTAGGTGCTGAGTTTGGCAATTTGTCACAATACCCTTTGAGGGTAGGCCCCAAGAAAAAAACTCACATCGCCTAAATAAGGGGGGCATAGATATGCCGCAATGTCCCCTGTGGGTATGGCTCATGAAGAAGTGAGTCATGTAAGTTTAGGGCTTGCCCAAACTAGATATTACAATCGCTCCAGTGGGCAGTGCTGAGAAATAAGAGGAGAATCATAAAAGGTAGGTGGTGGGCGGGCGCGGTGGCTCACGCCTATAATCCCAGCACTTTAGGAGGTCGAGGCAGGCGAATCACCTGAGGTCAGGAGTTTGAGACCAGCCTGACCAACATGGAGAAACCCCATCCCTACTAAAAATACAAAATTAACTGAGTGTGGTGGCGGGTGCCTGTAATCCCAGCTACTTGGGAGGCTGAGGCAGGAGAATCGCTTGAACCCAGGAGGCGGAGGTTGCAATGAGCCAAGATGACACCATTTTACTCCAGCCTAGAAATCAAGAGCAAAACTGCATCTCAAAAAAAAAAAAAAAAAAAAAAAAAAAAAAAGGTAGGTGCTGGGCCAAGCCATATGTCACAATCCCTGCTGTGGACAGGTCCCAGAAAGAAGAGAAGAGTCTCATTATCCAGGTAATTGGCCCAGAGACTTGTCACAATAACTCCTGTGGGCAGGGATCCGGCAGAAGAATCACATCACCTGTGTGCTGAGCCCAGGAATAAGTCACTCTCTCTTCTGTGGAAATTGCCCAGACAAGAATAACAAGTCATATCACCTAGGTACTATGACCAGAGATATGTCACAATCTTCCCTATGGGCAAATCCCAGGAAAGAGAAGAGAGACACATTAAATAGTTGATTGGCCCAGAGATATATCACAATGCCCCTGTGGGCAGGTTTCAGGCAGGAGACACATCACCTTGGTTCTGGGCTCAGCTATATGTCACAATGTCTTCTGACGGCAGGGCCAAGGCAAAAGAGTAATGTCACCTTGGTGCTGGGCACAGTGATATGTCACCATTTCCCTTATGGGCAGAACCTAGAAAAAAGAGGAGAGTCACATCAGCTGGATTCTGGGCGTAGCAATATGTCACAATACCTGCTGTGAGCAAAGACAGGTAGAAGAAGAGTGTGACATCATGGAGCCTCCTGTAGGCAGGGTCATGGCAAGACAGTTACATTACCTGCATGCAAGGCCTAGTGATATGTAACAATGTCTACTTTGGGCAGTGCCAAAGCAGAAGAGAAGACTCATATCACCTGGGTGCAAGGCCCAGTGATATGTCACAATGCCCACTGTGGGCAGTACTGAGACAGAAGACTAGATCACATTACCTAGGTGCCGGGTCCAGCAGCATGGCACATTTTGAACTGTGAGCTAGACCCAGGCAAGAGAAATCACTTAAGACCTGGGTAGAGACTTATTTAACAATCACACCTGTAGGAAGGTACAGGGATGATATATTAACAAGCCCACACATGTCCGGGTTCTAGGTACGAAAGTCAACACCTCTTGTATGTTGGGTTTAAGTATATGAGTCACCATCTCAGCAGTGGACTGGATCAGTGCATGGGAGCCTCAATCTTTTCTGCAGACTGTCTCACCTTAGTAGTCATAGTCTCACAGGTTTGCTGAATCTTAGCCTGAGAGTCACCAAAACACCTGTGGACATGATCCACCTATGAGAGTCAATTTTCCAACTTTTGACTGCCTCCAGGTGTGAGATTCAGAATCTCAATAGTGGGCTGTGTTCATCGGAAATAACAATCTTTACTGTCAGCAGGATATGCATATGAGTGTAGGGTCAATCCTCTTGGGAGAGATTGACCCAACATACAAGATATGTTGACACCCCCACCTAGAACTGGGACATGTGCAGGATTGTAATCGTATTCCTGGACCTTCCTGCAAGTGTGATTGTGACATACACCTCTACCCAGCATGTAAGTGGTTTGCCTCTGCTGCCTGGAGTGAACTCACAGATAAAATTGTGACATATTGCTTGACCCTGCACCTAAGTGGTATGACTCTATTCTCAAGCCTTGGCACTGCCCACATGAAGAATTGTGACATATTGCTGGGTCTTGCACCCAAGTTATGTGAGTCTTTTCTTCTGCCTTGATGTTGTATACAGGGAGCATTATGACATATTGCTGCACCCTGTCTCAAGGATTTGTGGTTCTTCTGCCTGTGCCTTGCCCACATGGGCCAGTGGGACATACTGCTGAGTCTAACACTTAGGTAATGTAACTCTCCTGCCTGGGCACTGCTTACAGGAAACATTGTGATATATTTGTGTACCTATCAACCAGGTTACATAAATCTCTTCTCCTTCCTGATTCCTGACGCTTAGGTAATAAAACTTCCCTGCCTGGGAACTTCTTACGGAGGACATTGTGATACATGTGTGTACCCATCAACCATGTTACACAAATCTCTTCTCCTTCCTGATTCCCGCTAACAGAGGGGATTGTGGCTCTTCTATTCTTTTTAGGTTCTGTCTTCAGGGAAAATTGTGACATATCACTGGGCCCAACACTAACACAATGTTACTCTTTTGCTTTGGCCCTGACCTCGAAAGGCATTCAGCCCTATTGCTGGGCCTAGCACCAAAATGATGTGCCTCTTTTGCCTGGAGACACATTGTGACATATCTCAAAGCTTATCAACTATTTGATGTGATCTCTATTCTTACTTGCACTTTGCTTATGAAAGATTGTGACATATCTCTGTCTCTGGGTCCCCTCCTTCTGGACAAACCCCCCCAGAAAAAAAAAATATGACTTATTGCTGACCTCAGCACACAAGCGATGTAATTCTTCTGCCTGGTCCCTACCCATAGGGAGCATTGTGACATATTTTTTAATCTACAAATTTTTCATGCAACTTTTCTCTTTTACCTTAATCCTCCACATGGTCCCTGCCCACCCAGGGCATTGTAACATAGCTCTAGGCCCCTCATCTATTGGATGTGATGCTCTTTTCATACCTGGGCTTTGCCAAAAAGTGAGATTCTGATATATATGTGTGGGCTCAGCACCTAAATAATGTGACTCTCCTCCTTTGCCTGGGTCCTGTATTCATTGTGTGTTATGACATATGGCTGAGTCCAGTACCTACATGACGTGAATCTCCTGCCTGGGTTTTGCCCACAGGGTATTTTAAAATATCTTTTTCTTTATTACCTAGGTGATGTGACTCTCTTATTCCACCAGAGCCTTGCCAAATAGAAGGATTGTGACATATCACTGAACACAGCTCCTAGGTCATATGGCTCTCTCCTTTTGCCTGGGCCTCACATATTTTGGGTATTGTAACAAATGGCTGGGCCCCACCACTAGAAGATGGGAGGCTTGTGCATGGATCCTGCCTACGTGGGGGCCTTTTGATATTTATCTGTATCTGTCACTTAGAAGATGTGACTTTCCTACCTGCACCGTGCCCACAAGGAAGATTGGGAACTATCACTAGGCCATGTGCCCAGGTTATGTAACTCTGCTGCCTGTGTTCTACTTTCAGGAAGAAATTGTCACAACCTCTTCTACAGGCAATGCCCAGGTAAGAGTAGAGAATTACATCAAATAGTTGACAGACCCAGAGATATGTCACAATGTCCCCTGTGGACAGAGTTCAGGAAAGAGATTCACATCATGTTGGTGCTGGGTCCAGCAATATGTCACAATGCCTTCTGAGGGCAAGGCCAAACCAAAGAGAAAAGAGTAATGTCACTTTGGTGCTTGGCCCAGTGATATTTTACAATCCCCCTCATAAGCAGTGATCAGGCAGAATGAGAGTGTCATATCACCTGGGAGATGCACGTAGAGATATGTCACAATGCCCCCTATAGTCAAGGTCTAAGCAGGAGAGTTACATTACCTGGGTTTTGGACTAAATAATATGTTATAATGCCTTATGTGGGCGGGGCACAGGCAGGAGAATCACATACCTTGGGTGTGGAGCCTAGTGATATGTCACAGTGCCCCCTGTGGGCAGTGCCTAGGCAGGAGAGGAAATTCACATCACCTGGTTACCAGCCCAAGCAATTGGTCACGATATTTTTTTTTTTGTGGCCAGGGTTCAGGCAGAATGAAGAGCTACATCTCCTAGGTGATAAACACAGAAACATGTCAAAAGGCCCCCTGTGGACAGGGCCCAAGCAGAAGCCTCCCACCACCTAGGTGTTGGGCTAAGAGATACATCACAGTACCCAGAATATGCTGAGCCCAGGAAAACAAGAAGAGTCATATTACCAAGGTGCTGGGTCCAGTTATATGTCACAATGCCCCCTTCTGGCAAAGCTCAGGCAGAAAAGGAGAGTGACATAACTTAGGCAATGAATAAAAAGATAATACCCCTAAGGGCAGGGCCCATCAAGGACAGTTGCATAACCTAAGTGTTGTACCTAACCCTATGTCTCAATACACAATGTATAAAGAACCCAGGTAGGAGGGGAGGGTCACATTGCCTAGGTGTTAAGCCCAGCAATACAACAAAATCCTTTTTTTAGGCAGAGCCCTAGCAGCAGAAAAGAGTCAGATCACCTAGGTACTAGGTCCAGCAATATGTCACAATATTCCTTGAGGAAAGAGCCGAGGTAAGATAGTAACATCATCTAGGTGAAAGGCCTAGCAATATTTCACAATCTTCTCTGGAGACAGAACCCAGAAATAAGAGGAGTCACATCAGCTAGGTGCTGGGCACAGTGAAATGTTATGTTGGGTATAACTACATGAGTCACAGTCTCAGTGGTGGACTGGATCCAAGCATGAGAGCCTCAATCCATCCTGTGGACTGTGTCTTCTTAGTAGAGAGATGGCCTCACAGGTTTGCTAAATGTTGGTTTGAGAGTCACAAACCCAAATGTGAACCCAATCTATATATGAGAGTCAATTTCCCCTCTTAACTGCCTTTGGGTGTGAGATTAAGAACCTCACCAGCAGACTGTGTTTATGTGGAAGGATAGAAGTTGATGCTATTGGCTGGGTATGCATGAGTGTCACAGTCTCAGCTGTGTGCAGTGCCCAGGCAGAAAAGAAGAGTCCAATTGCCTAGGTGTAGAATTAGAGATTTTAATCTCTTTTATTAATGTCTTCTGATACTTCTATGGGCAAAGTCCATTGAGGAGAGCCACATAATCTATGTTTTGGACCCAGCCATATGTCACAATGCACAATGTATTCAGGGCCCAGGCAGAAGAGGGGAGTCAAATAACCTAGGTACTGGGCCCAGTGATACTGCAAAATACCTCCTTGGACAGGGCCTAAGCAAAGGAGGAGAGTCATATCACATCAGTGTGTGTGCAAAAATATGTCACAATACCCTCTGAGTGAATGGCTCAGTCATGAAATCCATGCCACCTAGGTGAGGGGTTCGATAACATGTTGCAATTTTTTCCATGTGTAAGGCTTAGTAAGAAAAGAAGAGTCACATAACCTAGGGGCTGGGCCCAGCTTCATGTCACAATCACTCTATTTGGAAGAGCCAGAGAATGAGAGGAGTGTTACATCACACAGGTGCTGGGCTCAGCAATATGTCACAAATCCCGCTGTGGACAGGTCTCATGCAGAAAAGGAGAGTCACACCATCTAGCTGATAGGCCCAGAGATATGTCTTAATGACTCCTGTCAGCGAGAACCAGGCAGAAGAATCACATCACCTGTGTGCTGGTCATAAGTTACTCTCACTTCTGTCGGCACAGCTAGGCAAGAGAGGAGAGTTATATCACCTAAGTGAGGGGTCCATATATGTGTTCTAATTTTTTATTTGTGTAGGGCTCAGAAAAAAAAAAAAGGAGAGTCACAAAACCAAGGGTTTGGGCCCAGTTATATGTCACAATCACCACAGTGGGCATAACCCCAGTATGAGAAGAAAGTTACCTCATGTAGGTGCTGGGTCTACCAATATGTCACAATCTTCACTGTGCACAGGTCCCAGGAAGAAAAGGAGTGTCATGTAATCTAGATCATGGGCCCAGAGATATGTCACAATATCTCCAGTGGGAAAAGCCCAGGCAAGAGAAGAGCACTCCATCAAATAGTTGATGGGTGTAGAGATACGTCACAGTGCTTCCTGCAGCCAGGATCCACGAAGGAGACTCACAGCACCTTGGTTCTGGGTCCACAATATGTCCCAATGCTTTCCTTTGGTAGGGCCAAGGCAGAAAACTTACATCACCTTTGTGTTCAGCCCAGCAATACGACAAAATCTCTCCTGTGGACAGAAACTTGAAAAAAGAGAACAGTCACATCAGCTAGGTGCTAGGCTAGTGATATGTCACAATCCCCACTGTGAACAGGGATAAAATAGGAGAAGAGAGTCATAACACCTGGGTGATTGGCATGGAGATATGTCACAATGTCCCCTATAGGTGGGACTCAGGCAGGAGAGTTAAATTGCCTTGATGTTGGACCCAGCAATATGCCCCAGTAACCCATGTGCTTGATGTTAGATCCAGCAATATGTCCCAATGACCCATGTGGGCAAGGCACAGGCTGGAGAGTCACACAACTTGGATGTGGGGGCCAGCAATATGTCACAATGCTGCCAGTGGGCCATGCTAAGAAAGGAGAGGAGACTCACATCACCTGGGTGCGAGGTCAAGCAACGTGTCACAATACTCACTGTGGGCAATACCAAGGCAGGAAAATAAAGTCACATCTCCCAGGTGCTGGGTTCAGCAATATGTCATAATACTGTCTGTGAACTGGGCCAAGGCAGGAGAGTCGAATCACTCAGGTGCTGGGGAGAGGCATATTTCACAATCACACTTGCAGAAAGATCAAGGGATTAGATTAACAATTCAATCTAGGTGATGAAAGAAAATTTATGCAATAACACTTCTGTGGGAAGAGGCCATTCAAAAGAGTCAGATCACTTCAGTGTTGACCCACCCAAATGTCACCATACACAATGTATCCAGGGTCCAGAAAAGAGAGGAGAGTTACGTTACAAATTGCTGGGTCTAATGACAATTCTTTTTTCTTTTCTTTTCTTTTTTATTTATTTTTTTTGAACCAAGGCAGAGATTAATAGTCATATTGCATAGTTGATGGATGAAGAAACATGTCACAAGACCCCCTGTGGGCAGGACTCAGGCAGGAGCCTCCCATCCTTTAGGTGTTTTTCCCAGTAATATGTCACAATACACAAAATACAATAAACTGAGGCAAAAGAGGAGGGTCACATCACCTAGGTGCTGGGTCCAATGATATGTCACAATCTCCAATTTTGGGAGAGCAAGGGTAGAATTGTCATATCACCTAGGTGATGAATGAAAAGACACATCATAATACCCCTGTGAGCAGGGGCCATGCAAAAGAGTTGAATCACCTAGGTGTTGGACCTAGTAGTATGTCACGATAACCAACAAATGTGGATCCCAGGAAGGAGAGAACAGGTACATACCTGAGTGCTTCACTAGCAATAAATCCCACTCTCTGCCTGGAAAGAGCTCTAGTAGTATAGAAGGGTTACATTGCCTAGGTCCTGGGTCAAGTCATATGTCACAATACCACCAGAGGTGGTGGCCCAGGTAGGAGTCACAATACCTAGGTGAGGGGTCCAGAAATATGTCCCAATTTTCCCCATGGGCAAGGTTTAGGGTAAAGGAGAGTAGCATAAACTATGAAATCAGGTCTTGGGCAAAGCAATATGTCACAACAACCACTGTGGACAGGTCCCAGGAAAAAGAGGAGTGTCACATTATCAAGGTGATAGCCCCAAGGTATACAATACCTACACCTATCATGATGACCTCTGTGGGCAGGGACCAGACAGAAGTATCATATCATCTGTGTGTTGGGCCTAGAGATAAGGTCACCTTCACTTCAGTGGGCGTGTCCCAGGCAGGAGAGAACTAGGTGCTAAACCTAGAGATATGCCATAATCTTTCCTATGGGCAAATACCAGGTAAAAAAGGAGAGTCACACCAAATAGTAGATGGGCCCAGAGATATGTCACAATGCCTCATGTGACCAGGGTCAAGACAGAAGACTCATATCACCTTGGTGCTTGACCCAGCATTAGTTCACAATACCTTCTAAGGGCAAAGTAGAAGAGTAATGTCACTTTAGTGATGGGCCCAGCAATATGTCACAATCTCTTCTGAGGGCAGAAATTATGAAGAAGAGAAGAATCATCTCAACTAGTTGCTGAACCAAATAATATGGCACAATACTCCCCTGTGAGCTGAGATCAGGCAGAAAAGAAGTCACATAACCTGCATGATGAATGTAGAGATGTCACAATGCCCTCTCTAGGTAGAACCCAGGCAGGAGAGTTACATCACCTGAATGATGGACCCAGTCAAGTGTCGCAATGGCCCACGTGGGCAGAACACTGGCAAGACAGTCACATAAGCTGGCAGTGTGGCCCAGTAGTATGTCACAGTTCCCTCTGTGGGAAGCACCAAGGCAGGAGAGGCGAGTCGTCTTATCTAAGTGAAAGGCCCAGCAATATGTCACAATGCCTTCTGAAAGCAGGGCCAGTGCAGCAGAGTAATGTAACCTTGGTGCTGGGCAAAGTGATATATCACCATCTTCCCTGTAGGCAGAACCCAGTAAGATGCAAATAATAAAATCACCTCAGTGCTGGGCCCAGTGATAGGTCACAATTACCCCTGTGAGTGGAAACCAGACAGGAGGAGAGTCACATCACCTTGGTGATGGCTGCAGTGGTATATCACAATGTTCTATGTAGCCAGGAATCAGGCAGGAGAGTAACATCACCTGGGTTCTGAACCGAGCAATACATCACAATTGCCCACATGGGTAGGGGACAGGCACAAGAGTCACATAAAATCCGTAACAATCCCATTTGTTGGTTGGGGCAGGCAAGAGTATTAAGTCACTCAAATGCTGAGCAGAGGCATACATCACAATCACACCTGCAGGAAGCTCCAGGAATAAGATTAACAATCTATCTTGCACATGCCCTAGTTCTAGGTATAAGAGGCACTGTCTCCTGAATGTTAAGTCTATGTGCATGAGCCACAGTCGCAATGGTGAACTGGATCTCTGCATGAGGGCCTCAATCCTTCCTATGGACTGTGTCTCTGTAGTGAAGTCACAGCCTTTATAGGTGTGCTGAACCTTGATTTGAGAGTCACCAGCCTACCTGTAGACCAGATCCACATATAAGTAAGAGTTCATTTTCCAACTTTTACCTGCCTCCTGGTGTGAGATTCAGAGCCTCCACAGTGGGCTATGTCTATGGGGAAGAATGACATCTTTTCTGTCAGCTGGGTATGAATACAAGTGTCACTATCTCATATATGTGCTGTTCCCTGTTATGACACACTCTGTACCACCCAAGAGCTTTATACAGTATGCATGAGAGTCACAATTTACTCTAGAATCTTCGTGCTGGTATGGAAACATTATTCTACCTGTGGCCCTAAGCCCAAGTATTAGAGTCAACATCTCCTTAATTGGCTGGGTCCAGATAGGAGAGTTTTTACCTGCCTACAAGCTGGGTTGATAAATGAGTCACCATCCAAACTGTGGCCAGATGTTCACATATGGCTGTCAGAATTCCAACTATGAACTGCATTCATGTGTGAGATTTAGGAACTCACCAGGAGGCTCTATGTGTGAGAGTGAAATGCCTAACAGTTGGAAGGGTGTCCATATGAGAAACAATATCTGTCTTGCGTCCTGGGCCCTGTAATGACACTCCCTGTACCACTGCAGGGCTTTACACCATATGTGAGAAAGTGATGATTTTCTATGAGCTCTGTACAAAGAGGACTAAGCCTAGCTGTAAGAGACCGTGTCTCTCTCTCTTTTAAAAGAAATAAATAATAATTTTTTAAGTTCTTGGGTACACGTGCAGAGTGTGCAGTTTTGTTACATAGGTAAATGTTGTCATGGTGATTTGCTGCACTTATCGACCCATAACCTAGATATTAAGCCCAGCATCCATTAGCCATTTTTCCTGATTTTCTCCCTCCATCTGCTTCACCAGACAGGTTCTAGTGTGTGTTGTTCCCTACTGGTGTCTATGTGTTCACATGGCTCATTTCCCAGTTATAAATGAGAACACGTGGTGTTTGGTTTACTGTGCCTGTATTAGTTTGCTGGGGATAAGAGCTTCCAGCTCCATTTATGTCTCTGCAAAGAAAATGACCCTGTTCTTTTTCACGGCTGCATAGTATTCCATGGTGTATATGTACATTTTCTTTATCCAGTCTATCATTGATAGGCATTTGGATTGATTCCATGTCTTTGCTATTGTGAATAGTGCTGCAATGAACATACACATGCATGTATCTTTGTAATAAAATAATTTATATTCCTTTGGGTATATACCCAGTAATGGGATTGTGGGGTCAAATGGTATTTCTGGTTCTAGGTCTTTAAGAAATTGTCAAAGTGTCTTCCACAATGATTGAACTAATTTACATTCCCACAGTGTAAAAACATTCCCATTTATCTGCAGCCTTGCTAACATCTGTTGTTTCTTGACTTTTTAATAAGTGCCATTCTGACTGGTGTGAGATGGTATCTCATTGTGGTTTGATTTGCATTTCTCTAATGATCAGTGATGTTAAGCTTTTTAAAAAATGTTTTTTGGCCACATAAATGTCTTCTTCTGAGAAGTCTCTGTTCATGTCCTTTGCCTAATTATTGATGGAGTTTCTTTTTTAAAAAAAAAAAGTGTTTAAGTTTCTTCTAGATTCTGGATATTAGACGGTCACATGGATAGATTACAAAACCCTTCTCCCATTCTGTAGGTTGCCTGTTCACCTGACAATAGTTCGTTTTTCTGTGCAGAAGCTCTTTAGTTTAATTAGATCCCATTTGTCATTGTTTACTTTTGTTGAAATTGCTTTTGATGTTTTTGTCATAAAATCTTTGCCCATGTCTATGTCCTGAATGGTATTGCCTAGATTTTCTTCTAGGATTTTTATAGTTTTGGGTTTTACACTTAAGTCTTTAATCTATCTTGAGTTAATTTTTGTATAAGGTGTAAAGAAGGGGTCAAGTTTCAATTATATGCTTATGGCTAGCCAGTTCTCCCAGAACCACTTATTAAATAAGTAATCCTTTCCCCATTGCTTGTTTGTTTAAGTCTGTCAAAGATCAGATGGTTGTAATGTGCTGTCTTATTTCCGAGTTTTCTTTTCTGGTTTCATTGGCCTATGTGTCTGTGTTTCTACCACTACCATGCTGTTTTGGTTATGAGAGACAGTGTCTCTTTTATTGGCTGGCTCAAGGTAACAGAGTCATCACCGCAGCTGTGAACTGGGCCAAAGTGTATTTCACAGTCTTACCTGTGAATTGGGAGCATGCAGAAGGGTCACATCAGCTGGGTGCTAGGCCAGGAATATTTCACAATGCTCCCTTTGGGCAAGAACCAAGCAAGAGAGTAACATCACTCAGTTTCTGGGCCCAGCAATATGTCACAATTTTCTCTGTGGGCAGAGTGCAGGCTGAAGAGAAGAGCCATATTTCCTAGGTGATGGATGGAGAGATATGTCACAAGGTCCCCTGTGGTAAGGGCCCAGGCAATATCTTTCTATCTCCTAGGTTTTGGGCCCAGTGATATGTCACAAATACTCAAAACATGCAAGGCCAAGCCTAAAGAGGAAAGTCACATCACCTAAGTGCTGGGGCCAGCCACATATCACAATACATAATGTATTCAGGGCCCAGGCAAGAGGCAAGAATCACATCACCTAGGTGCTGGGCTCAGAAATACATCACAATTCTTAGGCAGACCCAAGTAGATGAGTAGGTTTATATCACCTATTGCTGGAACCAGCAATATGTCATAATACCTTTTGAGGAAGCGCCTTGGGCAGGAGAGTCACATTACCTTGGTGAGGGGCTCAGAGATACGTCACAATATTCCCTTTGGATAGGGCTTAGAAAGAAAAGTTACATAACCTAAAGATTATGCCCAGCTCTATGTCATCATCGGCCCAGAGGGCAGGGCTCAGGCGTGAGAGAAGAATCACATCACATAGCTGCTGGGCAAAGCAATGTGTGACAATCCCCAATGTGGTCAGGTTTAAGAAAAAAGAGGAGAGTCATATTATTTAGGTGATGAGCCCAGAGGTATATCACAATAATTCCTGTGGGCACAGGCCAGGCAGAAGAGTCACATCATGTGTTTGCTGGGCACAGTGATAAGTCACTTTCATTTCTGTAGGCATGGCACAGGCAGGAGAAGAGTGCCAACATCTCAGTGCGGGGCCTAGAGGTATATCACAACTTTTCTTATGGGCAAAGTTCAGGTAATAGAGGAGAGCCACATCAAATAGGCAATGGGTCCTTAGGTATGTTACAATAGCTCCGAAACAGCATCCAGGGAGAAGGCTCACATCACCTTGGCACTGGGTCCAGCAATATGTCACAATGCTTTCTGAGGTCAAGGCCGAGACAAATAAGCAATGTCACTTTGATGTTGAGCCCAATGATATGTCACAATGTCCTCTGTAGGCAAAATCTAGGAAGAAGAGGAGTCACATCAGTGAGGTGCTAGGCTCAGTGATATGTTACAATTCCACTTGTAAGTAGAAACCATGCAAATAAAGAGAGTCTCATTATCTGGGCCATGGTGGAAAGATACGTCACAATGCCTTCTGTAGGCAGAGCACAGGCTGGGGGATTAAATCCCCCACAGGGGCCCGGTGGCCCTGTGAAGAGAAGAGAGTCATATAACCTAAGTGTGAAGAACAGTCATATGTCAAAATTCTCCCTGTAGGCAAAACTAAGGCAAGAGAATAAATTCACATCGACTAAGTGCTGGGTGCAGCAATACATCACCATTCAATTTGTCGGCTGAGTCCAAGCAGGAGAGTAAAATTGCTCAAGTGCTAGGCTGAAGTGTATGTCACAATCGCAGCTGCAGAAAGGTCCAGGCATGAAATTAAGCATCCTGCACATGTCCAGGTTCCAGGAATGACAGGCACCACCTCCTGTATGTTGAGTCTAAGTGTATGACCCACAGTCTCAACACTTTACTGAATCCATCTACTAGAGCTTCAATCCCTCCTGCAGACTATGTCCTTTTAATGGAGTCAAAGCCTCACAGATATGCTTGATCTTGTTCTGAAGGTCACCTACCCACCTATGAACCAAAGCCGTGTATGAGTTAATTTTTCAACTTCAACTTTTTTTAGATGTGAGATTCAGAACCTCAACAGTGGCCTGTGTTCATGTAGAAGAATGACAATTTTACTGTTGGCTGGGTGTATGTATAAGTATCATAATCTCACCTGTATTCCATGCTTTGTTAGGACACCCTCTGTAACACCTGAGGGCTTTATACAATATAAAGTCACAATCTGCTCTAAGACTTTTGTGTTTATATGAACCCATGATTCTACCGGTAGCCCAAAGCTCAAATAAGAGAGTAAACATCTCTCCAATTCAATGTGTCTACATAGAACAGATCTAACCTGCCAGAATTAGAAATGAGTTGCCATTTCAACTGTAGCTGGATGTTTACATGTGACAATCACAGTCCAAACTGTGAGCTGTGTCAACATGTGAGAATAAGGACCTCCCCAGTGGGCACTGTCTATGTGTGTGAGGGTGACAATATTAACAGTTTGTGGGGTGTACATATGAGAAACATAACCTCACTTATTTAGTGTGCCCTGTGATGACACTCTCTGTACCACTTGAGGGCTTTATATGATATGTAAGACTGGTAACTTTTTATGACCTTCATACAAAGAGGAGACTTATCATCTTACTTTCTTTCCTAAGTCTAGCTATGTAAGACAGTATCTCTTCTATTGGCTGGTTTGAAGTATGAGAGTAATCAATACACCTGTGAGCTGGCTAAAATGTATGTCACAAACCCACCTGTGGGTTGTGAGAAGAATCATACCATGTAGGTTTTTGGCCAAGGATATGTCACAGTCTTCCCTTAGGGCAGAAATCAAGCAGGAGAGTCATATCACCTAGGTGCTCAGCCACAGATATGTTACAATCCTCTCCTGAAAGCAGAGCACACGCAGCAGTCATAGTGAAGTGGCTTCATTGTCTGGGGAAACACCCGAAGTTTGTTGTCCTGCTCTGAGAAGAGTAATGACTCGAACACACACACGGAATGAGTTTAAGGAGCAGAAAGTTTAATACACAAAAGACAGGAGAGAGGGAGAGAGCTTCCTCCTGTCGAGAAAGTGGGTCACCATAGCAGGTTTCCAGGTTTGGAGCAGAATGTGATCAATTTTATAGAGAGGCTTGAGGAGGTGGTGATTGATTTATATATGGCCCAGGAAATTGGTTTGACCAGGTGTGGCATTTACTTAGCACACGAGGAAACGGGCCCTCCCACACTAATCTTATTATGCAAATGTGGCCTCTACCTGGCCGGTACCATGACACCCACACACATGGTGACAAAGTAAAGGGAGAGGGAATCACCATTTTGAGTGTACTTGGCTTTTAGTACAGCTGCCCGCATTTACATATGCAAACTTCCAGCTTGCTTATCTATGCTTGCAGTTTGACTTTTCAGGCTGCTTTCTTTTAGAAAAGAAATGGTTTTTTGGTTGCTTTTCATTGAAGGAAAATTCCACCGAGAACTCTTGTACCCTTGTTAACTGCCTAAAATAATTTTTTTTAACTCCTATATTATTCACCCCTCAGAAGATGGTATTCTAACTGCTATTGGGGGTGTTGGACAACGAATCTTTCTGGCTACTTCCTGCTGAAAAGGGGTGTCGTGTGGGGGAACAGCAGCTGAGACTCCTCCTGAGGTTTATTTAAGTGTTCTCGGAAGAATGACATGTCCACAGGTGGTTCTGTTTGCAGCGCCATTTGGAGTTTTCTTCTAGGTAAAAAGAGATAAATTTTACAAGAAGTTTTAGAATATAGGGTTTTAACATGAGTATTAAGATTATTATTATTAGTGAGAGTATTATAGGTCATAACTATGACAGTAGAGTTTGATACCTGTTATTTCAATAGATTTGTAATAGGGGTAGGCCTCCACTAGATGTTGCTATACATTACCAGAAACATTAATATAAAAGTAACATTTTTCTTTGAGAAACATACATTTATCCCCTTGGCTTGCCATCAGGAGATAATTTTAGGTTCAGGCAATTTTTTATAACTTGCAATATGATTGAGAGAAATACACTATTCAGTGGCTAAAGTAACTTGTGTTAATCTAGGCAATTTCTCTCCTTTATTAAGTTCATTCATGACTTCCACAGATTATCTTACAACATTCTTAAACTTTCTGACTTGTCTTAAATATCCTTCCTTTTAGAACCAGACTTTTTAGGGTAAGAATTTACCATACAAGCCTTGCTTATAAAATCTCTCTTATTTATAACCTTCTTTCCATAGCTTAGAGTGCATCATATTGCCAATCATTAATAAAAAGTCGTATCAAGCTCAGTGATTGTATAACTTTCCTGCTTATTTCTTGTCTGTAACTATTACCCTTGCTATGAGGATAATAATTAAGCAAAGCAACCTTGACTAAATTTTTTCTACAATTATTCAATTATTATTCCTTTTATAAAAATGATAATTAGGCTAAGTATTATGGCAATTCAAATTTTGCAAGTAGAATTCCACACTGTGAGTGCCCTAGTGTATAGTTCTACTACAAATAGAGTGAGTTTAGCAGCTCCCACAAGAGTGATGTAGTAGATAATTTTTATTTATAAATTTTATTCATCAAGATATAGAATTTCCCTTTGGGGTTCTATGAAGTTATGAATGCAATCCTATGAATACTTAAAATTCTCTTGTAAATATGTGTTAAAAGAGAAGTTTTAATAGTTGATGGCAATCTTGGAGAGGAAAAACAGAAATGACAAAAAGTATCTGATGAGGTAGCAGTGAGTAAGATGAGTAGCCCTCAGTTACTTATCTTTTATGATTTTCAGCTTAAGATTTTCTGTTTCTTCACACTGATATTCAGGACATTCCTCTGGGCTTGTAAGGGGTTGCTCCCTCAGTTCTTCAGGCCTTGACTTGAGTGTGATGTATCCAAGAGTTGATATCTGTAATTTTTCTTTTTTTTTTCTGAGATGGAGTCTTGCTCTGTCACCCAGGCTGAAGTGTAGTGGTGTGATCTTGGCTCACTGCAACCTCAGCCTCCTGGGTTCAAGTGTTTCTCCTGCCTCAGCCTCCCGAGTAGCTGAAATCACAGCCCCGCACCATGCAGCCCAGCTAATTTTTGTATTTTTAGTAGAGATGAGGTTTCACCATGTTGGCCAGGCTGGTCTCAAACTCCTGGCCTCAGGTTATTCGCCCACCTTGGCCTCCCAAAGTGCTGGGATTACAGTTATGAACCACCACGCCCCCCAGATACCTGTAACTTTTATTGCCAAGGGAAGAGGGGGTTGAAAAAAGAACAGTGTAGGGCCCTTCCCAGCTTGGGCTTAAGGAAAGAGAGAGAGAGGTGTGAGATTTACTAATAGCAAATCTCCTGGGTTAAATAAAGGTGGTCCTATTTCTTGGGGTTAGGCTACTGCTAGTTGTGTTAATTTTTGTTGGAAGTGAGCTAGAGAGGTTACATACTTAACCAAATTAAGTTTTCTGTTTTAATAGAAAAATCATTGGTAAGAAAAGGCCATTTATAGAGCTTAGACCTAATTTTGTTTTTGTTTGGTTGTTTGAGACAGAGTCCCGCTCCGTCTCCCAGGCTGGAGTGCAGTGGCGCGATCTCGGCTCACTGCAAGCTCCGCATCCTGGGTTCACGTCATTCTCCCACCTCAACCTCCTGAGTAGCTGGAACTATAGGTGCCCACCACCATGCCCAGCTTATTTTGTTTCCGTATTTTTAATAGAGATGGGGTTTCAACGTATTAGCCAGGATGGTCTCGATCTCCTGACCTTGGGATCCACCTGCCTCAGGCTCCCAAAGTGCTAGGATTACAGGGCTGAGCCACCATGCCCGGCCTAGACCTAACTTGGAAGGCATATTTCTTATCCAAAGTAAGGCCATGGGAAGAGTGACAAGTTTTTTGAGGTGTCTCTTGATAATATTACTTGTTCTCTACCTTTACTGAGAATCGGGGTTTTTAAGCACAATGGAGACGATATTCTATGCCTAGCACATTTGAGACCCCCATGTGACAGCTGCCTTAAATGAGGGGCCATTGTCACTTTGAAGGTATTTAGGTAGACCAAAGCAGGGAGTTTGTTTGTTTGTTTTATCTTTTTCTGAGACAGAGTCTCGCTTTGTCACCCAGGTTGGAGTGCAGTGGTGCAATCTCAGCTCACTGCAACCTCTGCCTCCCAGGTTCAAGCAATTCTCCTGCCTCAGCCTCCTGAATAGCTACAGGTGTGCACCACCACGCCTAATTTTTTTGTATTTTTAGAAATGACGAGGTTTCACCATGTTGGCCAGGCTGGTCTCAAACTTCTGAACTCATGATCTGCTCACCTCGGCCTCCCAAAGTGCTGGGACTACAGGCCTGAGCCACCGCGCCTGGCTGGAGTTATTTTATTAATTAACACTTTTGTTACCTTAGAGACCTTTGGGCATGGAAATGCTTCCACCCAGTTAGCAAAAGTATATACCCATAACAGAAGGTATTGGATACCCTTTGTCTTTGGCATGTGGGTGAAGTCTATCTGCCAGTCCTCCCCTGGATAGCTTCCTATTTGGGGGGTTTTAGGAGGAAGGAGCCACCTGTTCAGGGAATTATTTTTAAGACAGACTTCATGGGAATTAGCAACCTGTTTGACTGTTTTTAGTAAGTTCTCTCCTGAAAACAATTAAAGGAAGGAAGGTAATCCAAACAGTCATTAAAAAATATGATTAGTATGGCTACTGTTCTTGGACTCAAATGTGAGGCTTACTGGGGAGAGGATGAACCCCCCGCAATACACACATTGGTCATGCTTTAAACCAGTTTTCTTTCATGGAGGACCTAGTCATTACATGGGGCTGAGAGAGGTTTTGGAGCAACTGAAAATTTCAGGCCAGGGCACACCCTGGTGTTATCCAAAGTCTTCTGGACTAAAGCCAGCCTCTAACCACCCATCCAGGTGTTAGCAAAGAGAATCTCCAGGTATCCTGTTGCAAAATTTCTCCTTTTCTATCTGTAGTCACCATGTCTTTTATCTTTTCTGTGTATGCAATGTGCGGGAATTTTTACAATTCAGGGAAACAGTTCTGTTAGGAAACATCGGCAAATACCGTAGTAACCCAATAAGCATCTCTCTCTACACAGCCTCTGGTGAGCACATGGTATTTCTAAGCCAACAGCACCCCCTAGTGGAAATAGAAATTCTCTCCATGAGGCACATTGTCACCCTTCTGCAATACACTGTAGCTTCCCAATTCTCTTTTTGCACCACTAAAAATCAGGCTCTATGCCCTTCTGTGAGTGAGAAAATGCTGCCTTTAACAATTAAGAGTAAAATGTCCTCCATAGCCAAATTTTAGTTTGAATACTGTCCTATCAGCAGAAAAATGCCATTAGGTCCCTACTGTTCTTTAAGGCACCTATTCTGTCTTTAACTAAAATAGTACTTAATTAGTAAGGGGACTTTACATCCAAAAGTTAACCAGAATCATTTTCTAAGGGTAAATGATTTAGCACGGGACATAAGAGTAGAATACAGAGTTCCATCTAGCACAATCCCTCCATTAAATGAGCCTTACCCAAAGGCAACTATTACATACTCTTTCCCGAAATCCATTTTTTGGGGTGGCACACAGATCACACAAGTCTAGAAAGTCAAAGGGAAATCACAAGTGGACAAATAAGGCTATGTGGGTAATTGTGGCTAAAACCATCACCTAGTTCATCTGGTTTCATGGCTTGGAGAGGTCACACCCACAACCATGAGTGACACATTTAACATGGTGCCAGGAACCAAGGAGAGAAAAGAGTAGAGGTGACACTCCAACTGTTTTCCCCTTCACCCTTGGTCATACCCAAAAAAAGGGAGACTAAAAGGACTCTTTTATTCTCACTTTTTCTAGATGGGCAACAGACCAACTTCAGCTTGCACCCTTCTAGAGTGCATTCTATAACACTGGAACTTCTTTAACCTTGGGACTTTGAAGAATAAAGCAACTCATTTTCTTTTGCACAAGGGCATGGCATTTATACTAAACCTTTGCAAGCGTTGTAAGATCAACACAGCTTTTTAAAAAGTCATATCAGGCAGGCTTATAGAAAATTATTCACCAGAACTAGAAAAGCAAATTGCAGGGAAGCCATCTGAGAATCCCCCTTATTGAGAGCCACCTCAAGTTCTCTTAATACAAGACCTTAGCCAAATAAAGGAAGACATAGGCTGATTTTCTGATGACCCCCAATAAGTATATAGAAGCTTTCCAAAATTTAACTAAGGTGTTTCACCTTACATGGAAGGATGTTACGCTGCTCCTAAACCAAACCCTAACTGCAGCTGAAAAGCAGGCAGCTCTACAGGAAGCAGGGAATTTCAGAAATGAACAATATGTAGCCTACAATGCACTCAGGTATGAGAGGAGAGTCACATCACATAGGAGCTGGGCCAAGCAATATGTAGCAAATCTCCACTGCAGACAAGTCTGAAAAAATGAAGGGTCACATCAACTAGGTGATGAAATCAGAAATATAGCAAAATGATTCCTGTGGGCAAAGACCGAGCAGAAGAAATTACACCATGTATGTGATAAGCTTAGTAATACATCACTCTCTCTTCCTTAGGCATGATTCAAGCAAAAGAAAAGTCACATTACCTAGCTGTTAGGCCCAGAGTTATGTCACAATCTCTATTATAACAGAAGCTCAGGTAAGAGTCACATCAAATAGATGACGGTCCCAGAGGTATGTCACAATGCCTCTTGTTAGCAGGGTACAGGCATACCAACTCACATCACCTCGGTGCTGAGTTCAGCAATATGTCACAATGCTTTCTGAGAGCAAGGCCAAAGCAAAAGGGCAACATCACCTTGTTGTTGGGCCCAGTGATATGTCACAATGTTCCTTGTGGGCAAAACCTAGAAAGAGTCACATCAGCTAGGTGCTGGGCCTAGCAATGTTTTGATACACCCTGTAAGGAGAAACCAGGCAGAAACAGTCTTATTACCTGTGTGATGAGCAGAAAGATATGTCACAATGCTCTCTGTAAGCAGAGCCTAGGCAAGAGTTATATCACCTGGGTGTGGACCCAGCAATATGTCACAACAGCCCATGTGGGCAAGGCACAGGCAGGAGAGCCACATAACCTGGGTGGTGGGTGCAGCAATATGTCACAGGGTTCCCTGTGGGCAGTGCCAAGGCAGGAGAATAGATTTACATTAGTTAGGTCCTGGGTTCAGCAATGTTTCAATCCAATCTGTGGACTGAGCCCAGGCAGAAGAGTTGAATCACTCAGGTGCTGGGCAGAGGCATATGTCACAATCACAGCTGCAGGAATGTTCATAAATGAGATTAACAATCCTGCACATGTCCAGATTCCAGGTATGAGAATCAACACCTCTTTTATGTTGGGCCTAAGTACATGATTCACAATCTCAACAGTGGACTAGATCCATGGGCAAGAGCCTCAATTCCTCTCATAGACTGTTTTCTTAGTGGAGTCACAGTCTTTCAGGTATAGTGAATCTTGGTCTGAGAGTCAATAACCCACCTGTGGACTGAAATAAACAATGTTCAACTTTTGGCACTTTTTTGATTGTGGGATTCAGAATCTCAACAATGGGTTGTGTTCATATGGGAGGGTGACAATCATTACTGTTGGCTGGGTATGCTTATGAGTGTCACAATCTCACCTGTGTCCTGAGGTTTATTAGAACATTCTCTGTCCTACTTGAGGGCTATGTACTGGGAGTTACAATCTTGTGTGAGACCTTCATGCTGGTATGGACCCATAATTGTACCTGTGGCCCTAAGCCCAGGTATGAGAGTCAACATGTCTCCAACTGGCTGAGTCCAGATAGAAGATGCCTTACCTGCCTGTGAGCTGGGTTTAGAAATGTTTCACCATTTCAACTCTGGCTGAATGTTCACATATGACAGTCACAATTTCAACTATGGACTGTGTTTGAGATTAAGAACCTCATCAGTGAGCTCCATCCTTGTGGGAGGGTGACAATACTAAGGGTTTTTAGGTGAGCATATGAGAAACACAACGTTACCTGTGTGCTAGGCTCTGCAATGACACTTTCTGTACCATTCAAGACTTTTACACAATATGCAAGTGGCATTTATAATCTTTATAAAGAGGAGGCCCGTGAACTCACCTATTTGCCTAAGCCTTGCTAAGAGACACAGGATCTCTGCTATTGGCTGGTTTAAGGTATAAGACTTATTATGCCATCTGTGAGCTGGGCCAAGATAAATGTGACAATTACACCGGTGGATAGGGAATAAGTAGAGTCACATAACCTGTTTTTTTTGGAGCCAGGAATATGCCATAATCTTCCTGGAGGCCAGGGACTAGGCATCACCTGTTTGCTGGGCCCGGGAATATATCACACTGCTTTCTGTCAGCCAGGCCCAGGCAGGAGAGACACATCACCTGGTTGCTAAGCCCAGTAATATGTCACAATTTTCTTTGTGGGCAAGGTGCAGGCAGAAGAGGAGAGACACATTTCCTAGGTGATGGATAAAGAGATATGTCACAAGGCCCCATGTGAGCAGGGCCCAGGTGGTACTCCCATTCCCTACATGTTGAGCCCAGCGATATGTCAGAATACCCAAATACACAGGGTCCAGACAATAGAAAAATGTCACATTAGCTAGGTACTGGCCCAGCGATACACCACAATTTTTTTATTTTTTGCCAGAACCTAAGCAGTAGAGGAGAGTCACATCACCTAGTTTCTGGGTCCAGTGATATGTCACAGGACATGGCCCAGGCAAAAAAGTAAAATTATTTATGTGAAAGACCCAGAGATATGCTACATTGTCCTCTGTGTGTAGGGCTAACAGAGAAGAAAAGTATTACATAACCTAGGTGCTCATGCCACCTGTTTCACAATCACCCCAAGTGGCAGGGCCCAGTCATGACGGCCACATCACATAGGTTCTGGACCAAGTGATATGTCACAATATTCTCTCTGTACAGTTTACAAGAAGACAGTCACATAATCTAGCTGATGGGCTTAGAGATATGTCAAAATAACCCCTGTGGGCAGGGACCAGACAGAAGGATTACCTCACCTGTGTGCTGGGTTTGGCAATAAGCCATCTTTCTTCTGTGGGTATGACCCTGTCAGAAGAGAGTCACATCACCTAGGTTTTGGTGCCAGAACTATGTCACATTTCTTCTTATGGGCAAAGCCCAGGTAAGATGGGAGAGTCACATCAAAGAGTTGATGAAGTCAGAAATATGTCACAATGCCCTCTGTGAGCAAGGCTCAGGCAGGAGACTCACATCACCTGGGTGCTGGGCCCAGCAATATGTCACAATGTCTTCTGAAAGTAGGGCAAAGGCAACATTAATGTCACCTTAGTGTAGCGCAAAGTGAAATGTCACATCTTCATGTGGGTGGGCCTTAGAAAGATGGGAAGAGTCCCATCAGCTAGGTGCTGTACCCAGCAATAGGCAAAAATATCCCATCTGAACAGAAACCAGACAGGAGTCATATTACCTGGGTGATGAGTGCAGAGACACATCACAATGCTCGCGTAGGCAAGGCCAAGGCTGAAGAGTTACATTACATGGATGTTACACTAAGCAATATGTCACAATGGCCCAGGTGGGCAGGGAAAAAATAGGAGAATCACATAAGCTGAGTTTTGAGCCCAGGAACACCCCAGTGTCCCCTATAGGCAGAGACATTAAAGAAATGGTGACTTACATCACTTGGATGCAAGGCCCAGGGATATTCCACCATCTCCCCTGTGGGCAGCACCAAGGCAGGAGTATGGAGTCACATGTGCTGGGTTCAGTGATATGTCACAATTGCACCTATGGACTGGGCCCAGACTTGAGAGTCAAATCACTCAAGTACTGAGCAGAGACATATGCTACAATCACACCTGCAGGATGGTTTAGAGATTAGATTAACAATCTCACACATGTCCCAGTTCTAAATCTGAGAGTCAACACCTCCTGTATGTTGGATCTAATTACAAGAGTCACAATCTCAATGGTGCACTCAACTTGTTTATGAGAGTCTGAGGTTTTCCTTCAGACTATGTACCCTTACTGGAGTCACAAGACTCACAGATGTGCTAAATACTGTGAACTGAATCCACATATAAGAGTCAAGTTTCCAGGCTGGGGGTGGTGCCTCATGTCTATAATCCCAGCACTTTGGGAGGTCAAGGCAGGACTTGAGGCCAGGAGTTTGAGAGCAGTCTGGGCAACATGGTGAAACCCTGTCTGTAGTAAACATACAAAAATTAGCTGGGTGTGGTGGCACATGCCTGTAATTCCAGCCACTCAGGAGGTTGAGGCACGAGAATTGCTTGAACCCAGAAAGTGGAGGTTGCAGGAGCTGAGAGTGCACCACAGCACTCCAGCCTGTGTGTCAGAGTGAGTGAAACTCTTAAAAAAAAAAAAAAAAGTCAAATTTCCAACTTTTTACTGTTTTCATGACAGAGACTCAGGACCTCAACAGTGTGCTGTGTTCATGTGTAAAGACAACAATTTTTACTGTTGGCTGGGTATGTATATGAGTGTCACAATTTTGCCTGTGTTCTAGGCTCTCTCAGTACCACACGAGAGCTTTCTACAGTATTAACGAGAGTTGCAAACCACTCTATGACCTTCATGATGGTATACACCCATGATTGTACCTGTGTCTCTAAGCCCAGGTATGAGAGTCAGCATCTCTATCACTGGCTGGTTCCACATAAAAGAGGACAGGCATGGAGGCTCATGCCTGTAATCCCAGCACTTTGGGAGGCCGAGGCAGGTGGATCACTTGAGGTCGGGAGTCCGAGACCAGCCTGGCCAACATGGTGAAACCCCATCTCTACTAAAAATACAAAAATTAGCCCGGTGCGGTGGGGCACATCTGTAATCCCAGCTACCCAGGAAGCTGAGGCAGGAGAATCAATTAAAGCCGGGAGGTGGAGGTTGCAGTGAGCCGTTATTGAACTACTATACATCAGCCTGGGTGACAGAGTGAGATTTTTGTCTCCAAAAAAATAAAATAAATAAAATAAAAATGAAAAATAAGAGTCCTCACCTGCCTCGGAGCTAGATTAGAAATAAGTCACCACCCCAACTACAGCCAGATGTTCACAAATAACAGTCACAATTTCAACTCCATCCACATGTGAGATTCAAGACCTTACCAGTAGGCTCTGTCCATGTGTGAGGGCAAAATCCTAATGGCTGATAGAGTGTGCATATGAAAAACACAATCTCACCTGTGTCCTGGGTCCTGTGATGAGACTGTCTGTACCACCTGAAAAAGTTATATATGTGAGAGACTGGTAATCCACTATGATATTCATACAGAGGAGATCCAGGATCTTACTCATTTCCCTAAGTCTAGCTTCAAGAAACAGTATCGGCCGGGCGCGGTGGCTCAAGCCTGTAATCCCAGCACTTTGGGAGGCCGAGACGAGCGGATCACGAGGTCAGGAGATCGAGACCATCCTGGCTAACACAGTGAAACCCCGTCTCTACTAAAAAAATACAAAAAACTAGCCGGGCGAGGTGGCGGGCGCCTGTAGTCCCAGCTACTCGGGAGGCTGAGGCAGGAGAATGGCGTAGACCCGGGAGGCAGAGCTTGCAGTGAGCTGAGATCCGGCCACTGTACTCCAGCCTGGGCGACAGAGCGAGACTCCGTCTCCAAAAAAAAAAAAAAAAAAAAGAAACAGTATCTCTCCTATTGGCTGGTTTGAGGCATGAGAGTTATCATCTCACCCATGAGCTGAACAAGGATATATTTTACAATCCCACCTGTTGATAGAGAGTAAGCAGGAGCGTGACATCACCTGGGCACTAGGCCAGGAATATGTCACAATTTTCCCTGATGGCAGGAACCAGTCAGAAGAGTAACATCAGCTGGGTGATCAGCCAGGGATTTGTTACAATCCTGTTCTGAAAGCAGGGCACAGGCAGCAGAGTCACAGCATCTGGGTGCTGAGCCCAGAGACATGTCACAATGCTCCCTGGGAGCAAGGCCCAGGAAAAGGAAGCACATCACCCTGTTGCCGAGTCAATGTTATTGTCACATTCTCCCCTGTGGGCCAGGTGCAGGCTGTAGAGGAGTCACATCTCCTTGGTGAGGAATACAGAGATATGTCACCAGGGTCTTGAGAGTCATAGGGCTAGAGCCCTGTTTGCAGGGCATAGGCAGGTACCTCCCAAATTCTACAAGTTTGGCCCAGTGATATGTCACAGTACTCATATGTGGGACCCATGAAAGAGGAGAGTCACATCACCTAGGTGCTAGGTCCAGCGATACATCACCATCCTACATGTTGGCAGAGACCAGGCAGAAGGAGAAGGCCACATCACCTAAATCATGAATGTAAAAATATATCATAATACCCTTTGGGCAGGACCCATGCAGGAGAGTCACCTTGCTTAGGTATTGGACCCAGCCATATGTCACATGCAGTGTGACAGTAGGTAGCTAGTCTGGTATAAGCAGGGCAAGAAAGGGCGCCCCACTCCACACACACCAGAAATGTCAGGTGGCAATCAGGTAATGGCCAGGCAGTTAACTGTCTCGCTAAAGTAATAACTGGTGACAGCTGTTGCCAGGGAACAGCAGTCTCCTAATAGAAAACACCTAAAACTGGTCATCAGTAGCTTCCCAGTGAGATATCAGGAGTTGGGTGGGTTAGGAGAACTAATGCAAGACCCTAGAAGTATGCCAACACATAAAATCCCAAGAGAAGAGAGTCACATCATGACAGTAATGGCAACAGAGATATGACACACAATGACCCTGTAGGCAGGGCCAAGGCAGGAGAGTTACATCAACTGGGTGTTGGACCAAGTAAAATGTTACAACGGCGCCTGTGGGCAGGGCACAGGCAGGAGAGTCACATAACCCGGGTGTGCTGCCCAGCAATGTGTCACAATGTCCCCTATGGAAAGCACCAAGGCAGTAGAGGAGACTCACATCACTTGGGTGCAAGGTCCAGCAATCTGTCAAGATGCTCCTGTGGGAAGTACCAAGGAAAAAGAACAGAGTCACATCACCTAGGTTGGGGTTCAGCAGTACGTCACAATTTCCATCTGCGGGCTGGGTGCAGGCAAGAGTCTAATCATTCAGGTGCTGAGAAGAGGCATATGTCATAATCACACTTGCAAAAAGGTCTAGGGATGAGATTAACAATCTTGTACATGTCCTAGTTCTTGGTAAGATTCAACATCCCCTGTATTTTCTTTCTAAGTATACAAGTCACAATATTAACAGTGGATAGATTCGTGCATGAGAGCCTTGATCTCCCCTGTGGACTGCGTACCTGTAGCAGAGTCACAGCCTCACAAATGTGCTAAATCTTGGTCCTGAGTCACTCATCATTCTGTGAATGGAATTTATGTAGGGGAGTCAATTTCCCAACTTTCCACCACCTTCAGATGTGATATTCAGAACCCGAGCAATGAACTGTGTTTATAAAAGATGACAAACTTTACAATTGGCTGGGTATGTATACAAGTAACACAATCTGACCTGTGTGCTGGGCCCTGTTAAAAACACACTCTGTACCACCCAAGGGCTTTAGAATGTGGCAATCTGTTGGCCAGGTGCGGTGGCTCACACCTGTAATCCCAGCACTTTGGGAGGCCAAGGCAGGTAGATCACGAGGTCAGGAGTTCAAGATCAGCCTGGCCAAGATGGTGAAAGTCCATCTTACTAAAAATACAAAAATTAGCTGGGTGTGGTGGTACACGCCTGTAGTCCCAGCTACTCAGGAGGCTGAGGCAGAAGAATTGCTTGAACCCAGGAGGCAGTGGTTTCAGTGAGCTGAGATGACACCACTATATTCCAGCCTCTCGAGAGAGAGACTGTCTCGAAAAAATAGTAATAACAAAACAAAAAAATAAATTTGGTATGAGACCTTCATGCTGGTATGGACCCATGATTGTACCTGTGGACCTAAGAGCAAGTAGAAGAGCTAACATTTCTTCAGTTGGCTGGGTTCAGATATGAGAGTTCTCACCTACCTATGAGCTGGGTTTATAAATGAATCATCCTCTCAACTGCAGCAGGACGTTGATATATGACAATCACAATTTCAACTGTAGACCTCATACATGTGTGTAGTTTAGAACCTCATGAGTGGGCTCTTTCAATGTGTGAGGGTGACAATCCTAACAGTTGGCAGGGTGTGCATAGAAAAAACAATCTCACCTGTGTGCTGGGCCCTGTAATTACACTATCTGTAACACTTGAGGGCTTTATAAGGTATGTGAGTGAGTGGTAATTCTTTATGACCTTCATACAAAGAGGAGACCCAGAATTTTACCTATTACCCTAAGCCTAGCTACAAGAAACAGTATCTCTCCTATTGGCTGACTCAAGTTACAACACTTACTATTGCACCTTGATCTGGATCATAAAATATATCACAATATTCCCTGAGGGCAGGCACCAGGCAAGAGAGTCACATCACCTAGGTGCTCTGCCAGATATGCTACAATCCCTTCCTGAAAGCAGGGTACAAGCAGCAGAGTCAAATCATAAAAGTGCTGGGCCCAGCAATATGTCTCAATACCTTCTGTGGGCAGTGCCAAAGCAGGAGGATAGTCATATTACCAAGGTGCTGGGTCCAGTGATATGTCACAATCTCATTTGCAAGCTGGACTCAGGCAGGAGAGTCAAATCACTCAGGTACTGAGCAGAGGTGTATGTTAAAATCACACCTGCAGGAGGTCCAGGGACGAGACTACCAATCTCACACCTTTCCTGGTTCTTAGTATGAGAGTCACTGCTCACTGTAGGTTGGGTACAAGTGAAGTAAGAAATTAAGAAAATGACAAAATAATAGCATAAGTAATAATGGTAAAGATTAGAGTAATAGACAAATAATAATAGCTCATAGAATGAATTGTTGTATTAACCAAGGCTGAAAAAAATTTACATAGCCCCCCACAAAGTTAAAGTTTAAAAAAAATATTAACTGCCTGTCCCAAAAAACATTAACCATATGTACGCTCCACATATTTTGTAGGGTCTATAAGCTCGTTCCTTTCTTAGCTGCAAGGTCACAAAACAAATAAGCATAAGCTACAAACCAAGTTTTCCCAAAGATGTAAGACATGCTGCAAAAATATCACAGCAGCCTTTGTTCTTGCTTCTGTAAGCCTGCTTCCTGCTTCACATAGTGCCCGCCTCAAAATACTTAAAAGCAACTGAGTTCTTTGTTCGGGGCTCAGACTTTCAGGACACATGTCCACTGAGCCAGTACACACCTTAAACACTTCCTGCCCTTCATTCGATCTCTCCAGTTCCTTAATTTCCCACAACATAAGTACACAAGTCACAATCTCAGTGGTGGACTAGATATGTGTTTGGGAGCCTAAATTTCTCCTGCAGACTTTGTCTCCTCCATGGATTCACAACATCACGGGTGTGCTAAATCTTGGTCTGAAAGTCAGCAACCCACCTGTGGACTGAATCCACGTATGAGATTCAGCCACGTATGCAGTCAATTTTCCAACTTTCGACTGACTTTGGGTGTGAGATTCAGAATCTCAACAGTGGACTGTGTTCATGTAGAATGACAACAATCTTTACTGTCTGTTGAATGTACATCTAAATGTCACAATGTCACCTGTGTGCTGAGCTCAGCACTCAGCACTATTCAAGTGTTTCATACAGTATGCATGAGTCACAGTCTTCTTTGCAACCTTTGTGATGATATAGACAAATGATCATACCAATGGTTCTAAGCCTGGATATGCAAGTAAATATGTCTCCAACTGGATAGATCTAGATTGGAGAGTCCTCACCTGCCTGTGTGCTGGGTTTAGAAATGAGTCACCATTGGCCGGGCGCCTGTAATCCCAGCACTTTGGGAGGCAGAGGCAGGTGGATCACAAGGTCAGGAGTTCGAGACAGCCTGGCCAACGTGGTGAAACGCCATCTCTACTAAAAATACAAAAATTAGCCAGGTGTGGTGACGCGCGCCTGCAGTCCCAGCTACTCGGGAGGCTGAGTCAGGAGAATGGCGTGAACCCAGGAGGCAGTGCTTACAGTGAGCGGAGATCATGCCATTACACTCCAGCCTGGGCAACACAGCGAGACTCCATCTCAAAAAAAAAAAAAAGAAAAAGAAAAAGAAATGAGTCACCATCCCCAGCCAGGCGCGGTGGCTCACGCTGTAATCCCAGCACTTTGGGAGGCCGAGGTGGGTGGATCACGAGGTCAGGAGATGGAGACCATCTTGGCCAACATAGTGAAACCCCGTCTCTACTAAAACACACAAAATTAGCTGGGGGTGGTGGCACGTGCCTGTAATCCTAGCTACTTTGGAGGCTGAGGCAGGGGAATTGCTTGAACCCAGGAGGTGGAGGTTGTGGTGACTGAGATCGCGCCACTGCACTCCAGCCTGGGTGACAGAGCGAGACTCTGTCTCAAAAGAAAAGAGAAAAGGAAGAAATGAGTCACCATCCCAACGCAGTCTTCAGTTAAAATTGTTACTGTCTTGTGGCTGGATGTTCATATGTGACACTCACATTTCCAACTCTGGACTGCATCTATATTTTAGATTTGGGACCTCTCCAGTGGGTTTCATCAATGTGTTAGGGTGAGAATCCCAGTGGTTGGTGTGCATGTGAAAAGCACAATTTCATCTGTGCTTTGCACCTTTTGGTGACACTGTGTGGACTACCGGAGGGCTTTATATTATATGCAAGACAGTGGTAATCCTCTATGACCTTTGTGTGAAGAAGAGATTCAGAATGCTACCCAGTTTTTAAAGCCTACTTATGAAAGACAGTATCTCTTCTATTTGCCAGTTTGAGGTATGAGAGTCCTCATCATACCTGTCAAGTTTGCCAAGGTATATTCAAAATCCCAACTGTCCACGGAGAGCCAACAGAAGAGTCACATCACCTCAGTGATAGGCCAGGGATATGTCACAATCTTTCCAGAGGGCAGGGGTGAGGCAGGAGGGGTCACATTACCTGGGTGCTCAACCAGGGATATGTTACAATTTCCTCCTGAAAGCAAGTCACATGAAGCAGAGTCCCATCACCAGTGTGATTGGCTCAGGAGTATGTCACAATGCTCTCTGTTGGCAAGTCACAAGCAGGAGTGACACATACCTGGTTGCTGAGCCCAGTGATATGTGACAATTTTCCCTTTGGGCAGAGTGAAGGTAGAAAAGAAGAGTCACATCTCCCAGATGATTGATGCAAAATTATGTCACAGGGCAACTGTGAGCCAGGCCCAGGCAAGAGCCTCCAACTGCCTAGGTGTTAAGCTCAGCAGTACGTCACACTACCAAAAATTCTAAGTCCCAATCATAAGAGGAGAGTCACATCACCTAGGTGCTGGGTTCAGTGAAATGTCACAATCCCTTTTGGCAGGACAAAAGCAAAGAGTCACATCATGTAGGTGATGAATGGAAAGATATATTATAATCCTGAGGGCAAATGGGGCTGTGCTGGAGGGCAAAATCACCTAGGTGCTGGACCCAGAAATACGTCACAGTACACAATATATGCACGGCCCATACAGAATAGGAGAGTCCTATTACCTAGGTGCTAGATATAGGCATATATCATAATATAGCCTGAGTGAAGGCCCAGAAAATAGAGTCACATCACCTAGGTGACGGGCCCAGAGATATGTCACAATGCCCATTGTGGATAGGGCTCAGAAAAAAAGAGGAGAGTCACATAACCTAAGGGCTGAGCCCAGCTGTATTTCACAATCACCTCCATGGGCAAGGGTCAGGAAACAAAAAATTGTATCATTTAGGTGATGGGCTCAAAAATATGTCATAATTACTTCTTTGGGAAGAAATCAGAATAATTACATTTGTGTGCTGGTTCAGGCAATAAGTCACTCTCCATCTCTGGTCATGGCTCAGGCAGGAGAAGAGTCAAATCACCTAGGTGCCGGGCCCAAAGATATGTCAAAATCTCTTTTATTAAAAAATCTCAGATAAAAGTACAGTCGCATCAAATAGTTGATGGGCCCAGAGATAAGTCACGATGTCTTCTGTGGGTAAGTTTTAGTAGGAAGACTTAACATAACCTTGGTTTTGGGCCCAGCAGTATGTTATAATGTCTTCTGAGAGCAAGGGCAAGTCAAAAAAGTAATGCCACCTTGAAGTTGGGCCCAGCATTATGTTACAATCTTTTCTACAGGCAGAACCTAAGAAGAGAAAACTTACATTAGCTAGGTGCTGGACTTAGCAATATATCAAAATCCCCCCTGTGAGCAGAGACCTGGCAAGAAGAGAGTCAAATCACCAGAATGATGAGTGCAGAGATATTTCACAATGCCCCCTGGACTTAAGGCAGGACTCAAGCAGGAGAGTTACATCACCTGGGTGTTGGACCCAGCAATATGTCACAATAATCCATGTGGGCAGGGCACAGACAGGAGAGTCACAGAACCTGAGTGCAGAGATTAGTGATATGTTACAATGTGTTTTGGGGGCAGCCCCAAGGCAGGGGAATAGGCTCACATCACCTGGGTGCAATTCCCAGCAACATGTCACAATGCCCCCTATCGGCAGCACCAAGGCAGACAAATGGAGTCACATTACTTAAATGCTAGGTCCAGTGATGTCACAGTCCCATCTGTTGTCTGGTCCCAGGCAGAAGAGTCAAATCAGGTGATGGGCAGAGGCATATGTCACAGTTCCATCTGCACAAAGGTCCACAGATGAGATTAACACTCCCAGACACATCCCAGTTTTCAATACGAGAGTAAACACCACCTGTATGTTGAGACCAAGTACAGGAGTCACAGTGTCAGTAGTGAACTGTATCTGTGAATTAGTGCCTCAGTTTTTTTGTGCAGACTGTTTTAGTGGACTCACAGGCTCACAAGTGTGCTGAATGTTGGTCTCAGGGACACCAACCCACCTATGGATAAAATCCATGCACGAAGCCGGGCGCGGTGGCTCAAGCCTGTAATCCCAGCACTTTGGGAGGCTGAGACGGGCGGATCACAAGGTCAGGAGATCGAGACCATCCTGGCTAATACGGTGAAACCCCGTCTCTACTAAAAAATACAAAAAACTAGCCGGGCGAGGTGGCGGGCGCCTGTGGTCCCAGCTACTCCGGAGGCTGAGGCAGGAGAATGGCGGGAACCCGGGAGGCGGAGCTTGCAGTGAGCTGAGATCTGGCCACTGCACTCCAGCCTGGGCGACAGAGCCAGACTCAGTCTCAAAAAAAAAAAAAAAAAAAAAAATCCATGCACGAGAGTCAATTTTCCAACTTCTGACTCTTTCTGGGTGTCAGATTCCAAACCTCAACAGGGGGCTGCATTCATGTGTGAGGATAACAATCTTTACTGTTGGCTGGGTGTGCATACAAGTGTCATAATGTTGCCTCTGTGTGGGGCCATGTTAAGACACCCTCTGTATTATCTGAGGGTTTTATATGGTATGCATGAGAGTTGGAAATCCACTGAGATCTTCTTGCTGGTATAGACCCATGTTTGAACCTGTAGCACTAAGCCCAAGTATGACAGTCAACATCTCTCCAATTGGTTGGGTCCAGATATGAGAGGCCTTGCCTGCCTATGATCTAGAAATGAGTCACCATCCCAACTTTAGCCAGACAATTACATATGACAGTCACTATTCCAACTATGGACTGTGCCCAGGTGTAAGATTAAGGACCTCACCAGTGGGTTCTTTCCATGTTTAAAGGGTGACAATCCTAGCACTTGGTGGAAAGTGCATACAAAAACCACAGTCTCATATTTTTGCTGGGCTCTGTGATAACATTCTCTGCACCAAATGAAGGTTTTATACAACATGCAAAAGAGTGGTAATCCTCTATGACCTTAGTATAGAGAGAAGACCCAGAATCTTACCCATTTCCTTAAGGCTACCTAACATACATGGTATCACTCTTATTGGCTGGCTCAAGATATGACAGTCCTCATTGCATATGTGAGCTGGGCTAAGATGTGTTTCACAATCCCATCCGTGAGCATGGAGCAAGCAGAGAGACACATCGACTGCCTCTCTGCCAGGGATATGTCACAATCTTCCATGAAAGCATGGACCCAGCTGGAGAGTCCCATCTCCCAGGTGCCTGGCCAGAGATATGTTACGATACCCTTCTGAGAGCAGGCAACTGGCAAAAGAGTCAAATCCCCTGGGCACCAGGCCCAGCAATATATTCCAGTGCTCCCTGTGGGCAAGGCCAAATGAGAAGAGACACATCACCTGGTTTGCTGGGCCCTGTGATATATTGCAATTTTCCATTTGGGCAGGGTGCAAGAAAAAGAGGGAAATCACAGCCCCAAAGTGAAAAATGCAGACATATGTCACAAGGGCTACTGTAGACAGGGCCCAGAAAAGTCTCTCATCCCTTGGGTGTTGAGCTCAGCAGTACGTCACAATACCCAAAATATGCAGGTTCCAGGCAAAAAAAAAAAAAAAAAAAAAAGCACCAAGGTGCTGGATCCAGTGCTATGTCACAATTCTCTTTTTGGTTAGGGTCCAGGCAAATAAAGACAGTCACTTTGCCTAGGTGATAAATAAAAGGATATGTCATAACACCCCTTTGGGCAGGGCCCATATAGAAGAATCTTATTACCTAGCTGCTAGACTCAGCAATACATCACAATTTCACTCTGAGCAGAGCACTAGCAATAGAGGAGAGACACACCACTTAGGTGGTAGGTCAAGAGATATTTTACTATCTTTCTTTTGGGCAAAGCCCACATCAGAGAGGAGAGTTCTCATCAAATACCTGATGAATGCAGAGATATGTCACAAACCCCTAAGAATAAAACCCAGGCAGAAGAGCCACATCACCAGGGTGCTGGGTTCAGCAATATGTCACAACCAGGCAGGAAAGTCACAATTACTTGGATGCTAGGTCCAGCAATATGTCACAATGTCCCTTGTGGACTAGGCCCAGGCAAGAGAAGAGTCACATCACCTAGGTACTGGACCAGGCAATTATGTCACAATCCTCCCAGAAAGCAGGGCAAAACAGGACAGTCAAATCACTTAGTTGCTGGGTCCAGTAATATATTGTAATATCTCCTGAGGGCAAGGCCCAGGCAGAAGAGGAGTCACATCATGTAGGTACTGGGTCCCACCATATGTCACATCTATTCTGTGGGCAGAATATAGGAAAAATGGAAGAGTCACATCAAAGGGGTGCTGGGCCAGTAATAGTTCCAAATCTCTTCTGTGAGCAAAAACAAGGCAATAAAAGAGAATCACATCACCTGAGTGATAGGCATAGAGATAAGTCACAACGCCCCCTGTAGGCAGGTCTCAAAGAAGAGAGTTACATCCCCTGGGTGATAGACTTACCAATCTGTCGCAATGCCTCTGCGGACAGGGTCCTTGCAGGAAAGTCGCATTACCTGAATGTTGAACCCAGCGATATATCCCAGGCAAGACAGGAGAGTTAAATCACTTTGGTTGGCCGGGCGTGGTGGCTCACGCCTGTAATCCCAGCACTTTGGGAGGCCGAGGCAGGGAGGCCTATCCCATCACTCTACGATGGGAGTTCGAGATCACGGCAAAACCCCATCTCTACTAAAATTACAAAACATTAGCCAGGCATGGTGATGGGCACCTGTAATCCCAGCTACTCAGGAGGCTGAGACAGGAGAATTACTTGAACCTGGGAGGCAAAGGTGGCAGTGAGTTGAGATTGCACCACTGCACTCCAGCCTGGGCAACAAAGGGACACTACATTAAAAAACAAAAAAAACAACACACACACACTTAGGTGTTGCATCTAGATGCATGTCACAATGTTACCAGTAGACAGGGTTTTTTTTAAAAAAAAAAAAAAAAAAAAAAAAAAAGGCCCACCTGGCAATGCCCACAGAGCAGGCAGAAGGCTTGTACAATGGCTTCCTGGAGCAGCTGCATAAGATATACAGGCAAGTTTGGGGCCCACATGCAGGTGCACATTCAGAATCCAGGGCCTGTGACCATAGACCTGGAATCATCAGCTCCCCGTGCTGCTACTTCTGACCCAAAGCAGCTGTCAAAGCTTGAAAAAGAGCAGCAGAGAAAAGAGCAGAGCTAAGGTACCTTCTGAATCAAGCCAGGAGAGAAACACACCCCAAAAAGAAAACTGCAGTGCCAGTAGCAGGGCTGAGGGCAGTCGGGCCTAGGGCAACATGTCCTCTGAACAAGAGCCATAGGCTTGGGAGGCAGAGTTCAGTGTGTTATCACTGGGCAGAATTGGATCTTGAAAAATTCAAGATGGTAAGTACCCACACTGCTTTAAGAATTTGGAACTGAAACATAAAGAGGAAGACAGAAATAAGAAGTTGGGAACCCGAATAGCTCTGCAAAAAGCAGCAAAAGACCATTTTACCATTTTCTGTGGTTGCTGTGGTGGAATAAGGCATGGACACTGCCAGTGTTGGGGAGTCCCTGTGGTAGAAGGAGTACACTCATGCCTCCCCCACAGAAAGGCCGTATTGGTTTCTACTGCATCTTGGCTTGCTTTTGGAACAGGCTGGCCCAACATCATTTGTCATCAAACCCATTGTAGTTTATTCTGCTTGTCCATGGGGTAGTCTCCAACAGACTCACGCTGTCCATGTTCTTTCTATCAGGGCCTGTGTTAAGGTGTCAAGATAGCAATCATCAATAGGCTGGGCTCTGTGGCTCACGCCTGTAATCCCAGCACTTTGGGAGGCCAAGGCGGGCAGATCACCTGAGGTCAGGAGTTTGAGACCAGCCTGGCCAACATGGTGAAACTCCGTCTCTATTAAATACAAAAATTAGCCAGGCTGTGGTGGTGGGTGCCTGTAATCCCAGCTACTCAGAAGGCTGAGGTGTGAGAACTGCTTGAGCCCAGGAGGCGGAGGTTGCAGTGAGCTAAGATCCTGCCACGGCACTCCAGCCTGGACGACAGAGGGAGACCCTGTCTCAAACAAACAAACAAAGAAAAAGACAGCAATCATCAGTGATAATGTATTGTGAGACCTTTGTATCTTGTAAATTCTTTTTTAAAAAATAAATAATAATTAGACCCTAAATCTCAACAAACCACAAAAAAAGGAAAAGTGACATTAATCTGATTGTCAGCTCAGCATTATGTCACAATGAGCTTAGAAAATAAGATCCAGGCAGAAGAGTCACATCACGTAGGGGGCTGACATCAGCAATCTGTCACAATCATTCCTGTGGCCAGGGCCCATGCAGGAGAGTTGTATTACCTGCATGCTGGGCCCAGTGACAGATCACAATTCCTTCTGTGGAAAGAAGCCAAGCGGTAGAGGAGAGTGACATCACACAGGTATTGGGTCAAGCAAATTCTCACAATACTCCCTGAGGAGGTCCCAGGTAGGAGGGTCACCTCATCCAGGTGAGAAAAGCAGAGATATGTCACAATGCCTTCTGTTTATAGGGCTTAAATCAAGGCAAAGAGTCACATAACTTAGAAGCTGGGTTCAGCAATATGTTACAATTGCTTTATGGGGCAGGGTCCAGGCATGAGAAAAGGGTCACACCATTTAGGTGCTTGATCAAGCAGTATGTCACAATCCCCATCACGGACAGGGCCTAGGCAGAGAAGGAGAGTCACATCAACTAGTTGATGGTCCCAGAAACATGTCACAATGAGCCCTGTGAGCAGAGCCCAGGTCAGAGAAGAGTCATATCAAACAGTTAATGGGCCCAGAGATATGTTACAATGCCCTCTGTGGATAGGGTCCAGAGAGGATACTTACATTCCCTTGAAGCTGGGACCACCAACATATCACAATGCCTTCTGGGGGCAGTGCCAAGGCAAAAGAGTAATATCACCGTGGTGCTGCAACCAGCAATATGTCACAATCTTCTTTGCAGGCAGAATCTAGGAAGAAAAAAAGAGTCACATCAGCTAGGTGCTAAGCTCAGTAATATGTCACAATCACCTTTTAGAACACGGAATTGTCAGAAGAGAGTTACATCACCTTGGTGATGTTTGCAGAGGTGTGTCACAATGCCCTCTGCAGGCTGGGGCAAGGCAAAAGAGTTAAATCACCTGGGTTTTGGAGTCAGCAATATGTCATAATGGCCACTATGAGCAGGGCCCAGGAGTGGAGAGTTACATAATGTGGGTTATAGGTGTGGAGCCCAGTGATACGTCACAATGTCCCCTATAAGCAGTGCCAAGGCAGGAGGAGAGAGTGACATCACCTGAGTTTAAGGACAAGCAATATATCACATGCCCCCTTTAGACAGTGCCAAGGCAGGAGAAGAGAGTCACATTACCTAGTTGTGGGGTCTAGTGACATGTCACAATCCCATAGGTGGGCTGTCTGAGGCAGAAAAGTCAAATAAGTCAAAGGCTGGGCAGAGGTTTATTTCTCAGTCACACCTGCAGGGAAGTCCAGGGATAAAATGAACAATGCTGTACATTTCCCAGTTATAGGTATGAGAGGTAACACTTCCTGTATGTTGGGTCTCAGTATATGACTCATAATCTCAACAGTGGACTGGAACCAAGCATGACAGCCTCAGTCCCTCTTGCAGACTGTGTACCCTTAGTGAAGTCACAGCCTCACAGCTGTGCTGAATCTTGGTCTGAGAGTCACCAACCCACCTGTGGACCAGATTCACCTATGAGAGGCAATTTTCCAACTTTTGACAACTTCCTCATGTGAGATTCAGAGCCTCAGTGGTGGACTGTGTTACTGTTAAAGAATGACAATCTTTACTGTCATCTGGGTGTGCAACAGTCACAATATCACCTCTGTGCCATATTTCATTAGGTGTCAACATTTAGCATAAAAATTATAAAACTATAAACCCAGCTCAAGGTAGAATAATTTTTTTGTGATTTTTAATAAATGAGACATTTAATATGGTGTATTAAAAAAGCTACACATTTTGAGTTATCAACAAAATGTCCATGTATTTAACTTAAAGGTTTTTACATAAACACCTAATGTTCTCAAGCTTTAAAATGGTTAACAAATAATGTTAAATTACCTTTGTGTAATATCTCAGCTTTCAGAAGTAGTCTAAATAAATGGCTAAAAATGAAAACACTGGGTACATAGATAAGATACAAAGTAGTATTTTGAAAATCTATTTCGAAATTGTGGAATGGTCCTCATCTATGAAATGCTCATCTGATGGGCAGTTCAAACATTTTTGCTCCATAGGTTTATATTAAATGTGCCAAAAACATGGGTTCTCATTGAAAAATGAATAATTTTGTCTAATTCAAGAGTTATCTAAAAGTTAACTCAAATTACGAATTTAAAAAGATTATTGTATTCATGCAATTCTCTGTATTGCCTGAAAAATCCTTGTGCTGTTAAGTTCCAGGGATTCAACTCTTGGGTCTAAAAAGTGCACATAATTGTTTTATTTCACATATATATATAAACCCATATGTATACATACATATATACATATACATGTATACCCACATATACATATATACATATACAGACACATACACATATATACATATATTTGCATATATATACATATTCACACATATATACACATTCATACATACACATATACATATTTATACATATGTACGTCTGTGTGTGTATATATATATAATTTGAGACAGTCTCGCTCTGTCACCCAGGCTGGAGTCCAGTGGCGCGATCTCAGCTCACTGCAACTTCTGCCTCCCTAGTAGCTGGGACTACAGGCATGTGCCACCATGCCCAGCTAATTTTTGCATTTTTAATAGAGACGGGGTTTCGCCATGTTGGCCAGGCTCATCTCAAACTTCTGACATCAGGTAATCCACCCTCCTCGGCCTCCCAAAGTCCTGGGAATTACAGGCATGAGCCACCGAGCTCAGCCTAATTTTGTATTTTTAGTATAGATGGGGTTTCACCATGTTGGCCAGGCTGGTCTCGAACTCCTGACCTCAAGTGATCCGCCCACCTCAGCCTCTCAAAGTGCTGGAATTACAGGCACGAGCCACCACACCTGGCCAGTTCTATTTCTTTAAGCCTATACATTTGCACTTGTTGAAAGTATTCAAACATACAATTATACAGTTTCATGCTTTCACTGAGTCTTCATAATGTAGCACTTTAATGATGTAAGCAAGCCAGGAGCTTTGAGCTTTCTGTGCCAGGTAAGGATGCTAAGCCCAGAGAGAAAGAGGCCAAGGCTAGGGTTTGGGGACAGGCAGAACCTGAGTTCATCTGGGTCATGGAGGTTTGCTTGAAGCAGGAATAGGCAGGATTCAGTCAAAATGGTGACTATTAAAAAGTCAAGAAATAAAAAATGCTGGTGAGGCTGTAAAGAAATAGGAATGCTTTTACACTGTTGGTGGGAGTGTAAATTAGTTCAACCATTGTGGAAGACAGTGTGATGATTCCTCAAGGATCTAGAACCAGAAATACCATTTGACCCAGCAATCCCATTACTGGATATATACTCAAAAGGAATATAAATGATTCTAATATAAAGATACATGCACATGTATGTTTATTGCAGCACTACTTACAATAGCAAAGACATGGAACCAACCCAATGCCCATCAATGATAGACTGGATAAAGAAAATGATACATATACACCATAGAATACTATGTAGCCATAAAAATGAGATCATGTTTTTTGCAGGGACATGGATGAATCTGGAAGCCATCATCCTCAGCAAACAAAACACCGCATGTTCTCACTCATAAGTGGGAGTTGAATAGTGAGAACACATGGACACAGGGAGAACAACACACATCAGAGCCTGTCAGGGGAGTCAGGGGCAATGGGAGGAAGAGCATTAGGACAAAAACCTAATGCATGTGGGGCTTAAAACCTAGTTGACGGGTTGATCGGTGCACCAAAGCACCATGGCACATGTATACCTATGTAACAAACCTGCACGTTCTGCACATGTATCCAGGAACTTAAAGTAAAATAAGATTTAAAACAAAAAGAAAATGCACTAAGGCCACGAGAAACATTTACTGCCAGGTCAAGGCTGACCACTCTAATTCTGGTGAACACAGAACTAAAGATAAAGCAGCTTCAGCTTAAAAGCTCTCCAACAAGCTTTTGACAACTTCCTCATGTGAGATTCAGAGCCTCAGTGGTGGGCTGTGTTACTGTTAAATTTGAAAGTGCCAGAAATTTTTCTTTACAGCTTTCATCAATTTATGCTATCTATTTTTTTGAAAATGTGACATAGGAATACCATATCATATTTATGTGGGATTTTTTGGCTGGAAAAGTGAACCTATGGGGTAAAAAAGAAAAGCCAAGAGCAGTTACTTTGACTATGATATTAAAAGCACATTTCAGTTTATTTTGGAAGTTTTACTCTACGGATTTAGATACAGTAATAAAAATGTAGATAGACTAAAAATACAAACACACAGGGTTATATAAATGTCTATTATGTCTTGTAATAAAGCCTTGAAATAAAACTGAGTCAGATGTGAATTCTCTACTCATCCCAGCCACTCAGTACTTGTAAATCCAACCAGCTAATTAGCTCAGGTCAGTTGGTTTTTCTTTGAGTGGGGGTGGAGGACGGGGAAGGGAACGGAATCTCCCTCTGTCTCGGAGGCTGGAGTGCAGTGGCGCGATCTCAGCTCACTATAACCTCCACTTCCCGGGTTCAAGCGATTCTCCTGCTTCAGCCCCCTGAGTAGCTGGGATTACAGGCATGGGCCACCACACCTGGCTAATTTTTGTATTTTTAGTAGAGATGGGGTTTCACCATGTTGGCCAGCTGGTCTCAAACTCCTGACATCAGGTGATCTACCCGCCTAGGCCTCACAAAGCACTGGGATTACAGGAGTGAGCCACCTCGCCCGGCCAGGACAGTTTTTTTAAAATTAGCAAATTATCTCAGCCCAGGTAATTCCAATCAGCAAATTATAAAATTTAATTATAAAGTATAATTTAATTATAAAAATTATAAATTATAAAAATAGGTTATTTCAGGCGGGGTGAGGTGGCTCATGCCTGTAATCCCAGCACTTTGGGAGGCCGAGATGGGCGGATCACGAGGTCGGGAGTTCAAGACCAGACTAGCCAAAGTGCACAACCCCGTCTCTACTTAAAAAAAAAAAAAAAAAAAATTAGCTGGGTGTGGTGGCGGGCACCTATAATCCCAGGGACTCAAGAGGCTGAGGCAGGAGAATGGCTTAAACCCAGGAAGCAGAGGTTGCAGTAAGCTGAAACCGCGCCATTGCCCTCCAGCCTGGGTGACAGAACGAGACTCAGTCTCAAAAAAAAACAAAAAATTAGGTTCTTCCCCCCGCCCCCCAGAGCAGGAGTGGGCAAGAAGGAAAGTGCACTTGGGAGAAACCTAAGTAGGCACCTGACTTTTTTTTTTTTTTTTTTCTCTTGAGACAGAGTCTGGCTCTGTCACCCAGGCTGGAGTGCAGTGGCCGGATCTTGGCTTCACTGCAAGCTCCGCCTCCCGGGTTCAAGCCATTCTCCTGCCTCAGCCTCCCGAGTAGCTGGGACTACAGGCACCCGCCACCTCGCCCGGCTAGTTTTTTTGTATTTTTGTAGTAGAGACGGGGTTTCACCGTGTTAGCCAGGATGGTCTCGATCTCCTGACCTCGTGATCCGCCCATCTCGGCCTCCCAAAGTGCTGGGATTACAGGCGTGAGCCACCGCGCCCGGCACCTGACTTTCAAAGGGAGTAAAATTAGGTGACTTCAACTAGCCAGTTACCTCAGCCCAGGTGTATCTATTAGCCAATTAGCTCACCTTAGATGATTTCTATCAGCCAATCAACTCAGCCTAGGTGGGTACATCCAGTCAATTATCTAAATAGGAACTGCAGATTCCTCAACTGAGACCCCAAATGCTAGATGTGAATAGCACATTCACACACCTAGAAAGAAAGCAGGACCCTGAAGTGTTAACCTGGACATAAAGCAATACATTTCTATACTGGCAGCTTCCTTTCCAGACCTTGCCCTTGAAGGTGAACTTTGCTTATGTTTTATACAAACAACATTGTATGGCTGTGTTTCATTCTGGGATGCTATTGTGCCACAGAGTAGAACAGCAAGTGTACATCTGCATTTTTAGTATATAGTTGGGTATTAAAAATGTCTTTTGGAAACATGCTTTGTATACATATTTATATAAACATACCCACATAATCCTGTTTGTGTTTATCTACCTAAATACGTCTATATGCAGATGTATTCGATGCAATTTTGTAACCATATTTATACAGAATAAAGATATAGGTGGTAGAAGTATTTGATAGGTATTGATACCGAAATTAATTTTTAAAACTTTCATGCAGGTATAAACTTCTATACCCTAAAAACTATATCTACAATAGTACAACATCCTGTTGCATTTAATATATATAAACGAAGCATTGGTCCATTTTGCTCAATTATGTGAGACTAAAGTTGAAAATAAAAGGTCGTGGGAATCATTCATTGCCAGGTCAAGGTTGACTCTTCTTTTTCTGGTAAAAATGGGCTCGCATATGAACCAGCCTGAGCATAAAGGCACTCACCCAAATTTGAGAATGCTTATTTCTTCTTATAGCTTCTGTCAAGATAGGGGCTAATTTGTTTCTATGAGTGTGGGATGTAAAAGTACACTTTTGTATTTACATCTTTGTGACTAGAGTAGGGTCTTCATGGTAAAGAAAAGAAAGTCTAAGTCTGTTTTCAGAAGATACACTGTGTTACTAAAATTATGGTATATGGTACCTGACCACTTTTTTTTTTCTGAAACACAGTCTCACTCTGTCACCCAGGCTAGAGTACAGTGGCATGATCTCGACTCACTGCAACCTTCGCCTCCCAAGTTCAAGCGATTCTCCTGCCTCAGCCTCCCAAGTAGCTGGGATCACAGGTGTGCACCACCATGCTCAGCTAATTTTTATATTTTTAGTAGAGATGGGGTTTCACCATGTTGGCCAGGCTGGTCTCGAACTCCTGACCTGAGTTTATCCACCTGCCTCCACCTCTCAAAGTGCTGGGATTACAGGTGTGAGCCACGGTGCCCAGCATACCTTACCACATTTCTACCAGGTAATAGTGAACATGTGCTGAAGTGTCAAAGGTGGATTTTATTAAGCAGGTCAGAGCTTGTTTGTGAGAAAGTCTAGGCCCACTGTTGTTAGGCATCTCTGACTGTTTATAGATGAATGGTTAGAACCACAAGCGGGCTCATTTAATGAAAAACTAAATGTGAAACACTTGGAGCCAGTATCAAGGACATTTTCACATTAAAAAATGTGGTTTGGTGTTTGGCTTGGAATACATAAATCTTCACAAAGTGAATTGGCTGACTGGATTCACCTGGCCTGGAGGTAAAGGCTATGGAAAGAACCTCTGACTTAGTTATTCGTGGGGGATTTTTAAATTTACATTTAAATATAAGATTGTGGATAAACAGATACACACTGGCCGGGTGCTGGCTCACGCCTGTAATTCCAGCACTTTGGGAGGCCGAGGTGGGTGGATCACCTGAGGTCAGGGGTTCAAAACCAGCCCGACCAACATGGTGAAACCTTGTCTCTATTTAAAATACAAAAATTGGCTAGGCGTGGTCACGGGTGCCTATAATCCCAACTACTTGGGAGGCTGAGGCAGAAGAATCGCTTGAACCTGGGAGGTGGAGGTTGCAGTGAACCAAGATTGCGCCATTGCACTTCAGCCTGAGCAGCAAGAGCGAAACTCCGTTTCAAAAAAATAATAATAAAAAATAAAGACGTATACACACAAAATGTGTTTCATGGGTTTGTTTAGGTAATGCCCATATATGCATATGTTTGGTAATAAAGCCTCAGAAGTAGATCAGAGGTCATGTTTCTTCCCAACCAAGGCAGAACAAGTGAATTCAATAAGCCAACTTTAGGACAAATGAAGACAACTGATTTTCATATTTTTTGCTGGCTCTTTAAAGTTTACAGAACAAACAAAAAGCAGCCATGTCTGAATAAATGTGCATTGGGAAAACAACATTTTCACATGTACTAATGCAATGTTTATTAAGCAGGTGCCATGTGCTGAAGAGATTGTTATAGGGCACATTGCTGGAAATTACACATTATGCAATTTAATCCTCATAACACCTTGGGAGCTGGTACTAAGTGTTCAAAAATTCCTAGAATTCAGATAAAGGGCCCAGTATTTTTATGTTTTCTTTTGTTTCTGTCATTGATTTTTAAAATAATGTATAAAAGGTAAATATAGAAAGAGGGATACACAAGAGGTTAATGTAGTTTAGAAAAAGTGTAATTGTGTTTATATTTACTTTTTTGTGACTTGTGAAGCAACTACAGGATCTGCAGAAATAGAAAACAGGTCGCTAAATGGAATGTCTGCAAGTACTGGTTTTAATTTTAAAAAAAATTTTTTTAAATTATGACCCTAAAATAAATACTTTTTTTTAAATGTGTCTACTTTTAGGTTTCAGGCAATTGTGAGCACTGGCTCTAGAAAGGCTGCAGGATTCATACTCTAATCTCTTCTAATGAGAGTTCTGTGAGGCATGACTCCAGGGTGGGGCCAGACCTAAATAAGGCCTCCAAAAAGAGTAAATTTGAACAGGGCTGGGGGCAGGTAGTGGACTCTATGTAGAATTCTGCTCTCTATGCCACAGAGGTATTTCCAGTTGTTTTCCCTAAGCTTACCTAAGAGAAACTTAAATCCCACCGTTTGTGTAATTTTAATGTTTTTAGGGTTTTCTAGGGTAATTTTATTAGAAGATAAATATGTATTCTTAGCAAGGTAAAATAAATAGAAATAACTCTTGTGTCCATAAATATCTCTTCAGGTGACAACTTCAGAAGTCACAACAACATAAAGTGGCCCAAGTAAAGTTTTTTTGCACACATCTATTCATTGTGCCAACCATGATGCTGAATTTACCCATTTATTTAGTAGCAAGTCTAGACTAACAGTTTCTGAATGGTAAGGATGATGACTGCTTAATCTATTTTTCTAATGACCATATGAAGCAAAAGCAATTAGTTAATCTGTTTGAGTCTCCAGGCCTCCTCCTTGTTTTTGACCCAAATACCAGGAAACTGAGAAACTCTCATCTGGATACCAACCAAAAACATCTCTTGTATGAAGGGAAAAACAAACACAGGATGATTCATAATCAGAAGCATAATTAACCACTCTTGTCTGCCTGACACAGTTCTGCCCTGGCATCCTCAAATGTCTCGAAGATGTCTAGGTGACAGTGAGAGGATTCCTAGTGACCCTGGGCTGATGGCCCAATGATAAGCCAAAGAGCAGAGACTCAAGGCTGATTTCTTTTTTTTTTTTTTTTTGAGACGGGGTTGGCGCGATCTCAGCTCACTGCAACCTCTGTCTCCCAGGTTCAAGTGATCCTCCTGTCTCAGCCTACTTGAGAAAAAGAAGTTAAAAGCATTCTTTAAAAAACTCAGATTAGATATAAGATTGATCAAGTTTACCAGAAACTATTCCCCTAAATGAAATTTCTTTCTAAACACTCAAAGTGCACAGCTACTCTCAGCATGAGAAACATGAGCGTTATGAAGAAATGGGGCATATTCTTACCAGAATGTAACGTGGTTTCTCTCCCATCTCTGGGGCTCTCATCTCCTAGCCATTGAATAGGGGATTTATATTGAAATATATCTGGCCATTTCCATCAGCACTTTTTGATGAAGAATTGAAATATGACTGTTCATTTGGTGGCATATATTTGAGCTTGCAACATGGCTAACTAACAAAGTATTATGGTTTTTGGGTGCCCACATCACCCTTGTCCTGTAACGGCAGCATTCCAATTTAGTGAAATGAAAGACACTAAAATCACGCTTACCCATAATTATGCCTTTGGATAAATTAATAAGCATGTGAGACTAATATCTACTGTAACAATTTGGTAGTGAATTTTCTTTGGATATTAGATGTAAATATCTAAGTATAAATAATTTGTATACTACCCATAATGTACATAAACATTTTTTAAGTTGTCTGTAACCATAATTCAATTAAAACCCTTTATATTTCAAAAGTATGAATAAAATATTAAAATGACTATTTAAGGGATCTATTCAAAGTAAATACTGTGGCTTTATATTTATACTATTATAGAAAATACTGTTTAATTTTTTTCTACAAACACTACACATAACTATTCTTATTGTTCTGAAGTAATAAACAGAAACTAAAGTACAACTACAGACTTCACTTTTCATACACTGAACCTTTTGCAGTGTAAGTACATCAGCCCGCAAATATTACATAATTACTTTGGATAATCAGTATTTTTTGTCAAAGGAACTGGGTATATTAAAGTGTATCATTCTGTACTGCTAAATTTAATCCTATCTTTGTGCTCAATTTTTGTGTGCTCTTGAAATGAGCTTTAATCTAAACAAATCTGTCTACTTTAAAAGACTAAAAATTAAAAAAAAAAACCTTTGTCAAAACAAAAACTAATCTGAGGTCCTCGATAAAGACAATCCTGAGTCAAAAATAATAACAAAAGGTTTCTACAGTGGTTACTAAGATTTACATATCTTTCAAAACAACAAAGAAAAAAATCTACATATAATCTGAATGCTTTAAGAAAAGAGAAATTGGCAAAATATCCTCTCTTATTTTTACAAAGGAGAATAAAGCCTCGTTTCTTTTTTTTGGGCGACAGAGTCTTGCTCTGTAGCCCAGGAAGGAGTGCAGTGGCCCAATCTTGGCTCACTGCAACCTCTGCCTCCCGGGGTTCAAGCAATTCCCCTGCCTCAGCTTCCCGAGTAGCTGGGACTACAGGCGCGCGCCACCACGCCCAGCTAATTTTTGTAATTTAGTAGAGACGGGGTTTCACCCATATTGGCCAGGCTGGTCTCAAACTCCTGACCTTGTCATCTGCCCGCCTCAGCCTCCCAAAGTGCTGGGATTACAGGCATGAGCCACCACGCCCAGCCAAAGCCTCTTGTTTCTGATTTATATTTTCTCCTACAATAGCCAGGTCTCTAGACATATTATTGAACTCCAGGACATCTGAATTTTGCACACTGCAAGAATGTTTGTGGGGAAAAAAGCAGAAGAGAGAAAGGTGTTATTTTAAAATATATGGCTGCACATAACAAAGCAAGTTCTTTGAGATTTATGAAGAAACTTGGATTCTCACACAGTAACAAGGGACAACTAAAACACCCCAGAAACACTAATAGATCATTGAGGCAAGAATTTTACAAAGATACTAGGACCTAAACTCAACACTTGAACAAATAGTCCTAACAGACATCCACAAAACTCTCCTAAATAGACATCTACAGAAATGTATCTAAAAACAACGTAATATACATTATTCTCATCACCATGTGGCACATACTCTAAAATATTGACCACACAATCAGAAATAAAACAATCCTCAGCAAATCCAAACATCCCAAAATCATACCAGCAGCAGGACGGGCCACAGACAAAACCCCTCAGACATCGGGTTAAAGAAGGAAGAGGCTTATATTCAGCCGGAAGCGTCGGCAGACTTGCGTCTCAAGAACTGAGCTCCCCCCATGCAGTTCCTGGCCCTTTTTAAGGGCTTACAACTCTAAAGGGTCTATGTGAAAAGCTTGTGATAGATTAAGCAAGCATGAGGTACGTGACCAGGTGGGGATGGTGAGCAGGAACAATGCTTCTTAAAGAATGTTTTTCTATACTAAGTCTGAAATCTATAGATAACACATGTGGTTAGAGTGGGAGTTAATCTTTTTTTTTTTTTTTTTGAGACGGAGTCTCACTCTGTCACCCAGGCTGGAGTGCAATGGCACGATCTCGGCACACTGCAACCTCTGCCTCCCAGGTTCAAGCGATTCTCCTGTCTCGGCCTAACCTAGTAGCTGGGATTAGAGACCCGTGTCATCACGCCCAGCTAACTTTTGTATTTTAGTAGAGATGGGGTTTCACCATGTTGCCCAGGCTGGTCTTGAACTCCTGAGCTTAGACTGAGAATTCAAACTGCTTGGATTACAGATGTGAGTCACTGAGCCACTGAGCAAATTCAAACATCCCAAAATCATACCAACCACACACTCAGATGACAGACTGATAAAAATGTAATTCAACACAAAGATAACCACTTGAAACCATATAATTACATGGAAATTAAATAAGCTGCACCTGAATGACGTTTGGGTAAATAAGGAAATTAAGGCAGAAATCAAAACGTTATTTGATACAAATGAGAACTAAATACAACATACTAGAATCTCTGCAACACAGCTAAGGCAGTGTTAAGAGGAAAATTTATAGCACTAAATGCTCACATCAAAAAGTTAAAAAGCCCTCAACAACCTAACATAATAAAAGAATGAGAAGAGAAAACCAACCCCTAAGCCAGCAGAAGGCAAGAAATTACCAAAACTAGATCTGTACTAAAGGAGGTTTAGACATTAAAAAAAACTATACCAAAAAAATTCAAGAAATTCAGGAAGTAAATCTTTGAACAATTTAATAAGCTAGTAAACCACTAACTAGATTAATGAAGAAGGTTCAAATAAACATAATTAGAAATGACAAAAGGGACCTTATCACTGACCCCACTGAAATACAAATAACTATTGAAATCTACTATGAACATCTCTATGCACACAAACTAGAAAATATAAAAGAAACAAATAAATTTCTGAATATATCCTAACAAGACTGAACAACAACAAAAATTGAATCCCTGAATAGACCAATAACAAGCTCCAAAACTGAATTACTAATAACTAGCCAAGCAACCAAGAAAGCCCCAGGACCAGAGAGTTTCACAGCTGAATTTTACCAGAGTACAAAAAAGGCACTCCACCCCCAACATATTATATAAGAATAGCATCATTCTGATACCAAAACCTAGCAGAGCTAAAACAGAAAAAGAAAACTTCAGCCGGGCACGGTGCCTCACACCTGTAATTCCAGCACTTTGGGAGGCCGAGGCAGGTGGATCACAAGGTCAGGAGGTAGAGACTATCCTGGCTAACACAGTGAAACCCCATCTCTACTAAAAATACAAAAAAAAATTGGCCGGGCATGGTGGCAGGTGCTTGTAGTCCCAGCTACTCGGGAGGCTGACGCAGAAGAATGGTATGAACCCAGGAGGCGGAGGTTGCAGTGAGCCGAGATGGCACCACTGCACTCCAGCCTGGACGATGGAGCGAGACTCCGTCTCAAAAAAAAAAAAAAAAACCAAACAGAAAGAAAAGAAAACTTCAGGTCAATATTCTTGATGACTACTGGTGCAAAAATCGTCAACAAAATACTGGCAAATTGAATCCAGCAGCACATCAAAAAGCTAACCCACTATAATCAATCAGGCTTTATCCCTGAGATATGAGGTTGATTCAACATTCACAAATTAATAAATATGATTCATCACATAAACAAAAATAAAGACAAAAACCACAAGAGTATCCCAGTAGATGCAGAAAGCTTTTAATGAAATTTAACATTCTCTTAGAAACCCTCAACAAACTAGGCATTGAAGGTACATACTTCAAAATAATGAGTTATCTATGATAAACCCAGAGCCAACATAATGAATGGACATAAGCCAGAAGCATTCCTCCATTAAAACTGGCACAAGACAAGAATGCCTTTCCTCACCACTCCTATGCCGAGGCAGGCAGATCACGAGGTTAGGAGTTCAAGACCAGCCTGGCCAATATGGTGAAACCCCATCTCTAATAACAATACAAAAACCATCCAGGTGTGGTAGCATGTCCCTGTAGTCCCAGACACTCGGGAGGCTGAGGTGGGAAAATCGTGTGAACCCAGGAGGCAGAGGTTGCAGTGAGCTGAGACCGTGCCACTGCATTCCAGCCTGGGTGATGGAGTGAGACTCCATCTCAAAAAAAAAAAAAAAAAAAAAAGTCCTGGACAGAGCAATCAGGCAAGAGACAAAAATAAAAGGCATCTAATCAGGAAAATAGGAAGTTAAACTATTCCTATTTTCAGACAACATGATTCTATATCTAGAAAATTCTATAGTCTCAGAAGAAGCGCTCTTTAAACTGAAACAACTGCAGCAAAATTTCAGGATACAAAACAAATGTACAGAAATCATTAGCATCCCTGTACATCAACACCATCCAAGCCAAAAGCCAAAAGCCAAAAAAAAAAAAAAAAAAAAAAAAAATCCCATTCACAATAGCCACAAAAAGAATAAAATATCTAGGAATACAGCTACACAGGGAGGTGAAAGATCACTACCACAAAGACTGCAAAACACTGCTTAAAGAAGTCAGAAATGGGCTGGGCACAATGGCTCATGTCTATAATCCCAGCACTTTGGGAGGCCAAAGCAGGAAGATCACTTGAGGTCAGGAGTTCAAGACCAGCCTCGCCAACATGGCAAAATCCCATCTCTACTAAAAATACAAAAATCAGCTGGGTGTGGTGGTGGGCACCTGTAATCCCAGCCACTCTGGAGGCTGAGGCAGAAGAATCACTTGAACCTGGGAAGCAGAGGTTGCAGTGGGCCGAGATCACACCACTGCACTCTGGCTTGGGAGACAAAGTGGAAATCCTTCTTAAAAAAAAAAAAAAAAAAAAGAAAAGAAAAGAAAAAGAAAAACAAAGAAGTCAGAAATGACAAAAATAAAAAGTTATTTTGTACTCATGGATATAAAAGATTAACATAATTAAAATGGCCATACTGCCCAAAGAAATGTACAGAGCTAACGTTATTGTTACCAAACTACCAAAAACATGCTCAACAACAACAACAAAAACTAGTTAAAAATTCACATGGAACCAACAAAGAGCCCAAATAGCCAAGGCACTTCTAAGCAAAAAGAACAAAGCTGGAGGCATTATCTGATTTCAAACTATACTACAGAACTATAGTAATTAAAGCAGCATGGCACTAGTGCAAAAACAGACTCATAGGCCAATGCAACAGTATAGAGCCCAGAAATAATGCCACACATCTACAACCATCTGATCTTCAACAAAGCTGACAAGGGGAATGTGGGAAGAATTCCCTATTTAATAAATAGTGCTGGATAGCTAACACTATGTAGAAAATTGAAACCAAATGCCTTTATTACACCATGTACCAAAATCAACTCAAGATAAATTAAGGACTTAAATGTGAAACTTAAAATTATAAAATACCCAGCCAGGCACAATGGCTCACGCCTGTAATCCCAGCACTTTGGGAGACCGGGGCAGGTGGATCGCAAGGTCAGGAGATTGAGACCATCCTGACTAACATGGTGAAACCCTGTCTCTACTAAAAATACAAAAATTAGCAGGTCATGGTGATGTACACCTGTGGTCCCAGCTGCTGGGGAGGCTGAGGCAGGAGAATGGCGTGAACCCAGGAGGAGGAGCTTGCAGTGAGCCGAGATCACACCACTGCACTCCAGCCTGGGTGACAGAGCGAGACTCTGTCTCAAAAAAAAAAAAAAAAAAAAAAAAAAAAAAAAAAAATATATATATATATATATATATATATATATATATATATATATATATATATATTTTTTTTTAAATACCCTGGAAGACAACCTAGAAAATACCATTCTAGACATAGAAACTGGCAATGATTTTATGATGAAGATAAGAAAAACAATTGAAACAAAAGCAAAAATTGACTAATGGGACCTAATTAAAGAGCTATTTCACAGCAAACTATCAACAGTAAACAGTCAACCCACAAACCAAAAGAAAATGTTTGCAAACTATGCTTTTGAAAAAGGTCTAATATCCAGCATCCATAAGGAACATAAATAAATTTATAAGAAAAAACAACCTTGTTAAAAAATAGGCAAAAGACATGAACAGATGCTTTTCAAAAAAGACATACATGTGGCTAACAAGCATATGAAAAAAATGCACATCACTAGTTATCAGAGAAATGCAGAGAAAAACTACAATGAGATACCATCTCACATCAGTCAGAATTGCTATTATTAAAGTCAAAAAATCACAGATGCTGGCAAGGTTGGAGAAGGGAATGGTTATACACTATTAGTGGGAGTATAAATTAGTTCAACCACTGTGAAAAGCAGTGTGACAATTTGTCACAAAACTAAAAAGAGAATTACCATTTGACAAAGCAACCTCATAATTGGATATATACCCAAAGTAATATATTTTATCGTAAAGACAATGCACATGCATGTTCACTGCAGCCCTATTCACAATAACAAAAACATGGAATCACCTGGTATGCCTATCAATGACAGACTGGATAAAGAAAATATAATATAGTAGGGTATGTCGGCTCATGCCTGTTTGGGAGGCCAAGGGATTTGGATTGCCTGAGCTCAAAAGTTCGAGACCAGTCTGGGAAATGTGGAAAAACCCCATCTCTACAAAAAATACAAAATGAAAAATTAGGCCGGGTGCGGTGGCTCACGCCTGTAATCCCAGCACTTTGGGGGGGGCTGAGGCAGGCAAATCATAAGGTCAGGAGTTCAAGATCAGCCTGGCCAACATGGTGAAATCCTGTCTCTACTAAAAATACAAAAATTAGCTGGGTGTCGTGTGGTGTGTCTGTAATCCCAGCTACTCAAGAGGCTGAGGCACAAGAATCACTTGAACCCAGAAGGCGGAGGTTGCAGTAAGCCAAGATTGCGCCACTGCACTGCAGCCTGGCAACAGAGGGAGGCTCTGTTGAAAGAGGAAAGGAAGGAAGGAAGGAAGGAAGGAAGGAAGGAAGGAAGGAAGGAAGGAAGGAGGGAAGGAGGGAAGGAGGGAAGGAGGGAAGGAGGGAAGGAGGGAAGGAGGGAAGGAGGGAAGGAGGGAAGGAGGGAAGGAAGGAAGGAAGGATGGATGGAAGGAGAAAGAAAGAAAAGAAAGAAAGAAAGAAAGAAAGAAAGAAAGAAAGAAAGAAAGAAAGAAAGAAAGAAAGAGAGAGAGAGAGAAAGAGAGAGAGAGAAAGAAAGAAAGAGAGAGAGAGAGAAAGAAAGAAAGAGAAAGAAAGAAAGAGAAAGAAAAGAAAAGAAAGAAAGAAAGAAAGGAAAGAAAGAAAAGAAAGAAAAGAAAGAAAAGAAAGAAAAGAAAGAAAAGAAAGAAAGAAAGAAAGAAAGAAAGAAAGAAAGAAAGAAAGAAAGAAAGAAAGAAAGAAAAGAAAAATTAGCCAGGCATAATGGTGCATGCCTGTAGTCCCAAGTACCTGGGGGGCTGAGGTAGGAGGATTTCTTGAGCCCAGAAGGTTGAGGCTGCAGCGAGCCAAGATCACACCACTGCACTCCAACCTGGGGTACAGCATGAGACCCTGCCTCTAAAAATAAATAAAACAAAAGACTTAATAAAAACAAAATATGGTACATAAACATCATGGAATACTGTGTGGCCATAAAAAAGACCAAGATTATTTTCTTTTGCAGCAACATGGATAAAGCTGCAGACCACTATCTTTAGAAAATTAATACAGAAACAGAAAACCAAATGCATTTTCTCATTTATAAGAGCTAAATAAGAAGAACACATGGACACAAAGAGAGGAACAACAGACACTGAGGCCTAGTTTAGGGTGGAGGATGAAAGGACAAAAAGGATCAAATCAATACTTGTTTAGCGCTATGCTTAGTACCTCAGTGACAAACTAATCTGCACGCCAAAACCCCGTGACACAATTTTACCTATATAATAATCCTGCACGTGTACCCCTGAATCAAAAATGAAAGTTAAAAGAAAAAAAAAATCAGCCAGGCATGGTGGCTCACACCTGTAATCCCAGAGCACTTTGGGAGGCCAAGGTGGGCAGATCACCTGAGGTCAGGAGTTCGAGACCAGCCTGGCCAACACGGTGAAACCCATCTCTACTAAAAACACAAAATTAGCCGGGTGTGGTGGCGCACGCCTGTAATCCCAGTTACTCGAGAGGCTGAGGCAGGAGAATCACTTGAATCCGGGAGGTGAAGGTTGCAGTGAGCTGAGATTGTATCATTGCACTTCAGCCTGGACAAAAAGAGCAAGACTCCATCTTAAAAAAAAAAAAAAAAGACAAGAAAAGAAAAAGAAAAAACAAAATCCATGGGTTGGGGAGAGTACAATGTAGGTGGAAGGACTGGTCTGTGCTACAGACAGTGGCCCAGGTAGGGCTGTCCTCTGATTTGTGTCCATGCAGGCAGACGAGATTATGAACTGATGGTCCAGAATCCTAGGCTGGTGGAGAAAACAGGTTCGTACTGCAGATTCAGTGTCTTGGTACAGGAATATGTCAGGAGTCTTGTAGACACTTTTGTGGGTTTTGGCAAGAAATACCAGGATAAAATATGCTGTGGCAAAATTCCTGCAGGTGGTGCCTAGTCCTGGAAGGGGTGTGAGCACGTCAATGTCTAGTATCTTTTCTTTTAGAAAATCAAAGTTGGTGATTTATTTTTATTTTTTATTATGTTAAAGGTGACAGATCTTGGCTTAAGAAAAACCAGATTTGTGACTAAAGGAAACATTTTCTTGGAGCTTTTCATTGTTCTGGCTTATATTTTCTTTTAAAAAGTAACTTTCCATAAGTTAAAGTTAGCACTTTCACAAATACTAGCAGAGTCACTAAATGAACTATTAACATCAAAACAAAAAACATGATTAAGAAGTATTTTATTATTTTGCTGCAAAGCTGTTGCTTCACTGTATAAAAATACCATCAGCAAATGCAGTGTATTGCAAAATTAAGATAGTGTTGTTCCTCATCTGACACTGTACAAGCAACAGAAACCTCTTCACTCTCAGTTATTTCCAGTAGAAAGATCATTATTTCAGCCCAAATTTACAATATTATATAAGGCTTAAGAATAATAACGTTATCTTTGAATTATGTAATTTTTATAGCCAGTTTTTACCATGGATAATTTCATGACTTCTGAATACTAGAGCCTAGACTAAAAATCATAGGATATTGTGAAAAAGACACGTAATATATTTATCCATAATCATTAGAAAGTTAAAGGGCATTTTCTTTTTTTTTTTTTTTTTTTGAGACGGAGTCTCGCTCTGTCGCCCAGGCTGGAGTGCAGTGGCCGGATCTCAGCTCATTACAAGCTCCGCCTCCCGGGTTTAAGCCATTCTCCTGCCTCAGCCTCCCCAGTAGCTGGGACTACAGGCGCCCGCCACCTCGCCCGGCTAATTTTTTGTATTTTTTTGGTAGAGACGGGGTTTCACCGTGTTAGCCAGGATGGTCTCGATCTCCTGACCTCGTGATCCGCCCGTCTCGGCCTCCCAAAGTGCTGGGATTACAGACTTGAGCCACCGCGCCCGGCCTCAGGGCATTTTCTTTCATTAGCAGTGTTAACAGTTTTTTATCCCCATTGGTAATGCTAAAAGTTGCTATTCTAAGTCTTCCATCCACTACTAATTCAGGACAACTCTGCTGGGTTGCGTTATTTCACACTAGTTTATGTAGGGGTTCCATTTTCACTCCTCAATAGATTTTATGTATCTCTCATATGCTTCTTCACTCATAAGTTCTTCTAGTTCTGAAGGGTTACTCAGTGTCATCTTGATCGGCCAACCATCTTCTTAACAAGATTTGTTTACAAGTCCTGGATTTTCTCCAAGAGTTTCATTAATTTCAGTTACTTCTCCTGATAAAGGAGAATAGAGTTCACTAGCAGCTTTCACACTTTCCAAAGCACCGAACTCATCTTGTTTGTTCACTTTTGTCCCAACTTCAGGCAGACTACAGTAAACATCTCCCAACGCTTCCTGTGCAAAATTGCTGATTCCCAGTGTTCCAATACCATTTTCTGTTGTTATCATGTTTCTCTGTGAATTTACACAGCGAGAGCAGAGCGGGTCCCGTGCGCAGCTTCCGGACGGCGCCCACCCCCAGCTGCCAGGGCCTAGGCGGGCAGGGCGTGGCAGGCGACAGGACTGCCGCGCAGGGTGCAGAGCACAGCCCGCATGCTCAGCGCCATGTTCGCAGGGGTGCTGGGGGTCGCAGCGCTACGCCTACGCCAACTGCGCGGGGAGGGGGGGAGGGGCGGGGCGGGGCGGGGCGGGGCCTCTAGTAGGTATCTTTGCTAGTGGGTGAAAATCCTGTGGTGGCAGCTGTGGGGAAAAGGGAATCTGTTATCAGCGCTCCTTTCCTCTTAAGTTTTCAGTCCTCTCTCACCCTGGGAGGTAACCTGGAATCACAGGACACTGGGCAGTGTGACAGCCTGTGTACAGGAGAGCAGAGCCTCCCATTCCCAGACCTAGAGTTCCATTCCAGGCTAGGCCTCTGAGATATCTTTCTTCTGGCACCAAATCCGTAGTTTGCTAAATATCAAGTAATTGTCCAACACCAATGCACTGTCTAAAACTTGAATTCTGTTAGTCCAAGCTGCACCATTTTGTAAGCCCCACCATTTCGCAGACAATGGTCAGAATGAAACATTCCACAGGGGTTCGGGCCGTGACAAACATCCTGCCCAACCACCGGACTTTCTTATCACACCCGTCTGTGTAAAAGTCCAAGCAACCTCCTTATTACATCTTGCTGGAAAAACGGCCAAACTGCCTGATTACAAGAACATCTTTTTTTTTTTTTTTTTTTTTTTTTTTTTTTTTTTTTTTTGAGACGGAGTCTCTCTCTGTCACCCAGGCTGGAGTGCAGTGGCCGGATCTCAGCTCACTGCAAGCTCCGCCTCCCGGGTTCATGCCATTCTCCTGCCTCAGCCTCCCAAGTAGCTGGGACTACAGGCGCCCGCCACCTCGCCCGGCTAGTTTTTTGTATTTTTTAGTAGAGACGGGGTTTCACCGGGTTAGCCAGGATGGTCTCGATCTCCTGACCTCGTGATCCACCCGTCTCGGCCTCCCAAAGTGCTGGGATTACAGGCTTGAGCCACCGCGCCCGGCCACAAGAACATCTTATCAACATCCATCCAGGCAGCAAGCCATACTGCCCCGATGCCTCCCACCAGTCTGAGCCAACATACAATTCCATTTTATGCCCTTCCTAAAAACATGCTGACTTCAGGGTACAACACTTTCTAATCCAAAATCTGATATTTTCTCACTCCATTTGCCATTCCCCTTCCACCTTCTTTCTAATCTTGTTTGCTCCTCCCTATGAAAGCCTTTGTCTGCCTAAGCTTTGCAATCCTTAAAGATTTTATAGTTGGTACTTCCTTCTGTTGCAATACTCTTTTAAAATTCAAATGTTTTAACATAAACCTAATTTTGTTTTATTTTACAAAATCTAGAAACTGCCTCAAAATAACAACTTTATTTTCAGTAAGACCCTCCCATTCCTTTTCCATTTTAACCTTAACTGCATCTGCCTGTGGGTCCCCACCTTTCCAGGGCTCTGTAGCTTCTCTCAGTATAAAGCCTTCTTCCATGCCTGGGGTGAGCAAGCTGGGACATCTGCAGGGGCGGCTCCCCAGAAAGAACTAACTGGGCCTTTAATAACCTCCTTTTGCAGACTCAATATTAGCCTTAGCTTGAAGTCACTGGGCTCAAGCCTTTATTCCATGTCAGTTATTAATTTGGTTTTTGAAACTGTTTGAAAAATCCAGCAAAATTACTCAAACATGGTGTTAATATAAGAATTTTTTTTTTTTTTTTTTTGAAACAGAGTCTTGCTGTGTCGCCTAGGCTGGAGCGCAGTAGCACAATCTCAGCTCACTGCAATCTCTGCCTCCCAGGTTCAAGCGATTCTCCTCCCTCAGGCTCCTGAGTAGCTGAGATTACAGGCACCCACCACCACGCCTAATTTTTGTATATTTAGTAGAGACAGGGTTTCACCATGTTGGCCAGGCTGGTCTTGAACTCCTGACCTCAGGTGATCCGCCTGCTTTGGACTCCCAAAGTGCTGGAATTACAGGCATGAGCCACCACACCCGGCCAACAGTTATATTTTATACCTCAATAAGAAATGCAAAAGTATATATTCCTCTCAGAAAATAAACCCATTATTATTTCTATTAAAAATTATGTAGTAGGCCAGGCACGGTGGCTCACACCTGTGATCCCAACACTTTGGGAGGCTGAGACAGGTGGATCACAAGGTTAGGAGATCGAGACCATCCTGGATAACACGGTGAAAACCCGTCTCTACTAAAAATAAAAAAAAAAAAATTAGCCGGGCGTGGTGGCACTCTCCTGTAGTCCCAGCTACTCGGGAGGCTGAGGCAGGAGAATTACTTCAGCATGGGAGGCAGAGATTGCAGTGAGTCCAGCTTGTGCCACTGCACTCCAGCCTAGGCAACAGAGCGAGACTGTCTCATAATAAAATAAAATAAAAATTATGTAGTAAACAACTAGTCATATGGCAACACTTCTAGGAGTACCAAGTTTCAGCTCATAAAATTTAGCATAAATCTCAGAAATCAAGATGATAGGATATAAAACATAGTCAGTGTCACAAATTTACTCTGCCAAAAGAGGAAGTGATGTTTAAATAAATCTATGAAACTCACTAATTATTTACCACATTTTCTTGTATTTATTTTCTGCAGTCAAAATGAAAGACATTTTTTCTATTCTTTTCCTTGGTAGCATTCTAAAAGCTAAGTCTTGGAATTCTGTTTTTAATCACCCAGCCATTTAAAAAAGACACACACACCTCAGAAAATTCCAGAACTCACTCTGGGCAAGAAAAAGGTAAATGAGAATTGTTAACAAATGGAGTATGAAATCAGATATTAATTTACTCTGAAACCCACCTCTTTGATGCCCTTTGTGAACATTTTCTTACCTTTTAAGTCCTACTAATAAAATGCCAATTACAGTTTAAAAGCTGAAGTCAAAATAAGTGAATAAATTTTCTCAAGGTAACAAACCTAATGAGCCGCAGTACTAATAAGGAAACAAATGTGTCTGACTCACATGTCAAATCAGGCCATCTAATCACTTGATTCTCCCACTCCATCCTGCTTAAGTTCTCAAAGACCACCCTCTCAGGAGACACTGCCCTGTGCCTCAGTGAGTGCCCCAGGTGCTTTTTACTTTCCAAGTTCTTGTACCATTTCACTGGGGTCGTGTTTGGGTTTTTTGTCTTTGGGGATACTATTTTTTCTTTCACAAATCTTAGAGAATACAGAGGGCAGAAATTATTTCTGTGCTTTACCCTCAATGGCAGCATCTGATTGGCTAACCAGCAATGTGTCTCCAAGAAATAAGCTGGGTTGGGTGAAGACAATCAGTATCTAAAAAAGCCTGGGCATGGTAGCTCACACCTGTAATCCCAGCACTTTGGGAGACAGAGATGGGCAGAATACCTATGGTCAGGAGTTTGGGACCAGCCTGGCCAACATGACAAAACCCCGTCTCTACTAAAAACACAAAAATTAGGCCGAGCACACGCCTGTAATCCCAGCACTTTGGGAGGCCGAGGCAGGCGGATCACGAGGTCAGGAGATCAAATCTATCCTGGCTAACACGGTGTAACCCCGTCTCTATCAAAAAAACAAAAAATTGGCGGAGGGGGTGGCGGGCGCCTGTAGTCCCAGCTACTCAGGAGGCTGAGGCAGGAGAATGGCGGGAACCTGGGAGGCGGAGCTTGCAGTGAGCTGAGATCCGGCCACTGCACTCCAGCCTGGGCGACAGGGAGAGACTCCGTCTTAAAATAAATAAATAAATAAATAAATAAATAAATAAATAAATGGAAAAGAGGCACAGAGATTTTTACAATAAAGCGTCAGGGGTATTATTCTTTGCTTTCTTCTCATGGAAAATATTTTCAAACAGAAAGTGCCATTCAACACTTTATCAAAAAATGATTAAAATACAGAATATAAAATGCACACTGAATGACAAAAATTTAAATGCATTCTAAATCTAATGCTTTTGTTTTGTTTTGTTTTGTTTTTGAGACAGAGTTTCGCTCTTGTTGCCCAGGCTGGAGTGTAATGACGGGATCTCGGCTCACCACAACCTCCGCCTCCCGGGTTCAAGCCATTCTCCGGCCTCAGCCTCCTAAGTAGCTGGGATTACAGGCATGTGCCACCACGCCCAGCTAATTTTGTATTTTTAGTAGAGACGGGGTTTCACCTTGTTAGCCAGGATGGTCTCGATCTCCTGACCTCATGATCCACCCGCCTCAGCCTCCCATTGTGCTGGGATTACAGGCGTGAGCCACCGTGACCGGCAATCTAATGCATTTTTTTTGTAAATTACTCTTTGGGGAAACAAAATTCAGCCTTAACCAACCATAAACTGCCAATTAACCATGATTACCCAACCAGGAAATTTCCACCTTGATCATACAAATTAAGAAACTACATAACTCTACTAAATCAATTATTGAATTTGGGTTTCTCCATAATGCACTTTATATATAAAGTTTTTTCCATCATGCACTATATATATATAGTTTTTCTTTTATATATAAAGTTTTAGAGACATGGATGAAGCTGGAAACCATCATTCTGAGCAAACCATCGCAAGGACGGTAAACCAAACACCGCATGTTCTCACTCATAGGTGAGAACTGAACAATGAGGACACTTGGACACAGGGTGAGGAACATCACACACCGGGGCCTGTCGTGGGGTAGAGGGAGGGGGGAGGGATAGCATTAGGAGATACAGCTAATGTAAATGACAAGTTAACGGGTGCAGCACACCAACATGGCACATGTATACATATGCAACAAACCTGCACATTGTGCACATGTACCCTAGAACTTGAAAGTATAAAAAAAAATTTTCTAAACCTAAAAAATAAAGTAATCGTTATAGAAAGTGCTATGTAGAGATATTATAAGAAAAGCAGTAAAATCTCATTATAAAGAAAAATAAAGTTTTATATATAAAGTTTTTCATGGACCACAAACTACAAACCATAGCTAGTTGGGTGCTCTTCAATTCTTGAATTACTCTTTGATTTTATTCTTTAATATTTTTGCCTTGACTCGCTTAATTTTTCTTTTTTTCTTTTTTCTTTTTTTTTTTTTTTTTTTTTTTTTTTGAGACGGAGTTTCGCTCTTACTGCCCAGGCTGGAGCGCAATGGCGTGATCTCGGCTCACTGCAACCTTCGCCTCCCGGGTTCAAGCGATTCTCCTGCCTCAGCCTCCAGAGTAGCTGGGATTACAGGCGCCCGCCACCACGCCAGCCTAATTTTTGTATATTTAGTAGAAATAGGGTTTCACCATGTTGACCAGGCTGGTCTTGAACTTCTGACCTCAGTGATCCACCTGCCTCGGCCTCCCAAAGTGCTGGAATTACTGCGTAAACCACCGCGCCCGGCCCGACTCCCATAGATTTTTAATTAAAAAAAAAAAAAAAAAGGCGGGAGGACTGGAAACACCACGGACCAAAGCTCCTCTTCTCATTCAAGAACCCCACACTCCGAGTCACGATTTTCCCTTGACTACCGTCCAGTGGTTCCGGCACAATAGGGAAGAGATGCGGCGCTGCGGGTGCAGAGCTGCCCAGAGAGGGCTCCAGGCCATGGCACAGTCACTGCGCAAGGAGGAGACACGACGCCCGGGGTCCCGGCTGTCAGCCCAGCCGCCATCTTATGGCTGAAGGGGACTGAGGGCCGAGCTGCGCCAAGGACAACTCTGGCCAAGGAGAACTCGGGACACGGATTTTGGAGCCGACAGCGGGGAGGCAGGAGTCCAGCCACAGCCTCTTCAGACTGGTTCCAACCAGCCCCTCCCCGTCTCTCGGTGCGTCGGACCCGGCCGACTCACCCTTTCTAGGCTTCCTGGGGGGTCCTGGCATCTTAAGCTGTGGATCTCCCAATACCTACAGGTTACAGGGACACAGAGGCTAGGCCTGTGGGACCAGAAAACACAGAACAGAGAAGACAAGACGTGGAGCTGCGGCTGCAGCCGAAGACCGCGCCAAATCCCGAAAGCCGTCCCGTCCTCTCCAGCTGCGTTCCTGATTGGATGGATCGCAGCCCAGCGTCCCTGATTGGATAACGTTTAACATCCCACCCCCTCAGGCCCTGAGTGACAGAAGACGTGCTCAGGGGCTGGGCTGAATGAAAATAGAGTGAAACCTAAGCTGCAGCTTTTTCAGGCAGGGCTTCCTCCCTGAGCTGAGCCAGGCCTGCCCCAGAGGGTATTTGCATTTAACCATGTGTATAAGATCATATGCATTTATAATAATATATGGCTATGCACAAGTGAAGATAATGTAATAACAATTATTTTGAAATTCCAGATTTTATTAACTTACCAGCTTCTGGTCCTTTGAGTAGGCAGCCTGAGATTTTAAAAAGAAGGCAATTCTCTGAAATAAAATGTGGGCCACATGTGAATTCTAAATTTTCTAGTAGTCAATTTTTTTTTTTTTTTTTTTTTTGAGAGGGAGTCTCACTCTGTTGCCAGGCTGGAGTGCAGTGGTGCGGTCTCGGCTCACTACAATCTCCGCCTCCTGGGTTCAAGCAATTTTCCTGCCTCAGCCTCCTGAGTAGCTGGGATTACAGGCGCCCGCCACCATGCCCAACTAATTTTGTATTTTTAGTAGAGACGGGGTTTCACCATGTTGGTCAGGTTGGTCTCGAACCCCTGACCTCGTGATCCACCCGCCTCAGCCTCCCAAAGTGCTGGGATTACAGCCAGGCGTGAGCCACCGCGCCTGGCAATAGTAGTCAAATTTTAAGAAGAAAGAAGCAACAGGTGGAATAAATGGCAACCATTTAATTAACCCAATATATCCAAAATATTATCATTTTAATGTGTGAGCAATGTGTAATTATTAATGAAGTATATTTAATTTTCACTCTAACTTCCTAGCACATCGCAGTTCAGACCAGCCACATTCCAAGCACCCAGTAGCTACATATACCTAATAATTGTCACATTGAAGTGCAGCTGTGATGTCAGGGTGGGTGAAGGGCCTGAAAATCCCTTTTCTGCCAGAGGTGAAGAAGAGCCTCTTCCTACCAGCATCTCTCTTTAGTTCCGAGGGTGCAACAGATAATGACCATAGAAAGAGCAGAAGGTGGCCGGGCACGGTGGCTCACACCTATAATCCCAGCACTTTGGGAGGCCAAGGCGGGCAGATCACTTGAGGTCAGGAGTTCAAGACCAGCCTGGCTATCACGGCAAAAATCCATCTCTACTAAAAATATTAAAATTAGATGGGTGTGGTGGCTGGTGCCTGTAATCCCAATTCCTTGGGAGGCTGAGGCAGGAGAATGGCTTGAGCCCCAGAGGCGGAGGTTGCAGTGAGCGAGATCATGCCACTACACTTCAGCCCAGGCAACAGAGCAAGACTCTGCCTCAAAAAAAAAAAGAAAGAAAAGAAAAAAAAGAAAGAACAGAGGGCAGCAGAAATAAAATAACCCCAGGTAGACCACTGCTGGCCACCTGTTTCCCATTTTTGTTGCAGAGATCAATCAGTGAACAAAGGATGATGGGTCCACAGCAGAAAAAAACTCTGTGTCTTCAGATATGTTCACAGTCTTGACCTCTAATGTATAAATACAGAGAAAACAGATGAAAGGTAAACTTATTTTGCCATTTGGCCTTGGCCCTAATGGTCAGGCTGTGGTTATCTGTTTTCTCCTGTGGTTTGTGGGAATGTGTGAGTATAAGCACCAATCACATGCACACATGTCTACATGTATTTATTTATTTCTCAATATTACAAAACATCCAACTTTAAATCAAGAAAAAAAAGTCAGCACTTTTAGGGTACCCACTGTTAGAAGGTAACTAGTAATCAACCTGCCATTAAATTTTGGCATCCTATCTGCACTGGATACCTGTATTAGTTACCTCTTACAGCATAACAAACCATCCAAAACTTCTTAGATCATAATCGTGATGGTCAGCCATTTAGGCAGGGCTTGGTGGGGCCATTCTTCTGGCCTCAACTGAGCTCCTTCAGACATGTATCATCAGCTGCCTCTCAACTAGGCAGCTGTGCTTCTGGGCATGAGCTTCTGCTTCTGGGATTGTCAACAAGGGGCACCTTGCTTCTCCTCCCCATGTATCTTATCCTCTAGCTGGCGAACATGGGCTTTTTTCATGGAGATGGTAGCATTCTGAAAAACAATTAGAAGCATTTAAAACCATTTGAGCCTAGGCCTCAAACTAGCACACTGTCATGTTCACAGGTTTCTACCACCTTGAACAAATAAGGCCAGCCAGATCTGGAGTTTGGAAAACAGATTCTGGATCTCGATGGGAACGCCTGTAAAAGCACCTGGCAATGGGCATAGAACAGGGAGAATAAAAAATTGCTACCACTTGTGCAATCAGAATCATTCTGTTTTTTGGTTTTTTGTTTGGTTTGGTTTTTGAGTATATGTGGCTTATAGAACTCTTCCACATCAACAAATTGCCCAAACACCCACGGCTATTAAGTGACTGGGCTGAGACTCACTCCCCAGGGCTCTAAATCCTGGAGAGTAACACTTCTAAAATAGAAGCCAGATTCCTTTTAGATTTGTGCCCAAATAGTACTGTTTATTATTGGAAATAATCTCAATAAGTTGCATAAGCACATGGTGGCTCGTACCTGTAATTGTAGCACTTTGGCAGGCTGAGATGAGAGAATCATTTGACATCAGGAGTTAAAGTACAGCCTTGGTAACATAGTAAGATCCTGTCTCCATGAAAAATACATTATCCAGGAATGATAATGCATGCCTTTATTCCCAGCTACTCCGGTGGCAGGGGCAGGAGGATTGCTTGAGCCTGGAAAGTTAAGGCTGCAGTGAGCCGTGATTGGTTACACCACTGCACATTAACCTTTTGAGACCTTGTCTCAAAAAAAAATTAAAATAGCCGGGCATGGTGGCTCAGGACCGTAATCCCAGAACTTTTGGAGGCTGAGGCAGGCAGATCACCTGAGGTCGGGAGTTCGAGACCAGCCTGACCAACATGGAGAAACTCCCTCTCTACTAAAAATAGAAAATTAGTCAGGCATAGTGGCACATGCTTGTAATTCCACCTGAGGTCGGGAGTTCAAGACCAGCCTGACCAACATGGAGAAACTCCCTCTCTACTAAAAATAGAAAATTAGTCAGGCGTAGTGGCACATGCTTGTAATTCCAGCTACTCCGGAGGCTGGGGCAGGAGAATCGCTTGAACCCAGGAGGTGGAGGTTGCAGTGAGCCGAGATCGCGGCATTGCACTCCAGCCTGGGCAGCAAGAGCGAAACTCCATCTCAAAATTAATTAATTAAATTAAAAAGAAAATTACAGAAGATTTTCTTTTGTTTGTTTTTTTGTTTTTTTTTCCAGATGTAGTTTTGCTTTGTCACCAGGCTGGAATGCAGTGGCACGATCTCGGCTCATTGCCACCTGCACCTCCCAGGTTCAAGCGATTCTCCTGCCTCAGCCTCCCAAGTAGCTGGGATTAGAGGTGCGCACCACCACATCCAACTAATTTTTGTATTTTTAGCAGAGATGAGGTTTCACCATGTTGGCGTAATCCCAGCACTTTGGGAGGCTGAACTTTTGACCTCAGGTGATCCGCCGACCTTGACCTCCCAAAGTGCTGAGATTACAGACCTGAGCCACCACGCCTGGCCAAGTTTCTAAAAACTTCAAAAACATGCACAATCCTAGAGTATTATGTTTCTTTTTGAGTGTGTGTGTGTGTGTGTGACGAAGTCACACTCTGTTGCCCAGGCTGGAGTGCAATGGTGCGATCTTGGCTCACTGCAACCACTGCCTCCCGCGTTCAAGCGATTCTCCTGCCTCAGCCTCCTGAGCAGTTGGGATTACAGGCATCCGCCACCATCCCCAGCTAATTTTTGTATTTTTAGTAGAGATGGGTTTCACCATGTTGGTCAGGCTGGTCTCGAACTCGTGACCTTGTGATCCACCCACCTCAACTTCCCAAAGTGCTGGAATTACAGGCGTGAGCCACTGTGTCTGGCCGAGTATTGTGTCTTTAAGAAGGTTCATGAAAAGATGGAAAAAGTCCAGACAAGGTGAGTACAGGTTTCTGATAATTTTAGGATTGTATTGTTTGGACCGGGTAGGGATCATAAGAATTCTAAAGAAGAGATGGACTTATAAAACTACTAATTTAGGCAAAACAAAAATTAATTAAACATCAGGAAAATAGTCTGCCACAATTTTATGCTACAACTGAAATTTTTTAGATATGCTATTTGAATAAACTCTGTCATTCAAGTCAAATTACCTGTGAGAATCCCTCAGTTATCAGTGCTATGGACCTAAATTGGAGAAATAAGTCTGGTATTAAACAGGACACAAATTCAATGTTAAGTGTGGATTCATGGAGAATCTAGACAATCAATAGCCACTGTTCATTAATGAGTTCTTAATGTTTCCATTATTGAAAACTCTGTATTCCATTAATCATCACAAAAGAGATAAAATAATATAAATTAAATAAAAATTAAAGTCTGGGCATGGGAAGCTGAGGCAGGAGAATAGCTGGAACCCGGGAGGCAGAGGTTGCAGTGAGCCAATATCACACCATTGCACTCCAGCCTGGGTAACAAGTTATATATAAATTAGATGAGTGTGTGCATGTGTGTGGTGACTATTCTAAATTACTAAAATACATTAATTTTTTTTGGTCGAACATAGTATCCTGAGAAGACAATCAAAACTTCATGTACTACTGAAGTACATTCTACTACCTGATGGGCCATTTAAACATTTACAGAGAAATTTTATTCAATTATCATTTATAATGCATATTTTATGGTAATATAATAGTTTTCTCACACAAGAAGGCTGATGTTATAATACTAGCTAAAAAGATATGAGGAAATATGTATTCCTCATGGGACATTTCTAAAAAAGTCTTCAATAATAAAAATACTTATTTCACTAGACAAGCTGTAAATCTGTTAAATAAGGTATTACAGATACAATAGTATTGAGCAAAGCTAACTAAATTGACTGGATTGCTCTTGTAATTGCAGGTTGATGACAATCAGATCCACTTAGAGTGGGAAAAATGTGTTGACCCTTATAAAATAGTAATTGGAAGGCCTATGCACCCCATGATAGAACCTCATGCATCTTCTGCTACTGAAGTCTAATATGACTAAATGCAGCAAGGTTTTAATGCATTATGGCAAAATATATTGTCATAAGGTAACGAAAGCTTTTAATACTCTAATGACTAAGAACAGTGTAATCCTTTATAATCTAGAACCTAAAGATTGAGTCTGCTTGCCATCTACACTGCGGAAAAACTTTAGGATCTTGAACCTTGGGATCATAATCTTACAACTCAGAAGGGCCCCACCAAACTGGAGATCTTAAGGTAAAGCTAACCAGCGAAGTTTCTCCTTAAAAGCAGACAGCAATCTTGATGTAGGTAGCTTTTTTTTCACAAGATCAAAAATAAAGCCATCTCTGCCATCATGACACTCTTAGTTCGAAGTGTTTTTCTCATGGCTGTACAAACAACAGAAATAAAAAAGGGTTCTTCACCAGGTCCCCTCCCTGGCAACCAAGGCGAAGTGCTGGGCGCCCTTAGGCACGCAGCTGGCCAGCCGGGAGACCCAGGACATCGTGGACCAGGTGAGGGCCCAGCTTGAAGAGAAAGAAAAGAAGTTCCCTGTGTTTAAGGCTGTGTCGTTCAAGAGGGTTGTGAGGACAAACTGCTTCATCAAGATGTACATTGGTGACGAGGACGTCATACATTTGGGAGTATTCAGAAGTCTCCCTCACAAAAACAAACCCTTGATCTTGTCTAACTACCAGACCAACTGACCTATTTCTTTTCTTTCTTTCTTTCTTTTTTTTTTTTTATTTGAGGTGGAGTCCTTCTGTCTCTCAGGCTGGAGTGCAGTGACAGGATCTCAGCTCACTGCAACCTCCGCCTCCTGGGTTCTCCTGCCTCAGCTTTCTGTGTAGCTGGGATTACAGGCACGCGCCACCTCACCCCCGGTTAATTTTTGTATTTTTAGTGGAGACGGGGTTTCACCATGTTAGTCAGTGTGGTCCCGAATTCTGACCTCGTGATCCACCTGCCTTGGCCTCCCAAAGTGCTGAGATTACAGGCGTGAGTCACCGCGCCCGGCTACTTTTTGTATTTTTAGTAGAGACCAGGTTTCACCATGTCGACCAAGTTGGTCTCAAACCCCCGGCCTTAAGTGATCCTCCTGCCCTGGGCTCCGAAAGGGCTGGGATTACAGGAATGAGCCACCGCGTCCCGCCCAGCTGACCTATTTCTAATCCTGATTTTGGACAGGGCCCTTCAGCCAGAAAACTGATACTTAAAATCATACTTTTTTTTTTTTTTTTTGAGATGGAGTCTCACTCACCAGCCTCACTCGCCAGGCTGGAGTGCAATGGCGCCATCTCGGCTCACTGCAACCTCTCAACCTCTGCCTACAGGTGAGGGCCACCAGGCCTGGCTAAGTTTTGTATTTTTTAGTAGAGGCGGGGTTTCTCCATGTTGGTCAGGATGGTCTCTGTCTCTTGACCTCGTGACCTAGCAGCCTTGGCTTGGCAAAGTGCTGGGATTACAGGCCCGCGCAGAGAAGCCTTTTGAAAGGACAATAGGCCTGGCGCGGTGGTGCATGCCTGTAATCCCAGCACTTTGGGAGGCCGAGGCAGGCGGATCACGAGGTCAGGAGATCGAGACCATCCTGGCTAAGAAGGTGAAACCCCGTCTCTACTAAAAATACACAAAATGAGCCGGGCGTGGTGGCAGGCGTCTGTGATCCCAGTTACTGGAGGCTGAGGCAGGAGAATGGGGTGAACCCAGAAGGCCGAGCTTGCAGCGAGCGGAGATGGCGCTCACTGGGCGACAGAGCGAGACTCCCTCTCAAGAAAAAAAAAAAAAGAAAAAAAAAGGGACATAGAATAATGTGGAGAAAATAGCTGAGAGATGAGTTTAGAAATCAAAGTCCGAAACACAGTACTTATGTTTTTATAGAAAAAAATGTGAATACTTTTCAATAGAGAAATTGAATTTTACAGAGTTTAATTGAGCAAAGTATTATTTGCAAATCAGGCAATCTGTGGGCCCAGAGTAGGCTCTGAGACTTTAACACAGCCACACAGCCACATAGTACAAGAAGATTTATAGACAGAGCAAAGTAACATACAGAAAATGAAAGTGAGGTACAGAAACAGCCAGATTGATTACAGCTTGAGATATGTCTTATTTGAACATAGCTTGAAAAGTTGATGTCCTTTTATTGGCATAAACACAGTAGTTGGTACACGAATCACGAATGGGTTACAGTCTATTTACATATCCAGTTAAGTTTCAGTTTACTATGTACAGTTTACTATGGTACTATGTACTATGGCAATTAGCAATTGCCATAACAGAATTAAATAAATATTTCTTATGGTCATCTGCTACAAGCTAATTAATTAGAAAAATTGGATAATGACTTTATGCTTTATGACATGTTAAGTGTAAATGGTTCCAATCAGTATAAACATACTAAAGTATTTTCAACTTTGAAAGATCCAAGAATGATTAAATCCTTCTGAACAAATGTTTATAATAACTAAGATTATAGCCCTGTAGTTACAAAAATAATAGAAAAAATGAAGTTGTAATCTATGAGAACAATGTTCTTCAAATTATTTGAAGTTTAAAGGCACTGGGAAAAGGGATTACTAGAGATGTCATTTTACTATGTTTCCCAATAATGTATTATTACCATTTGTTACCTGCAACCTTGATTAAGGTGGGATAGGTTACGGATGGTGGCAGGATATACTTCATTCAATGCACAACTATTTAAACACACTAAAGCCACTTTTGTTTGATTTTAAAAATTATGTTCATACGGACTAGATGTGGCTTGCATTCCAATGGTTGGGACTCTTTCACCTGAGACTGAGACTTGGTGGTCTTCAGTTCACCATCTTCTAGTTGCAGTGATAAGTGCACGAGTAAGATCAAGATTCAGAGGAAGAGGAGATGGTCAAGAGGAATCTGATTTGGTTGCATTCATGACTTCTCAGAAGCACCATCAATCTCAATAAAAGAAACCACTGCCGGGTGCGGTTGCTCACGCCTGTAATCCCAGCACTTTGGAAGGCCGAGGTGGGCAGATCACCTGAGGTAAGGAGTTCGGGCCGGGCGCAGTGGCTCAAGCCTGTAATCCCAGCACTTTGGGAGGCCGAGACAGGCGGATCACGAGGTCAGGAGATCGAGACCATCCTGGCTAACACGGTGAAACCCCGTCTCTACTAAAAAATACAAAAAGCTAGCCGGGTGAGGTGGCAGGCGCCTGTAGTCCCAGCTACTCCGGAGGCTGAGGCAGGAGAATGGCACAAACCCGGGAGGCAGAGCTTGCAGTGAGCTGAGATCCGGCCACTGCACTCCAGCCTGGGCGACAGAGCAAGACTCTGTCTCAAAAAAAAAAAAAAAAAAAAAAGGAGTTCGAGACCAGCCTGAGCAACATGGAGAAACCCTGTCTCTACTAAAAATACACAAAAAAAATTATCCGGGTGTGGTGGTGCATGCCTGTAATCCAAGTTACTTGGGAGGCTGAGGCAGGAGAATCAGTTGAACCCGGTAGGTGGAGGTTGTAGTGGGCTGAGATTATGCCATTGCACTTCAGCCTGGGCAACACAAGTGAAACTCAGTCTCAAAACAAAACAAAGCAAAACTCCACTAATTGAGAATTAGGATATTGAACTTGGACAAGAGAGAGAATACAATATACACCTGTGATTGAGCAACATAAATTAGAAGGTGATTGCCAGAAATTGGGTCTGGAAAAGACTGGGAGTGAGTGCAAAGATGGCCCTGATGTAAAAGGGAAGACTCCACCTAATCTGAAGCATGCTAAGATTACAGAAGCAGGAGATGGACAGCCATAAGTTAAAAAGAAGACAAAGTGGTTGGTCACAGTGGCTCACGCCTGTAATCCCACCACTTTGGGAGGCCAAGGCAGGTGGATTACAAGGTCAAGAGTTCAAGACCAGCCTGGTCAAGATGGTGAAACCCAGTCTCTACTAAAAATACAAAAATTAGCCTGGCATGGTGGCGGGCACCTGCAATCCCTGCTACTCAGGAGGCTGAGGTAGAGAATTGCTTAAATCCGTGAGGCAGAGGTAGCAGTGAGCCGAGATCATGCCATTGCACTCCAGCCTGGGTGACAGAGTAAGACTCCGCCTCAAAAAAAAAAAAAAAAAAAAAAAAGAAGCAGCACACACACGGATGACGTCACATTGAAAATTTGACTGAAATTTTGAAAATACTCTCAATTAAGTTTGAGTTTTCGGCCAGGCACGGTGGCTCAAGCCTGTAATCGCAGCACTTTGGGAGGCCGAGACGGGCGGATCACTAGGTCAGGAGATCGAGACCATCCTGGCTAACACGGTGAAACCCTGTCTCTACTAAAAAATACAAAAAACTAGCCTGGCGAGGTGGCGGGCGCCTGTAGTCCCAGCTACTCAGGAGGCTGAGACAGGAGAATGGCCCGAACCCGGGAGGCGGAGCTTGCAGTGAGCTGAGATCCGGCCACTGCACTCCAGCCTGGGCGACAGAGCGAGACTCCGTCTCAAAAAAAAAAAAAAAAAAAAAAGTTTGAGTTTTCGCTGAAGCAAAAAAGAAAAACTAGTATCTTAAAATTAACTGTATTTTATTGTCTTAAAGTACAATTGGTAAAACCAATTTACTTCTTTAAATTTCAAATTTTTCTGACTATAATGCAGTAGACTATGACTCTAAACATTTCCCTATGCATTTTGTGGATATTATGACTTATTATAAAGTCAATCACAAAGAGAATCTACACTTAAATTTTCTCCTTGCATCTTAAATTTCAGTATCTATAATTCTCCATTAAAAAGAACATGATAGGCTGGGCGTGGTGGCTCAAGCCTGTAATCCCAGCACTGTGGGAGGCCGAGACAGGCAGATCACGAGTTCAGGAGATCGAGACCATCCTAGCTAACAAGGTGACACCCCGTCTCTACCAAAAAATACAAAAAACTACCCGGGCGAGGTGGCGGGCACCTGTAGTCCCAGCTACTCGGGAGGCTGAGGCAGGAGAATGGAGTAAACCCAGTAGGCGGAGCTTGCAGTGAGCTGAGATTGGGATACTGCACTCCAGCCTGGGCAACAAAGGGAGACTCCGTCTCAAAAAAAAAAAAAAAAAATGAGAGGCTGGGCGTGGTGGCTCACGCCTGTAATCCCAGCACTTTGGAAGGCCGAGGTGGGCAGATCACCTGAGGTAAGGAGTTCGGGCCGGGCGCAGTGGCTCAAGCCTGTAATCCCAGCACTTTGGGAGGCCGAGACAGGCGGATCACGAGGTCAGGAGATCGAGACCATCCTGGCTAACACGGTGAAACCCCGTCTCTACTAAAAAATACAAAAAGCTAGCCGGGTGAGGTGGCAGGCGCCTGTAGTCCCAGCTACTCCGGAGGCTGAGGCAGGAGAATGGCACAAACCCGGGAGGCAGAGCTTGCAGTGAGCTGAGATCCGGCCACTGCACTCCAGCCTGGGCGACAGAGCAAGACTCTGTCTCAAAAAAAAAAAAAAAAAAAAGGAGTTCGAGACCAGCCTGAGCAACATGGAGAAACCCTGTCTCTACTAAAAATACACAAAAAAATTATCCGGGTGTGGTGGTGCATGCCTGTAATCCAAGTTACTTGGGAGGCTGAGGCAGGAGAATCAGTTGAACCCGGTAGGTGGAGGTTGTAGTGGGCTGAGATTATGCCATTGCACTTCAGCCTGGGCAACACAAGTGAAACTCAGTCTCAAAACAAAACAAAGCAAAACTCCACTAATTGAGAATTAGGATATTGAACTTGGACAAGAGAGAGAATACAATATACACCTGTGATTGAGCAACATAAATTAGAAGGTGATTGCCAGAAATTGGGTCTGGAAAAGACTGGGAGTGAGTGCAAAGATGGCCCTGATGTAAAAGGGAAGACTCCACCTAATCTGAAGCATGCTAAGATTACAGAAGCAGGAGATGGACAGCCATAAGTTAAAAAGAAGACAAAGTGGTTGGTCACAGTGGCTCACGCCTGTAATCCCACCACTTTGGGAGGCCAAGGCAGGTGGATTACAAGGTCAAGAGTTCAAGACCAGCCTGGTCAAGATGGTGAAACCCAGTCTCTACTAAAAATACAAAAATTAGCCTGGCATGGTGGCGGGCACCTGCAATCCCTGCTACTCAGGAGGCTGAGGCAGAGAATTGCTTAAATCCGTGAGGCAGAGGTAGCAGTGAGCCGAGATCATGCCATTGCACTCCAGCCTGGGTGACAGAGTAAGACTCCGCCTCAAAAAAAAAAAAAAAAAAAAGAAGCAGCACACACACGGATGACGTCACATTGAAAATTTGACTGAAATTTTGAAAATACTCTCAATTAAGTTTGAGTTTTCGGCCGGGCACGGTGGCTCAAGCCTGTAATCGCAGCACTTTGGGAGGCCGAGACGGGCGGATCACTAGGTCAGGAGATCGAGACCATCCTGGCTAACACGGTGAAACCCTGTCTCTACTAAAAAATACAAAAAACTAGCCTGGCGAGGTGGCGGGCGCCTGTAGTCCCAGCTACTCAGGAGGCTGAGACAGGAGAATGGCCCGAACCCGGGAGGCGGAGCTTGCAGTGAGCTGAGATCCGGCCACTGCACTCCAGCCTGGGCGACAGAGCGAGACTCCGTCTCAAAAAAAAAAAAAAAAAAAGTTTGAGTTTTCGCTGAAGCAAAAAAAAAAAACTAGTATCTTAAAATTAACTGTATTTTATTGTCTTAAAGTACAATTGGTAAAACCAATTTACTTCTTTAAATTTCAAATTTTTCTGACTATAATGCAGTAGACTATGACTCTAAACATTTCCCTATGCATTTTGTGGATATTATGACTTATTATAAAGTCAATCACAAAGAGAATCTACACTTAAATTTTCTCCTTGCATCTTAAATTTCAGTATCTATAATTCTCCATAAAAAAGAACATGATAGGCTGGGCGTGGTGGCTCAAGCCTGTAATCCCAGCACTGTGGGAGGCCGAGACGGGCAGATCACGAGTTCAGGAGATCGAGACCATCCTAGCTAACAAGGTGACACCCCGTCTCTACCAAAAAATACAAAAAACTACCTGGGCGAGGTGGCGGGCACCTGTAGTCCCAGCTACTCGGGAGGCTGAGGCAGGAGAATGGAGTAAACCCAGTAGGCGGGGCTTGCAGTGAGCTGAGATTGGGATACTGCACTCCAGCCTGGGCAACAAAGGGAGACTCCGTCTCAAAAAAAAAAAAAAAAAAAAAAAAAATGAGAGGCTGGGCGCGGTGGCTCACGCCTGTAATCCCAGCACTTTGGAAGGCCAAGTCAGGTGGATCACCTGAGGTCAGGAGTTCAAGACAAGCCTGGCTAATGTAGTGAAACCCCGTCTGTAGTAAAAATACAAAACTTAGCTGGGCATGGTGGCAGGCGCCTGTAATCCCCGCTACTCAGGAGGCTGAAGCAGGAGAATCTCTTGAATCCGGGAAGCGGAGGTTGCAGTGAGCTGAGATTGCACGATTGCACTCCAGCCTGGACGGCAAGAGTGAAACTCCATCTCAAAAAAAAAAAAAAAAAAAAAAATGAGGCTGGGCGCGGTGACTCAGATCTGCAATCCCAGCACTTTGGAAGGCCGAGGCAGGTGGATCACCCGAAGTCAGGAGTTCAAGACCAGCCTAGCCAACATGGTGAAACCCAATCTGTACTGAAAATATAAAAATTAGCTGGGCATGGTAGTGTGCGCTTGTGGCCCCCAGCTACTCGGGATGCTGAGGCAGGAGAATTGCTTGAACCAGGGAGACAGAGGTTGCAGTGAGTCTAGAACACTCTGCTGCACTCCAGCCTGGGTGACTGAGCAAGACTCCATCTCATAAATAAATAAATAAAGCAAATCTAACAAAGAACTTTTCATAGTTTTAATGCAGCCAACAATTGATCAAATGTTTTTTTATAATGCCACAAATGACGGCATAACATAAAGTGATTTGAGAGTTAAATTACCTCAACATTCATATTTTAAAAATTTAAAATGCTTTTAACGCAAAACAAGAAAAGTTAAATATAACTATAGCGCCTCAAAAGATCAAACTCTTGCTTCTTTTAGTCTTACATAAAAGTAAATGATATATTTTAACTTTGGATTACTCTGTATAATAAACACTGTTTAGAGTAATGTCTGAAAATGTTAGTGCCTTAGTGCTTTCTACTGAGAATTATCTGATGATTATTTCTACTTGAATTCTAATTTTTTTTACATTTACTGAATTTGAAGAATATTATTTAATGTGAACACTCTGGTGTTTTCTAAGGTATGCTTCTCAGAACAAATGGTTTTTCTCTATTTATTAAATTATTCATAGGGTCTGTCTAAAATACAAATTTCCTAAAGTTGAAGAAAGTGTCAACAACTGTTTGAGGGTTTCTCTCCAGTATAGATTCTCCTGTGTACAATAAGATATAAGTGAAGACATTAAACTCAACTTTTGAAAATCAGGAAATGTAACATTAAAAAATGAGATGAATCTTAACAACATAAATAAAGTATACAATCACAAAAAACAGATACTGTCTGAATCCACTTAGACGAGATAGCTAGAAACAGAAACCAAAATGATATTTTGAAAAAGATAAATAATATGAAATTGGGCAGTTGTTTCAGGGGCATTGAGTTTGGTTTAGAAGATAAAAATGTTCGCCAGGCGCGGTGGCTCATGCCTGTAATCCCAGCACTTTGGAAGGCCGAGGCGGGTGGATCACCTGAGGTTGGGAGTTCGAGACCACCGTGACCAACATGGAGAAACCCCTTCTCTACTAAAAATACAAAATTAGCCAGGTTTGGTGGCACATGCCTGTAATCCCAGCTACTCGGGAGGCTGAGGCAGGAGAATGGCTTCAACCCGGGAGGCAGAGGTTGTGGTGAGCCGGAGATCATGCCATTGCATTCCAGCCTGGGCAACAAGAGCGAAACTCCATCTCAAAAAAAAAAAAAGACAAAAATGTTCTAGAAATATGTTGCATAATAATGTCACTATACTTAAAATGACTGAACTATACATTAAAAATATTTAAGACTGTAAAATTTATAGAGTTTTCATCACTATTGAAGATAAACAAAACCTAAAAAAATGCAGAATTATAAAACTTTTCTAAAATTACTCTGAATCACAAACTATTTTCTTCCCACAAAAATGATATATGGATTCACCAATAAACAGATGTAGAAATTGGGACAACTTTTATTTCTACTAGTCTAGAGAGGATAAAACAACCATTGATCACCAACCAAAATCAATACACATAATAAAAAAAAAAAAGGTGGGCCGAGCGTGGTGGCTCATGCCTGTAATCCCAGCACTTTGGGAGGCCGAGGAGGGCAGATCACAAGGTCAGGCATTTGAGACCACCGTGGCCAACATGGTAAAACTTTGTCTCTACTAAAAACACAAAAATTAGCCCAGCATGGTGGCACGTGCCTGTAATCCCAGCTACTCTGGATGCTGAGACACAACGGTCTCTTGAACCAGGGAGGTGGAAATCGCAGTGAACAAAGATGGTGCAACTGCACTCCAGTCTAGATGACAGAACAAGACTCCGTCTCAAGAAAAAAAAAAAAGGTGATATTTATACAGGCAAACAAACACATAGATAAACTGCCAACAGACAACTTGAGTCAAGCAACATACGTTAAGTGATATATGACATGCACATTTCACTTTTTTCACACTTTCTTAAAGTGTATAAAGTTGAATATTCCTATTAAAATTATAATACATAAATAAAAACTAAAACTCAATCAAATTATGTAAGTTGACCTATCCTGAAATTTGAAAAACAGAAATATAAAATTGCAAGACAAATTGAAAAGAAACTTTAACCTATAAAATCCTGAATAAAAATAATATACTACTAAACAAATATTTTTCTAGATAACTGTGATTTTTTTTTTTTTTTTTGAGACGGAGTCTTGCTCTATCACCCAGGCTGGAGTGCAGTGGCACGATCTCGGCTCACTACAAGCTCCGCCTCCCGGGTTCACGCCATTCTCCTGCCTCAGCCTCCCGAGTAGCTGGGACTACAGGCGCCCACCACTACGCCCTGCTAATTTTTTACATTTTTCGTAGAGACGGGGTTTCACTGTGTTAGCCAGAACGGTCTCGATCTCCTGACCTCGTGATCCACTTGCTTCAGCCTCCCAAAGTGCTGGGATTACAGGCGTGAGCCACCGCGCCCCGGCCAATTTTCAACTATGACTGGAAATGCATGAAGAACACAAATTTTAAATCATTAATATTATAGTAATAGCAACAACATTTAACCATAAACGCATTATAATAATAATTATTATTCTTATTATTTTTTTGAGACAGAGTCTCATTCTGTCGCTCAGGCTAGAGTGCAGTGATCTTGGCTCACTGCAACCTCAGCCTCCTGAGTTCAAAGGAGTCCCCTGCTTTAGCCTCCTGAGTAGCTAGGATTACAGGAGCATGCCACCATGTCCGGCTAATTTTTTGTATTTTTGGTAGAGACGCAGTTTCACTGTGTTAGTCAGGATGATCTCAATCTCCTGAACTCATGATCCGCCCACCTTGGCCTCCCAAAGTGTGAGCCACAGCGCCCGGCTGCTTTATAATTATTTACTGAAAACTTTGATAAAAATATTTGGAATAGGCATTAAATAATACCAGAAAAACTTCTTTGTTATTAATATATTGCTGCTCTTCTTACACAAACTGGAAAGGCTATAATCCATCCTTAAAAAGTAATTAAAACCCTTTTGTTTCTAAGTGCAGAAATACTATGAATATTATAAAATGTGGTGTGCCGGGCGCGGTGGCTCACGCCTGTAATCCCAGCACTTTGGGAGGCCAAGGCGGGCAGAGCACCTGAGGTCAGGAGTTCGAGACCAGCCTCAACATGGGAAAATCCCGTCTCTACTAAAAATACAAAATTAGCCAGGCGTGGTGGCGGGCGCCTGTAATCCCAGCTACTCGGGGAGCCTGAGGCAGGAGAATCGCTTGAACCCGGGAGGCGGAGGTTGCAGTGAGCCGAGATCGTGTCATTGCACTCCAGCCTGGGCAACAAGTGCGAAACTCCGTTTCAAAAAAAAAAAAAAATGTGGTATGAAACACTGATATATTAAAGGAACAACTGGGGCCTGGGCACGCTTGCTTATGCCTGTAATCCCAGCACTTTGGGAGGCTGAGGCAGGCGAATCACAAGGTCAGGAGTTCCAGACCAGCCTGACCTATATGGTTAAACCTCGTCTCTACAAAAAATACAAAAATTAGCTGGGTGTGCTGGCGGGTGCCTGTAGCCCCAGCTACTTGGGAGGCTGAGGCGGAAGAATTGCTTGAACAGGGGAGGCGGAGGTTGCAGTGAACTGAGATTGGGCTGCTGCATTCCAGCCTGAGTGACAAAGTGAGACTCCATCTAAAAAAACAAAAATAAAAAACTTTCTTATTTTATGACCCCTAACTTTTGGATGTTACAGAGAGCCAATGCAGCATCCAAAAGAGTGATAAACAGGATTATATGCTATGTTAAATTAATAGGAAGCATTGTCAGATTAAAAACGATGTTTGGGCCAGGCGCGGCGGCTCATGCCTGTAATCCCAGCACTTTGGGAAGCCGAGGTGGGCAGATCATGAGGTCAGGAGTTCAAGACCAGCCTGGGCAACATGGTGAAACCCCAGCTCTACAAACAATACAAAAAAAAAATTAGCCAGGCATGGTGGTGGGCGCTTGTAATCTCAGCTACTCAGGAGGCTAAGGCAGAGAATTGCTTGAACCCAGGAGGCAGAGGTTGCAGTGAGCTGAGATTGCACCACTGCACTCCAGCCTGAACAACAGAGCAAGATTCCATCTCAAAAAAAAAAAAAAAAAAAGGCGCTCGACTGGGTGCGGTGGCTCACACCTGTAATCCTGGCACTTTGGGAGGCCAAGGCAGGTGGATTGTGTGAGCTCAGGAGTTCAAGACCAGCCTGAGAAACATGGTGCAACTTTGTCTCTACTAAAAATACAAAAAATTAGCCGGGCGTGGCAGCATGCACCTGTCATCCCAGCTACTTGGGAGGCTGAGGCAGGAGAATCACTTGAACCTGGGAGGTGGAGGTTGCAGTGAGCCAAGATTGTGCCACTGTACTGCAGCCTGGGTGACAAGAGCGAAACTCCATCTCAAAAATAAATAAATAAATAAATAAGATAATGTTTGATCTTCTTTATCTTGTATTTTAATAAATGTTATTAATAATTATTCCAAAATTGTATGAAATGTCTGCAAATGTAATATATCTGAGTGTATGTTATTAATCATAATTATGGTTAGTATGATAAATTATTGTAGGCCGCAGATATAATCAATTTCTTTTCATTTGTTCGTTTATCATCATTTAAAGCCATTCCCATAGCCAATGGTTTAATTATAATGTAGTTTGTTTGTTTGAGACAGAGTTTTGCTCTTGTTGCCCAAGAGTGCAGTGACATAATCTTGTCTCACTGCAACCTCTGCCTCCTGGGTTCAAGCGATTCTCCTGTCTCAGCCTCTTGAGTAGCTGGGACTACAGGTGCGTGCCACCACGCCCAGCTAATTTTTGTATTTTTAGTAGAGATGGGGATTCACCATGTTGTCCAGGATGGTCTCAATCTCTTGACCTTGTGATCTGCCCGCCTCAGCCTCCCAAAGTGCTGGGATTACAGGTGTGAGGCACCGTGCCCGGCCTTAAAAATAATTCTTAGTCGACCAGAAGCATGTACTTGGGATCACAAAATAAATCGCATCTCTGTGCTGTGCCACTTGGGGTGGAAGGGGCAGGATTAAGCAGCTTCTCTTGCATTTTTGTTCCTAAATTTTATTGTATTCATTTTTTTTTCTTCCCAGTGATCTTACTTTCAGAATATTTTTGAAATATATATATTTAAAAAATTTTTTAAAAGGGGGTTTCTTGTGTGCATTCATAGAGTATAGTTTTACATGCAGAAGATTTTGCAGCCAAGCTTATATATATGAACAAATTTATGCCTTGATAGGCAAAAGATGAAGGGCCAATATGGGTGAGAAATTTTTATGAAATATTTGTTTTCTCATAATATCAGAAACAGAATATTCATCCACTGCTCTTACCTTACTTCACAAGTTAAAGAGAATTTATTCAGAATAGGTTCAAGAGTATTGTCAGGAGGCCATTACTCTTCTGAATGGGCATCATTTTATTATGGTTTAGAATAAATGAGGAAATGGTGAAAAATTTATCCCCCATAATAGACTCTATAGCAGATTCTACTGTAAAGGCTATGGTTACACAATAGACTTTAAATTTTCTTACTAAAGTTGTGCCAAATAGTAGAATTTCTCTAGATTACTTACTGGATAAACAGAAAAGCATTAGCAGTTGCTAATACTTGTAGTTGCACATGGAGAAATATATCAGATGTTACAGAGATTCCGTTGTAGGGGATTACTTAACAGGCTGCTTGGTTAAAATGAGTAGACCATTTATCTAGCTAATTATTTGATCTATTTAATTTTAGTTGGTTGGTTCATGGAGACACTGGCTTTTTAAACAGCATACTTCAAACTCCTGTTATTATCCTCCCTGATAGTCAAAATAGGAGTCTCCCTACTACACTGTATTCTCTCAAAAGTTTTAAATGTTTGCATGTGGTCTCCTGTAGAATGTCAAATAGTCTCTCCTTAACTGGAATGACGAAAACTAAAAGACATATGTAACCATGAGGACATCATAACCTATGAATGACATGATAAGGAAAAAAACCAAAATAATAAAAACTTAAAGTTGCACTAAGGCCCTGAGTTTTGGTCACACTCTGACCTATATGAGAACTTAACCGAAAAGGGGATATTTTTTAACCAAAATTATTAGAGTCCACCATTCTGGACTGCACTTGTGCAATAGGTCCAAACAGACCAAATCAAACTAAAGTGGAGTCACTTATGCTAAAGTGACTCCATAATGAAGTAACATAAACAAAGTAAAAATTTAAATAAATAGATAGATCCTAAAACAGACCAGATTTTGTTTTTTTTTTCTGTAAACAGCAGATTTCAACTTGAAGAGCTCCCCTTTACTGTAAGCCTTTTATTTTTTATTTTTTTATTTATTTTTATTTTTTGAGACGGAGTCTCGCTTTGTCGTCCAGGCTAGAGTGCAGTGGCACGATCTCGGCTCACTGCAAGCTCCACTTCCCGGGTTCACGCCATTCTCCTGGCTCTGCCTCCCGAGTAGCTGGGACTACAAGTGCCCGCCACCGCGCCTGGCTAATTTTTTTGTATTTTTAGTAGAGACGGGGTTTCACCGCGTTAGCCAGGATGGTCTCGATCTCCTGAACTCATGATCCGCCCGCCTCGGCCTCTCAAAGTGCTGGGATTACAGGCGTGAGCCACCGTGCCCGGCCTACTGTAAGCCTTTTAAAAAAATAAGAACTTGACGTCTTTGTTTCCTTCCACTTTACAAACCCACAGTTCTGCTATTTTACAGTGGAATTTGAGACTAATTAAGTAATTTTTTTTTTTTTGAGATGGAGTTTCACTCTCGTCACCCAAGCTGTAGTGCAGTGGCACGATTTCAAGACAAGGTTTCACCACGTTGACCAGGCTGGGCTCAAACTCCTGACCTCAGATGATCCACCTGCCTTGGCCTCCCTAAGTGCTGAGATTACGGGCATGAACCACCACACCTGGGCAATAAGTACATTTTTGATGGTGCTAGATTGGTATCAATGTCTAAAATTTTGGTCTAACTTTCTTTTTTTTTTTTTAAGAGACGGAGTCTCGCTCTGTGGCCCAGGCTGGAGTGCAGTGGCCAGATCTCAGCTCACTGCAAGCTCCGCCTCCCAGGTTCAGGCCATTCTCCTGCCTCAGCCTCCCGAGTAGCTGGGACTACAGGCGCCCGCCACCTCGCCCGGCTAGTTTTTTGTATTTTTTAGTAGAGACGGGGTTTCACCGTGTCAGCCAGGATGGTCTCGATCTCCTGACCTCGTGATCCGCCTGTCTCGGCCTCCCAAAGTGCTGGGATTACAGGTTTGAGCCACCGCGCCCGGCTGGTCTAACTTTCAAAATTGAGAAGATGAACAAATGAGAGAAATTGTTTAATCATAGCCTAAAGCTGCCCACTTCCATGGTTAATTTTGGTCAGTAGGGCTTTTTGTACATAGTAAACTGAAACCTAACTAGATATATGTAATTAGGCTGTAACCCATTCTTGTACCAATCACTGTGTTTTTGACAATAAAATAACATAAACTGTTCCAATCATGTTCAAATTAGGCAAATTCAAAGCTGTAATCAATCTGGCTGTTTCTGTATCTCACTTTCATTTTCTGTGTGTCACTTTGATTTTTCTGTCTATAAATCTTTTTCCAGCATGTGGCTGTACTGGAGTCTCTCTGAACCTACTCTGGATCCACAAATCATTCTTTGCTCAATTAAACTTTGTTAAATTTAATTTCTCTAACTTTCTTTTAAGTTTTAGATTTGTTTTTGTGATGAAAAATAAAGATGTGTTGTTGGGCATTGATTTTGAGAAGCAAGGTGTGCTTCAGCCCTACAAGTAGAAGAGCCCCCTAAGAATCACAGCTGCCCAGTCAACAAGCAGCTGCTGACACATGTCTGAAGGAGCTCAGCTGAAAACAGAAGAATGGCCCACTGAACCTAGTCTAAATTGGTGATCATCTCAATTATGAGCTAAGAAGTTTTGGCTGGTTTGTTATGCTGCAATAGCTAATTAATACATGCACCCGGTGCAGACAGGATGCCAGGATTTAATGACAAAGTTGATTTCTAGTTACCTTCCAACAGTGGGCCCCATAAAGGTACTGATTTTTCTCCTTATTCAAAGTTGGATGTCTTGTAAGAGAATATTGCATAATGCAGAAATACATGTAGACATGTATGCATGTGATTGGTGCTTATACTCACACAGTTCCCCACACCACAGGAGAAAACAGGTAACCACAGCTTGACAATTAGGGTCAAGGGCAAATAGCAAAATTAGTCTGTTTTTAATTCGAGGTAAAGACTAGGGACATGGCCTAGCATGGTGGTTCACATCTGTAATTCCAGCACTTTGGAGGGCTGAGGCGGGTGGATCACCTGAGGTCGGGAGTTCGAGACCAGCCTGACCAACACAGTGAAACCCCATCTCTACTAAAAATACAAAAATTAGCTGGGCATGGTGGCGGGCGCCTGTAATCCCAGCTACTCGGAAGGCTGAGGCACTAGAATCGCTTGAACCCGGGAGACAGAGGTTGCAGTGAGTTGAGATCATGCCATTGCACTCCAGCCTGGATGACAAGAGCAAAACTTTGTCTTAAAAAAGAAAAAGAAAAAAAAAAAAAAAAAGAAAGAAAGACCAGGGAGGGATCTGTAGACATAGAGCTTTCTTATTTTGTCACCCCATCGTCCTTTGTTCACTGTCTGATCTCTGGAAGAAAGGTGGACAACAGGTGGTCTTCCTGTTGTGATTTTATTCCTGCCATCCTCTGCTCTTTCTATGGCCACTATCTGTTCTACCCTTGGAACTGAAGAGAGATGTTGGTAGGGAAAGACTTTCTCTTTATTTATGGCAGGAAAAGGATGTTCAAGCCTGGTGTGGTGGCTCATGCCTGTAATCCCAGCACTTTGGGAGGCTGAGACAGAAGGATTACTTAAGGTCAGGGGTTCAGCCTGGCTGACAAGGGAAAATTCCATCTCTACTAAAAATACAAAAATAAGCCAGGCATGGTGGCACATGCCTGTAATCACAGCTCCTCCGGGGAGGATGAGGCAGGAGAATCACTTGAATCCAGAAGGTGGAGATTGCAGTGAGCCAAGATTGCACCACTGCACTCCAGCCTGGGCCTAAGAGCGAGACTCTGAAAAGAAAAGGAGAGAAAGGAAAAGAAAGAAAAAAAGAGAAGAGAAAGGAAATAAAAAGAAAAGAAAACAGCAAAGGGATGTTCAGGATTTCATCTTCTGCTGTCAGAGCTGCACTTCAATGTGGCAGCTATTGGCCACGTGTGGCTACTGGGTGCATGGAATGTGGCTGGTCCGAACTACGATGTGGTAAGAAAGGTAAAATACATAGTTTTAATGTTTTTTCCCAAAATATATATAGTTTATTAATAATTACATACTGGTCACATATTAAAATAATATTTTGGATATATTGGGTTAATTAAATTCCTACAATGAATTCCTTCTGTTTATTTTTTCTTTTTAAAATTTTCCTTCTAGAAAATTTAGAATTCACATGTGGCTCACATTCAATTTCAGAGGATTGCCTTTTTAAAAAAAATGTCAGGCTACCCGCTCAAAGGACAAGAAGCCAGGGAGCTCATAAAATTGGAAAATTTTAAACAATTGTTATTGCATTATTTTTATGTGTGAATAGCCACATAATATATTATTTATAAAGGCAAACGACCTTATACGCAAGGTTATATGCAAATACCCTCTGGGGTGGGCCTGGCTCCACTCAGGGAGGAAGCCCTGCATGAGAACGCTGCAGCTTGAATTTCACTCTTTCTTCGTTCAGCCCAGCAGCTGAGCACATATTCTGTCACTCAGGGCATTAGGGGGTGGGGCCCTAAACATTATCCAATCAGGGACGCTGGAATGGGACCCGTCCAATCAGGCACGCAGCTGGAGCGGACAGGACGGCTTCCGGGATTTGGCGGGGCCTTTGTCTCTAGCTGCAGCGGGAGCTCCAGGTCTAGTCTTCACTGCTCTGTCTTCTGCTCCTAGAGGCCCAGCCTTTGTGGCCCCGTTACCTGCAGGTATTGGGAGATGCACAGCTAAGATGCCAGAACCACCTGGAAGCCTAGAAATGGTGAGAGTGCCGGGTCCGACACCCCGAGAGAGGGGGAGGGGCTGGTTGGAACCGGTCGGAAGTGACTGTGGCAGGACTCCAGCCTCCCAGCACTGGGCTCCAAAATCCGCGGCCCGAGTTGTCCTTGGCGCAGCTCGGCCCTCGGTCCCCTTCAGCCATAAGATGGCGGCTGGGCTGACAGCCGGACCCCGGGCGTCCTGTCTCCTCCCTGTGCAGTGACTGTGCCTTGGCCTGGAGCCCTCGCTGGGCAGCTCTGCAGCCGCAGTGCCGCATCTCTGCCTGATAACTCGCAGTACCGGGTTCATGAATGGGAAGAGCTTTGGTCCGTGGGGTCCCAGTCCCTCCTTTTTTCTATTAAAAATTCATGGAAGTCACCGCAAAAATATTTAAAAATGTAATAGAAGAGTGGTTCAAAAATCGTAGAGCACCCAGCTATGATTTGTAATTTGTGGTCCATGGGAGGGGCTTGAAGGAAAGACTTTTAAGTGGTATGTGATAAATAAAACCAAATTCAATAATCGGTTAGGTACAGTTACATAGCTTCTTAATTTGTAAGATCAAGGTGGAAATTTTCTGGTTATGTAATCGGAGGGTACTTGGCAGTTTACAGTTGGTTAAGCATAAATTTTATTTCCCCCAATGTAACAATTTACAAAAAAAAATGTATTTGAGTTAGATTTTTTTTTTTTTTTTTTTTTTTTTTTGAGGTGGAGTCTCACTCTGTCGCCCAGGCTAGAGTGCAGTGGCGCGATCTCGGCTCACTGCAAACTCCGCCTCCCAGGTTCACGCCATTTCCTGCCTCAGCCTCCCGAGTAGCTGGGACTGCAGGCGCCCGCCACCACGCCCGGCCAGTTTTTTGTATTTTTTTAGTAGAGTCGGGGTTTCACCGTGTTAGCCAGGATGGTCTCAATCTCCTGACCTCGTGATCCGCCCGCTTCGTCCTCCCAAAGTGCTGGGATTACAGGCGTCAGCCACCGCGCCCGGCCCTAGTGTACATTTTTGATACTGTGTTTTAATTAATCATTGTGTGAGAAATCATTGGATGATACTTTTTAAAAGGTTTGCTTTCCGTTTGTAAAAATTTTCTATAAGAAGAAAGCAAAGAGTAATCCCCGGACACTACTGTAAAAAATCTCTGTGCCTCTTTTCCTTTTATCTTCCCTAGTCACAGAGATCTTACCAGAATTTTGGGGGGTCAGGGTTTCCCTTTGGAAACTTTATGGGGTGATGTGTCCTCGGCCACCCTTCAGATTTTTCCTGGTCCTGGGTTTCAGTACTGTCTGGGAATAAACCATGATACCCACTGTGGCTATGTCTGCCAGAGTGCCTAATGAATATCAGCTGGTGGGTCATTTTCTCCCGTAGGACTGCCTGAGGTACAAAGTGTAGCCTCTCCAGGGAGCAGGTGGACGCCCTGGGGCTGAGAGAAATCTTCTGGTGTACACTGCCTTGGAAAAGCTGACCCCTTGAGACATTACGATTGTCTTCACCCAACTCAGCTTCTGTTTCTTTGGGACACATTGCTGGTCAATCAGATGCTGGTATTAAGGGAAAAACATAGAAATAATTTCTGCCTTTGGGATTCTCTAAGGGGGCAGAAAAATAGTGAAAAAAATGATGAAAAAAGAGTGAAAGACAAATAGTGAAACATTTGTAGAGGAAATTAAAAAGTAAGAAAATATTTACAAATGGTATAGAAGAGGTGAGTTTCAGAAAAAAATTAATATCTACGTATATTTCATTTGTTAAAAATTCTCATGTACTATTTTGTTTTCCAGACCGAGTTTAGTAATTGTCACAGGTAGTTTTTTTTATGGCTGGGTAATTTCTTTTCTTTTTCTTTCTTTCTTTTTTTTTTTTTGGAGACAGTCTCATTCTGTCACCCAGGCTGGATGGAGTGCAGTTGCACGATCTTGGCTTACTACAACCTCTGCCTCTCGGGTTCAAGCGATTCTCCTCCCTCAGCCTCCTGAGTAGCTGAGACTACAGGCGCTAGCCACCACGCTCAGCTAATTTTTGTATTTTTAGTAGAGATGGGGGGTTTCACCATGTTGGCCGGTCTGGTCTCAAACTCCTAGTCCTAATCAAGGTGCTCTACCCACCTTGGCCTCTCAAAGTGTTGGGTTCACAGGCGTGCCGCATCCAGCCTAGCTGGGTAATTTCAAGCAGAATTCCAGGCCTTAACTTTTAGAATGCTAGCTATCTAGGGAAAAAAATAGAGAACATCTCTCTTCCATTTTGGCTTTAGAAAATGAATACATTTCCGGCTGGGTGGCCGGGTGCAGTGGCTCACGGCTGTAATCCTAGCACTTTGGGATGCCAAGCGGGGGGGTGGAGCACTTGAGGTCAGGAGTTCGAGGCCAACCTGGACAACATGGTGAAGCCTTGTCTCTACTAAAAATACAAAAATTAGCCGAGCATGGTGGCACATGCTTGTAATCCCAGCTACTTGGGAGGCTGAGGCAGGAGAATTGCTTGAACCTGGGGGGCAGAGGTCGCAGTGAGCCGAGATCGCACCACTGCACTCCAGCCTGGGCGAAAGAGTGAAACTTCATCTCAAAAAAAAAACAGAAAAGAAAAGAAAATGAATACATTTCCACCAGAAAATGTGGTAGATAATTGGTGAAGGTACATAGATTCTTGAAGACATTAGTACCTCTTTTTGCAAGGTGAATTTGTGACATTGAATATTTCTAGTCTATACCCTGTTATCTTGATTTCTGAGTTTCATGCTAAATTTTATGAGATAAAACTTGGTACCTCCTAGAAGTGTTTCCATATGACTAATTGTTTACTACATAATTTTTAATGGAAATAATAAAATAATACATTTATTATCTAAAAGGAATACTTTTGCTTTTCCTATTGAGATGTAAAATGTAAGCATCTTCAGAAAAGTCCTCCCTGACCAGGCACAGTGGCTCAAACCTGTAATCCCAGCACTTTGGGAGGCTGAGGCGGGTGGATCACCTGAGGTCAGGAGTTCAAGACCAGCCTGGCCAACATGGCGAAACCCTGTCTCTACTAAAAAATACAAAAATTGGCCAGGCGCGGTGGCTCACGCCTGTAATCCCAGCACTTTGGGAGACTGAGGCGGGCGGATCATGAGGTCAGGAGACCGAGACTATCCTGGCCAACATGGTGAAACCCCATCTCTACTAAAAAAAAAATACAAAAAAATTAGCCAGGCGTGGTGGCAGGCGCCTGTAGTCCCAGCTACTGGGGAGGCTGAGGCAAAATGGTGTGAACCCGGGAGGCGGAGCTTGCAGTGAGCAGAGATTGCGCCACTGCGCTTCAGCCTGGGGGACAGAGTGAGACTCTGTCTCAAAAAAAAAAAAAAAAAGAAGAAAAAGAAAAAAATACAAAAATTAGCTGGGTGTGGTGGCGGGCGCCTGTAATCCCAGCTCTACTAGGGAGGCTGAAGCAGGGAGATTGCTTGAACCCAGGAGGTGGAGGTTTCAGTGAGCTGAGATCTCGCTACTGCACTCCAGCCTGGGTGAGAGTGTGAGACTTCGTCTCAAAAAAGAAAAAAAAAAATTCCTTCCCTTACTTGAGCACTGTGTTCAAGTAATTTTGCTGAATGTTCAAACTGTTAGTTTCAAAAGCGAAATGAATAACTCAGACATGAAAATTAAAGCTTGAGCCCAGTGACTCCAAGCTAAGGCTAATATTGACCCTGCAAAAGGCCTAGCTCTTTTTGGGGAGCCTCCCCTGCAGATGTCTCAGGCTGCTCACCCCAGCCACGGAAGAAGCCTTTATACTGAGAAAAGCTACAGAGCCCTGGAAAGCTGAGGACGCACAGGCAGATGCAGTTAAGGTTAAGATGGAAGGGGATTGGGAAGGTCTTACTGAAGATGAAGTTGTTTTTTTGAGGCAGTTTCTGGACTTTGTAAAATAAAACGCAGATTTATGTAAAAAAAATTTAGAATTTCAAAGGAGGAAGCACCAACTATAAATCTTTAAAGATTGCAAAGTTTAGGCAGACTAGAGCTTGCTTTCTTTTTTCTTTTTTTTTTTTTTCAGTCAATTTTGAGATTTATTTTGGTAATGTTGAGGACACACTGGGGAGAAAGAGAGACAAGTCACAATAGGATCTGTGTCCTGTGCTTTTTCCAAAGAGTGTTTTGGGAACTTCAGTATTTAAAGAGGAAAGAGCAAGTGGGAGGGCCGTGAGGCTCTGATTAGCACTCAGTGAATCTATATTTTACATGTGCAAAGAAAGGGTTCACGGGAAGTCAATCATGCATTCCCCCTTTCTCTCTCTCCCTCAGTAAATCTACATTTTATACAAGATAAAGTAAGCATGTGAAATTACAGCTATCTGTTTGGGAATAAAAGGAAGCCAATCTTTGCATGACCCAGTCCCCAGCTTAACTTTTGGCATAGTGAGTTCAGCATCCCAAGAGTTTATCTTCCTTGCACATGTATCTATAATTTTTGATGTTACCAAAGTCAAGGGCAAAGTTTTCATTAGGAAGTTGGCAACTTCTAGAAAAGGCTTTATTCATTTGAGGGGCTGTAAGGTACATGGATGTGCTTTGGTCAGGAATAGGCCGAGGCAGACATCCGGGCCAGAGTGACTCAGCAAGTTTGGAGCACAGGCATATAAATCCACTTGGTTTTTTTGTTTGTTTAGATTTTTGTTGTTGTTTTTGAGATGGAGTCTTGCCCTGTCGCCCAGGCTGGAATGCAGTGGTGCGATCTCAGCTCACTGCAACCTCCACTTCCTGGGTTCAAGCAATTCTGCCTCAGCCTCGTGAGTAGCTGGGATTACAGGCGCCCACTACCACACCTGGCTAATTTTTAATATTTCTGGTAGAGGCAGGGTTTCACCATGTTGTCCAGGCTGGTCTCAAACTCCTGACCTCAAGTGATCCACCCACCTTGACCTCCCAAAGTGCTGGGATTAATGGACTTGAGCCACTGTGTCCAGCCAGGGAGGACTTATTATATAGTCACAGTTATGTAACCATAACATGGGAAGGTTCATCATCTGACTCAGAGCCACTGTTGTTTGTTTGTAAAAGGTATAACTGCCCTGGTGATACTGTGCATACGCCTGACGTCCAAAGAGAGAGAGTGAAGTTTTTGACCCTGTAAGGGAGAGTCAGGCTTGCAGGCCAGGGAATGCAGCTGCAGGCATGGGAGCGGCAGGAGTCCCAGAGCCCGAGCAGGCAGAGACAGACGGTGTAAGAGAGCTGCTGAATAAAACCATATTTCATCTGCCTATGGCCCTCTGTCTGTTCTTTCAGCTATCTGCCACCCATCCACCCACACTCCCTTGGGACCTCAGCATGGGCTGGAATCTGACTCTTGGCATGACAGGGGCTGGTGTTAGAGTGGGCATGCTTGCTCACTTTGATCCATCTCAGGTTGCAAAAGTACTTTTGTTTTTTCATTCAGCTTGATACATAATATGTTTAATCAAAAAGGCAGGCAGGCAGGGTGTCCACTGATTTTTCCGCAGACACCAAAACTACTGCATCATTTAAATGTGGGCTCAAGTCCTCAAAAGTCTCTTGTTTTCCAGGCTCTGTGCTCTCATGCTTCTGAGCCTTTTAGAGACCCTGAGGTTTTATTGTATCCTGGCATGACTGACTTAGTCCCTGCTTCTCTGCTGCATGTCACTTGGGCTTAGCGAAGAGAGGTCACAGAGACCTGTAGCCCTGGGAAGCCAATGTTTGGTGGGGGAGGCAGAAAATTCCAGTTTGATATGGGCTGGCATCCTTGCACAAGATCATGTCAATTCCTTCCTGGAAACCATCCTACTGATTGAAGAATACAATTAACCTGCCTGCTGGCCCCAGCCTCCAGTACCCACACAGTCTGGTTCCTGCCTCTCTGTCCAAATTCATTTCCCAACCCTCTCCCTCCACTTGCTAAGCCCCTGGCACAATGGTCTTTTTTCTTCAAACTTGACAAGCTCATTCCCACCTTAGAGCCTTTCTACTGGGTGTTCCTTTTACCTGGAATGTGCATTCCCAGATTTTCTCCCCACTTAAAAATCAGCTGAAATGTCCCCTTCTCAGGCAGGGCTTCCCTGACCACTCAAACAAATCACCGCCACTTTGCATGTTACTACCATGTTTTGTTTCCTTGTAATTATCCAAGCTTTGTTGTCTCCTCTCTCTGGAACATATGCTGCTTTAGGTTGGAAGCTCTGTCTGGTTTATCACTGTAGCTCTAGTGTACTTTTTGGCACATAGGATATGCCCAGTGAATAACTGCTGAATGAAACAGTCACCGAGATGAGGGAGTGTGTCAGGAGAATGGTGCAGATGGCAGAACTGTCTCAGACTGTTTTCTGTGGGGAAGCAGGCCCCAGCCAGAGGCTGCTGGGTATAGGGAGCAGGGATAAAGCTGGAGAGATCCAGGCTTAGGTCAAGGATTTGACCCACTGCCTGGGGCTGGAAATAGTGTCTACATAGCACTGTCCTGTAGGACTTTCTGTGATAATGGCAATGTTCTGTGTCTGCACTGTCCAATAAAGTACTTCTGGCTTCTGACCCGCACTTGAATGTAGCTAGTGCAACTAGGGAACTGATTTAAATTAGATTTATGGGAAATTGAATTTATTTAACAAATGCACATTTAAACAGCCACATGAGACTAGGGGCTACTGTTGAACAATGCAGCACTAGAGACGCTCACCTGGGACCCCTAAAGCCCTTTCATTCTGAGTCGTCAGCGTCTAAGTGCTGGAAGCTGGGTGGAACTCAAGAAGCAGCAAGTGGAGGCTCCATCCGGAAGGCCCTGGCTGCTCTGAGTGTCCTGAGAGGCAGCCCTGGTGTGCTGATCAGAATGGCCACTCCAGCCGCTTCAGCAGCAGCCCGCGTTACCTTCTAGGGCCTCAGGACAAGGGCTTTTTTTCATAGGGAGGAGGAAACAAGATTAAAAACAAGGTGGGAGGGGAATGGCAAATTGAAGGACAAAAAATTCAATTCTAGATGAGAGAATTGTTTTACCCTGAAGTCAGCATGTTCTTAGGAGGGACATAAAATGGGGTTCTGTGTTGGCTCAGACTGAAGGTAGCTCAATGTTCAGGAGCCTGTGGGAAGGAGAGAAACTTAAGTTTGATTAAAAAGTATTTTATTTTGAAAACTGAAGGCAAATTCAGCTAATTTTTTATAACGAAAATAATGTGCGGAGTCTGCTTCTGGCTACGTGTCAGGTAAGAAAAGAGAGCACCCACCATCTAAGTCATAATGGGAAGGGTGTTTCTTTTCATAAACTGTTCCTGGAGAACTCAAAGAATAAAAGAATTTTATTAATCACAACTTTTTACCAGGATTATCTATGTGCTTCATCCTTCCTCACCTTTATTCTTTGTCGTCCTGTACCTTTTTCCATTGACTTTTTTGGGCCTTTTGGTATCTTTTATAATAAACTGGTCAACATAACTACAGTGTTTTGTTTAGTTTTGTGAGTAGCTCTATCAAATTATGTAATTGGAGGGAGTTTATAAGAGTTTCCAATTTTTAAACAGTAGGTCAGAAGCATAGATGGACCCGTGAGGTTTGTGACTGGCGTCTGGAGTGAGGATAGTGTTGTGAGACTGAGCCCTGAATCAGGGTCTGTGCTGACTCTGGATGGTGTCAGAATTCAAATGTTAGACAATTAGTTGGTGTTGGAGAATTGCTTTGTGTTCAGCAAATACAGATTTGGTGCCAGAAGGAAAATATCACAGAGGCCTGGCCTGGAATGGAACTCTGGGTGTCTGGAAATGAGAAGCTCTGCTCTCCTGTACACAGGCTGTCACACTACGCCATTGTCCTGGAATTCCAGGTCTCTTCCCAGGGTGAGAGAGGACTGAAAACTTAGAGGAAATTAGCTGTGATAACAGGCCCCCTTTTCCCACAGCTGCCACCCCAGGATTCCTACCCACTCACAAACATACCCACTGGAAATTGATGTGTCCACACTCCTCCCAGGACTAGGCACCACCATCAGGAATTTCACCACAGCATTTTTGATCCTAGTGTTTTTTTTTGCCAAAAATCCACAAAAGTGTTTACAGTCTCCTGCATATCCCCACCCCCAGACACTGAATCTGCAGCAGCAACCTGCTTCCTCCACGACCAACGGTTCTGTACCACCTGTTCATAATCTCATCTGCCTGCCCAGACACAGAAATAAATGAGTACAGCCCCACGTGGGCCGCTATCTGTAGGACAAACCAGTCCTTCCACCTACATTGCACTCTCCCCCACCCATGGATTTTATTCCTTTTAACTTTTATTTTTGTTTCAGGGTCGGGGTAAACGTGCAAGTAGTTATATAAGCAAAATTGTGGCATGGGGGTTTGGTGTAGATTATTTTGTTACTGAGGTACTATGCATAGCATAAACAGGTAATTTTTCTAGTCCTTTCTATCCTCCCACCCACCACCCTCAACTCGGCCTGTGTCTGTTTTTCCTCTTCTTGTCCTGCGCCTCCTGGGTTCAAGCAATTCCCCTACCTCAGCCTCCTATACTACAGGTGCATGCAACCATGGCCGGCTAATTTTTGTATTCTTAGTAGACATGGGTTTCACCATGTTGGCCAGGCTGGTCTCAAACTCCTGACCTCAAGTGATCTGCCTGCCTCGGCCTCCCAAAGTGCTGGGATTACAGGCATGAACCACCATGCCCGGCCTTGGGGTAGATTTTTTTTTTTTTTTTTTTCCTGAGACTGAGTCTTGCTCTGTCGCCCAGGCTGGAGTGCAGTGGCGTGGTCTTGGCTCACTGCAACCTCCACCTCCTGGGTTGAAGTGATTCTCCTGCCTCAGCCTCCCAAGTAGCTGGGATTACAGGCATACGCCACCATGCCCGGCTAATTTTTGTATTTTTAGTAGAGACGGAGTTTCACCATGTTGGCCAGGCTGGTCTTGACCTCCTGACCTCGTGATCTGCCCGCCTCAGCCTTCCAAAGTGCTGAGATTACAGACATGAGCCACCACACCCGGACAATTTTTATATTTTTAGTAGAGACAGGGTTTCACCATGTTTGCCAGGATGGTCTCAATCTCCTGATCTCGTGATCCGCCCACCTTGGCCTCCCAAAGTTCTGGGATTACAGGTGTGAGCCACCATGCCCGGACTGCCTTATGGTAAAATTTTTTAAATTCCTTACAAATTTTGAGTAGTAGACCTTTGTCAGAAGCATATTTTGCAAATATTTTCTTTTTATTGTGTAGGTAGGTTGTTTACTCTATTGATAGTTTGCTTTGCTGTGAAGAAGCTCTTTAGTTTCTTTAGGTCTTATTTTTGCTTTTGTTGCAATTGCTTTTGGTATCTTCATCATAAACTCTTCGCCAGTTCCTATGTCAATAATATTTTCTTTATCCAATTGACATAGGTATTTTAGATTTTTCTTTCAGAATTTTTTTACCATTTTATGTTCTACATTTAGGTCTTTAATCACCTGGAGTCGATTTTTTTTTTTTTATATGGTGTAAGGAAGGCATCCAGTTTCAGTCTTTTACATAGTGCTAGCTGGTTTTTCCAGCACCATTTATTAAATAGGGAATTCTTCCTGCATTGCTCTTGTGAGATTTGTAGAAGATCAGACGGTTGTAGGTGTGTGGCATTATTTCTGGGCTCTCTATTCTGTTTCGTTGTTCTATGAGTCTGTGTTTGTACCAGTATCATGCTGCTTTGGTTACTGTACCTCTGTTGTATAGTTTGAAGTCAGGTAACGTAATGCCACCTGCTGTGTTCTTTTTGCTTGTAATTGCCTTGGCTATTCAGGTTTTTTTTCGGTTTCATATAAATTTTAAAATACCTTTTTTTTTTTTTTTTTAGTTCCATGAAAAATGGTTTTGGTCGTTTGATAGAAATAGCATTAATTCTGTAAATTTCATTTGGCCGTATGGCTATTTTAATGATAGCAGTTTTTTCTATCCATGAGCATTAAATGGCTGCCCATTGGCTTATGTCATCTCTGACTTCTTTAAGAAGCATTTTGTAATTTTTGTCATAGAGATTTTTTACCTCCCTGGTTAGTTGTATTCCTAAACATTTTATTATTTTTGTAGTTATTATGAATGGGATTTTTTTTTATTTGGCCTTTGGTTGAATGTTGTTGATGTTCAGGGATGTTACTGATTTTTGTACACTTATTTCGTATCCTGAAACTTCTACTTTCTAGTTTGTGTGCATAGATTTTCTAGTTCATGTTCATAGAAGTGTTCATAGTCAATAGTTATTTGTATTTCTGTGGGGTCAGTGGTAGTGTCTTTTTTTGTCATTTCTAATTGTGTTTATTTGGACCTTATTTCTTTATTATTGTAGCTATAGTGGTTTATCTTATTTTATTTTTTTTTTTTTACAAAGATTTAACTCCTGGATTTTTTGGTCTTGTATATTTTTTTCTGTTTAAATTTTCAGTTCAGATCTGCTTTTGGTTATTTCTTGTCTTCTAGCTTAGGGGTTGGTTTGCTCTTGCTTTCTCTCCTTTTATTCATGGTGTTAGGTTGTTAAATTGAGATCTTTCTAACTTTTGGGTGCGAGCTTTTAGTGCTATAAATTTCTCCTTAACACTGCCTTAGCTGTGTTGCAGAGATTCTGGTATGTTGTATCTTTGTTCTCATTTTTTGCAATGAACTTGATTTCTGCTTTAATTTCATTATTTACTCAAAAGTCATTCAGGCTCAGGTGGCATAATTTCCATATACTTATATCATTTCAAGTGTTTTTTTTTTTTGTACTGAATTATATTTTTATCAAGCTGTGCTCTGTATGTGTGGTTGGTGTAAGTTTTGGAATTTGCTGAAGGTTGTTTTATTTCTGATTGCGTGGTCAATGTTAGAGTGTGTGTCACATGGTAATGAGAAGAATGTATAGTATGTTGTTTTTAGATTAAGAGTTCTGTAGGACTGTTCGTCCAAGTGTTGAGTTTAGGTCCTGAGATCTTTGTAAAGTTTCTGCCCTAAGAATCTAAGAGTGTCTGTGGGGTGTTGTAGTCTCCCACTATTATTGTGTCAGAATCTAAGTCTCTTCATAGGTCTCTGAGAACTTGTTTTATTCATGGGCATCCATAGATTTTTTTTATGACACCTTTCTGTATTCTGCTTTTTCTCTCTGTAAACTTTCAAGGGCACACAGTGTGCCCAGGGCCACTCCTTAGATGCCTGAATCCAGTGTCTACTGAAATTCAGATATTCAAGAGCATGTCTAAAGACTTGGCTGTTATAGGAGAAAATAAAAATAAGAGGCTTTATTTTCCTGCCTGAAAATAAGGAAGGCTATTATCCTCATCTCTCTTTTCTTAAAGCATTTGGATTATATGTACTTTTTTCCTCTGCTTTATTGAAATATATGTAAATCATATAAATCATATTAACCTAGGTGTAGCTAAATAAACAGTTCAGTATATAACAGTGGAGTTGGAATTGAGCCTTGGTTTCTATTTATTACTTCAGAACAATTAGCATTGTCAGGTGAAGCATTTGTAGACAACCTATAATCATATACTTTTTTTTTTTTTGAGATAGAGTGTTACTTTATTGCCCAGGCTGGAGTGCAGTAGCAATCTCAGCTCACTGCAACTCCATCTCCCAGGTTCAAGCAGTTCTTCTGCCTCGTCCTCCCGAGTAGCTGGGACTACCAGCATGTGCTACCACGCCTGGCTAATTTTTATATTTTTAGTAGAGACAGGATTTTGCCATGTTGGCCAGGCTGGTCTCGAACTCCTGACCTCAGGTAATCTGCCCGTCTCGACCTCCCAAAGTGCTGGGATTACTGGCGTGAGCCACCACGTCTGGTCAACATTAATATAAATTAAAGAATATTTTCTACAATAATATAAATATAAGGCCACAATATTTACTTTGAACGAAACCCTTAGTCATTTTAATATTATTATTTCTACTTTTTGAATAAAAAGTGTTTTAACTGAATTATGGTTAAAGAAAATTTTCACGAATCTTACATTATGACCAGTACATTAAAATTATTTATATTTAGATACTTATCTCTAACATCCAAATAAAATTTAGTACCATATTGTTACAGTAGATGTTAGTCTTACATACTTATTACTTATCCAGTAGGGATAACAATAAGTAAGCATGATTTTAGTGTCTTTTTTTTTTTTTTTTTTTTTTTGAGACAGAGTTTTGCTCTTTTTGCCCAGGCTGGAGTGCAATGGCGCGATCTCAGCTCACTGCAACCTCCGCCTCCTGGGTTCAAGCGATTCTCCTGCCTCAGCCTCCTGAGTAGCTGGGGTTACAGGCATGTGCCACCATGCCTGGCTAATTTTGTATTTTTAGTAGAGACGGGGTTTCTCCATGTTGGTCAGGCAGGTCTTGAACTCCCGACCTCAGGTGATCCACCTGCCTCGGCCTCCCAAAGTGCTGGGATTATAGGCGTGAGCCACTGCGCCCGGCCATTTTTGTGTCTTTCATTTCAGTAAGTTAGAATGCTGCTATTAAAGAACAAATAAACACAAACGATCTGACCACCAAAAAACTATAATAGCTCTCCTCTTAACTGTGTTGCAAGCTCAAATATATTCTACTATATAAACAAAATCAGATTCTAATTTTTCATCAAAAAGTGCTGGTGGTGACTGGGCACAATGGCTCATGCCTGTAATCACAGCACTTAGGGAGACCAACACGGGTGGATCACTTACGGTCAGGAGTCCGAGACCAGAATGGCCAACATAGTGAAATCCCGTCTCTACTAAAAATACAAAAATTAGCCAGGTGTGGTGGCAGGTGCCTGTAATTCCACCTACTCTGGAGGCTGAGGCAGTAGAATTGCTTTAACCTGGGAGGCGGAGGTTGCAGTGAGCTGAGATCATGCCACTGCACCCTAGCCTGAGTGACAGAATGAGACTCCATCTCAGAAAAAAAAAAGTGCTGGTGGATGTAGTCAGATGTATTCCGATAGAATCCCCCTTTCAATGGCTAAAAGATGAGAGAGCAGCAGAGATGGAGGAATCTTATAAAATTCTACTGAGAATATGCTCCCTTCTTCATAATGCTCATGTTTCTCATGCTGAGAGTAGCTGTGTAATTTGGGTATTTAGAGATAAATATTTTATAGTGAAATATTTTCTGGCTGACTTCATCAATCTTACATATAATCTGAGTGTTTTCTCAAGATACATTTAACTTATTTTTTTCTCTCAATATAATCTTGCTGAGACTGAGAGCTGTTTTTTTCTCCAGTGCTTTGAGTGTCTGTTTCAGAAGCCATTTTAGCATTTCACAGTGTCCATGAATGAGGTGGGCTGTCATAGTGGAACTCTTGGAGCTATCTTTTTCCAGACTCATGCTGGAAATCCAGCAGAACGTTTTCCATGTCACCATTATAAATAGAAACAGCCTAAAACACTGTTCCCTTTCTCCTTATTGTGAAGGTGCGATCCTACCCAGGAAGCCTGCAGGCTCTCCTCCTGCAGCTCAGGCTTCATTCTTTGATGTGGTGCTGGAGTGCTGCTGTGGCAATTGGGGTTCATGTGAGATGTGACCTGCCAGCTGTTCACCCTGTATTGTGGGTTGTACCTCAGTGGCAGAGGGTAGGAGTCAAGAGAAAACTCCAGCCACCAGGAGAGGGCATGCAGAAGTTCTGTAGTCCAACGCTCGGGGAGTAGAGAGCCATTGCTTCAAAATGTAAATAGCCAAAATGATAGCACCCTTTTCAAATGTTTCTGTAGGAGACTGAGAGCCTACCTTCAGCAGGCACCTGGTTTTATATTGCAAAACTACCCTCTGTCATGAAGATCTTAAAAGTTTATTTTGTAATTATATGTAACAAATTGACATACACAGATGGCCTCCCCCATTACCAGGTGAATTCAGAATGAACTATGCATGACATGGTGCTGTAAGTTTTTCTACTCTTGGGCTAATTATGGTGACCATCTTTCTGTCTTTGCAATCTGTTAAGCAGATTGACCTTGATGCATGTCAAATTCTGGATTAATTGTGTAATGTAACAGTTTTATTTCTGTTCAGTCATTGTGGAGTTGCTCTAAGGCTGGAGAAAATTTGTCTTTTAATTATATTTCCCAAGAACTGTCTAGAATTACCAGACATGACATAAACATATAAGGTGCCAACCAAGCTTTACTCTAGAGGGTCCTTTCCCTCTCAGGCTTCCAGTCCATTCACAGTTGTGCTGCAGAATGCATGCTATCCCCTAAATATGCAGGCAGAATTGTTTCTCTGCCTGTTTGATAATCTGTAGTCCTCTATAGTCACTTTTAAAGAGGTTAGACCAAATTTCACAGGGCAGCAATCAACCATTTTACCTCTTTCAGTGACTCTTGTATCTTCAGACCTGAAACTGATTCAGAGACCATAAGGCTCACAAACTTAGTAACATGTGTGCAGTGAGTAGAAATGAGAATCTCCGCTTTCTCTTTCCTCGTGTTGCTAAAATGTCCATAAATCTGCAGGTAACACCAGCTACTACTCCATTTATTCAGGACCTAAATCTGGACTCCAAATTCTGAATCTGGATCTTGAGATTTTGGGAAAAAAATAAAACATTTTATCTGAAAAATGCATGTCCATTTACTTATAAGACTCAGAGACATTTAAATGAGACCACAATTATGTCTTTCTTGCTTCTTTTAGCAAGAAAGATTTATCTCTTAAAACTGCTTACTATAGCCATAAGTAGCTATAAATTAAACTAATAATTCCACGCTGGATACTATAACCCACACCCTATAGCTTAACAATGTATAGCCAATTAGTAATCAATTTTATTTTTGTAAATAAGAATTTCTAACAACTTTGTATCAGTCCAGTCTCTATCCCTCTATTTTTGCCTGTACAAATCTACTTGTAACTGCTGCTAATCAAAGTGTAAATTTTTGACAATTTGAATCTTTGCTCTCAAGTTACAGTCTTCAAGCTTGACCCAAATAAACTGTCTACTTATGTTCATTTTGCCTCAGTTTTTTTTTTTTTTTTTTTTTTTTTTGTGACGGACTCTTGTTCTTATTGCCCAGGCTGGAGTGCAATGGTGCAATCCCTGCTCACTGCACCCTCTGCCTCCCAGGCTCAACCAATTCTCCTGCCTTAGCTTCACAAGTATCTGGGATTACAGGCACGTGCCACCACGCCCAGCTATTTTTTTTTTTTTTTTTTGCATTTTAAGTAGAGACGGGGTTTCACTTTGTTGGCCAGGCTGTTCTTGAACTCCTGACCTCAGGTGATCTACCTGCCTTGGCCTCCCAAAGTGCTGGGATTACAGATGTGAGCCACCATGTCCAGTGTCTCAGTTTTGTTTTTTTTTTTAATTAAAAAAAAATTTTTTTTTAGGTAGACATACCATTTAGAATGTGCTAAAACAGCCTCTGTGAGGGGAAGTCTCCTTTGGTTGTACCCCATTTGCTGTAACACCCAAGAACGCAGAGCTAGGTTAATCCCACCTAGAATCTGCACGTAATAAGGTTTGGCCTCTGCCTGGGATTTACAATACAGGGCCAGACTTAGGATTGAGAATGTACAGAAAACCAACAGGAGGCATGTTCTGCATTGTGAGATGTCAACATAGACATTCTAAAGTTCCCTTCTGAGAGTATGGCTGCTTGAGCTTTTCTGATCTTATTCAGTGACCTGCTACAGTTTTGTGAGAGGCACCAGGTGTAAATAGAATCTCATGGGAGAATCCGTAAGTGTAAACAAGCATCTTAGGAGTGAGAGATCAAGGCCACAGAGTATCCAAAGCCATGACCACAACTATATCTACCTGTAAAATGTGGTACTGGAGTAGAGTATTCTTGTCCTTCCTCTAACCCAAGAGCTAGCTCATCAGGACAGGTGATCCAAATTCTGGAGCTCCACCAGGGCAGTTTCATTCTTTTTTTTTTTTTTTTTTTTTTTTTTTGAGATGGAGTCTCACTCCATTGCCCAGGCTGGAGTGCAATGACATGATCTCAGCTCACTGCAGCCTCTGCCTCTCAGGTTCAAGCGATTCTCCTCCCTCAGCCTCCCGAGTAGCTGGGATTACAGGCACATGCCACCATGCCACACTAATTTTTGTATTTTTAGTAGAGACAGGGTTTCACCATGTTGGCCAGTCTGGTCTCAAACTCCTGACCTTGTGATCCGCCCACCTCAGCCTCCTAAAGTGCTTGAATTACAGGCATGATGAGCCACCGCGCCCGGCTAATTTCGTTTTTTACATAGGATCACCCTGAGTCTCTCCTGCCTGGCACATCATTGGGTCATCAGCCCAGGGTCATTGGGAACCCTCTTACAATCACCTAGGCATCTTTGAGACATTTGAGGTTGTCCAGAGCAGAACTGTGTCAGGCTGACAAGAGTGGTTAATTATGCTTCTGTCTCAGTGTAAGAGAAATGAGTCAGTCTGCATTTGTTCCTCCCCTCATACAAGAGATGTCTTGGTTGGTACCCAGATGAGAGTTTCGCAAGTTTCCTGGTACTTGGGTGAAAAAAAAAGAAAGGGTCTGGAGACTCAAATAGATAAACTAATTGCTTCCATTTTATATGGCCATTAGAAAATAGTTGAAGCAATCATTGTTCCTACCATGCAGGAACTTTAAGTCTAGACTAGTAACTGGATAAATGGTTGAATGAAGCATTATATGGTTGGTACAATGTGTGGAAAAAAAAAAACTTGGCCTTTGGCCACTTTCTTTATATTGTTGTGACTTCTGATGTCATCACCTGAAGGGATATTTATGAACAGAAGAGTTGTTATTGTTTGTATTCTTTTTTACTTTCCTGTTAATACATATTTATGTTCTAATAAAATTACCCTAGAAAACCTTAAGGAATTTGTTTAAATTACTTATTGACATGGCAGTGGCTAAAAGAAATTAGAGTTACACAAACTCTATAATGTAAGTTTCTCTTAGGTAAGCTAAAAAAAAATCAGAACTGGAAATACCTCAATGGCGTAGAGAGCAGAATTCTACATAGGGTCCACTCCCTCCCCCAGTTCTAAGATTCACTCTTTTTGGAGGCCTTATTTAGGTCTGGCCCCACTGTGGAGTCTTGCCTCACCAAACTGATTAGAAGAAATTAGTTTTGGCTGGTGAGTCCTGCAGCCTTTTTAGAACTGGTGCCCATAACTCTTTGAAACTCAGAAGCAGATAAATGGGAAAAATAAAGTATTTATTTTGAGGCCTTAAGTTTTTATTTTTAATTTTTTTATCAAAACCAGGACTTGCTGAGATGTTCCATGTAGCAACTTGTTTTCTGTTACTGCAGATTTAGTAGTTGCTCCATAAGCCACAAAAAAGTAAATATAAACACAATAAAAAATTTTTCTAAACTACATTAAGCTTTTCTGTATCCCTCTCATCTGTCTATATTTAGCTTTTATTTTATACATCTTCAAAAAAAAAAAAATCAATGACAGAAACAGAAGAAATAAAAATCCTGGGCTCTTTATCCTGAGATTTATTGAACACCTCATACCAACTCCCAGGGTGTTATGAGGATTAAATCAAATAATGTATTTTTCCCAGCACAATGCTCTGTAACACTTGAGGACATAGCACTTGCTTAATAAACGTTACGCTAGTGCATGTGTACATGTTGTTTTCCGAATGCAGACTCATTCAAACGTTGCTCCCTTTTGTTTCCTCTGTAAACTTTAAAGGACCAGCAAAGAATATGATACTTGAGGATGGAGATTGGTTGTCTTTGTGTTGTGATGAGAGTGCTGAGTTTAAGGGAGTCTGTGCTGTGCCTGCTTTCTCCAGCTAATGCTGATAATGAGCCCAGGAAGAGCAACATCAGCATTGACAGGGGATTTGTTTAAAACACCCATTCATGGACCCTTTCCAAACCTGCAGAATCACATTACATAGAGTGGGACCAAAACTATCAAGTGATTTATAAGCTCATTAAAGCTTGAGAGGCAATGCTTAGCTAAGTGGTTATCAGCCCAGGCTTCTAATTAGGATTACATGGCTAATTTAAAAAATCTTACTTGTGCCCTTTCCACAGGTTCTGTTAATTGTTCTTGGTGGAAGCATCCATATTGTTCTAAGTAAGGGCCTCATGTGACTCTTAAAATGAGGACAGAGTCAAGTATGAGGGGTTCAGGATACATTCATGAGAGATAAGTTCCACCTTTGCATTCAGGGTTGGTCACAGGGCCTGTTCTGTTCAGGTTTGGTAGAGACAGGTCAGTGTGGCCCATATTGCCATTATTGTAGCAGAAATTGGTGGTGTCTGTGCCAGGGGAGGGCACCTGAGAACAGGAAAAGGAAAAGGAAAATATATATATTTAAGAGACGGAGTCTCACTCTATCGCCCAGGCTGGAGTGCAGTGGCACTATCTCAGCTCACCGCAACCTCTGCCTTCCGGGTTCTAGCAATTCTCCTGCCTCAGCCTCCTGAATATCTGGGATTACGGGCTCATGCTGCCATGCCCACCTTATTTTTTTGTATTTTAGTAGAGATGGGGTTTCACCATGTTGCCCAGGCTGGTCTCGAACTCCTGAGCTCAGGCAATCCACCAGCCTTGGCCTCCCAGTGTGCTAGGATTACTGGCCTGAGCCACTGTGCCTGGCCGAGAAACTTGTATTTTTATCTTCATGGAGTGTCTCATTGTTCCTGAATCCCTTCTTGTATAAAGGACAGAAGTGGGTGGACTTTTTCTCCAGGTTTTGGTTTTTCTGCCTGTGGGTGTGGCGGTAGCAGGTAAACAGGGGGTGCTGATACCTTTAGAGGCATGTTCTCAAGATACGAGTGTAATTTGTCCAGAGAATCTCATCTGAGAAGGAATTCCAAAAAAGGAGAAAGAGGAAGAATTGGTTCTTTTTTTTACTTAAACCTGTCTCAGATCAAGAGCTGTGTCCACTCTTCCTCCTGGAATACCATGTGTTTAGTACTTGCAAACCTTTACTTCTCTGCTTGATCTTTTCCTCCCTAATGAGCTAGTTTCAATTACTTTAAAAATTCATTATAATAGTCAAGGGTCTCTGAAAAATATTTTTCCTATGTACCAGAGCCGCCTTTATATTCTCTGCATCGTGGCTTCTTCACGCAGAATTCTCATTATGAATTTATAATCTGCAATATTAAAAATATTTCCTTTGTAGCTGTTGAATTATGGGAATGTGTGGATACTCAAGATTTCTACTGGGGAAAAGCTGGGGTCCTTAGTAAAGAAAAAGAACATGTAATGTTGAGGATCCACCTGTGTTCTCCATTAGCTCTATACAGAAAAGGACCAAGAAAATGCTTATTTAAACAGAATGGCATTTATTACCCAGGAAGTTCTGAAAAAATTTTTAGGAGATTCCTGCTCTCTAGGGTGCTGAAGAAAGACTACTTAAAATCACTAACAGTACAGTAAATAGGGGACATCTGTATTTTGAACTTTGCATAAAATTGATGTTTCTTTATGGTTAAATTTAGATTATAATTTACTTTTCGGGAGCAGTATTCCAGCAGTGATGCTGTGTTCTTTGTGCATCAGCACATCATAAAAATTTGTTCCTAGTGCAGTTGATGTTAATGATTCACTTGGCTAAAGAGCTCTCTGACAAGTGTTTTTTTTAATAGAGTTAATTACTTTTCTCTTCATTAGTAAGTATCTTCATACAGCTGATGTGCATAAATTATCACATTTGATTGGGCAGCTGCCTTTTTTTCTTAGGTTTTATTTGCATATATGTCTTTGGAAGATGAAGGCGCTCATCTTTATTTACAAGCCAGAAAAACTGGGAAAAACACAGGTTCTTTTTTGTTTGTTTGTTTGTTTTAGATGGAGTCTTGCTCTGTTGCCCAGGCTGGAATGCACTGGTGCAATCTCAGCTCATTGCAACCTCCGCCTCCTGGGTTCAAGCGATTCTCCTGCCTCAGCCTCCCAAGTAGCTGGAATTACAGATGCACACCATCGTGCCCAGCTAATTTTTACATTTTTTTTAGTAGAGATGGGGTTTCGCTATGTTGGGCAGGCTGGTTTCGAACTCGTGACCTCAGGTGATCTGTCTGGCTCAGCCTCCCAAAGTGCTGGGATTACAGGCGTGAGCCACTGTGCCCAGCTAACACAGACTCTTGTACTTAGTGGATGTTTGACAAAATATTCTTCTTGGGCCAAAAACATTGGCATTACTGGTGAGCTTGTTGGAAATTCAGAAATTCAAACTTTATTCTAGATCCTTAAAAAAAATCGGCATAATAAGATCTTCAGTTTATTGTACACATTAAAATTTGAGATGTACCTTCTAACTCAACGTGTCTTTTCCATCTGAAAAAATATATACAACTCGTTGTGGATGATGTAAATATAGCATTCAAAAATTTACACGTTTGTATTAATGTCTTTTTATACTTTTTCATTCAAAAAAGTATATATACACTGATGTTGTGGATCTTGTGCTGTTCTGTTATCTGAGTTAAAGAATACATTAGATAATATTTCTGCATTTAAATTTATTTTATTGTATAATTTTAGTCACTCCTTTAAGTCAGAATCCGTTTTCTATATTGTCTTACTTTGCCTTGAGCCAAAATAAAAATTCTGCCCATGGTTATTTAGTAAATATATATGTGTGTGTGTGTGTGTTTTTCAGGGACCATTGACATTTAGGGATGTGGCCATAGAATTCTCTCTAGAGGAGTGGCAATGCCTGGACACTGCACAACGGAATTTATACAGGAAAGTGATGTTTGAGAACTACCGAAACCTGGTCTTCCTGGGTGAGGATAACTTCAACACACAATTCCTAATATGCCTTAAAAGTTTTATTTCTCTGTTTTTGTATAACTTGTGGTAATTTGTGCTTTGCATAAATGAGTTTCAGATCCCTGTTTTCAAGAAAACCTTTGAGATTTGTCCGTGTAGAAAGAAAATTTCTTTATTATGTTTCATCTTGACCTGAACTTTACACATTCCTGAGCTGATCTGTATCCTTCACTTTAGATTAGTGGTAATTACAGAAATGTGATGGCATAAAATGTTGTTGCCCACACCTTAAAATTTAATTGCCACCACCAATTTTTGATTCAGTAGTACTGGGTAGTGAAATTAAAGACCTACAAATTTTAAGTATTTTCTCACTATTTAGAAATGTCTTATAAATTAGTAATTTGGGATTAATTTACTAGAATATGCTATGACATTCTCTTTACTGAGCACATTAGTAGGTCAGTAATTGGAGGAGATGAGCAAGATTCATGTTATTTATTTTTAATAAAACAGGTATTGCTGTCTCTAAGCCTCACCTGATAACCTGTTTGGAGCAAGGAAAAGAGCCGTGGAATAGGAAGAGACAGGAGATGGTAGCCAAACCCCCAGGTAGGTGAAAATGATAGCGAATACAACAGATGACACAGATGAGAGGTCCAAAGGTCAAAGAGAAAGTCAGTTCTTGACATGGAATTTGGGAAGCTATGTTCCAGAGAAAGTAGTTTCTGGGAAGCTCAGTTTCTTTTCTCTTGTTCTCATATAGGGGCATCTTCTTTCTTATGCTCTTAAATTCTCTAAAAATTCTACTTCCCCATCAGTGATCTTCCTTCAAGTTTACTGTGAGCCAGAATCCTCTTTGTGGCTTATAAGAGACTGCACAATCTGACTGATGTTCCATTGTTTTAGGGACACACAAATATCTGCAAAATTTTGAGAAACTCTGTTATTTTTTAAGTTCTCTTTTTACATCATGTCTGAAATATGTGTGATTAGTGGTTTCTTTTCCAATTTTTTGATTCATTTTTCTGCACACTTTGTCTTGTTTTTATTTAGTCTTTTTTTGATAGTCTTGAAATATAGTTTGAAATTATAAAGTATAATGTCCTTCTTTGTTCTTTTTCCTCAAGATTGCTTTGACTATTCAAAGTTTATTGTAGTTTCATATAAATTTTAGGATTTTATTTTTCATTGCTGTAAAAAAATGCCACTGGAGTTTCGATAGGGAGTTCATTGAATCCATAGATTGTTTTGGATAATATGGCACTTTAACAGTATTTATGCTTTCAATCCATAGACATAAAGTATTTTAAAATGTATTTGTGTTGACCAGGCACAGTGGCTCAACTGTAATCCCAGCACTTTGGGAGGCCTGTAATCCCAGCACTTTGGGAAGCCAAGGCAGGGAGATCATTGAGGTCACGAGTTTGAGATCAGCCTGGCCATCAGGGTGAAATCCCATCTCTACTAGCCTGGCCTGATGGCAGGTGCCTGTAATCCCAGCTACCCAAAAGGCTGAGGCAGGAGAATTGCTTTAACCCAGGAGGTGGAGGCTGCAGTGAGCTGAGATTCCACCACTGCACTCCAGCCTGTGTGACAGAGACTCTGTCTCAAAAAAATGTAATTATTTGCCTCTTCTCTAATGTATTTCATTAATATATTTTTATTGTAAAGATTTTTTTACCTCCTTGTATAACTTTGTTCTCAGAAATGATTTAATGCTACTATAAATAAGATTATTTTCTTAATCAGTTTGCTTAAGTGTATGGAACTTGTATGTTAATTTTATATTTTGCCAAATTACCTAGTGTATTTATTAATTTAAACAGGTTTTAGTATAGTTTATATTTTTTTATATACAAGAGCATGTGATCTATAAGCAGCAAGTTTTTACTCATTTGTCTTCAATTTCAATGAGTTTTAAAACTTTTTGATTAATTCTTCTGCCACATACTTGCAGTTCTATGCTAAAAGTATTTACAGTGGGTACAATATAGTTTTGCATTGGTGTCTGAATTTAAAGGAGCAAACACCTCTTTAAGTTTTTATAAACTGGTTTCAGGAGGTAAAGATTTTTTTTGTTGTTGGGTTCTCAGGGTGATGAGATGCCCTCTGGGTTTGTAGTAGAGAGCGGTGTAGCTTGGTCACAAGGCTGCTGGGTCTGCACTAGGGCTCACCTTTAGTTGGCTTAACAGGGGCTTGGGTAATTGTAATTTCCATTATATTTTGGAACAGACTAAATATTTTTCTGGATGTTGCTCTGTAGGGCAGACAGTAGGGCACGTTTTCGTAATTGGGTCTATATATGGTGGGCCTTATATCAGAATGTGGATGAGTATGGCTTTCACTGAGTATCAAAGAGGTTTTTTTCAGATCACTGTGGGTTCCTATATAGGCAGAATAGGCCATGAACTATAGCTCAGGGAGCTGGAACTGAGTCATTAAACTGCTTCAGAAACCACAGTAAAGGACAAGGTCTGCGGGCCTGCCTGCGTGGCTATAAATGGGTGTCTTCCTGCAGGCTTCTGGAGGGCAGGTCTCTCCCAGTCTGTGGCTGGGAGGAGTTTGGGATGATTAGAGAGTAAGTTCAGAATTCTCAGTGGGACTAAATTTGGTGGGCCATTTCCTGGTCTGTAGCTTAGAACAGGGGTCCTGTATTTTTCCACCTGAATGAGGGCTTGCCTTCTGAAAAGAACGCTCCTTAATCTTAGACTGTAGCAGAGTTTCACAACACCTTCTCTGGATCTCAAAGCTCTCTTAAAGGCACTTATTTTTGAGATGGGTTTTGGCTTCATAACCCAGGCTGGTCTTGAAATCCTGGCCTGAAGCAGTTCCCCAACCTAAATGTACCGTGTAGCTTCCATTACGGGTGTGAGCCATGGCTCACATAAACGCATTTTTGTCAGGGATGGCTGATAAATTTTCTTGTTGTGGGATGATAAGCAAATAGGGAACCTTTTATTTATCCATCTTACTGATGTCACTCTCTATATATATTACTTTCTATTTTCTATTTCAAATTTTTCTGTACTTTAGGTTCAGACATTTAGGACAATATGCTAGAATTTACATGATATGGCTGATGTTACTTATAAATTTAAGTATGCTGCAGGCAAACAGGAATTATAGTATTTTCATCCACTTTCTTAAGCATATATCTAAATAACAACATAACTAATTTCTAAGTTTTTTATTTTATTTTATTTTATTTTGAGAGGGAGTCTCGCTGTGTCTACCAGGCTGGAGTGCAGTGGTGCAATCTTGGCTCACTGCAAGCTCTGCCTCCCGGGTTCACGCCATTCTCCTGCCTCAGCCTCCCAAGTAGCTGGGACTACAGGCGCCCGCCACCACGCCCAGCTAATTTTTTTTTGTATTTTTAGTAGAGACAGGGTTTCACTGTGTTAGCCAGGATGTGCTCGATCTCCTGACCTCGTGATCCACCCGCCTCGGCCTCCCGAAGTGCTGGGATTACAGGCGTGAGCCACCGCGCCTGGCCGCATTTGTTTTATATATAAGAAGTGCTAACCATATTCTGCAAAATATATAATTTTTAAATTTAGCAATGCAAGGCTATTGTTTTGCTCTGAAGGTTGAATTACAGCAGTTTTATTTTGTGTAAGAATAGCATATATTTAAAACAAAAAACTTATTAATTTCTTTTAAATTTTTATTATAAATTTATTGTTATAATCTTTTATTTATAATTGTACTGTTTTTTTCTGAAATTTTATTGCAACACAGCACATGCCAATGATTTGAAATACCTGCTTTCCATGAGTACACACAGTCAAATATTGTAATTATCTAGACAAATTCTTTTTTAATGGTACATAAATATTGCAAACCGGATTTTGTGAGTAAACATTTCTCTAGTTATTGTTTTGTAGTTCCATATTAGTGTTTTATTTAGTATAGGTTTTTAAACATCAGTTTATTGTGATTTTTTGTTTTACTTATATATTTAGACATTTTGCAATTCTGTTTATAAACTTTAAGTCAAAATGAGGTTTAATTAAAAGATAAATCAGCTGGGTGCAGTGGCTCAGTCCTGTAATCCCAGCACTTTGGGAGCCTAAGGTGGGCGGATCGAAGGTCAGGAGTTTGAGACCAGCATGGCCAATATGGTGAAACCCCATTCTACTAAAAATACAAAAATTAGCCTGGCATGGTGGCGGGTGCCTGTAGTCCCAGCTACTTGGGAGGCTGAGGCAGGGGAATCTCTTGAATCTAGGAGGCGGAGGTTACAGTGAGCTGAGATCACGCCACTGTACTCCAGCCTGTGTGACCGAGTGAGACTCCATCTCCAAAAAAAAAAAAGATAAATCAGCCATATGTCTATCACAATCAGTTTATATATGTGTGTGCTTTTATCTACAAATATGACCTCAATTTTGGTTATGGCTTACTTTGTATATATTCTTTCTTAGCTGATTTTCAGTGGTTGTCCTATCATCTCTAAGTGAGTAGTCATGGAAATCGCCTTCTTTTCATCATGTGTTTAATGATGAATATGTATTTCTTTTGCATGAGAGAAACACTTTTGTGATTTGAAGATAATTTTTGAAAAGATACATAATTCTGTATTTTTTCAGTTTTTCTTTTAAAAAATTGTGAAAATATAACATAAAATTTACCATCTTAAATTCATTGAAGTGTACATTTCAGGGCCAGGCATGGTGGTGGCTTACATCTGTAATCCAGGGATTTTGAGAGGCCAAGACAGGAGGATCACTTAAGCCCAAAATTTGGAGACCAGCTTGGGCAACATGTGAAGACCCAGTCTCTACAAAAAAAAAAAAAACGTTTTTTAAAGACAGGCATGGTGGTGTGCACTTGGGGTTTCAGCTACTTGGGAGATTGATGGTGGAGGATTTGCTTGAACCTGGTTGAGACTACAGTGAGCCATAATTGTGCCACTGCACTCCAACTTGGGTGACAGAGTGAGATCCTGTCAGAATAAAAGTTGTACATTTCAAGCCTGTTAAGTGTATTCACACTGTTAGGCAAAATACTTCTAAAAGTTTTACATCTTGTAAAACTAAAACTCAGTACACATTACATAACAACTGCCCATTTTACTCTCTCTTCAGCCCTTGACAGACACCCTTCCACTTTCTGTTTTTATGAGTGTGACTACTTAAGATATCTCATAGAAGTAGAATCATACAGTATCCATCATTTTGTTACTGGCTCATTTTAGGTGAGATAATTCTCTCAACATTTATATTAAAATGGGACAAGATTTTCTTTGTTTTTTTTGAGACGAAGTTTTGCTCCTGTTGCCCATGCTGGAGTGCGATGGTGCCATCTTGTCTTACCTCTGCTTCCCAGGTTCAAGCAGTTCTCCTCCCTCAGCCTCCCAATTTTTTTTTTAAGGCTGAATAATATTCCACACCCGGATTGCTTCAGCGTTTTGGCTTTTTTTTTTTTTTGAGACCGAGTCTCGCTCTGTTGCTCAGGCTGGAGTGCAGTGGCGCGATCTCGGCTCACTGCAAGCTCCACCTCCCGGGTTCACGCCATTCTCCTGCCTCAGCCTCCCAAGTAGCTGGGACTGCAGGCGGCCGCCACCACCCCCGGCTAGTTTTTTGTATTTTTTTTAGTAGAGACGGGGTTTCACCGTGTTAGCCAGGATGGTCTCAATCTCCTGACCTCGTGATCCGCCCACCTCCCCCCTCGGCCTCCCAAAGTGCTGGGATTACAGGATGAGCCACTGTGCTCGACCGGCCCTTTTTTTTTTTTTTTTTTTTGCGATGGAGTCTTGCTCTGCCTCCCAGGCTGGAGTGCAATGGCAGGATCAGATATCGGCTCACTGCAGTCTCCGCCTCCCAGGTTGAAGCGATTCTCGTGCCTCAGCCTCCTGAGTAAACTGGGATTACAGGCACCTGCCACCACACCTGGCTAAATTTTGTGTATTTAGTAGAGACGAGGTTTCACCATGTTGGCAAAGCTGGTCTCAAACTCCTGACCTCAGGCGAGCTGCCCGCCTCGACCTCCCAAAGTGCTGGAATTACAGGTGTGAGCCACCATGCCTGGCCATGTTTTGGCTTTTGTGAATGCTGGTACAAGAAGCATAAATGTTCAAATATGTCTTCCAGGTCCTGCGTTGCATAGTTTGGATGTAGATCCATAAGTGGGATTGCTGTGTTTATTTTTATTTATTTATTTTTTTTGAGACGGAGTCTCGCTCTGTCGCCCAGGCTGGAGTGCAGTGGCCGGATCTCAGCTCACTGCAAGCTCCGCCCCTCGGGTTTACGCCATTCTCCTGCCTCAGCCTCCCGAGTAGCTGGGATTACAGGCGCCCACCACCTCGCCCGGCTAGTTTTTTGTATTTTTAGTAGAGACGGGGTTTCACCGTGTTAGCCAGGATGTTCTCGATCTCCTGACCTCGTGATCCGCCCGTCTCGGCCTCCCAAAGTGCTGGGATTACAGGCTTGAGCCACCGCGCCCGGCCGCTGCTGTGTTTAATAATAATTCAGTTTTTAATTATTTGAGGAACATTTATAACATTTGTCAGTAATGGTTGCATCCTTGTTTTGCACCAACAATTAACATGGATTTTATTTTCATTGCATCATCAACTGGGTGTTTTCTAGAAAACTTTTAGTGGCTATTATAATGGATGTGAGAGGATTCTGTTTTTCATCGTGACTTTCATGCATTTGTCTACAAATTAGTATTTTTGTGTATCCTTTCAAATGCTTTTTTGCATTTGTATCATTTTGATGAAAATTTAGTTCAATTATTTGTCCAATTCTAAGTCATTATTCAACTTTATAATTCAGTTTTAATAGTTGTTTATATATTCTGAATATTAACTCCTATCACATGTGATTTGCAGATATTTTCACCTGTTTCCTAAGAGACATCACTACTCTTGAATGTTTTCTTTGATTTGCAGAAATTTTGAAGTATAGTGTAGTTCAGTTATTCTGTTCTTCTCTTTGTTGCTCATGCATTTAATGTCGTATCTAAGAAAATGGTGCCAATATGAATGTCATGTTTTTCCCTATATTTTTTCTAAGAGATAGTTATTTTTTAAATTTCTAAATATTTTATTTCAAATATTCTTTGTATATAGTTCAAGGAAAGGATTCAGCTTTATCAGCGTAGATAACCTGATTTCAACGTTAGTTTTTGAAAAGATTATCTTTTCTCTATTATGCGTTAATTGTGACTTAGTGAAAGATCATTTGATCATACACAAAAGGGTTCTTTTCTGGGCTCTCTATTCTGTTTTTGTTTTTGTTTTTGTTTTTTTTTTGGAGTCTCACTCTGTCGCCCAGTCTGGAGTGCAGTGGCGCTATCTCAGCTCACTGCAAGCTCTGCCTCCCGGGTTCACGCCATTCTACTGCCTCAGCCTCCCAAATAAGTGGGACTACAGGTGCCCGCCACCACGCCCGGCTAATTTTTTTGTATTTTTCGTAGAGACGGGGTTTCACCATGTTAGCCAGGATGGTCTGGATCTCCTGACCTCGTGATCCACCCGCCTCAGCCTCCCAGAGTGCTGGGATTACAGGCGTAAGCCACCGTGCCTGGCCCTTATTAAGTTTTTGTTAGAAAACACATAGTGTATGATTTTGGTGTTCTTAGATTTATTCATCATTGTTGTTTTGAGACAGAATCTTACTGTCACTCAGGCTGGAGTGCAGTGGCATAATTTTGGCTAACTGTAGCCTGAGCCTCTTGGACTCAAGTGATCCTTCCACCTCAGCTCCCCGTGTAGCTGAAACTACAGACATGCACTATCATGTCTAGCTGTTTTTTTATTATTATTTGTAGGGATAGGGCCTCACTGTGTTACCTAGGCTGGTCTCAAACTTCTTGTCCCAAGTGATTCTCCCACCTTGGTCTCCCAAAGTGTTGGAATTATAAGCATGAGTCACTGCACCTAGATGTTATTGTTAAATTTAGTAAGACCCATTATATGTTTTAACAGAATACACTAGGTGCAAATAAAAATATTATATATTCTCTTGCTTTTGACTGAGAAGTTTTTTTATGAGTCTGTTAAGCCTAGTTGGTCTATGCTATGGTTTGGATGTCCATGTTCTCCAGACCTCTTGTTGCAATGTAATCCTTAATGTTGGATGTGGGACCTGGTAGGAGGTGTTTGGGTCATGGGGGCAAATTCCTGACGCCATCCTCTTGGTAATCAGAAAGTTTACACTCTGTTAATTCAAATGAAAGCTGCTTCATTAAAAGAACGCGTTTCCTTCACCTCACACTTGCTCTGTCTCTTACCATGTGATATGTCCAGTTACTCTTTGCCTTCCACCATGATCGTAAGCTTCCTGAGACCCTCACCAGAAGCAGATGCTGGCACACACTTCTTGTACAGTCTGCCAAAATGTGAGCCAAATAAACATGTTTCTTTATAAATCATCCACTCTCAGCTATTCTTCTATATGCAAAATAATCAGTACAGTCTATAATATCTAAGTTTTCTGTTTTCTTATTGATCTTTTATCTTAATTTTCTATTATTAAAAATAGGGTCTTGATATCTACAATTATTATCTTGCTATGTATTTCTTTCTTCACTTTTGTCAATATTTGCTTTATATATTTTGGAGACCTGATGTTATTAATACACATACATATAGATAGATAAATATGATAGTTATAGATTCCTGGTAAATTGACCCATTTTACTTACCATTATATAATATCAGTCTTTAATTAATGCTACAACTTGATTTGTTTGTGTTTTTGTTTTTATGAGACAGAATCTCACTCTGTTGCCCAGGCTGGAGTGCAGTGGTGTGATCTCGACTCACTGCCACCTCTGCCTCCTGAGTTCAAGCAATTCTCTTGCCTCAGCCTCCTGAGTAGCTGGGATTACAGGTGTGTGCTACAATGCCGGGCTACTTTTTGTATTTTGGGTAGAGATGGGATTTCATCGTTTTGTCCAGGCTGGTCTCGAATTACTGACCTCAAGTGATTCGCCTGCTTTGTACTCCCAAAGTGCTGGGATTACAGGCGTGAGCCACCATGCCTGGCCAAGTACTTGATTTAAAGCATATTATATGTAATATAATGATGACCATCTCACCCAATTGTGGTTACTATTGGCATGAAATAAGATTTTTTTCATTTTGTTACTTTCAGCCTATTTGACTCAATGCTAAAATCTATGCTTTTTTACTTAAGCCATTCAGGCGACTTATTTCTTTCTCTCTCTTTCTTTCTTTCTCTCTTTCTCTCTCTCTCTCTCTCTCTCTCTCTCTCTCTCTCCCCCCCCTCTCCCCCCTTTCCCTCCCCCCTTTCCCTCCCCTCCCCTCCCTCCTTCCCTTCCTCCCTTCTTCCTTTCCTTCCTTCCTTCTTTCTTTCTCTCTTTCTCTCTTTCTTTCTTGGGGCCTCACTCTGTCAACCAGGCTGGTTTGCAGTGGCGTGATAATTAATGGCCTACTGCATCCTCAACTTTCTAAACTTAGAAAATTCTCTTACTTCAACCTCTCCAGTAGCTGGGTTACAAGTAAGCACCATCACATCCAGTTAGTTTTTTTGTATTTTTGGTAGAGACAGTGTTTTACCATGTTGTCCAGACTGGTCTCAAATTCTTATTATTTTTTTTAAATTTTATTTTTCTATAGGTTATTAGTGTTTGGTTACATGAGTAAGTTCTTTAGCGATAATTTTTTAGATTTTGGTGCACCCATCACTTAAGCAGTATTCACTGCACCCTATTTGTAGCCTTTTATCTCTCACCCCCCGCCCCACCCGACCCTCCCAAGTCCCCAAAGTTTATTGTATCGTTCTTATGCCTTTGCATCCTCATAGCTTAGCTCCTATGTATCAATGAGAACATACGATGTTTGATTTTCCATTCCTGAGTTACTTCATTTAGAATAATTGTCTCCAGTCTCATCTAGGTCACTGCAAATGCCATTGATGCATTCCTTCTTATGACTGAGTAGTATTTTATCCTATATATATACCACAGTTTCTGTATCCCATTGTTGATTGATGGGCATTTGGGTTGGTTCCACAATTTTGCAATTGCAAATTGTGCTGCTATAAATGTGTGTGTGCAAGTATCTTTTTCAGATAGTAACTTCTTTTCCTGTGGGTATGTACCCAATAGTTGGGTTACTGGGTCAAATGGTAGTTCTACCTTTAGTTCTTTAAGGAATCTCCATACTGTTTTCCATAGTGGTTGTACTAGTTTACATTCCCACCAGCAGTGTAGAAGTGTTCCCTGATCACCACATCTATGCCAACATCTACTGTTTTATGGTTTTTTGATTATGATCATTCTTGCAAAAGTAAGGTTGTATTGCATTATGATTTTGATATGCATTTCCCTGATCATTAGTGATGCAGAACTTTTTTTTTTTTTTTTTTTGAGACGGAGTCTCGCTCTGTCACCCAGGCTGGAGTGCAGTGGCCGGATCTCAGCTCACTGCAAGCTCCGCCTCCCGGGTTTACCCCATTCTCCTGCCTCAGCCTCCCGAGTAGCTAGGACTACAGGCGCCGGCCACGTCGCCCGGCTAGTTTTTTGTATTTTTTTTAGTAGAGATGGGGTTTCACCGTGTTAGCCAGGATGGTCTCGATCTCCTGACCTCGTGATCCACCCGTCTCGTCCTCCCAAAGTGCTGGGATTACAGGCTTGAGCCACTGCGCCCAGCCAACATTTTTTCATATGTTTGTTGGCCATTTGTATATCTTCTTTTGAGAAATGTTTATTCATGTCCTTAGCCCACTTTTTGATGGGATTGTTTGTTTCTTTCTTGCTGATTTGAGTTCATTGTAGATTCTGGATATTAGTCCTTTGTCAGATGTATAAATTGTGAAGATCCTTTCCCACTCTGTGGGTTGTCTGTTTACTCTGCTGACTGTTCCTTTTGCTATGCAAAAAGCTCTTTTGTTTAATTAAGTTCCAGCTATTTATCTTTGTTTTTATTGCATTTGCTTTTGGGTTCTTGGTCATGAAATCCTTGCCTAAACCAGTGTTTAGAAGGGTTTTTCCAATGTTATCTTACAGAATTTTTATAGTTTCAGGTCTTAGATTTAAGTCCTTAATCTATCTTGAGTTTATTTTTGTATAAGGTGAGAGGTAAGGATCCAGTTTTATTCTCCTACATGTAGCTAGCCAATTTTCCCCAGCACCCTTTGTTGAAAAGGGTTTCTTTTTCCCACTTTATGTTTTTGTTTGCTCTCTCAAAGATCAGTTGGCTGTAAGTACTTGGGTTTATTTCTGGGTTCGCTATTCTGTTCCGTTAGTCTATGTGCCGATATTTATACTAGTAACGTGCTGTTCTGGTAACTATGGCTTACAGTATAGTTTGAAATCAGGTAATATGATGCCTCCAGATTTATTCTTTTTGCTTAGTCTTGCTTTGGCTATGTGGGCTCTTTTTTCGTTCCGTATAAATTTTAGAATTTTTTTTCTAATTCTGTGAAGAATGATAGTATTTTGATGGGAATTACATTGAATTTGTTTATTGCTTTTCGCAGTATGGTCATTTTCGCAAGATTAATTCTATGCATCCATAAGCATAAAACGTGTTTCCATTTGTTTGTGTTGTCTATGATTTTTTCAGCAGTGTTTTGTAGTTTTCCTTGTAGAGGTCTTTCATGTAATTGATTAGGTATATTTCTAAGTATTTTATTATTTTTGCAGCTATTGTAAAAGGGGTTGAGTTCTTGATTTGATTCTTCATTAGGTCACTGTTGGTGTATAGAAGAGCTACTGATTTATGTACATTAATCTTGTACCTGGAAACTGCTCAATTCTTTTATCAGTTCTAGGAAGTTTTTGGAGGAGTCTTTGGGATTTTCAAGGTAAATGATCATGTCACTAGCAAACAGTGACAGTTTGACTTTCTCTTTACTGATTTGCATGCCCTTTATTTCTCTTGTCTAATCGCTCTGGCTAGGACTTCCAGTGCTGTGTTGAAGAAGAGTTGTGAGAGTGGACATCCTTGTCTTGTTCCAGTTCTCAAAGGGAATGCTTTTAACTTTTTTCCATTCAGTATTATGTTGGCTGTGGGTTTGTCATAGATGACTTTTATTACATGGAGGTATGTCCCTTGTATGCCAATTTTGCTGAGAGTTTTAATCATAAAGGATGCCAGATTTTGTCAAATGCTTGTTCTGCATCTATTGAGATGATCATGTGACTTTTAACTCTGTTTATGTAGTGTATCACACTTATTGACTTGCATATATTAAACCATCTCTGCATCCCTGGTATGAAAATCACTTGATCATGATGGATTATCTTTTTGATATGTTGTTGGATTCAGTTAGCTGGTATTTTGTTAAGGATTTTAGCATCTGTGTTCATCAGGGATATCAGTCTGTAGTTTTCTTTTTTATCATGTCCTTTTCTGGTTTTGATATTAGCGTGATGTTGGCTTCATAGAATGAATTAGGGAGGGTTCCCTCTTACTCTGTCTAGCGGAATAGTGTCAATAGGATTGGTACCAATTCTTCTTTGAATGTCTGGTAGAATTCTGCTGTGAATCTATCTGGTCTTGGACTTTATTGGTTGGTAATTTTAAAATTACTATTTAAGTCTGGCTACTTGTTTTTGATTTGTTCAGGGTGGGAGGGTTTTATTTTTCCAGGAATTTATTCATCTCTTCTAGGTTTTCTAGTTTATGTGTGTAAAGGTATTCATAGTAGCCTTGTATTTTGTATACATAGATCTATGTATACATAGATCTTTTGTATTTCTGTGGTATCAGTTTGTAATATCTCACATTTTGTTTCTTATTGAGGTTATTTGGATTTTCTCTCTTATTTTCTTTTTCTTTTTTTTTTTTTTGAGATGGAGTCTTGCTCTGTTGCCCAAGCTGGAGTGCAGTGGCGTGATCTCAGCTCACTGCAAGCTCTGCTTCCCAGGTTCATGCCATTCTCCTGCCTCAGCCTCATGAGTAGCTGGGATGACAGGTGCCCGCTACCATGCCCAGCTAATTTTTTGTATTTTTAGTAGAGATGAGGTTTCACCTTGTTAGCCAGCATTGTCTCAGTCTTCTGACCTTGTGATCCGCCCACCCGGACCCCCCAAAGTACTGGGAGTACAGGCGTGAGCCACCGCACCCGGCCTATTTATCTTTTCAAAAAAACAGCTTTTTGTTTCATTTATCTTTTGTATTTTTTTTGTTTCAGTTTCACTTAGTTTTGCTCTAATCTTGATTATTTCCTTTCTTCTGTTGCATTTGGATTTGGTTTGTTCTTGTTTCTCTAGTTTCTTGAAGTGTGACCTTACAGTCTCAGTTTGTGCTCTTTCAGTCTTTTTGATGTAGGTGTTTAGGGCTGTGAACTTTCCTCTTAGCACTACCGTTGTTGTATCCCAGAGGTTTTCATAGGTTGGGTCATTATTGTCATTCAGTTAGAATAATTTTTAAATTTTCATCTTGGTTTCATTTTTGACCCAATGATCGTTCAGAAGCAGGTTATTTAGTTTCCATGTATTTGCATGGGTTTGAAGGTTTTTTTGGAGTTGATTCTAGTTTTTTTTTTTTGAAACGGAGTCTCACTCTGTCACCCAGGCTGGAGTGCAGTGGCATGACCTTGGCTAACTGCAAGCTCCACCTCCTGAGTTCACACCATTCTGCTGCCTCAGCCACCCGAGTAGCCGGGACTACAGGTGCCCACCACCATGCCTGGCTAATTTTTTTGTATTTTTTAGTAGAGACGGGATTTCACTGTGTTAGCCAGGATGGTCTCAATCTCCTGACCTCGTGATCTGCCTGCCTCGGCCTTCCAAAGTGCTGGGATTACAGGTGTGAGCCACTGCGCCCGGCCGATTTCTAGTTTTATTCCATTGTGGTCTGAGAGAGTGTCTGATATAATTTCAATTTTCTTTTACTTATTGAGGCTTGTTTTGTGGCCTATGTGGTCTGTCTTGGAAAAAGTTTCACGTGCTGTTGAGTAGGATGTGTATTCTGCAGTTTTTGGATGGAATGTTCTGTATGTATCTGTTAAATCCATTTGTTTCAAGGTATAGTTTAAGTCCTTTGTTTCTTTGTTGATTTTCTGTCTTGATCTGTCTAGGTCTGTCAGTGGGCTTTTGAAGAAGTTCCCCACTCTTACTGTGTTTATCACATTTTTTAGGTCTATTAGTAATTGTTTTATAAGTTTGGAAGCTCCAATGTTAGGTGCATGAATGTTTAGGATTGTGATGTTTTTCTGTTGGACAAGGCCTTTTATTATTATTACTATTATTTATTTATTTTAAGATAAAGTCTCCCTCTGTCGCCCAGGCTGGAGTGCAGTGGCGCAATCTTGGCTCACTGCAACCTCCCCCTCCCGGGTTCAAGCATTTCTCCTCCTTAGCCTCCCAAGTAGCTGGGATTACGGGTGCCTGCCACCATGCCTGGCTAATTTTTGTATTTTTAATAGAGATGGAATTTCTCCATTTTGACCAGGCTGGTCTTGAACTCCTGACCTTGTGATCCACCCGCCTCAGCCTCCCAAGGTGCTGGGATTGAACCAGCCAAGGCCTTTTATTATTATATAATGTCCCTCTTTGCCTTTTTTAACTCCAGTTGCTTTAAAGTTTGTTTTGTCTGATAGAATAGCTACTCCTGCTCACTTTTGGTGGCCATTTGCATAAAATGTCTTTTTCCACCCCTTTAATTTTATGTGCGTCCTCATGTGTTAAGTTAGTCTCTTGAAGACATCAGAGGGTTGGTTAATTCTTATCCATTCTGTATCTTTTAAGTGGAGGATTTAGGCAACTTACATTCAATGTTAGTATTTAGATGTGAGATACCATTTCATTTATCGAGCCATTTGTTGTGTGTGTACCTTGGTTTTTGTTTTTCTGTTTTTGCTTTTTAAATTGTATTTTTGTTCTATAGGTCCTGTGAGATTTATGCTTTAAAGAGGTTCTGTTTTGGTGTACTTCCAAAATTTGTTTCAAGATTTGAAGCTCTTTTAGCAGTTCTTATAGTAGTGGCTTGGTAATGATGAATTATCTCAGAATTTATTTGTCTGAAAAAGACTATCTTTCATATGTGATGCTTAGTTTCACTGGATACAAAATTCTTGGCTGATAATTGTTTTGTTTGAGGAGGCTGAAGATAGATAGGGCCCAGTCCCTTCTAGCTTATAGGATTTCTGCTGAGAAATCTGTTAATCTGATAGTTTTTACTTTATAGGTTACCTGGTACTTTTGTCTCACAACTCTTAAGATGTTTTTCCTTGTCTTAATTTTAGATAACCTGATGACAGTATGCCTAGGTGATAATCTTTTTGTGATAAATTTCTCCGGTGTTCTTTGTGAATCTTGTATTTGGATGTCAAGGTCTCTAGTAAGGCTGAGGAAGCTTTTCTCGGTCATCAACCCAAATGTGTTTTCCAAACTTTTAGATTTCTCTTCTTTCTCATAAATGCCAATTATTCTTAGATGTGGTCATTTAATATAATCCCAAACTTCTTGAAGGCTTTGTTCATATTTTCTTGTTATTTTTTTCTTTGTCTTTGTTGGATTGGGTTAATTTCAAGACCTTGTCTTTGAGCTCTGAATTTCTTTTTTTTTTTTTTTTTTTTTTTTTGAGACGGAGTCTTGCTCTGTAGCCCGGGCTGGAGTGCAGTGGCCGGATCTCAGCTCACTGCAAGCTCCGCCTCCCGGGTTTAGGCCATTCTCCTGCCTCAGCCTCCGGAGTAGCTGGGACTACAGGCGCCCGCCACCTCGCCCGGCTAGTTTTTTGTATTTTTAGTAGAGACGGGGTTTCACGGTGTTAGCCAGGATGGTCTCGATCTCCTGACCTCGTGATCCGCCCGTCTCGGCCTCCCAAAGTGCTGGGATTACAGGCTTGAGCCACCGCGCCCGGCCTGAATTTCTTTCTTCTACTCATTCAATTCTATTGCTGAGACTTTCCAGAGCATTTAGCATTTCTATAAGTGTGTCCAGTGTTTCCTGAAGTTTTGATTGTTTTTTATGTTATCTATTTTCTTGAATATTTCTCCCTTTGTTTTGTGTGTTGTTCTTTGAATTTCCTTGCACTGGGCTTTGCCTTTCTCTGATGCCTTTCTTATTAGCCTGATAACTAACCTCCTGAATTCTTTTTCAGGTAAAACAGGGATTCCTTCTTGGTTTGGATTTCTTGCTGGTTAGCTAGTGTGATAATTTGGAGATGTTAAAGAGCCTTGTTTTGTCATATTACCAGAGTTAGTTTTTTGGTTCCTTCTCATTGGGCTAGGCTCTGTCAGAAGAAAGGTCTAGGGCTGAAGGCTATTTTTCAGATTCTTTTGTTCCCTTGATTTAGTATTCTCCCCTTTTCCTATGGATGTGGCTTCGTGAGAGCGAGCTGTATTGATTGTTATCTCTCTTCTGGGTCTAGCCACCCGGCAAGTGTACCAGGCTTTGGGCCGGAACTAAGGGTTGTCTGCCCGAAGTTCTGTGTTGTGAACTGTTTGTGGGTTTCTCAGCTGTGGATACCAGCACCTGTTTCAGTGGAGGTGGCAGGGGGGTGAAATGGACTCTTCTAGTGTTCTTAGCATTGGTGATTTAATGCTTTCTTACTGTGCTGGTTGACCTCCTTCTGGGAAGTGGTGCTTTCCAGAGAGCATCCGCTGTGGTAGTACGGAGAACAACCCAGTGGGTGGGGCCTTACAACTTCTTAGAGTATGCCCTTTGTGTTCAGATCCGAGGGTGGGTAGGGAAGGACCATTGGGTAGGGGCAGGGCTAGGTGTGTCTGAACTCAGACTCTCCTTGAGTGGGTCCTGCTTTGGCTGCTTTTGAGGATGGGGGTGAAGTTCCCAGGTCAATGGATTTATGTACCTAGGAGGATAATGGCTGCCTCTGGCAAGTCATGCAAGTTGTCAGGGAAGTGGGGAAAAGCTGGCAGTCACATGCCTCACCCAACTTTTACACAGTCCAAAGGGCTGGTCTCACTCCTACTGTGCCCCACCTAACAGCACCAAGACTGTTTTCAGGCAGTTAGCAAGCAGGGCTAAGAACTTGCCCCAGGCCACCCACCTGGCTGTGAAAGAAAAGGGCATTAGTTCTTCCCCGGCCTGTGACCTGTGGAGTCTGCAGGATTGATCTGATGAATTTGGGCCCTTTGCCAAGTTCTGGCCCAGAGGCTTCTCAGCTGGTTCAAATTGTCACAAAGTTCAGCTGGAGGTTTTCTTCTCCCTGTGATGTTTTTCCTGTGCCTGTGGCTGCCCTCCAAAAAGATCCTTGTGATGCCAGGAAGGAATGGCCTGCTTGCGGACCCAGTGAGCTCCTAGGGCCTTTTCTGCTGCTTCTTCCACCCCCATATTTCACTTGGCTCTCAATTGACTCACCTCCAGGTAAGGTCGGCATCTTCTCCCACAAACTAGACCTTCAGTTTTCCCAGTGGGGGTGCATGTTCAGAGGTGGAGGATCTCCCTTTTCCACTTCTGCAGTTTGGGCACTCACAGTATTTGGGGTGTCTCCTGATTCCTGTAGGAGCAGTCTGCTTCATTCAGAGGATCTGTGGGTCATTTCAGGTTTCCTGATTTATTCCTGCAGTTATTATGAAGCTAAAATTTATGATGCAAGCCTCCACACAATACTTTGTTTGCCCGAGTTGGAGCTGCAATCTAGTCCTGCTTCCCATTCACCATGATGCCCCAGGTTTGTCCTCAAACTCTTGAGATCAACTGATCAGCCCACCTTAGCGTCTCAGAGTCCTGGGATTCCTCTTTTTTTTTTTTTTTTTTGAGACAGAGTTTTGCTGTCCTTGCTCAGGCTGGAGTGTGATGGCGGGTGGTGCAATCTCATCTCACCACAACCTCCGCCTCCTGGATTCAAGTGATTCTCCTGCCTCAGCTGCCCTAGTAGCTGGGATTACAGGCATGTGTCACCATGCCTGGCTAATTTTGTGTTTTTAGTAGAGATGGGGTTTCTCCATGTTGGTCAGGCTGGTCTTGAACTTCTGACTTCATGTGATCCACTCGTGTTGGCCTCCCAGACTGCTGGGATTACAGGCATGAGCCACTGTGCCTGGCACCTTTTTTTATTAATTAGTTTAATTAATGTATTTTTTAAATGATTGCTTAAAGAAATGAAGTTAGTATTACCAGTTTATTGTTGTTTTATGTGTTCCTTGTAGATATGTTTTCTTTTTCATTGTTCATTTTAGTGCTTATTTTTGTTTGTTTTATTTATTTATTTATTTTTTGAGACAAAGACTTGCTCTTGTTGCCCAGGCTGGAGTGCAATGGTGCGATCTTGACTCACTGCAACCTCTGCCGCCCGGATTCAAGTGATTTTCCTGCCCCATCCTCCTGAGTAGCTGGAATTACAGGCATCTGCCACCACACCCGATTAATTTTTGTACTTTTAGTAGAGAAGGGGTTTCACCATGTTGGCCAGGATGGCCTCGAACTACTGACCTCAGGTGATTCACCCACCTCGGCCTCCCAAAGTGCTGGGATTACAGGCGTGAGCCAGCATGCCCTGCTAATTTTTGTTTAAGTTTATTGTGACATGCTTTGACTATTTTCAAATTTTATTTCACATACTTTCTGGAAATACTGTTGTATGTGAGTGAGAGAAATGCCACACTTTGAGACAAATTTAAGAGTCCTTTATTAGCCGGCGACCAAGAGACGGCCAACTGCTCAAAATTCTCTTGGCCCTGAGGAAGGGGCTTGATTTTGTTTTATACTTCGGGTTAGGAAGGGGAGGGGGAGCTCAGTTGCAGCAATTCTACATAAGTAAAAACATGTAAAGAAGTTAAAAAGACAAATGGTTACAGAGCAACAAACAGTTTCCAGGTGCAGGGGCTCTAAATATTTGATAAGATGTTATATATGGGGATTCTGCCGGACACAAACTCAAGGCTTTATGGTGTTATCTCTTGAGCAAAATCCTGGGAACTTAGTACGTGGCTTGCTTCAGTACCTTATCAGTTAATTGGACTCTGATATGTTGAGAGTCTGCTTACACAAGTTAACTCCTTGAGGACAGGGGTGGGTAAGGAGTCCTTGAAGCCTTGTAAATGAAGGAGCCAAATGGAGTTGGTCTGGCTTTCTCAGCTAAGGGACAGCCTATTCACGTGGAAACAAGGCTAGGTGATTAAGGGAGAGTCTAAAAACAAGGTTAGGTATTACAGTACAATGTAATTATCTTGAAAAGTGGAGATTACATAAAACATCTTAAAGTTAAAACAATATATTTTAATTTCATAACAACTTCAATTTAATACAAAAACTATTATATTTTCCAGTTTTTTTATTGATGTTAAAAACTGTATTATTTTTTATTGGGTATCGACAGATTTATGCAGATTTATTTTTAGTTTCTCTTTATATAGAATAACTTTAAAGGTTTTATGCTCCATCATTATGAGAGTAAAGAATTCTATATGTGTGTGTATATTGACATTTAATAGCTTTATATTTATATATAGTTTTATGATGCTGTCCAGCATCATTTTTTTCCTTCAAAATAATGTAGTCATTTTAGCATTTCTGTGTGTTTATATGCAGAGTCTCACTATGTTGCTCAGGCTGATCTTGAAATCCTGGTCTCAAGTTATCTTACTGCCTTGGCCTCCTAAAGATGTAGGATTACAGGCATAATCCACTTTGCCAGGTCACTATGTAGCCCTTCATGTAGAACTGTGCTAGTCATAATGAATCATAACACTGTCACCTTTTATTTTGAAAAGTCTTTATTTTTATCTGTTTTTAAAGTAAACTAATCTTGAATCAAGTATTATTGGTTAGGAATTTTATTGCTACATCAAAATTTGGGAAGTTCTCAGGCTTTTTTGTCTACAAGTAACCTCTACATTACTTTTTCCCTACATTCTTCTAAGAGTTTTTAAATGAATATATTGATGTACTTGATGGTGTCCAATAAGTTTTACATTTCATGTTTTAATTTTCTTTTGGAATTTTATATTTTTGTGTTACATATTTTAGGATATGCCACCTCAAACGAGTTAATTGTTTTGGTTTTTTAGTTTATATTATAATTGAGTATGCCAATATTTAACTCTGTAAAATTTAAGACAGTGTGGAACAAAGTCAAGTATGAATCAGCCATATGTCTACTACCAATATAACAATCTCTGTGTTTACCCGTATAAATATTTTCCCTGTTCTTTTTATATTTCTGGTATAGGTTTGTTGCGAATGGTTATTTAATCTTGTCTAGGTGAGCAGTCATAGAAATTCTCCTAGTTTCAACATCTATTTATTCATGAATCTGTATTATTTTTGTATGGGAGAAAAACTTTTCTATTTAAAGATAATGTAGAAACTGTCATAACTCTGTGTCTCTTTTAGGTATTGTCTATTTTTACTTGTCAAAAACATATAATATTTACAATAGAATATTTTTAAATATTTATTTTAGTCCTATTATATTGACATTGTTATGCAACATATTCCTAGAATGTTTTTATCTTGCAAAGCTAAATATCAATACCCATTAAAAAACTATGAATTTTACCCATTTCCTGGCACTTTTCAAACACTACTCTGTTTTCTCTAAGAGTGTAACTGCTTTGTATATCTCATACAATCTCTTTGTGACTGGCTCATTTTATTTTGCACAATGTCATCAAGCTTTATAGTTGTTAGAATATTTTGTGCTTTTTAAATACTAGGTGATATTTAAGTATTTTATATTTTAAATTATATCTACTGAGTAATTTGGTGACAAATCTGCACTGCTTTTACCTATTGGCTCTCAGTAACAATGCTGCAATAATTACAGGTATGCAAATGACCTATATGATCATATATGAGAAAGTTTATATATGTGCCGCATTCTGTTCTACTAGTATACATTTTTACTTCTGTACTCATACCAAATTGTTATAATTCTGTAGCTCTGTAATGTGTTTCAAAATCAGAAACTGTAATGCCTTTAAAATTGTTTATTTTATTGCAGATTTTTGGGTACTCTTATCTCTTAAGACTTTATATACTTTGGGGGTTGCTGTTTCTGTTTCTTCAAAAATGCAATGAGAAATTTGAACAACATTGTGTTAAGTCTGTAAATTACATTGAGCAGGATGGACATCTTCACAGCATGAATTATTTTAACATTTCAACAAGCATGTTCAAGAATGTAATGTTTAATTTCTATGTATTTGTGAATTTTTCAGTTTTTTCTTCTTACTGTTCTATACTCTCATTTTGGTCATAGAAAGTAATCTATAAAAATTTAGTTTTAAATAATTTGTTAAAATTTCTTTCTTGGTCTACCAGGTTGTCTATCAAGGAGAATGTTGTAGGAGGTATTGAGAAGGCTGTTTATTGTGATGTTGTTGAGGAGTGTTCTCTATGCCTCTGTTATAAATAATTGTTTTATACTCCCTTCAGGTCCTCTGTTTCTTTACCAATATTTTGTCTTTTTAAAATCTTTATTACAGAAAGTGAAGTATTAAAATATTCTACTATAGTTATATTGCTCTCTATGTGTTTCTTTCATTCTGACAATATTTGCTTTATATATTTGGAAACTTAATGTGAGATACACACACACACACAGACACAAAATCTCCTATATACAGATTTGTCATTGGTTCCCGGCAAATGAATCTATTATTGTTTAATATTCTTCTTTGTGAGTCAGTCGTGGTGGCTCATGCCTATAATCCCAGCACTTTGGGAGGCTGAGGTGGGTGGATCGCCTGACGTCAGGAGTTTGAGACCAGCCTGCCAATATAGTGAAACCTCGTCTCTACTAAAAATACAAAAAATTAGCTGGGTGTGGTGGCGGGCGCCTGTAATCCCAGCAACTAGGGAGGCTGAGACAGGAGAATCGCTTGAACCCGAGAGGTGGAGGTTGCAGTGAGCCGAGATTTCGCCATTGCACTCCAGCCTAGGCAACAAGAGCAAAACTCCATCTCAAAAAAATAAAATAAAATTCTTCTTTGTCTATTTGGAGTTTGACTTCAAGTATATTTCATAAAATACGACAGTTGACTTAAGATGTGTTTTGTGTAATATTTTGACCTCTTCTCTCATTTGATTCATATTTACATGAAATGTCTAGTTTTGTCTTGCCACTTTCAGTCTCTGTTTATCATTAGATCTTTCCTGACTTTTGTAAAAAGGCATGTTGGATCTTGGTTTTTAAAAAACTTTTTTTTTTTTTTTTGAGACGGAGTCTAGCTCCTTAGCCCAGGCTGGAGTGCAGTGGCGCAATCTTGGCTCACTGTAAGCTCTGCCTCCCGGTTTCACGACATTCTCCTGCCTCAGCCTCCCGAATAGCTGGGACTACAGGCGCCCACCACTACGCCCAGCTAATGTTTTGTATTTTTAGTAGAGACAGGTTTTCACCGTGTTAGCCAGGATGGCCTCAATCTCCTGACCTCTTGATCCGCCCTCCTCAGCCTCCCAAAGTGCTGGGATTATAGACATGAGCCACCATGCCTGGCCTTAAAATTCTTTAATAATCCCTTTAATGAAAGTATGTCTCTTGATTGGAAAGTTAATTTTGCATATATATTTTACATATATATATTTGGATAATTTTCTGAAAGAGAAAGACTTACTAATGTTATTTTATTGTTTTATTTGATTCTTTTACCTTTGTCTCTGACTTTCTCTTTCTGTCATTCTTGGTGTCTTGTTGATTTTTGTATTGAAATGCTTTCACTTCCTTCCTATTTTCTTTTGTATATCTATACAGATATACAAACTTTGTTATTAATGCTGCTAGTTATTTCTTTTATGTTATTAATGCTGCTAGTTCTTCTTTTATGTTGTATATTTATTAATATCTTTCAAATTTGAGAGAATAATTAACATTTTCTGCACCATTATAATAATGTTAAGGAATTCTATTTGTGTATATGCATATCTTTTTCATAAAGTTACGTATTTTTATATAATGTGTTGTTTTCTGTCATGTTATTTTCAGTGGAAGAAACTGCTTTCAGCATCTTTTATATGTAGGGAATTTGCAGTGCCAATATACTTTTTCAGTATGTGGTTATTTTGGAAGTTTTTTTTTTTTCCTCCATTTTGTAGGACAGATTTGCTGATGGTATTTTTCTCATTTGGTATTCATGACTTTGACTATATCACACACTTCTCTTCTTGCCTGCAAAATTTTCTTGACAAATTCACTGGTTATTTAAAAAGACTGTGCTTGTAAATGACATACCATTTTTATACTGCAACTCACAAGATTCTCTTCTTGTCTGTGACTTTTGAAATTGTGTTTATATATGTGTTTGTTATAAATATCATTGTGTGTATCCTAATTTGTTGAGCTTCATTTGTACTTTTTTTTTTTTTTACTTTTAGGATTTTTTGGTTATTTATTTTTATATTTTGCTTATGTAGTTTGTGTAATTTTATAGATTTGATTTGTAAAATATATTCATCGGAGTCTAGGAAGTGGAGTAATTTGTTATTTTTATGTCTTTCAGTTATATATTCTCATTTCACTGAAGACCTTTGGCCAGAGCACAGTATAAAAGATTCTTTTCAAAAAGTGATACTGAGAGGATACGGAAAATGTGGACATGAGAATTTACAATTAAGAATAAGCTGTAAAAGTGTGGATGAGTCTAAGGTGTTCAAAGAAGGTTATAATGAACTTAACCCATGTTTGACAACTACCCAGTGCAAAATATGTCAGTGTGATAAATATGTGAAAGTCTTTCGTAAATTTTCAAACAGTCATAAGATAAGAAATACTGGAAAGAAGTTTTTCAAATGTAAAGAATGTGGCAAATCATTTTGCATGCTTTCACACCTAACACAGCATACAAGAATTCACACTAGGGAGAATTCCTACAAATGTGAGGAATGTGGCAAAGTTCTTAACTGGTTCTCAGAGCTTATTAAACATAAGAGAATCCATATGGGAGAGAAACCCTACAAATGTGAGGAATGTGGCAGAGCCTTTAACCAATCCTCAACCCTTATTAAACATAAGAAAATTCATATTGAAGAGAAACCCTTCAAATGTGAAGAATGTGGAAAAGCCTTTAGTTTATTCTCAATCCTTAGTAAACATAAGATAATTCATACTGGAGACAAACCTTATAAATGTGATGAATGTCACAAAGCCTTTAACTGGTTTGCAACCCTTACTAACCATAAGAGAATTCATACTGGAGAGAAACCCTTCAAATGTGAAGAATGTGGCAAAGATTTTAACCAGTTTTCAAACCTTACTAAACATAAGAAAATTCATACTGGAGAGAAACCCTACAAATGTGAAGAATGTGGCAAAGCTTTTAACCAGTTTGCAAACCTTACTAGACATAAGAAAATTCATACTGGAGAGAAATCCTACAAATGTGAAGAATGCGGCAAAGCTTTTATACAGTCCTCAAACCTTACTGAGCATATGAGAATTCATACTGGAGAGAAACCCTACAAATGTGAAGAATGTGGCAAAGCTTTTAATGGGTGCTCCAGCCTTACTCGACATAAGAGAATTCATACTAGAGAGAATACCTACAAATGTGAAGAATGTGGCAAAGGCTTTACTTTATTTTCAACCCTTACTAACCATAAGGTAATTCATACTGGAGAAAAATCCTACAAATGTGATGAATGTGGCAATGTTTTTAACTGGCCTGCAACTCTTGCTAATCATAAGAGAATTCATGCTAGAGAGAAACCCTACAAATGTGAAGAATGTGGCAAAGCTTTTAACCGGTCCTCACACCTTACTAGACATAAGAAAATCCATACTGGTGAGAAACTCTACAAACCTGAAAGATGTGACAATAATTTTGACAATACCTAAAACCTTTCTAAACATAAAAGAAACCATCCTGTTGAGAAATCCTAAAAATGTGAAGAATTTGACAAAGCCTTCCAATGATTGTTACACTTGCTTGTAGGTAAGATAATTTATACTGGAGAAAATTTTATAAGTGTAAAGAATGTGACAAAACTTAACCAATACTCACATCTTATTGCACAGGAAAGCATTTTTACTTGAGAAAGATTGTACAAGTATAAAGAATGTGAAAAAGTCATTGATATCTTTTCACATCTTAACACCAGAGAGTTTATACTTAATAAAAGCATTATAAATGCAATTACTGTCAGGAAATTTCAGAAAATATAACACTTTAAAGTGAAGAAGCATATTTATTTTGAAGACAAACATAAATATAAGGAGCGTAGAAGGGTTGTAGTACCTTTACTTGTATTACAAGTCTTATTGTACACATTTTGTGCTAGAGAAAAATGCGGAAGCAGTTGCTCAAACTTTGTTCAACGTCAGGGAATTTATATTGGAGAAAAATCCTGCAAATGTAATGAATTTGGAAAAACTTTTTTTTTTGAAAACTACAGAGTAGAAAACACGAGTTTATATTGAAATGTGTTTTTATATTGAAATGTGTTTTTGCAGATGCAGTAAATATGAAAAATATTTAATCCAAAATTGAGTCTGTAAATATTAAAGAATTTACAGTAGAAATAACTAAGGCACTGACACTTTAGACATTACACTAAAACAGAGTGTTAAGTATTAAAAAATCTATAAGTTGTTAGATTATTTGTAAATAACTTTAGAAGGAGTAGAAGATTCTTTGGAGGGTTATAATTACATTGAAAGTATACTTTTTTTCTTGAAAAAAATATAGCTTATTTGAAAAGTAAATAATGAAATTCAACCCTCAAATTACTTTATCTTCATTCCTATTGTATTCACATGTGAAAGCATGTGATAAATTGTTGCTGTGTCAGGTATAGGAGAGATTATTTTTTATTAGATGGGCATTATTTATGATTTTTTCTGTGGAAGAGTATGGGCATGAAAATGTAGGTTCATGATGAAAATCTAAGTGCAGAGGCCCTTGTTAGTTTACTTTTCATATTGAGTGATACATGAGGTAGGTGTTCAGAGTAATATTTTGCATCATAGTGAGAGAAAAGCATTTTTAATTTTACTTTAAATTAAATGTAATTAAATTACTAGTGAGTCATTTTACTAATTGTACTTTTATGCTATAAATGCAGTACGTTTGAAAATTTTTAGATTATGTATAAGCTTAATTTTGTAATTAAACATTTCTTTAACATGTTAAGACTATTGTGCATTCAATGAAGTGTTATTATACCATTAACTTTAACCTTTTTCACTTTACTCGAGGGAGGTAAAAGGGAGTAATAATATGTTATTTGGTCATGAGATATTATTCTTTCTGTACCTGGCTTATTTCAGCTAATATGCTGTCCTCCAGGTTAATTGATGTGATCAAAAGTAATAAAATTTTCTTTTAGATTCCACATAGCAAAAGCAAGAGTAAGCCACAAGAACAAATCTGGAGGCATCACATTACCTGACTTTAAACTATACTATAAAGCCATAGTCACCGAAACAGCATGGTGCTGGTATACAAATAGGCACATAGACTACAAACAGGTATGCAAGTGTCTGTTTTCATATAATGCCTTTTTTTCCTCTGGATAGATACCTAGTAGTAGGATTACTAGATCAAATGATAGATCAACTTTTACTTCTTTAAAAAAACTCCACACTGTTTTTCAGAGTGGTTGTCCTAATTTACATTCACACCAGAAGTGTAAAATTGTTCCCTTTGCACTGCATCCCCACCAACACCTCTTATATATTTTAAAATTTTTAAATTTTGGCCATTCTTGCAAGAGTGAGGTGGTATCATATTGTGGTTTTAATTTGCATTACTCTGATAATTAGAGATGTTGAGCATGTTTCCGTATGTTTCTTGGCCATTCGTATATCTTCTTTTGAGAATTGTCTATTCATATCTTTAGCCTACTTTTAAATGAGATTGTTTTTATTTCTTGCTGGTTTGTATGAGTTTTTTGTAGGTTCTGGATCTTAGTTCTTTGACAGATGTATAGATTGTGAAGATTTGATCTCACTCTGTGGGTTGTCTGTTAACTTTGCTGATTATTTTTGCTCTGCAGAAGCTTTTTAGTTTAATTAAGCCCCATCTGTATATATTTGTTTTTGTTTCATTTGCTTTTGGGTTCTTGTTCATGAAGTCTTTGCCCAAGCAAATGTCTAGAAAAGTTTTTCAAACGTTATCTTCTAGAATTTTTACTGTTTTAGGTCTTATATCTATCTTGAGTTTATTTTTGTGTAAGTTGTGAGATGAGTTTCCAGTTTTATTCTACATGGGCTTGCTTAAACATTCCTGCATTATTTGTTCAATAGGGTTTCCTTTCCCCACTTTATGTTTTTGTTTGCTTTGACAAAAATCTGTTGGCTGTAAGTATTTGGTTTTATTTCTGGGTTCTCTATTCTGTTACATTGGTCTATGTGCCTATTTTTAGATCAGTACCATGCTGTTTTTGTGACTATGGCTTTATAGTATAAAGTTATGTAAACTTTAGGATTGTCTTTTCTCATTCTGTGAAGAATGATGTTGGTATTTTGATGGGAATTACATTGAATTTCTAGATCACTTTTGGCAATGTAGTCATTTTGACAATAGTGATTCTACCAATCCATGAGTATGGGATGTGTTTCCATTCGTTTGTGTTGTCTGTGATTTCTTTTAGCAGTGTTTTGTGGTTTTCCTTGTAGAGGTCTTTCATGTCATTGTTTAGGTATATTTTTAAGTATTTTTTTTCCAGCTATTGTAAAAAAAAGTTGCATTCTGGATTTAATTCTCAACCCAGTCACTACTGGTATATAGCAGAGTGACTGATTTGTGTACGTAAATTTTGTATCTAGAAACTTTGTTGAATTCGCTGGTCAGTTCTGGGAGATTTTTGGAGGAGTCTTTATGGTTCTTTAGGTATACAATCATATCATCAACAAATAGTGACAGCTTAGATTCCTCTTTGGATGCCCTTTATTTCTTTCTCCTATTTGATTGCTCTGGCTAGGACTTCCAGTGCTATGTTAAATAAAAATGATGAAAGTACACATCCTGGTCTTGTTCCTGTTTTCAGAGAGAATGCTTTCAAAATTTCCTTGTTCAGTGTTATGTAGGCTGTGTGTTTGACATAGATGGCTTTTATTACATTGAGATATGTCCTTTGTATGCAGATTTTGTTGAGGGTTTTAATTATAAAGGAATGCTGGATTGTGTCAAATGCTTTTTCTGTGTTTATTGAGATGATCATTGTTTATAATTCTGTTTATGTAGTGTATCATGTTTCTTGACTTGTGTATGTTAAATCATCCCTGCATCCCTGATACAAAACCCACTTGATCATAGTGGATTACCTTTTTGATATGTTGTTGGAATTCAGTTAGCTAGTTTTTTTTTTTTTTTTTTTTTTTTTTTTTTTTGAGACGGAGTCTCGCTTTGTTGCCTGGGCTGGAGTGCAGTGGCCGGATCTCAGCTCACTGCAAGCTCCGCCTCCCGGGTTTACGCCATTCTCCTGGCTCAGCCTCCCCGAGTAGCTGGGATTATAGACGCCCGCCACCTCGCCCGGCTAGTTTTTTGTATTTTTTAGTAGAGACGGGGTTTCACCGTGTTAGCCAGGATGGTCTCGATCTCCTGACCTCGTGATCCGCCCGTCTCGGCCTCCCAAAGTGCTGGGATTACAGGCTTGAGCCACCGCGCCCGGCCTAGCTAGTATTTTTTTAAAGGATTTTAGCATCTGTGTTCATTAGGGATATCAGTCTGTAGTTTTCTTTTTTGGCTATGTTCTTTTCTGGTTTTGGTATTAGGGTGATGCTGGCTTCATACAATGAATTATGGAAGGTTCCCTCTTAATCTGTCTTGTGGAATAGTGTAGAATTCTGCTGTGAATCTGTGTGGTCTTGTACTTTAATTTTTTAAATTACGATTTTTACTCACTGTTCAGGGTTTCTGATTTTTCCTGATTTAAGCTAGGAGGGTTGTACATATGCAGGAATTAATTCATCTCCTTTAGATTTTTGTGTTTATGTGTGTAAAGGTGTTTATGGTAGCCTTGAATGATCTTTTATATTTCTGTGATGTCAGTTGTGATATTTCCTGTTTCAAATTAAACTTATTTAGATATTCTCTCTTTTTTTCTTAGTTAATCTTGCTAATGGTCCATCAATTTTATTTATCTTTTAAAAAACCAGATTTATGTTTCATTTATCTTTTTTTTTTTTTAATTTTATTTAGTTCTGCTCTGATCTTGTTTCCTTTCTTCTGCTGGGTTTGGGTTTCGTTTGTTCTTGTTTCTCTAGTTCCTTGAGGCGTGACCTTAGATAGTCTATTGTGCTCTTTCAGACTTTTTGATGTAGACAAAGCTATGGACTTTCCTCTTAGCATGGCCTTTGCTGTATCCCAGAGGTTTTGATAGATTTTGTCACCATATCATTCCATTAAATTTAAAAAATATTTTTATCTTGATTTTATTGTTGAAGAAGCAGGTTATTTAATTTCCATGTATTTGACTGGTTTTAAAGGTTTTTGTTGTTGTTAATTTTCTATTTTATTCCACTGCGGTCCTAGAAAGTACTTGATAACATTTCAGTTTTCTTAAATGTATTGAGACTTGTTTTGTGGCCTATCGTATGTTCTGTCTTGGAGAAAGTTTCATGTCCTGATTAATAAAATGCATAGTTTGTGGTTTTTGGCTAGAATGTTCTGTAAATAGCTGTTAAGCCCCTTTGTTCCACGGTATAGTTTAAATCCATTTTTTCTTTATTGACTTTCTCTCTTGATGACCTGTCTGGTACTGTCAGTGGAGTATTGAAGTCCCCCACGATTATTATGTTTCTGTCTATTTAATTTCTTAGGTCTAATAGTTACTGTTTTATAAATTTGGGAGCTTAAAAAGCCCCTTTTTCCACTTTTACAGTTTGGGCACTCAGAATATTTGGGCTGTCTCCCAGGTCCTGCAGGAGCAATTTGCTTCCTTTAAAGGGACTATGAATTCTCCTGCCTTTCCTGGTATATTCCTAGAGTAGCTCTGTTGTAGTTTTAGCAATGCAACAAGATTTAACAGGTTTTCTTTTGTTTGAGATAACACTTAGGGGTTTTTGTTTTATTTTTATGAAAATTAAAAAGTACGAACACAAAAGTGAGGTTGGAGTGAAAGTTTAATAAGCAAAAGAAGAAAGCTTTTTGCTAGCAGAGAGGGGTTTCTGAATAGGGGTTCCCCCTATGAGGCTGGAGTTCAGGGTTATTATGGTCTAGGAATAAAAAGAAATGTGCTTAGTTTTGTGGGCTGTTTTGGAGAACATGTGACTTAGCTTAGCCTGGGACTAATTAGAAAGCTTGGGCTGAGATCTTGACCCAGGACCAATTAGAAGCTGAAATGATGATATATAGATGCCGCTTAGCTTGGCCCAGGACCAATTAGAAGCTGCCATGATGATATATAGATGCTGCTTAGCTTGACCCAGGACCAATTAGAAGCTGAAATGATGATATATAGATGCTGCTTAGCTTGGCCCAGGACCTATTAGAAGCTGAAGTGAAAGCTTGGCCTGGGACTTTGGCCTGGGACCAATTAGGGGCTGAAGTGATGATTTATAGGAGCCGCCGTAGAGTTTAAATAAAGGTGAGTGCCCACTGGAGCCCACTGTGTTTATGCCCACAAAAGGAGTAGAAAATTTTGTGGAGCCCTCTGATTATATAAAGGATAAAGGCATTTTATACCAGGCCTTGCTTTTTATTTGAGTGAGCTAGAGGTTTGTGCAAGCCTTTTTTTTTTTTTTTTTTTGAGACGGAGTCTCGCTCTGTCTCCGGGGCTGGAGTGCAGTGGCCGGATCTCGACTCACTGCAAGCTCCGCCTCCCGGGTTTACGCCATTCTCCTGCCTCAGCCTCCCGAGTAGCTAGGACTACAGGCACCCGCCACCTCGCCCAGCTAGTTTTTTGTATTTTTTTAGTAGAGACAGGGTTTCACCGTGTTAGCCAGGATGGTCTCGATCTTCTGACCTCGTGATCCGCCCCTCTCGGCCTCCCAAAGTGCTGGGATTACAGGCTTGAGCCACCGCGCCGGGCAGTGCAAGCTTTTATTTAAATAGGCTGGAGGTTTTTTTATTTGTGCAGCTGTGGGCATGTTTTTAGGCACAATACTTCGTGCCAGTTTTTTTATTGATGGCTGCAGCTTGAATTTTTTTTTCCAGGTTGCATTTTACATTTGTGGGGATGAGGCAATAACTCATGGGCTGGGGACTTTTCAGGGACCTTTCTCTTGCTGTATACCTAAGGCAAGCAAACTTCTTTGAGTCCCCACTCAGGAATGGAAACCCTAACTACTTTTACAGAGATTAGGCATTGGATTTTTTTGGGCTACTTTTTGCTGGAAAGGGGCAAAGGGAACAGTAGCTAGGATTTTTTTGGGGGGATGCTAGTTTAAGGGTTTTTGGAAGAGGTGCACATTTGTGTGTGTGTGTGTGTGTGTTTGCATTGCTGTTTGGAGCTTGATAGCCTTTAGGTGGAAAGAAACAATTTGGGTTAGTAGAGGATACGTATTAAAATGAGAGAAGGTGGGTAAGGACAGATTAAAAATTTTGAAGCTACTGACATACCCCGATAATTGGTGGCAATAGTTACGCTTTCTAAGATTTGGGTGCATGAGGCTTGGCTTTGGTTAGCTTTTTTGATTTTGCTTTTTTAAAAAGGAAACCTTTGGGTTATGGGCACCTTATTTATTTTTATTACTTAGCAGGATTTGCAGTATTATTGTTTAGAACTAGAATATTTATTTAGATTTTTACATAATTCAATTTTTTTTTGTTTTGTTTTCTTTGAACCACAGCTAGAGATTGCTGGTTGGCTAACTAAACTAAGTATAGTTAGTTTCAAATACAGGCAGAAATGTAAAAATAACTAATGCAACTAGAAGTTAATGATAGATGTATTATAAGTTTTAAGACTTTTTTTTAGTTTTTATTTTTGTTAAAATGTATAATAGGAATGAGTTATTTGTAAAATAGACTTTAGTTTTATATTTGACTGGGATGATTTGCATAAAGTGCAACAAAAGTAATTACCTTTACATAGGCTTTTTGATTGGCTTTGATGGAACTTTGTTTTATGAGAAATTTTACATAGGATTTCTTATAGCCAAGCTTAGCCATGGGTTTGTACCCTTAAATACTTAAGAGTTGGGTAATTTTTTTTTAAGGTTTTAGAAGCACAGGGATTTTAGGATTTTTTACTTAACACAGCTTAGGAACCCTATACAGAGACTGTGTAGATAAGGTACGTGGCCAGTTTCTTTTAAGGGGATTTTATTGGTAAGTTAAGCTTGATTTTTTAAAAGAGAAATACACTCTTTTATTTAAAGCTTTGGTAAAACAGCAAGTTTTTTTTTTTTTTTAATTGTGTTTTGTTGCAAAAGAAAATGGATTTTTGTTGCGCTGATGGAAACAACTATATTGTTGTAAGTCAAGAATAATTTAGTTTTTAGATTTTAGAGGAACTAGGCTGAGAGAAGCAGATGCATTTTAAATTTTATTTACAGGAGTATACCTTGCTTGTTAAAAGGTTTTAAGAAATTCTTACTTTGAAAAGCAAAATAAAGATTAGTTTGTTTGCTTTTTTGAGATGGAGTTTTGCTCTTGTTGCCCAGGCTGGAGCGCAATGGTGCGATCTTGGCTCACTGCAACCTCCTCCGCCTCCTGGGTTCAAGCGATTCTCCCGTCTCAACCTCACGAGTAGCTGGAATTACAGGCAAGTGCCACCACGACCGGCTAATTTTGTATTTTTAGTAGAAACTGGGTTTCTCCATGTTGGTTAGGCTGGTCTTGAAATCCCGACCTCAGGTGATCCACCTGCCTTAGCCTCCCACAAAGTGCTGGCGTGAGCCACTGTGCCCGGCCAAGATTAGCAACGGTTTAAGAAAAAGTTAAAAACATTGCTTTGACCGGGCGCGGTGGCTCACGCCTGTAATCCCAGCACTTTGGAAGACTGAGGCAGGTGGATCACGAGGTCAGGATATCGAGACCATCCTAGCTAACACAGTGAAAGCCCGTCTCTACTAAAAATACAAAAAAGAATTAGCCGGGCGTGGTGGCAGGTGCCTGTAGTCCCAGCTACTCGGGAGGCTGAGGGAGGAGAATGGCATGAACTTGGGAGGTGGAGCTTGCAGTGAGCCGAGATCGTGCCACTGCACTCCAGCCTGGGCGACGGAGCAAGACTCCGTCTCAAAAAAACAAAAACAAAACATTGCTTTTGTTTTTTATTATTTTGTTAACTTTTGTTTTGCGTGATATTTATAAATATCTTAGCTATTTATAATTTTTGTTTTGTTATGAGAAACCTGCATTGGAGAGCATTTGTTAAAGTTTTACAGCTAATTATAAACCATTTTTTGAAGTAAATTAAGATAACGATTTGTTTACAAATGACAAAATGTTTAGGGTGGTTACAGTTAGAAGCACAATTGACAAAGAAATTTGGTTATTTTTGTAGCTTATAATAACATAACCTTAATTGTGATTGATGGTGCACATTTAGACATTAGAATCTTACACATTTTATATGGTTTTGGAACATATGTTAATGATATTTACTAAAATATGACCTGAGGAAGATATTAATTTGACAGTTTTATATACCCAAACTTGTTAAATAATTTTGTTAACCTCTGTTTTGGATGCCCCAGGAGCCCCTTGCAGCACTCAAGAGCTAGACATTAGAAAAGACAACTTTGAAACTGAAATTTGATTTTGTGAAGTTTGTTGAAGATGTTGGAGGTTTAAAACACTTGATATTCTGAAATAAAATTTTAAATTACCATAAGTTATTTGTTTTGCTAAAATGATGACTTAAAATTTGAAAAAGCAAAACTTTTTATTAGCTCTTATTATTACACAAAAATTTTGATTGGCCAGGTGTGGTGGCTCACGCCTGTAATTCCAGCACTTTGGGAGGCCTAGGACGGTGGATCACAAGGTCAGGAGATCGAGACCATCTTGGCCAACATGGTGAAATCCCATCTCTACTAAAAATACAAAAGTTAGCTAGGTGTGGTGGCAGGCGCCTGTAGTCCCAACTACTCAGGAGGCTGAGACAGGAGAGTAGCTTGAACCCAGGAGGCGGAGATTACAGTGAGTTGAGATCATGCCACTGAGCTCCAGCCTGGGTGATAGAGCGAGACTGTATCTTAACAACAACAACAAAAAAATTTGATGAAAAGAAAGAGAGCTAAATTTTACTTTTGCATACTGTTAATGTTAACCCCAATTTTAATGAAACCTTATAAACAATTTTCTTTAATTTTAACTAATTAGACCATGAGGTGAGAGTTTTATAAACCTTTTATAACCCTTTACAAATTTTGCTAAAGAATAGATTAGTGCTTTAATAAAACCTTGTGTTTGTATTTTAATGCTTAATTTGAAAAACTATATAATATCCTTTTGAATTTAGTTGATATGTTTACATACAGAAGTTTTTTGCAAGATTTTTACAATTCTTTTTTTTTTTTTACAATTTAAAGCTTTTGCTTTAAGACTTTTTTATTTTTAGGCAAAATGTACTTTTAAAAAAGATCTTACTAAAAACATTTTACTGTGTTTGCATACCTTGTAAATTTATTTTTAGTAGTTTTAATTATATGTTATAATGGTAACTTTCAGCAGTTTTTAACTTGAATGTAAAACCTGGTAAATTGTTTTAGTTATGTGCTAGGTGCAGATAGATTTTGACTATTTTTTTTGCATAGTTAGGGGTGCATATGCTTTTTGGCCTTACTCATTGTGAAGCAGGCAAATAGAACAGTTTTTAAAGGCCAGAGGAGCAGTTTACAACCTTAAAACATTTAGCAAATTTAATATTTCACCAGAATAATTTTGGTTACCTATTTACATTTTGAAGACATTTACACTTTATTAATAATTTTTGAGACTGATTTTATTTTTTAAAGATTAAAGTTACATAAACTGAAAGGTACCACAGCCTTTTTTTTTTTAAATTGATTTAAGCACTTATTTTTAATTAGAGCTTTTTAAAATAGACATTACACACACAACACGTGTATAACCACACAGGAAAAAAAAAAGATTTAGTAGTTATAAGATTTTTTATTTGCCAACTTTTAACTGGATTATTGGCCTCTGGGTAAAGCCTTTTAGGGACAAGACTAGAAATACAGTTTTTATTTACAGGTCTAGGAATACAGTTGTTAGGGATTTTATGAGAAAAATTTTTTAAAAATGAGATTTGTGCTTTTCTTGTTTTTAAGAAGTTTTAGGCCACCAGAGATAACTTTAGGGCCTTTTAGGAATGGACCAAGAATGACAGGGCACAGTGGAGAAAATTAATTTAGTTGACCAAGAAGAAACTAAATTACTTCTTGTTTTGTTGTTTGTTTGTTTGAGACAGAGTTTTGCTCTTGTTGCCCAGGCTGGAGTGCAATGGCACAATCTCGGCTCACTGCAACCTCTGCCTCCCAGGTTCAAATGATTTTCCTGTCTCAGCCTCCTGAGTAGCTGGGACTACAGGCACACGCCACCACACCCAGCTAACTTTTGTATTTTTTTTTAGTAGAGACGGGGTTTCACCATCTTGGCCAGTATGATCTCGATTTCTTGACCTTGTGATCTGCCCGCCTTGGCCTCCCAAAGTGCTGGGATTACAGGCATGAGCCACCGTGCCCAGCCCCTTAATAAACTTTTTTTAGAAAAGATTTATGAAGAGAAAAACATAAAAGCTTTTAAAATATATTTATAGCTTGGATATTTATTTTTAATAGTGCTTTTTTGAAAAAATATATTTATAGCTTGGATATTTATTTTTAATAGTGCTTTTTTTTTTTTTTTTTTTTTTTTGAGACCAAGTCTTGCTCTTGTCTCCCAGGCTGAAGTGCAATGGCGTGATCTTGGCTCACTGCAACCTCTGCCTCCCAGGGTCAAGCGATTCTCCTGCCTCAGCCTCCCGAGTAGCTGGGATTACAGGCACCTGCCACCATGCCTGGCTAATTTTTGTATTTTTAGTAGAGACAGGGTTTCACTATGTTGGTCAGGCTGGTCTCGAACTCCTGACCTCGTGATCCGCCCTTCTCAGCCTCCCAAAGTGCTGGGTTTACAGGCGTGAGCCACCGCGCCTGTCTGCTTTAGTGTTTTTTGACAAGACTAGACTTAAGTACCTTACTGAAGTTTGAGCTGAGCTTTAGATTTGGATATTTAGTATTTTTTACCTGCTAGAAAATTAAAAAGAACCTTAGTGCCTTTTTGAAAGACCCCCTCAGTTGGGGCACAGAGGAGAGTGTTGTTTACAAACTGCAAAGTTTTAAATTGAGGTTGAGCAAAATTAGATTTTTGGAAACTGTCTGTTTTTGCAATTTGTTTTTGTTTGTTTTTGTTTTTAATATTAGGGACTGCCTGAATAATAAACCTATTTTTTATTGAGTTGGGATATAGTAGGTGTTTTTACGAAAGCTTTTTTAAGGCTATTTAAAAAAGGCGGTGGTGGGGGAGCATTATTTGGTATTTGATTTAGCAAGGACAGTTTGGAGTTACTAAGAGGTTTGGTTTTGGTTTTTTGCAAGCTTTTTAAAATGCACATTAGAAAGTGTTTTTTTTTAAATTACTTATTGATGGGATTCCCAAGACTTTAATTAGGGTTTTTAAGGGGCATTGTTATTTAATTGGGAATGGGGATCTTATTATTGTGAGTCATAATTACCACATTGGGTTTACTGGAAAGCAGTTATCTTCTTAGTGTAAATAAAAAACAGGCTTTCCTTAAGTCTAAGCATACAGATCTTTTAAGATTGCCACTGTGTTTAGATATGAATAAAATTCATAGGTTTGTAGTAACAGACATTTTAATTAGTCTTCTAATAGAAGTGAAAAATCAATAAAAATAAGTTGTTAAATGAGTTTAAAAGAAACTTCACGTGTTTCTTAAACGTTTAAAACTATGTTGTAAGTGACTGATTAGTAATTCCAGTCTGTTTCATTTTTAGTCACGTAGCGAGTATACAGGAAATTATTAGCTCTCATTTTTTATTCTGTTAGATCATGGTTAATATTAAGCCTGAAAACAAGCTAGCCACATCAGTAGTTTGTAACCCATGTTAATTCTAATCAGTCAGTCTGGGGCTATAAGAGTAGTTAAATGTTTTTAATACTATTCTTGGCAGATTCATATACAGCATAAATATAAATATTATGGAAACATTTCTTATTGAGTATTGCTCTTTAGGACTCCAGTAAATTTAAATGTAGTTTAAAAATATATATTCATGCTTGAACCCAGGAGGCGGAGGTTGCAGTGAGCTGAGATTGCACCACTGCACTCCAGCCTCGGCAACAGAGCGAGACTCTGTCTCAAAAAAAAGTATGTGCATGTATATATGTGTGTGTGTGTATATATATTCAAATAACTTGTTTCTCTAACAAGTGAAGGAAATCATTTACTTAGACATTTAGAGAGAATTTTACTCAAAACAGTTGCTTTATAGCCTTTTAAAGTATTTTATTATTTTGGACATTAAAAATCAAGAAAATTTATTCTTGAGTGTTGGGTTCATACTGTTCATAACATTAAAAGTTTACTAACCCATATCACTAAATGAGCGAGCCATTTGAAATTTCATATATATATATAAAATTTATATTATATATATATATATTTCCTGGAATTTTAAGATGAAAAAACACTTTTTTCTCTGGCCCAAATTCTTAGTTTATTTCTCTTTTTTCTAAGAAAAGTATTAATAGTATTTTTAAATGGCAAATCAGAGTTGTATACATTTATGGGGTACAATGTGATGTTTTAATATACGCATATAATATGGATGGCTCACGCCTGTAAATCCCAGCTATTCGGGAGGCTGAGGCAGGAGAACCACTTGAACCTGGGAGACAGAGGTTGTGGTGAGCCGAGATCGTGCCATTGCACACCAGCCTGGGTGACAAGAGCGAAACTCCATCTCAGAAAAAACAAAAGAAGGAATAATTAAGTTGAGTTGAATAACATATCTATCACCTCGCTTACCTATCCTTTGTGGTGAGACATTTGAAATGTACTCCTAGTTCTTTTGAAATACACAATATATTGTTGTTTACTATAGTCACTCTCCTGTGCAATAGATCTCAAAACCTATTTACCCTATTTGAAACTTTGTACCCTTTGATGAACAACTCTCTGTTTCCTTCCAACCACCCCCAGGCTCTGGTAACCATTACTCCACTTTCTACTTTTTTGAGTAAAACTTTATTAAATTCTACATATAAACGAGATTATGCAGTATTTCTCTTTCTGTGTCTGGCTTATTTCATCTATCATAGTGTCTTCTAAATTTATCTATCTTGTTTCAAATAATGGGATTTACCCTTTCTTAATGCTGAATAGTATTTCATTGTTTATACCACATTTTAAAAATAATTAATATAAATATATATTTGTCTATTGGTTGAAAAAGTCATGTCTTATGGAAAAATATTTCTGTGTTAAAGCATGTATTAATGTAATTCAGCATATATTATTAAAATTAGCTAATTTCTACTGAGTACTGACCATAACAGTATATATGTGTTAATAAGTTTAATTCTCACAGTAACTTAATAACATAGATAACATTATTTACCCTCATTTTACCAGAGGAAGAAACAGAGCCACTGAGAGAAATGACTTGCTCACAATAGCAGAGCCAATATTAAACCACAGGCAACTTTGTCTACAGAGATAACACTCTTGAGTACAACAATAAAAAACTTCAAACAGAAAGTAACTATTTTAAACACTCATTTTAAATACAAAATTTTTAGAAATTGAATAATTGGATACATTTTCATTGTTATATCTGTGCATGAATGTATAAAATAGTACATTAAAAAGAAATAATTTAAGCCAGAAAAAAATTAGTTAATATTTGTCGTGAATAAAATTGGAAAGTAATTAATTATTGTTTGCAGGTATTATCTGTGTTTACTTAGATAACAAAAGAAAGTGAAAGACTAGGTCGGGTGCGGTGGCTCACACCTGTAATCCTAGCACTTTGGGAGGCCGAGGTGGGTGGATCATGAGGTCAGGAGATCAAAACCATCCTGGCTAACATGGTGAAAGCCCGTCTCTACTAAAAATACGAAAAATTAGCCAGGTGTGGTGGTGGGCGCCTGTAGTCCCAGCTACTTGGGAGGCTGAGGCAGGAGAATGGCGTGAACCCGGGAGGCGGAGCTTGCAGTGAGCCGAGATCGCGCCGTGCCACCGCACTCCAGCCTGGGCCACAGAGCGACACTCTGTCTCAAAAAAAAAAAAAAAACTAAAAGACTACTTTAAAAGTCTATTCAGGTGGATGGGCAAAATTCTAAGATGATCCTCAAGATTCCCAGTCTGTTTCACACCTGCCGTGTAATCCTTTCCTCTTGAGTGTAAAACTGTCACTGTGGTGTGAAATTACTCATAAAATTAGGTCACTAATGTGTTGCCTTTGTGGCCATCAAAAGGGAGATTATCATGATTGGGCTAAACTGAATCAGAGATGCTTTTAAGAGAAAGGGATACATAATAGAAAAACACTTCAGCTGGCCTGGAAGTAAGTGATTTCTAGCTGGGCCATGCTGTAAGCTGCTTATGGTAGCCATACGGCAGGAAATATATTTGTATATTGGTATCATTCCTGCCTCCCACATGGTGCTTCCAGTAGGGAGGACAGGAGGATCTCATGGCAGAGGGGAAAAAAAAGTCCAGTTTATGCAAAAAAAAAAAAAAAAAAAAAATCACCTCTCATCTGAGATAACCTAAGATAAACAGAGAAGACAACACATGATTACATCAATGGGAGGAAGAAACAACCTGGATGAAAGAGCTCACTGGCACTATGGAATGACATTTAGTAAGCCGTAGTGAATGATCAGCCTCTGGAACTGATAGAACTCAACAGTCTACCAACAAGGGATCTCATTCTTACTATAATTAAATCAGCATGTCTGCACCATTCTGGTAGCCCAGTTTTACACTACTCATTACAAGCATACCATGGAGACTAGTGTGTACCCTCCTAGAATTGAACTTATTATGAAAAAGCATACCTAATTATTTGTACAATTGAAATACCTTGAAGACATAATAAATTTATTAGTAATTGATATCTAATTACAGAGGATTTTACTATACTGTAATACAATACTGTACTTTAAACAATATGATTATGTCTAGAATGCATGGAGTTATGTATATAGTTTTTCTTAGTTTAACATGATAAAAGTAACAATTGGATGAAACATTTGAAGTAGAATAAAATTCATCAAAACCACATTTTTTCAATGGGTTGGCATAATTGCTATGCTTTTTGAAATGGCCTGATTACTAACACGGAGCAAAGACATGATTTTCGCTTTACTCCATCATTATGTTCTTGACCTTTTAAAATCTAAAATTCTGGCTAAAGGATTCAAAGGGAGTGTAATTTAGATGGCTCCCTCGGGTTTCCAAGGCAATACAAGAATTTTGATGGGCAGAAAAATGCATGCTACATAACACATTGCTCTTCTCTGATTTACCTTAACACTGAAAGATTGAAGATTGCAAATCTAGTCTCTCAATTTAGAGTAAACTGACAAAAAATTTATTTTCCAGCCAGACAAATAATTATATAAAACTAATGGGTAAAAGATGCCATTAGCTGCCAAAAAATTGTATGACTAGATTCAGGAAGCATCTGGACATGCAAATAACAGCCCATTAAATTAAGACCCTAATAGGTGCATGTGAAAAGCATTTATGTGCAATGTGGTGCACGTCCTTTTGGCACCTTTTTCTGTGTCTTTGCAGAGATACCAATTTTTTCTGAGTGACTCAGGGTGAATACTGGGCACTGAGAGTGCTGTATTCAGAGTGATTACTGTGTACATGGTTAACACATTTCTTCCATATTACAAAAAAAGTATGAATCTTTGCCTCAAAGGCTTTTAGTAAAAGATTGTTTTTAGTACTCAATTTGGATTCATGGGAAATTTTCACATGCCAGATAAATCAGAAACAGTTAAACATAAACCAAATTCCATAAAACATATGAATGAGATAAAATCTTCTTAGCTAAAAAATTGTATATTATCAATAAATTTAGGGGAAAATAGGAAACCAGTACTTTAAGCCAAATAACAGTGTTTGGCACTTGAATACCACCCAAACAAGTGCTCTTCATCGTCATCGTTAAAACAGCGATAGCAGCATGTTCTTTCCTGACACCAGCTGGCCTGTTTTCTACTGATATAAACGGAAGAAGACATTGAAATAGTGAAAGAGGGTGATATAAATGAAATACTTATATAAAATACAACTTTTAATAAAAAGTAGCATTTGATGTTGCACAACTATAGATGAGACTATTAGTATGAGGTCATAATAGTATTGACAGAATAACTTCACAACATTCTTATTTAAAATAATATTTTTCTGCTGTATATTTGCTATCTTTCGGTCAAATATTACCCTAGCTCAATAGAGATCAACAAAAGTAATATTTTACCACAAGCACTTTATTATTGAGGCATATACTTATTTTGTTTAAAATATGTTAGCTTTTTAAAGAAGATTTATGATTTTTTTTAGTGTGTTTTTATTGCTAGGAAGTGGCTGTCCTGCCAGGATACTGCTATTCTCAGCTCTACCCATATTGACTAGTAATGAGTGGAAGTGATGTGTGGATAAGAAGCAAATGTGTCTTCTCTGACACATTGTTTTCATCCATTGGCTAAAGAAAAAGGAAGATGCAGATAGAAAATGAAAGAAGATACAATCCTTGAAAGATTAAGGCTTCTTAAGCAGACAAAAAACTCACAGATGGCCAGGTGTGGTGGCTCACCCCTGTAATCCCAGCACTTTGTGAGGCAAGGTGGGAGGATCGCCTGAGGTTAGGAGTTTGAGACCAGCCTGACCAACATGGTGAAACCCCATCTCTACTAAAAATACAAAAATTAGCTGGGTGTGGTAGCACGCGCCTGTAATCCCAGCTACTTAGGTGGTTGAGGCAGGAGAATCGCTTGAACCCCGGGAAGCAGAGGTTACAGTGAGCCAAGATCGTGCCATTACACTCCAACCTGGGCGACAAGTGAAACTCCTTCTCAAAAAAAAAAAAAAAAAAAAAAAAAACTTCCAGTTGATTTCTCAGGTATTGGCAGAATCTGTTTTCTCCGTAGCATAAGGATTCTTGATATACCACCTTTAGAGGTACTGAACAAAACTGAAGTCTGGATTTATTTATAAGCTCATTAGAGACTAAATCATGGCAACACATTATAGTTCATTATTTTTGTGTAAATTCTTGTTGAGCCGCATCCGTCTGTATATGTAATACTGAGTTGCTAACAGCTTCTTTATACTAAGCCACAACTCATTTTACCTGGTGGTTTCATTTGAAATGTATGAGCTGTATTATGTAACATTCAAATAAGTAATAATTTAATTCAAAGACTATGGAAAGAAGAGTCATACAGGCACACTGATAGTCATACAGGCACACCGAGAGTGAATTGGAATCTGGCACCTGACACTGATAAACAGGTTGAGCAGATTCAACTAGATCTAGTGCCACTGCACTCCAGTCTGGGCAACAAAGCGAGACTCCATCTCAAAAGAAAAAAAAAAGGCTCACAGACGATGGTGATGTGAGCAAAAAATATATTATTCTAAGCATCTGAAATTTTAGTGTACAACCTGCATTGCCTTAACAGATACATTATTCGGTTTTGATTCTTCATGATATGATTCAATCCCCTGGTGAATCAAAACTGAGAGGAGAATAACTTATTTGTTAAGGTAGGAAATGTAGGGAAAACATTGCTTTTTTTCCTCCAAATTTCTGGTTTAGTAAGAACTTGTTTATTTTGAGAAAAACAGGTCTCAAACATCAGGCTACTCACAAAAATAACCCACAGTATCAACCTTAAAAAGCAAGTCTTAAGACTATAACACTATTTTTCTAGAGGATGCATTTAACATGCCAACTCATTCACAAAAACACATTGTTATATTTGTGTTGAACTGCCCCACAAATCACACTTATGTGGGGGTGTAGCGCACATACTTCTAACTCAAAGCTGCTTTTAGGAGCTACGCAACTAAATGAGATTGCTTTTGCAGTTAGGGAAGCAACTACTGAAATTAAGTATGAATGAAAAAAACTTTCTGCATAACAAGATAATTTTGGAGACAGTTGATAAAAACCATGCATCCGGCCGGGCACAGTGGCTCATGCCTGTAGTCCAAGCGCTTTGGGAGGCTGAGGCAGGTGGATCACGAGGTCAGGAGTTCAAGACCAGCCTGGCCAACATGTTGAAACGCCGTCTCTACTAAAATTACAAAATAAAATTAGGCGTGGTGATGCGTGCCTACAATCCTAGCTACTCCGGAGGCTGAGGCAGGAGAATTGCTTAACCTGGGAGGTAGAAGTTGCAGTGAGGCGAGATTGCACCACTGCACTCCAGCCTGGGCAACACAGCAAGACTCCATCTCAGGGAAAAAAAAAAAAAAAAAAACCACATCCTTTTTATTGTTAAGTCATAAAGAGGTTTCAAAATTAAAAGCAAAAATTATGGGGTAAGACTTAACAAAACTACTAGGAGTGTCAAAGGAGGTGAAAATGGGACTTAGGTGCAGGGCAATATGAATTAACATGGGAAGGACAAGGACAGTGAGCATGTGCTGAAGATACTAGAGGAGATCTGGTAAAAAATTTGATCTTAGAGAAGCACGTAGGTAAACAAATATTGGGATAAGATTTCTAACCCCCACTATGTGCTTAAGAGTCATTTTTGCCATTGGCACTGACTGTCATCCTCCACTTCCTCAGCCTCTTTTTAATCATCCTTGGTCAACCCCAGTTGGCCATTCCCCATCTTCATTATCATCATCCAGTAGATCCCCCTCCTCAGCAGAGTCATCTGCGCCCCCTCAGACTTCACATTAATCTCATTTTTCTTCACTGAGCTCCTGCTCTGTTCCTCTTCTCACTTATCATTCTTCATCTCTACTGCTTGTCTGCTCTTTTTCATTTTTCCAGGTTTTCCAGGAGTGAATCCACTTTTTATCTGGGTCAGTTCCTTCTTAATGGCCTAAAGGTCATCTCCTTACAACTTTCCAGACTTGGAAGATCCCTGCTGTCCACTCTTAGAATTGAAGCCACTTTTGCCCCTTCGTGAGGTGTTTTCTGATACACGCTGATGTTTCGAGGGCACTACAGGCTGAGCAATAGGAGGAGAAGGAGGAAAATGTGCTGGGTAATTGTACATCCTTTCAAAATAATCCGACTGAAAGTCACAGTCCAAGTCAAAAGGAGCTGAATAGAGGCGATGGAGAAGGGTGTTCTGTTACTTACCCATACGTCTTCGCTGCAGATAATTTCACACCTGCTTTTCCTCTGTTCACTTTTGGCTCTGCAGCCAGGTTAATATGTAAAACCTGGCCAGCAATTATTATGCCCTTCTCTCTTCTATAGCAGCCGGGGCATTTCTCTCATTTACCTATTGAACGAAGGCAAAGCCCTTATGAACAGAGCAACCCACAATTTTGCTGTTCGTCGAAAAGACTGCCTCCACATCAGATATCTTGACCACAAAAGTGTTGAGATTTCCAATGAACACATGGGAGTTCATGGAGCGAGGATCTGTTCTGTTGGTAACATTGCTGGCCATTGTGTTTGATAAGGTTTCCACAAAGCCAAAAACAGGAGGAAGGAAGGAGAAGACATTCAATTCTGAGTCTCCTACTCCCAGGTTCTACGAGGAGAAGCCGACTGCTGCTTGAGGTCGGCAATGTAGCCACAACCGCTCAGTCTTTGTCTCTTCACAAAATCAGACCCATTTTTTCTGACCAACATCTCCTCCACTCCCAGCCCCAGGCAATCATCATTCTACTCTATGCTTCTATGAGTTTAAACCTTTTTACACTCTATAGAGAAATTATATTATGAAAGTTTTTTTCTGTGTCGTCTTATTTAGCATCATGTTCTCCAGGTTCATCAATGTTGCAAATAACAAGAGTTCCTTTTTTTTTCCCCCACAGGGCTGAGTAGCATTCCATTGTGTAAATATACCACATTTTCTTTTTTCATTCACCTGTTGATGGACACTTAGGTTGATTCCATACCTTAGATATTGTGAGTAATCCATTTCCTTCCTTTTCTCTCATTTGTTTTTATATCTTTTTTCCTTTTTTTTTTTTTTTTACATTCAGGAGTATTTTATTTTTAAGATATAAGTTATGAATGTTAAATGCCTTCATTTGAGCTTCATTTGGGTCATTAGCTGTGTTCCCAGGGGAAACTATTTTACATCCTTGGTGTAAGAATTACAGAAAGAGGAGAGAAACACGAAAGGTGGCTTGACAGTCAACAGGGACAGGTTTATTTTGAATAAACCTAGAGGGGCAGCTGGCTGAGTTAGGTCAGAGCCACATTCTTTTACAGACTAAAAATTTTTAAGGATTCAGGGTGGGAGAGTTAATTGGAGGCTTGGACAGCTTCTGTGTCTCTTTGTTGTGCTTATGTGGGAGGGAGAGTTGTGTGTCTGTTCCCATACATCTTTCTGCAGCTGCAGGCACATCCCCCCAGTCTGCTTTTAGCTTCCCTATCTTAGTGCACCCGAAGGGGAAAGAATGTGCTTATTAAGGCCTACTGTGTTACTGGGGCCCATTGTATGAAGGTGAAGTTTGGCAGTTACTCAAGAGACTTTCCCCCCACCTCCCTCTGTGCCCAAGCTGGCTGTTTTTGTTTTTGTTTTCTTTGAGAGGGAGTCTTGCTATGTCACCCAGGCTGGAGTTCAATGGCGTGGTCTCTGCTCACTGCAACCTCCACCTCCTGGGTTCAAGTGATTCTCCTGCCTCAGCCTCCCGAGCAGGCGTGTGCACCACACCCAGCTAATTTTTTTGTGTTTTTGGTAGAGATGGGGTTTTGCTATGATGGCCAGGCTGGTCTTGAACTCCTGACCTCGTGATCCGCCCGCCTTGGCCTCCCAAAGCGTTGGGATTACAGGCGTGAGCCACTGTGCCCTCCCTGAGCTGTCTTACCTGTATTTGACCGTCTGCTCTTTCTGGCTGCTTGTAGTTAGAAGAGAAGTGATTTCTTTGAAATGCATGAGGCTAGAAAGGGAGCTAGAACTTAAAGTGGTGGTGTTTGAGTTGACGGTGCTCCTGCTGTATCACTTGGAGCTTCAATCTTCATTATTAATAAAAAGTACTATTCCCCCAGGACTGTTTTAATTCATACATGGTAGCTATAAGTATTTTTCACTGAAAGCCTTGTCTGAAAATATTACAGTAAATGTTTAAAAATAAGAACAAAATCATTTATATTTCAAAGTTCCTATATTATAGTTTAGTGGGTATATTTTGTCATAGTTAATGTATTTATTTTTTCCAAAAAATGCCAAAATAAAAATGTTATTATTTTTTCTGGAATAACAGACTAAGAGTTTCTACATTGTGACTTTGCTAATTTTTGCATATGGTGTTAACTGCTACCTTTGAATTTAGGTTGAATTTTAAACCCACTGTTGTTTTGTGTAATATTTGGTTCTTTTGGGGAATCACATACATTAAATATGGACTGTTTGGGGTAACTTAATTTCTCCTTTCTTTCTGTTATTAAATCTGGAACTTTAGAAATGACTAGGATTCAAATAAAGTTGATTTGATTTGGAATCCAGCAACAGAAAATCCCAGAAAAAACTGAAGGACACAGCTACTAGATAGTGCCTTTCAGTGAGATATATACATGAAACAGAGTTCAGTGAAATTTATAAAATTATTGCAAGTTTGTCGAATTTAGAAACTAATTGCCTACAATATATTAGGCACTTGTCTTAGTTTGTCTATGGCATCCTTAGCTTGAGAAAGCTGACATTACTGAAAATATTGCTACTGTAATAAACTTTGGAACAAATATTTATGTGCTAGTAAACATTTGCCTTACTTCTTAAATACCTGTCATCCTGGCTCAGTCCTTTTGGCACAACTCTTTATAATTCCAGAGACTTTCACCAATGTTCATTTTATGTTTATTTTTACATAGTAAGCTTCACAGTTGACCATCATTATATTGGGATGCTCCAGGCAATTCCTGAGCCTCAGAGCTGAACATTCTACCTCAGCCGTCTTATTTCACATGCTCTGTTGTGTTTCTCTCACTCCATATTTGAGCCTTAATGAGGCCTCAGTTGGGACGAACCAGAGGAATGGGTTGCCATATATGTTGGGTTGAGAATCAGGATCCTTTTGAGAATAAAGACTTTACATTTATTATTCATAGTACAAAGTAGTATTTTTAAGATACAGACTTTTTTTTTTTTTGAGGCAGAGTCTTGCTCTGTTGCCCAGGCTGGAGTCCATTGGCATGATCTCAGTTCACTGCAGCCTCTGCTTCCTGGGTTCCAGCGATTCTCCTGCCTCAGTCTCCTGAGTAGACTAGCTGAGATTACAGGCATGCGCCACCACGCCCGGCTAATTTTTGTTTTTTTTTTTTTTTAGTAGAGACGGGTTTTCACCATGTTAGCCAGGCTGTTCTCGAACTCCTGACCTCAGGTGATCCGCCCACCTCGGCCTCCCAAAGTGCTGGGATTACAGGTGTGAGCCACTGCGCCCAGCCAACATGTTTTAGTCTAATTAAATATAGATGATTTTATCAGTATGCCCATATGGTAAAAATAACTGTATCAAGTCCATCAAATGTTCTGCTTTAGACTCTCCCAACACAAAGATCAATATATATGAATTGGATGCTAGTTTTGTTTTGTTTTTTAGTGTAGGTTATTGTTTTTATTTTTAAGATTTTTTTTCTATTTTATGCTGATGTTAAGCTACACAAAACTTACCAAAAGGTTTATTTTATCATATTTAATTTTTTACAAAAAGTTCCAACACTTAAATATTGAAAGTGATATTCTGGATTCCCATTTTCCAGGTGATGTAGTTTGCATTTATTAGTACTACCTTTCAGTTTTTCCTTATGTGGTGCAAGATTGTAAAAATGCCTTCCAGCTGACTTCTTAGGTAACAGTAGAATCTGTTTTCTCAGACAGCATAAGAATTCTTGATACACCAACTTTAGAGGTATTGAACACAACTGGATAAATATGATGATATCTGGATTTATCTATAAACTCATTAGAGGCTGACTCATGGCAACACATGTTATAGTCCAATATTTTTGTTTAAATTGTTGAGCCACATCCATCTATATATGTAACACTAAGATTGTAACAGCTTCTTTATACTAAGCCAGAATTCATTTTACATGGTGATTTTATTTGAAATGTTTGAGCTGTATTATATAACTTTCAAATGAGTAATACAAATTTAATTCAAAGAATATGGAAAGAAGAGTCATACAGGCACACTGACAGTGAATTGGAATCTGGCAGGTGACAATGATTAACAGGTTGTGTGGATTCAACTAGACCTAAATCCCTGAAACAATATTAAAAGACAGAATTTTAAAATTAAAAACATTGACAATTTAACAGGCCTATAATATTTTTTAAAATGTTTACCCATCATCAATCAATATTAAGTTAAACTAGAAAATTTGGAACATACTATACAAAAAAGTGAAATAAGTCAACTATCCCCAGGCTTACTCTGATCAAAATAAGACTTTAGCATATTTGAAAACACCAAATTATTTTGAAAAATATTCATTTTGAACAGATCTTTTATATATATTACTTCTAAATAAAACCTAATACTAATAGGTTTGATTTATGAAATATTTATGTCTATCACTGTAGTTAAAAATTGAGATATAAACATACTGTTTAAATAATTTTGATTACAATATTTGGTGTTTTAATTGAGTACCAGTATTCATACAGTATGGCAAATTCAAGCTTATTGTATAAAATGGCAAAATAGTATTTTACTTTTTGTAAAATGCAAAATGGTATTTTACATTTTTTGACTATTTTGGCATTTTATAAAATAAGCCAACATTTTTGGAGACATTTTTAAAGAAGCCAATCTTTTCTAAAATAAAATTAATACATCAAAAACTAGACATAAATGTCATACATCGTTTGCTGAATCCTACAGTAATCTGTAAAGTTTGTATACATCAATGTTAGATTACCTAAAACATAATAAAGTTTGTATTTTACATTATATTTAATATACAAAAGTCCAAAATATATCCAGACAGACAAAAATTGTGGCTGCCACTTTAAAAAACGAATGTTCTTCCGAGCATGGTGGCTCATCCCTGTAAGCCCAGCACTTTGGAAGGCCAAGGCAGGCGGATCACTTGAGGTCAGTAGTTTGAGACCAGCCCAGCCAACATGATGAAACCCTGTGTCTACTAAAAATACAAAAATTAGCTGGGAGTGGCGGCAGGCACCAATAATCCCAGTTACCCGGAAGGCTGAGGCAGGAGAATTGCTTGAACCCCAGAGGCGGAGGTTCCCGTGAGCGGAGATCACGTCACTGCAGTCCAGCCAGGGCAATAGGGCAACAACTCCATCCCAAAATAAATTAAATTTAAAAACCAAAGGTTTTAGCACAATACAGAACGTTAAAATGTAAACTATGACAGTTGGGATTAAAAATATGATAAATGACTTTATTTGCACTTGTGTTAAGAATCACCTTTTTTTTTTTTTTTTTTGGAACACACTGGAAATGCTGCGGTGGTAACTTGCTGGGTGATGACTGGGATGGTATTTACTATCCTAGGGATGGTGGGGGTCCAGTGGACTAGAATTGTTAGCACCTGACCATGTTCACTGCTGTCCTTTCTCTCCCTAAGTTCGTTTCTCAGACTCCATCATCAACTCCGTTTCTATCATGGCGTGAACGGTTTTTCCCTGCTTTAGCATCTAACTTTGATTTCTGCTAATTTTCGTTGATAGTTTGTTTTTCTTGTCCATCTCTGGTGCTGGCTTTGCTGTTCCACTTTGAGGAGTTCCGGCAGCTTCACCCTCAGCTACTCCAACAGTCCGTCCGTTTGGCTCAAACTCTTGCAGTTCTCTCGGTTCTTCTGTTCCTGGCGTCTGAGATTTGTCAGCACAGTCCGTCCGTTTGGCTCAAACTCTTGCAGCTCTCTCGGTTCTTCTGTTCCTGGCGTCTGAGATTTGTCAGCAGAGCCTGGTTTTCAGGGACCATGGCTACCACCTCCTCCCGCCTGCGGGGCGGCTCCTGCACTTCTGGTGGGCGCTGGTCCCAGCCGCGGCCCAGCCAAGCACAGCAGGAACCGCAGCAGCAGCCGGAGCGCCCGACCCCGGGGTCGCCCAGGCCGGGGACGCCTCGTCTGTAACCCTGGGTCGAGGCCCAGATCGGTGCACAGAAAGCCGATGTCAACTAGAGTATTTCCCACAGCTGGGCGAGCCCTCCTCAACCTGCGGAGCCAGTTCCTGCTACCAGCTTCATGCTGCCACCGCCCCTTTCATTAGAGGGACGCACAGGAAGACACAAGGCCACAGACACACCGTGGAAGAGTCCAGGGGAAGAAGGAGGTGCGGGGCCCGGCAGCTTCAGGCCCAGGGCTTTGCGGCGCGCCTCATGCCTAAGCAAACAGCCACTGCCACCGCGAGGAGAACAGAGGGGCCCAGGCTCCCCCAGGCAGCCTCCCTCTGCGCCAGGAGAGGAGAAAACTGTTTCCTAAAAAGAAGCGCAGGGTAGAACTTGCAGATTTGACCCAATTAAGTTTTCATCCTTTTTATCTCTTTTCTCTCTTTTTGCCTTTTCCTTTGGAATTATGCTCACCTGAAGTCAGATTTCATGTTCCATCTTCATGTGGCAATTTACATGTAATTGTAATGGTCACAACTTAAAAAAAAATTTTTTTAAAAAAAATTTGGAGACGGAGTCTCACACTGTCGCCCAGCCTGGTGTACAGTGTCGCGATCTCAGCTCACTGCAACCTCCGGCGCCCGAGTTCAAGCAATTCTCAGGCCTCAGCCTCCTGAGTAGCTGGGATTACAGGCATGCGCCACCATGCCCGGCTAATTTTTGTATTTTTAGTAGAGATGGGGTTTTGCCATGTTGTTCAGGCTGGTCTCAGATTCCTGGCCTCATGTGATCCGCCCACCTTGGCCTCCCAAAGTGCTAGGATTACAGAAAAATTTCAATTTATTTTACCCAAGAGTGCTGGGTTAACATTAAACTTTTAATAGTGCTGACTGCTACGGTTTATTCCCCTTTGATTCTATTAACTAAGCTATGGTAACTAATAATAATGTCTTAATTTGCATAGCTTGACAGTTTACAAAGGGCATGTAATTATTCATTTAACCAATAAATGTGTGTTGAGCACACACAATGTGTCATCCTTTTTGCTAGGCTTAGGAAATAAAATGAAGAAAGTATTGCTCTCTACTCTCATAAAACTTTGAGTCTGGCTTCATAAAACCCTCACACACTCCTGAGAAATGAATACCTCTGAAGTCTCCTATTAACCTCCTATTCCAATGTAACCACCATCTGAATTTTGTGTTATTAATTTTTGCAATTTTATCTATAAACCATATACATTTTAGTGTTGCCTGTTTTTTGCGTTTATATAAATTTTACCATTTTGTATCTGTGACTTCCTTTATAATTTTTTATTATTTCATGTTGCTTAGCATAGCTGTAGTTGTCCATTTTCACAGCTGCATAGTATAAATATACATCAATTTATAAATCAGTCTTATTGCCAGTGGATATTTGTGAATTCCAATTACTCCATATTTTTACCAACTCTTTGCATTACTAGACATAATTTTTTGACAAAATGGTGAATTAGAAAGGTGAATCATTTATAGTTTTAATTAGCATTTCATAGTTACCAATGAAGTTGGAATTTTTTGTAAGTTTATTGATCATTTGTATTCCAAGACTTGCCATCTCTCCTATATTTAATGTCTTTTTCTTATTTAATTCATACATAGTCTGTTTATATATATATATAAAAAATAATTATTATTATTTTTGAGACGAAGTTTCTCTCCTGTTGCCCAGGCTGGAGTGCAATGGTGCGATCTTGGCTCACTGCAGCGTCCGCCTCCTGGGTTCAGTGATTCTCCTGCCTCAGCCTCCCAAGTAGCTGGGATTACAGGAGCACACCACCACACCTGGCTAATTTTTTTGTATTTTTAATAGAGATGGGGTTTCACCACGTTGGTCAGGCTGGTCTTGAACTCCTTACCTCAGGTGATCCACTCGTGTTGGCCTCCCAAAGTGCTGGGATTACAGGTGTGAGCCACCATGCCCAGTCTGTAATATATATTTTTAAAATACCAATCTTTTATGTCTTTTAAAAATATTTTCTCCCAATTATGCTTTGCCTTTGCATCATCTGTAGTAAAACATTTATGTTATTAATAATCAAAAGTTTAAAATTGATATAGTCTAACATATTTTATGCATTATTTTTATCTTGTGCCATGTTTAGAAAATTTTTACCCCAGTTATAATACAATATTTTCCTGCATTTTCTCCTAAAAGTTTTAATTTCTTAATCTATGTGAACAATTTTTTTGTGTGAGTTGCTCTTCAGGTATCTAATCTACCTAGGTAGAACCAATTGTTTAGGTACTAGTTTATTGACTAATTCTTCTTTGCAAGTATAATTGTATAACTAATTTCTCATTTTAATCTGTTGACTGGGACCACAGATGCAATAGTTAACAAAAATGTTTACAGCAGCATCATTATCATGTTTATGACATTAAAAAACAAGCTTTTAATAGTTTATGTACATTTGCTGTAGTTTATTTTAGATACCCTGTATATTTACAAAATAAAATAACATCTTTTATTTCTAGTCTGCTAGAAGGCTTTTACCGAGCTATTTTCTGTTCCTATTTTATATACACGTATAGATTTTACAGTGTTCAACTTATCCTGTACTCCTGAGATAGTCTTAGTCATGGTTTTACTTATTTTATATATAATGTGAAAGGAAATTAAATTTTGGGACCCCAAACTCATTTAGTTGAAGGGAAAAGTCAAGCTGGGAACTGGGTCTCACAAATCAGTCTCCCCCTTTTGGTTCCTAAATAAGATGGTCACAAGATGAAAAGCTACACACCTCCCCCATATTTTGCACACAAGAAAATTCCTGGTGAGATCTTAAAACTTCACCATGGCAGTGCAACTTGATAACTTATCTTTACAGGTGCAGTCACCCTGGCCCGCCAGACACAAATGCGTATCTGATTTTTTTCCTACCCCATTTTGTCTGTTATGTAAAATGCAGATTCCCCACATTTTTCCTCTGTCCCCTTTTATGTAAAAAACTGTGCTTCTCAATATCCCACCCTTTCCTCTTTAAATTTGGAGCCCTCAAAATCATTTTCAGAAAAAGGCATAGACCTGTCTCCTGGGTGTGTCCTTAACTTTGGCAAATAAATCTCCTAAAATGATTGAGATGTGTCTCGTTGTTTACTTCAACTGACATCTGGCAACCACAGAGGGATCCTGACTGAAAGTGACCTGGCCTGTGGCAGTTCACCTTTCAGTGCTTGGTACCAGCTTGGGCACCTTATACCCCGAACCAACAGGACAATTTGCAGAAGTCTGGGACTTCTTTTCTCCAGGGATCCCTGATTTTCCAACGTTTTTCAGCTGGGAGTCTGAGGTTTATTTGCTGTTAAAAAAACCTTTTTTGGTAGGAGTTTTTCCATCAAGGAAGGTGAGCTCATTTGCTTCTGCATCGGGCAGAGAGTCATCTCCAGCATGGGCCCCATCAATAGGTAAGAAACTGGTTTGGGATTCGGCCTTGCAAATTCCCTTCCCTTCCCTCCCCTCCCCTCCCCTCCCCTCCCCTCCCCTCCCCTTCTGCCTTGCAAATTCCCTTCCCTTCCCTTCTGCCTTGCAAATTCCCTCCCCTCCCCTCCCCTTCCCCTCCACTTCCCCTCCCCTCCCTTCCCCTTCCCCTCCCCTCCCTTCCCCTTCCCCTCTCCTCCCCTCCCTTTTCCTTTCCTTTCGTTCTTTTCTTTCTTCCTCTTCTTTCTGTTTTGTTGTTGAACTTTTTTTTTTTTGAGATGGTGTCTCACTCTGTTGCCCAGGCTTGAGTGCAGTGGGGCAATCTGGGCTCACTGCAATCTCTGCTTCCCCAGGTTGAAGCGATTCTCTTGCCTCAACCTCCCCAGCAGCTGGAATTACAGGCGCATGCCACAACGCCTGGCTTTTTTTTTTTTTTTGAGACAGAGTCTTGCTCTGTTGCCCAGGCTGGAATGCAATGGTGTAATTTCGGCTCACTGCAACCTTCACTTCCTAGGTTCAAGCAATTCTCCTGCTTCAGCCTCTTGAGTAGCTGGGACTACAGGCACACATCACCATGCCCAAGTAATTTTTGTATTTTTATTTTTAGTAGAGACGGGTTTTGCCATGTTGGCCAAACTGGTCTCGAACTCCTGACCCCGTGATCTGCCTGCCTCAGCCTCTCAAAGTACTGGGATTACAGGCGTGAGCCACTGTGCCTGGCTTAATTTTTGTATTTTTAGTAGAGACAGGGTTTCACCATATTGACCAGGATGGTCTCGATCCCTTGACCTCGTGATCTGCCCGCCTCAGCCTCCCAAACTGCTGGGATTACAGGCGTGAGCCACCACACCCAGCTGCAAATTCTTTTAAATGACTAAAATAGCACTAATCACCAGCTGGTGTTAATTTCCTGCCTACACTTAGAGCACTCAGAAACTGTATATTTTGTGTGATCATTGTTAGTTATGCTTAACTTTTTTTTTTTTTTTTTTTTTTGGTGTGTGTTGTATATGTGTGTGTTTTGGTCCTTTCTCTTATCAGATCTGACCAACTTTGCACCCTCTAGCTCATGAGTTTGTAATCTTCCACTCTGAGGAAATAGAGCACCTTGCTCCCCTCAGCCTTCTGGGGCATTCTCAGATGACTGGGAATCATGTGAGGGTGTCCAGGAGAGATGCTCCCTAAAACGTGCAGATGTTGTAAATAGGTTTCCCCTTTCAGAAGAACATATTCAGGATCCAACCTCATCTAGCAGGGGCATATAATGAGCCAAACCCTACTGCACCTTGAGCCCCTGACACACTGGTGCCAACTAGCTTCGACACAGGTGGGCTGAACCAGTTCAGAGGGTAACGGCCCTGAAAAGCTAGGTGTGAAAGCAGCACATTTTGGGTTTGACACACGTCTCTACTTGATCAAATCCGAAGAGGAGCTCTAAATTATGGGGAACGAGGCCTCTAAGACCCTGGGTGCTGCAGAAAATAAGGTTCTGCCTTTAGAAACTCTGCTGGGTATATGCAAAATGCTTATGGTAAATCGCATTTAACCAAGTGGACCACTACAAAGCAGATTCTAAATTCCAATGGCCTAAATGGAGATCTTTTGAGATACCTAAATTAGTGTACCTGTGAACCAGGATGAAAAATTCAGGCACAAATCTAAGCGGCCAGAATGGGAGAGTTATTTTTAGTGGTATTTGGAGAGTAGCAAAAGGGGCAGACTACCTCACCTCCCTACAGGAGGCGAACAAGCAACTTAGAAATACTAATCAAGAACTCTCATCTTATCTCTCCCTTTAAAAAAATACTCAAAATCCCTTACTTCCCCCTTGGCACCACCCCCTCCTCCACCTACAGCCTCACTCTACCCTGTCCTCTCTGAACTTCCCAGACCAGACCTGTCCCTTCTCCTGCATGTTTCACACTTGCTCAACAGAAGGCAATCCGGAATCTGACTTAAAAGGCCTCCCTGAAATCCCCAATGGCAGTGTCTCATCTGGAAGATGTAAAAAAGAAGGACCTTCTCTCGTGATTGCCTCATTTCAGGAACAATCAGTAACAGGTAGGGGAACCCAGGTTATTATTTACTAACCTTGGTCAAAGACTGAATTATGAAGCATAATTTTAAAAATTCCCACCAGGGTGCGGTGGTTCATGTCTGTAATCCCTGCACTTTGGGAGGCTGAGATGGGTGGATCACCTGAGCTCGGGAGTTCGAGAGCACCCTGGGCAACATGGTGAAATCTTATCTCTACTAAAATACGAAAAATTAGCTGGGCGTGGTGGCATGTGCCTGTAGTCCCAGCTGCTCAGGAGGCTGAGGCACGAGAATCACTTAAGCCCAGGAGGTGGAGGTGGCAGTGAGCTGAGATTGCTCCACTGCACTCCTGCTTAGGCTACAGAGTGAGACTCCGTGTCAAAAAAAAAAAAAAAAAAAAAAAAAATTCCTGACCCCCATAAAAGTTCCAATCAGGCGTGCCCAAGAATTTGAGCCCATTAGCAGAACCTATGACCCAGGTCATTCAGACCTTTATCTGCTAGTTCACATGTTGGTCTCAGAAGCTAAAGGTAAAGAATGGCTGGAAAAAAGCACAATGGTCAGACCCTATAGCTGATTTGGCCCCTGAAGGTCCAACAGAGCCACAGCAACCAGCCCCCAAAATCCAGAAGACAGGCGTAAAGATGCATGGGAATGAGCGACTGCTCTGTTAAATGTTATTCCTTCAGTGTTCCAAAGGGTTGTGGTTTGGAATAAAATCCAACGACGCCACCAGAACCCAAATAAATCAGTTTTAGATTATTTCACACATTTTGATAAAAATTTAAGACAATATTGTGGGATGTGAGCTGATTGCTTTGAAAACAATAAAATGATACATTATTAAATGTAAATTTCTTAAATGGAGTAGGTGATGATTTAACCAGCCTTGTAAAATGCCACATAACAAACTGGGCCACAGTAAGAACTAGTAAACTAGTTAACTTAGCTGACCAATTATCCCACACTAGATAAAAAAAGAAAAACAGAAGAGTGCCCGAGTTATGCACTTACAGCTAAAGCAATTATGTCCTCAAAGCTGTCAGCCATAGAAAGATTTTAAGCTCCCTTGGTCTGAGAACTCTTTCTGTCCCAGTCTATTACTACTGTAAAGGATCAGGACAGCTTAAAAGGGATTCTCTTGGCCGGGCACAGTGGCTCAAGCCTGTAATCCCAGCACTTTGGGAGGCCGAGACGGGTGGATCACGAGGTCAGGAGATCGAGACCATCCTGGCTAACATGGTGAAACCCCGTCTCTACTAAAAAATACAAAAAACTAGCCGGGCGAGGTGGCGGGCGCCTGTAGTCCCAGCTACTCGGGAGGCTGAGGCAAGAGAATGGCGTGAACCCGAGAGGAGGAGCTTGCAGTGAGCTGAGATCCGGCCACTGCACTGCAGCCTGGGTGACAGAGCAAGACTCCGTCTCAAAAAAAAAAAAAAAAAAAAAAGGGATTCTCTTAGGCTGAAATGAAAGAAAAGGCAGTAAAACGCAACTCAGGGAGACTAGGGGTGCTCTGAGGAAGTACAGAAGTTTCATCTCTCCAAATATTTTATCCTGACCAACAAAATGAGAGCTTAATATAATAATAAACCATGAGCTTAAAGGTGTCCTGATCCAGACCCTGAAACAGGGTTCTTAGATCTCGTGCAAGAAAGGATTAAGGGAGAGTCTGCAATGCAAAGTGAGAGCAAGTTTATTAAGAAAGTAAAGGAATAAAAGAATGGCTACTCCAGAGCTGGTTGTCCTTTTTTTTTTTTTTTTGAGACGGAGTCTTGCTCTGTTGCCCAGGCTGGAGTGCAGTGGCCGGATCTCAGCTCACTGCAAGCTCCGCCTCCCGGGTTTACGCCATTCTCCTGCCTCAGCCTCCCGAGTAGCTGGGACTACAGGCGCCCGCCACCTCGCCCGGCTAGTTTTTTCTTTTGTATTTTTTTTCAGTAGAGACGGGTTTCACCGTATTAGCCAGGATGGTCTCGATCTCCTGACCTCATGATCCGCCCGTCTCGGCCTCCCAAAGTGCTGGGATTACAGGCTTGAGCCACCGCGCCCAGCTGGTTGTCCATTTTTATGGTTATTTCTTGAAGATATGCTAAACAAGGAGTAGATTATTCATGCCTCCCCTTTTTAGACCATACAGGGTAACTTTCTGATGTTGCCATGGCATTTGTAAACTTCATGGCACTTGTGGGAGTGTAGCAGTGAGGATGACCAGAGGTCACTCTTGTCGCCATTTTGGTTTTGTTGGGTTATGGCTAGCTTGTTTACTGAAAACTCTTTTATCAGCAAGGTCTTAATGACTTGTATTTTGTGGTGGCTTCCTATCTCATCCTGTGACTTAGAATGCCTTAACCATCTGGGAATGCAACCCAGTAGGTTTCAGCCTCATTTTACCCAGCTCCTATTCAAGATGGAGTTGCTCTGGTTCACACACCTCTGATATTTCCCCCCTCCCTTTTATAAGAGAACCGTTAGCCCTAAGGGTTTCAGAGGGATGAAGAGCCATCTTCTGTAACTTCTTCAGCTGAACAGGGGTGATAATATTCCTGCCTAACTATGAGGGTCTCTTGCATTCAGGGTAGAGAGAAACTCAGTAAGAAAGCATCAGTATGGTAAGATCCCTTCGTAACTCTTGAGTTTCAACAAAAGGTGGTATCTGGCACATTAAGAAGTGTTTAGTTTAAGAAAACACTCAGTAAGCTTGTCCTGTATTTCTACACAGAGTATAACAGCAATACATTTCATAGGAGTGAGACAAAATAAGTAAAGTTATTCCAAGTAAACTAAATTAGAAGGCTTTCCATGAACTGGGCAACTGTTGAAACCAAGCTTATATAGGGTTGCTAGCTGATTGCAATGTGCCCAGAATTAGAATATTGATCCAGATTTTTTTTTTTTTTTTTTTGAGACAGAGTCTCGCTCTGTCACCCAGGCTGGAGCAGTGGCCGGATCTCAGCTCACTGCAAGCTCCACCTCCTGGGTTTACGCCATTCTCCTGCCTCAGCCTTCCGAGTAGCTGGGACTACAGGCGCCCGCCACCTCGCCTGGCTAGTTTTTTGTATTTTTTGGTAGAGACGGGGTTTCACCGTGTTAGCCAGGATGGTCTCGATCTCCTGACCTCGTGATCCGCCCGTCTCGGCCTCCCAAAGTGCTGGGATTACAGGCTTGAGCCACCGCGCCCGGCCGATCCAGATTTTTATATTACCTATCCCTCTTGTTTCTTCTGAACAGCAGTCAGAGATCACTGGTTGGTTCACAGGAATAAGAAGGGTTAGCCTAAATTGCAGAAATAAACTTAAAAACAACTAATGAGACTAGAATCTAATAACAAGGTACCATAGTTTTTGAAACATAATATCCCTCTCTCCAGTTTCCCATTTTTACTAAAGACAAATCATGGTAAGACTAATTTGCTTTATTATACTTGGCCTGATTATTTGTATGAAGTGCAGTAAGAATAATTATTTTTCACATAGGCTCTTTTTAAATTGGCTTTGATGGAATTCTGTTCCATAGAAGGAATCTTAGATTGAGTAAATTCCTCTCCTCTTGGGGTCCCAAGATAACTTGGGGCTTCTGGACCTGTAAGAAAGAGACATTATTTACTTACCACAGGTAAGAAACTATGTACAGGGACTGTTGTAGGCAAGGTATCAGCCCAGTTCCCCAAAGGGCTTTTACTGGCTCTACAAGTCAAGTTTGATTCCTTAAGGGAAAGCACATCATTCCAGTCAAAGCCTTGGCAAAATAGCCAGTTTCTCCAATTGTGTCCTGTTGTAAAAGAAAACAAATTCTTACTGCACTTATGCAAATAACTATATTGCTATAAGTTAAGAGCACTCAAAACTAGTTTCCAAATTCTGAAGAAATCAGGTAGGCAGAAATAAATGTGTTCCAAATTTTGTTCGCAGGAGTACCTCAACTGTTAAAAGCTATAAATAGCTCAAAAGAAAAGTTTCCTTGACTCTGAAAAACAAAACAAAAGATCAGAAGTGTTTTAATCAAAGTTAAAAATATTACTTCAGTTTTCTATTGGTTCAGTTAATTCAGTTAACTGCTGTTAGCCGAACATTCCATTCATGAACATTCCACCTCTCAATGAGAGTTCTAAAAGTTGTTTCCTTTATTCTAATGTTACAATTTCCAAAGTTATTAGAAACGTGCATTTAAGAACATCTGCTAGAGTTCTATAGTCGATTATAAGCCATCTTCTAAAAAGGATTAAACAATTGTCTATGGGTAATAAAAAGTTTTAGGATAGCCACTATTAAAGCTACAACTGATAAGGAAATTTGGTTACCTCTTTGGCACACAAAATTTTACATAAAAAGTATAATTATTAATAACATACACTGTCATATTAGAATAATAGAAGTTTCCCATAACTTTGGAACATATACTAATAACAAATTTATGCAAATATAGTCCAAAAAAAGCAAAACACCATTTCGAATTTGATGCTTCCTGTAAGATTTTTATACTACATAAGCCAAATTTCATCTTTACATTAATGTACTATTAACGTCAAACCCAATAAACCTTATAGACATATTTACCTAATTTTAATGTTTAACCATAAGGTAAGATTCTTATAAACCTTTTATAAACCTTTACATTGTTTGGTGTGAAAGAGCAGATCAGTACTTTAAGAAAAACCTATTGTGCTTTTATTCCAATGTTTAATTCATGGAAAAACTGAATAATACCCCTTTAACTTTAGCCAATATGTCCACACACAGGATCTCTTACAATTAATTTTTATAAATCTTCCACAACTTGTTTAAACCTTTAGTTTTTTTTCTTACTGAAAACAATCTTTTAACACTTCAATCTAGGCAGAAAAAAACCCCATATTTCCATGACTTCTTATAGTCTTTCACCAAAAACCCCTTGTATGTAGAATTGTTTCTTTAGTAGTTTCAATTACATGTTATTATGTTAACTCTTAGGAGCTTTTATTTTTGGCGAAAACCTTGGTAAGGGATTTTAACTGTGTACTAGGTGTGGATCCTAGCCTAGAACACACCAGGCAGAAGTGCAAATAAGGGCTGACTCTCCAGCATAGCTAGGGGGCATGGCTAACTCCACAGGTCCCCAGGCCTTATCTCAATTAAGCAGGCAAGTGGTACAGTAAGAGTTATATTGGCATTTTATTAAGCATTTAGGAGGCCTAACAACCTTTGAATTGTACAACATTTTTTGCATAAATTCCCTTTCACAAATCCTTTCAGGAGTTACACAGACTATTTGAGGCATTCTTGGATTTTTTGACTTGCCCTAAACATCCTCCTTTTAAACAAGCAGTCATTTTACTTTAGAACAAAAATTTACTATACAAGATCCTTTCTTTTAAAATCTCTTTCTTTATAATCTTCTTTGTATAGCTAGGGGGAATGGGTAATTTCACATGTTCCCAGGCCTTATCGAGAATATAATGGCTTTAAGGTAGGTAAATTGAACAATTTTTAAAAGTTAAAGAAGCAGTTGATAACCTTAAAGCATTTAGCAAACAATATCTGACTGGCATAATTTAGACTAAATGTTTTTATCTTATCAATAATTTTTATTTATCAATAATTCCACCCCCAAAAAAAATTTGAGATCGGGCATGGTGGCTCACACCTGTAATCCCAGCACTTTGGGAGGCCAAGGTGGGTGGATCGCCTGAGGTCGGGAGTTTGAGACCAACCTGGCCAACATGGTGAAACTCTGTCTCTACTAAAATCCCAAAAATCAGCTGGGCGTGGTGGCACATGCCTGTAATCCCAGCTACTTAGGAGGCTGAGGCAGGAGAATTGCTTGAACCTGGGAGGTGGAAGTTGCAGTGAGTGGAGATCGCACTATTCCACTCCAGCCTGGGCAACAAGAATGAAACTCTGTCTCAAAAAACAAAAACAAAAACAAAAATTTGGTAAATTTTTATTTCCAAAAGATTACTAAAGTTACATGAACTAAAAGACATTACAGTTTTTATTTTGCTTTTATAATATTGCATTTAAGCACTTATTTTTGTTTCAACCACTTAATTACAGCCCTTATAAACATTATACACAACACATATATAGCTACACAGAAAGACAGAAGATTACTACAGTAGTTGTAAGATTTTTCATTTGCCAGTTTTTAAGTCTTTTTTTTTTTTGAGACGGAGTCTCGCTGTGTCTCCCAGGCTGGAGTGCAGTGGCGTGATCTCGGCTCACTGCAAGCTCCGCCTCCCGGGTTCACGCCATTCTCCCGCCTCAGCCTCCCAAGTAGCTGAGACTACAGGCGCCCGCCACCACGCCCGGCTAGTTTTTTTTTGTATTTTTAGTAGAGACGGGGTTTCACCATGTTAGCCAGGATAGTCTCGATCTCCTGACCTCGTGATCCACCCGCCTCGGCCTCCCAAAGTGCTGGAATTACAGGCTTGAGCCACCGCGCCCGGCCCAGTTTTTAAGTCTTAATTGGATTACTGACTTTAGGGTGGAGCCCTTGGAAGAACAGGGCCAGGAAAGGGGTCTCTGGTGCCTCCTGTTTTTCCCAAGGAGTCCAGGCTGTTAGAGCTTGAACATTCACTTTCAATTAAACTGATATTAATCATAGCACTCTTTAATAAAGTCCTTTCAGAATTTTTTATGCTAAATGCCTGATATTTCTGGCTTTTTAAACTTTACCAAAGATAACTGCCCACGTGCTTAGACAAAGAAAAATTTAAGACAGTCTGCAGAGAAGAATAGAATAGACAAGGGCATGCAGATATTAAGCCAAAAACAATTTACTTCCTAAGTGGGGAATCAAACCCGGACCTTCACTGTGAAAGTGCAAAAACCTTAGCTACTGAGCTACAGTACAAGGCAGTCTTCATCACCTTTCCCAGAAGGAACCTAGAGTAGTTAATTTTGAGCTTGCAAAGGCTTTTAACTATTTAATATGATTTTTAGAGCTAACTATGACGTGAACCCTAAAATTCCTGTTCCCTGGAAGGAGAAAGTACCACCACATGATTAAAAGGTAACACTCCCAAGGACAAAACACAAGTTGGAGACTTCATCCAGTTTTTTGTTTGTTTCAGGGACCTGCAGCCGAGTTTGTTACTGACCAGCTTGCTGGCACGTCTTGAAAAGCGGCTTACAGTCCAGGCATGGTGACTCATGGACTTTGAAAGGCCGAGGCAGGTGGATCACGAGGTCAGAAGTTCAAGACCAGCCTGGCCAAGGTGGTGAAACTCCATCTCTACTAAACAAAACAAACAAACAAACAAATAAATAAATAAATAAATAAAAATAACCAGGCATGGTGGCGGGCACCTGTAATCCTAGCTACTCAGGAGTCTGAAGCAGGAAAATCGCTGGAACCCAGGAGGTGGAAGTTGCAGTGAGCCGAGATTGTGCCACTGCACTCCAGCCTGGGAGACAGAATGAGACTCCATCTCAAAAAAAAAATAAAATAAAATAAAGCAGCTTCCAGGTGTTCTAAGCCCGTATTTTATCCTGAAGTACCCCTTGACACAGAAAAACAAATTTGTAGCACAAAATACACCAGCTTAAGACTAGCCTTAGAATTCTTTTTTGCATTAGTCAAAGTTTTACAGAGGAGATAAACACACATTTATTTTTTTTTGAGACAGAGTTCTGCTCTTGTTGCCCAGGCTGGAGTGCAATGGTGCAATCTCGGCTCACTGCAACCTCTGCCTCCGGGTTCAAGCGATTCTCATGCCTCAGCCTCCCGAGTAGCTGGGATTACAGGCATGCGCCACCACACCCAGCTAATTTTGTATTTTTAGTAGAGACGGGGGTTTCTCCATGTTGGTCAGGCTAGTCTCGAACTCCCAACCTCAAGTGATCTGCCCATCTTAACCTCCCAAAGTGCTGGGATTACAGGCATGAGCCACTGCACCTAGCCACACTTATTTTTAATTTTTATTTTTAACCATTCATTCAACCATTTGCACAGAGGGAGAGAAGCCAGAAATCTGGTAAGAAATTTGTACCCTTTTGCCGGCATGCCAGGCTTCTGGGTTCCTTTACCCTGAGTGGCCCCAGTGATCAGGCGTGTGGTACCATTGCCCTGGGGGCCAAGCCGCATCATCAAGTTTTTTTTTTTTTTCATTCTGGCCAGAGCAAAATACGTGTGATAAAAATAGCCATTAGCCATTCTGCTTAGTGCCCGCTATCAACTAACAAGGCTTAAATTTTCCTCCAGATGGGCCTCATCATCTTTAATTCAACCTCCAACTTGGAATTTCAACACGTGGTCTCTGGACAAGAAGGTTGCCCTGAGTAACAGAAAAGATAAAAAAAGAAAAGTAGAGAAGGAAAGTATTGCCTGTGGCAGGGTGGGGAAGGCAAAGAGCTTAGGGAGGCCAGAGAAAAGACCCACTCATGTGGGTCGACAATGAAAAGTTCAGGTAGCCGCTTGTTGGTAGCAAAGGGATGTTTTCCAGCGGTCCCATCAGCTCTCAAGTTTCCCCTTTTAGGGACGAAAAAGCTCCCTATGTCCCACAATCCTGTACATGCCTAACCCTGTCACCCACAGCCATCAGCAAAGACTGCAGTTCAATCCAAAGAGAATAGTAGTTAACATCCTATAGTGCCAAACCTGTTCTTACCTGAGAGGAATTTTACTGAAAAGGACCTCTAACTCCCTAAATCTTAGAAGGGACTCTAACCCTCCTAAGTCAGGCCTCTAACCTGAGGTCAGTCAAGCATCCTTGCCTTTTATTAGGAGGGTCCTCTAACCCACTGTGTATTAGGGAGACTCTAACTCCCCTAAGTTGGGCCTCTAACCCAAACCCATTCTTTATGCGGGTAACCCAAAGTCACCCAATCAGTGCTGCAGTCTATTTCCTTTGGGTTGGGAAGGTTTCTTCAGCATTGTCCCTTCCAGGTTTGCCAGAAAGATGTTACAGGACCCCAACACTTACCCAAAGGTAGCCATTGGGTCAGGGTTTCTGCATTATAGCCCCTTCTGTGGTCACCAGGAATAAGTTACAGGAAAAAAGTCCCAATCCAGACCCCAAGAGAACTCTTGGATCTTGCACAATAAAGAATTCAGGGACAGTCCACAGTGCAAAGTGAAAGCAAATTTATTAAGCAAGGAAAGGAATAAAAAATGGCTACTCCATAGACAGATCAGCCCCGAGGGCTGCTGTTGTCCATTTTTATGGTTATTTCTTGATGATATGCTAAACAAGGGGTGGATTATTCATGCCTCCCCTTTTTAGACCATATAGGGTAACTTCCTGATGTTGCCACGGCATTGGTAAACTGTCATGGCACTGGTGGGAGTGTAGCAGTGAGGACGACCAGAAGTCACTCTTGTTGCTATTTTGGTTTTGGTGAATTATGGCCAGCTCGTTTACTGCAATCTGTTTTACCAGCAAGTATTTACAACCTGTATTTTGTGGTGACCTCCTATCTCATTCTGTGACTTAGAAGGCCTTAACCATCTGGGAATGCAGCCCAGTAGGTCTCAGCCTCATTTTACCTAGCTCTTATTTAAGATGAAGTTGTTCTGGTTCATAGGCCTTTGACACAACTGCCTTAATTTACACAGGCATGACTATATCTCTGATAAATCCCACCTTATTTAAAAACTCCATTCCTTGGATAATGAAAGAATTAACATGGTAGGTGTGTCTAATAAAGGATCTTATGTTTTAAGTCAAAACCTATACCTTATCATTTTATGGGGTTCAGATCCCTTGCCGCAGGCTCTAAGTGTGATATGCTGAGTAGGTCACATATGTTTCTTTTCTTTTTTTTTTTTTTTTAATTTATTTTTTATTATTATACTTTAAGTTGTAGGGTACATGTGCATAACGTGCAGGTTTGTTACATATGTATACTTGTGCCATGTTGGTGTGCTGCACCCATCAACTCGTCATCTACATCAGGTATAACTCCCAATGCAATCCCTCCCCCCTCCCCCCTCAACATGAGAGGCCCCGGTGTGTGATGTTCCCCTTCCTGAGTCCAAGTGATCTCATTGTTCAGTTCCCACCCATGAGTGAGAACATGCGGTGTTTGGTTTTCTGTTCTTGTGATAGTTTGCTAAGAATGATGGTTTCCAGCTGCATCCATGTCCCTACAAAGGACACAAACTCATCCTTTTTTATGGCTGCATAGTATTCCATGGTGTATATGTGCCACATTTTCTTAATCCAATCTGTCACTGATGGACATTTGGGTTGATTCCAAGTCTTTGCTATTGTGAATAGTGCTGCAATAAACATACGTGTGCATGTGTCTTTATAGCAGCATAATTTATAATCCTTTGGGTATATACCCAGTAATGGGATGGCTGGGTCATATGGTACATCTAGTTCTAGATCCTTGAGGAATCGCCATACTGTTTTCCATAACGGTTGAACTAGTTTACAATCCCATCAACAGTGTAAAAGTGTTCCTATTTCTCCACATCCTCTCCAGCACCTGTTGTTTCCTGACTTTTTAATGATCGCCATTCTAACTGGTGTGAGATGGTATCTCATTGTGGTTTTGATTTGCATTTCTCTGATGGCCAGTGATGATGAGCATTTTTTCATGTGTCTGTTGGCTGTATGAATGTCTTCTTTTGAGAAATGTCTGTTCATATCCTTTGCCCACTTGTTGATGGGGTTGTTTGTTTCTTTCTTGTAAATTTGTTTGAGTTCTTTGTAGGTTCTGTATATTAGCCCTTTGTCAGATGAGTAGATTGCAAAAATTTTCTCCCATTCTGTAGGTTGCCTGTTCACTCTGATGGTAGTTTCTTTTGCTGTGCAGGAGCTCTTTAGTTTAATGAGATCCCATTTGTCAATTTTGGCTTTTGCTGCCGTTGCTTTTGGTGTTTTAGACATGAAGTCTTTGCCCATGCCTATGTCCTGAATGGTACTACCTAGGTTTTCCTCTAGGATTTTTATGGTATTAGCTCTAACATTTAAGTCTCTAATCCATCTTGAATTAATTTTCGTATAAGGAGTAAGGAAAGGATCCAGTTTCAGCTTTCTACTTATGGCTAGCCAATTTTCCCAGCACCATTTATTAAATAGGGAATCCTTTCCCCATTTCTTGTTTCTCTCAGGTTTGTCAAAGATCAGATGGCTGTATATGTGTGGCATTATTTCTGAGGACTCTGTTCTGTTCCATTGGTCTATATCTCTGTTTTGGTACCAGTACCATGCTGTTTTGGTTACTGTAGCCTTGTAGTATAGTTTGAAGTCAGGTAGCGTGATGCCTCCAGCTTTGTTCTTTTGACTTAGGATTGTCTTGGCAATGCGGGCTCTTTTTTGGTTCCATATGAACTTTAAAGCAGTTTTTTCCAATTCTGTGAAGAAACTCATTGGTAGCTTGATGGGGATGGCATTGAATCTATAAATTACCTTGGGCAGTATGGCCATTTTCATGATATTGATTCTTCCTATCCATGAGCATGGTATGTTCTTCCATTTGTTTGTGTCCTCTTTTATTTCACTGAGCAGTGGTTTGTAGTTCTCCTTGAAGAGGTCCTTTACATCCCTTGTAAGTTGGATTCCTAGGTATTTTATTCTCTTTGAAGCAATTGTGAATGGAAGTTCATTCCTGATTTGGCTCTCTGTTTGTCTGTTACTGGTGTATAAGAATGCTTGTGATTTTTGCACATTAATTTTGTATCCTGAGACTTTGCTGAAGTTGCTTATCAGCTTAAGGAGATTTTGGGCTGAGACAATGGGGTTTTCTAAATATACAATCATGTCATCTGCAAACAGGGACAATTTGACTTCTTCTTTTCCTAACTGAATACCCTTGATTTCTTTCTCTTGCCTAATTGCCCTAGCCAGAACTTCCAACACTATGTTGAATAGGAGTGGTGAGAAAGGGCATCCCTGTCTTGTGCCAGTTTTCAAAGGGAATTTTTCCAGTTTTTGCCCATTCAGTATGATATTGGCTATGCGTTTGTCATAAATAGCTCTTATTATTTTGAGGTACGTTCCATCGATACCAAATTTATTGAGTGTTTTTAGCATGAAGGGCTGTTGAATTTTGTCAAAAGCCTTTTCTGCATCTATTGAGATAATCATGTGGTTCTTGTCTTTGGTTCTGTTTATATGCTGGATTATGTTTATTGATTTGCGAATGTTGAACCAGCCTTGCATCCCAGGGATGAAGCCCACTTGATCATGGTGGATAAGCTTTTTGATGTGTTGCTGAATCCGGTTTGCCAGTATTTTATTGAGGATTTTTGCATCGATGTTCATCAGGGATATTGGTCTAAAGTTCTTTTTTGTTGTGTCTCTGCCAGGCTTTGGTATCAGGATGATGTTGGCCTCATAAAATGAGTTAGGGAGGATTCCCTCTTTTTCTATTGATTGGAATAGTTTCAGAAGGAATGGTACCAACTCCTCCTTGTACCTCTGGTAGAATTCAGCTGTGAATCCATCTGGTCCTGGACTTTTTTTGGTTGGTAGGCTATTAATTATTGCCTCAATTTCAGAGCCTGCTATTGGTCTATTCAGGGATTCAACTTCTTCCTGGTTTAGTCTTGGAAGAGTGTAAGTGTCCAGGAAGTTATCCATTTCTTCTAGATTTTCCAGTTTATTTGCGTAGAGGTGTTTATAGTATTCTCTGATGGTAGTTTGTATTTCTATGGGGTCGGTGGTGATATCCCCTTTATCATTTTTAATTGCGTCAATTTGATTCCTCTCTCTTCTCTTCTTTATTAGTCTTGCTAGCGGTCTGTCAATTTTGTTGATCTTTTCAAAAAACCAACTCCTGGATTCATTGATTTTTTGGAGAGTTTTTTGTGTCTCTATCTCCTTCAGTTCTGCTCTGATCTTAGTTATTTCTTGCCTTCTGCTAGCTTTCGAATGTATTTGCTCTTGCTTCTCTAGTTCTTTTAATTGCGATGTTAGAGTGTCAATTTTAGATCTTTCCTGCTTTCTCTTGTGGGCATTTAGTGCTATAAATTTCCCTCTACACACTGCTTTAAATGTGTCCCAGAGATTCTGGTATGTTGTATCTTTGTTCTCATTGGTTTCAAAGAACATCTTTATTTCTGCCTTCATTTCGTTATGTACCCAGTAGTCATTCAGGAGCAGGTTGTTCAGTTTCCATGTAGTTGAGCGGTTTTGATTGAGTTTCTTAGTCCTGAGTTCTAGTTTGATTGCACTGTGGTCTGAGAGACAGTTTGTTATAATTTCTGTTCTTGTACATTTGCTGAGGAGTGCTTTACTTCCAATTACGTGGTCGATTTTGGAGTAAGTACGATGTGGTGCTGAGAAGAATGTATATTCTGTTGATTTGGGGTGGAGAGTTCTATAGATGTCTATTAGGTCTGCTTGCTGCAGAGATGAGTTCAATTCCTGGATATCCTTGTTAACTTTCTGTCTCGTTGATCTGTCTAATGTTGACAGTGGAGTGTTGAAGTCTCCCATTATTATTGTATGGGAGTCTAAGTCTCTTTGTAAGTCTCTAAGGACTTGCTTTATGAATCTGGGTGCTCCTGTATTGGGTGCATATATATTTAGGATAGTTAGCTCTTCCTGTTGAATTGATCCCTTTACCATTATGTAATGGCCTTCTTTGTCTCTTTTGATCTTTGATGGTTTAAAGTCTGTTTTATCAGAGACTAGTATTGCAACCCCCTCTTTTTTTTGTTCTCCATTTGCTTGGTAATCTTCCTCCATCCCTTTATTTTGAGCCTATGTATGTCTCTGCGTGTGAGATGGGTCTCCTGAATACAGCAGACTGATGGGTCTTGACTCTTTATCCAGTTTGCCAGTCTGTGTCTTTTAATTGGAGCATTTAGCCCATTTACATTTAAGGTTAAGATTGTTATGTGTGAACTTGATCCTGCCATTATGATATTAACTGGTTATTTTGCTCGTTAGTTGATGCAGTTTCTTCCTAGCCTCGATGGTCTTTACATTTTGGCATGTTTTTGCAATGGCTGGTACCAATTGTTCCTTTCCATGTTTAGTGCTTCCTTCAGGGTCTCTTGTAAGGCAGGCCTAGTGGTGACAAAATCTCTAAGCATTTGCTTATCTGTAAAGGATTTTATTTCTCCTTCACTTATGAAACTTAGTTTGGCTGGATATGAAATTCTGGGTTTAAAATTCTTTTCTTTAAGAATGTTGAATATTGGCCCCCACTCTCTTCTGGCTTGGAGAGTTTCTGCCGAGAGATCTGCTGTTAGTCTGATGGGCTTCCCTTTGTGGGTAACCCGACCTTTCTCTCTGGCTGCCCTTAAGATTTTTTCCTTCATTTCAACTTTGGTGAATCTGGCAATTATGTGTCTTAGAGTTGCTCTTCTCGAGGAGTATCTTTGTGGCGTTCTCTGTATTTCCTGGATTTGAATGTTGGCCTGCCCTACTAGGTTGGGGAAGTTCTCCTGGATGATATCCTGAAGACTGTTTTCCAACTTGGTTCCATTTTCCCCCTCACTTTCAGGCACCCCAATCAGACGTAGATTTGGTCTTTTTACATAATCCCATACTTCTTTCAGGCTTTGTTCATTTCTTTTTCTTCTTTGTTCTTTTGGTTTCTCTTCTCACTTCATTTCATTCATTTGATCCTCAATCGCAGATACTCTTTCTTCCAGTTGATCGAGTCGGTTACTGAAGCTTGTGCATTTGTCACGTATTTCTCGTGTCATGGTTTTCATCTCTTTCATTTCATTTATGACCTTCTCTGCATTAATTACTCTAGCCATCAATTCTTCCACTTTTTTTTCAAGATTTTTAGTTTCTTTGCGCTGGGTACGTAATTCCTCCTTTAGCTCTGAGAAATTTGATGGACTGAAGCCTTCTTCTCTCATCTCATCAAAGTCATTCTCCGTCCAGCTTTGATCTGTTGCTGGCGATGAGCTGCGCTCCTTTGCCGGGGGAGATGCGCTCTTATTTTTTGAATTTCCAGCTTTTCTGCCCTGCTTTTTCCCCATCTTTGTGGTTTTATCTGCCTCTGGTCTTTGATGATGGTGATGTACTGATGGGGTTTTGGTGTAGGTGTCCTTCCTGTTTGATAGTTTTCCTTCTAACAGGACCTTCAGCTGTAGGTCTGTTGGAGATTGCTTGAGGTCCACTCCAGACCCTGTTTGCCTGGGTATCAGCAGCAGAGGCTGCAGAAGATAGAATATTTCTGAACAGCAAGTGTACCTGTCTGATTCTTGCTTTGGAAGCTTCCTCTCAGGGGTGTACTCCACCCTGTGAGGTGTGGGGTGTCAGACTGCCCCTAGTGGGGGATGTCTCCCAGTTAGGCTACTCAGGGGTCAGGGACCCACTTGAGCAGGGAGTCTGTCCCTTCTCAGATCTCAACCTCCGTGTTGGGAGATCCACTGCTCTCTTCAAAGCTGTCAGACAGAGTCGTTTGCGTCTGCAGAGGTTTCGGCTGCGTTTGTTATTGCCTTGTCCCCAGAGGTGGAGTCTACAGAGACAGGCAGGTTTCCTTGAGCTGCTGTGAGCTCCACCCAGTTCGAGCTTCCCAGCAGCTTTGTTTACCTACTTAAGCCTCAGCAATGGCGGGCGCCCCTCCCCCAGCCTCGCTGCTGCCTTGCCGGTAGATCACAGACTGCTATGCTAGCAATGAGGGAGGCTCCGTGGGTGTGGGACCCTCCCGGCCAGGTGTGGGATATGACCTCCTGGTGTGCCTGTTTGCTTAAAGCGCAGTATTGGGGTGGGAGTTACCCGATTTTCCAGATGTTGTGTGTCTCAGTTCCCCTGGCTAGGAAAAGGGATTCCCTTCCCCCTTGCACTTCCCAGGTGAGGCAATGCCTCGCCCTGCTTCAGCTCTCACTGGTCGGGCTGCAGCAGCTGACCAGCACCGATCGTCTGGCACTCCCCAGTGAGATGAACCCAGTACCTCAGTTGAAAATGCAGAAATCACCGGTCTTCTGTGTTGCTTGCGCTGGGAGTTGGAGACTGGAGCTGTTCCTATTCGGCCATCTTGCTCCGCCCCCACATATGTTTCTTATATGCTCTGCAGTCTCTGTCAATCTTTTGGGCTATGATATTCTCAACATCCATGATGCCCATATCTCTTTTTCATCAAAAGGTAAACTTTTTTTAAATAATTGGAGCCAGGGGACCAAAAATATCAAATCAAAAATTGTCCTGACAATGTACCACAATTTAGTACTAGTAATATTAAAACATCATCTTTTAACCAGGCAAATAAAAAATGAGACAGAGGAGGAAATATTAGGGGATAAGAGAAAATATTGGAATAAAGAGCAGGAAACAATAAAACTCCTTTTAGCTTCTCTAATTTTTCTGTTACCCCCAGAAGTGGAACACTTGCTCAAGGATGTCCCTTCCCACTTATGGTCGCAGTCAAATACAGATATAGAAAAAAGTATTCTGAGCCACTCCAATAAAGGTAGAGATAAACCCCCCAAAACCCCTACCCAACCTTAAACAGTATCCTCTATGAAAGGAAGCCATAGATGGACAAGCCCCTATAATACACAATTCTCTGAAATAGGGGCTCATTATTTCCTGCACAAGCCCCTGCAACAACCCTATATTCCCAGTAAAAAAAAAAAAAAAAAAAAAAACAAGTGGGAGAGGATGGAGATTTGTGCAGGACTTGAGGTCAATAAACATGTCGTATTACCCAGGTACCCAATAGTCTCCAACCACATACCTTTCTACCAGTTATACCCACTACCAGCCAGTGTTTCTCAGTGTGGATCGCTGTAGTGCCTTTTTTAGTATTCCTGTAAATCCAGATAGCCAGTATTTGTTTGCCTTTACTTGGAAAGACCCAGGGCTCAACACTCAATTCAGTAGATGACCTTCTCCTTTGTTGAGACACACTGTCTTTCTCCCAGGAAGATAGCCTATATTTACTCAAAGAGTTAGCCACCAAGGGACACAAAGTGCCTGAAGACAAACTTTAGCTATGCTTATCGCAAGTTAAACATTTGGGGCATATAATCTCCGTCAAAGGACTGATTAGTAACCTGACGGAGTGAGAGGAATTTTAGCTTTCCTAATGCCCATCACTAAGAAACAACTTAGAGGATTTTTGGGCCTGTCAGGCTATTGAAGAAACTGGATACTAAATAGACAATCTAAGGTCACATCTCAAGAAACCAGAGAAACAAGAACAAACCAAACCCAAACCCAACAAAAGAAATAAAATAACCACGATCAGAGTAGAACTAAGCAAAATTGAAAAAAAAATTCAAAAGATAAATGAAGGCTGGGCGCGGTGGCTCACGCCTGTAATCCCAGCACTTTGGGAGGCAGAGGCAGGCGGATCACAAGATCAGGAGATCCAGACCATCCTGGCTAACACCAGGAAACCCTGTCTCTACTAAAAATACAAAAAAAAAAAATTAGCCGGGCGTGGTGTTGGGCCCCTGCGGTCCCGGCTACTTGGAAGGCTAAGGCAGGAGAATGGCGTGAACCCAGGAGGCAGAGCTTGCGGTGAGCAGAGATTGTGCCACTGCACTCCAGCCTGGGCAACAGAGCGAGACTGTCTCGGAAAAAAAAAAAAAAAAAAAAAAGATAAATGAAACAAAAAGCTGGTTCTTTGAAAAGATAAGTAAAATTAATAGAACATTAGCAAGATTAACCAAAAAGAGAGAAAAATCCAAATAAGCTCAATCAGAAATGAAAAAGGAGATATTACAATTGACACCACAAAAATGCAAAAGATTATTTATGTACATAAATTAGAAAATCTAGGGGAGATGGATAAATTCCTGGAAAAATACAACCCTCCTAGATTTAATCAGGAAAAATTAGAAACCATGAAGAGACCAATAACAAGCAACAAGATTGATGGTAATTAATCAATTACCAACAATAACAAAGTCCAGGATCAGATGAATTCACAGCTGAATTCTACCAGACGTTCAAAGAAGAATTGGTATCAATTCTATTGACAGTATTTCACAAGAGGGAATTTTCTAAGTCATTCTATAAAGCCAATATCACCCCAATACCAAAACCAGAAAAGAACACAACCAAATAAGGAAACTACAGACCAATATTCCTGATGAATGTAGATGCAAAAATTCTTAACAAAATATTAGCTAACTTAACAGCATATCAAAAAGATAAGCCACCATAATCATGAAGGTTTTATACCAGAAATGCAGGGATTGTTTAACATATGCAAGTCAATAAATGTGATACACCACATCAACAGAATTAAAAACAAAAATTGGCCGGGCGTGGTGGCTCACGCCTGCAATCCCAGCAATTTGGGAGGCTGAGGCAAGAGGATCACAAAGTTAGGAGATCAAGACCATGCTGGCTAACACAGTGAAATCCCGTCTCTACTAAAAATACAAAAAAATTAGCCAGGCGTGGTGGCGGGTGCCTGTAGTCCCAGCTACTCAGGAGGCTGAGGCAGGAGCATGGTGTGAACCTGGGAGGCGGAGCTTGCAGTGAGCTGAGATTGCGCCATTGCACTTCAGCCTGGGCAACAGAGCGAGACTCTGTCTCAAAAAAAAAAAAAAAAAAATCACATAATTATCTCAATAGATGCAGAAAAATCATTTGACAAAATTTAGCATCACTTTTTAATTAAAACTTTCAGCAAAACTGTCATACATGGGACATACCTCAATGTAATAAAAGCCATGTATGACAACCACACACTCAACATAATACTGAATGAGAAAAAGTTGAAAACATTCTTCAAGAACTGGAACAAGACAACGATGTCCATTCTCACCATTTCTCTTTAACATAGTACTAGAAGTCCTAGCCAGAGTAATCAGACAGGAAGAAGAAATAAGAGGTATCTATCCAAAGCAGCAAAGAGAAAGTTAAACTGTTGCTGTTTGCTGATGATGTGGTCGGATACCTAGAGAACCCTAAAGACCCTTCCAAAAAGCTTCTAGAAGTGATAAATGAATTCAGTGAAGTTTCAGGATACAAAATTAATGTACACAAATTAGTAGCTCTGCTATATACCAACAGCCACCAAACTGAGAATCAAATCAAGAATGCGACACTTTTTATAATAGCTGCAAAAAAACAAAAACCAAACTTAAAAATATACCTAAACAAAAACATGAAATACCTTACAAGAAAAACTACAGGCCGGGCGCGGTGGCTCAAGCCTGTAATCCCAGCACTTTGGGAGGCCGAGGCGGGCGGATCACGAGGTCAGGAGATCGAGACCATCCTGGCTAACACAATGAAACCCCGTCTCCACTAAAAAAAAAATACAAAAAAATTAGCCGGGCGTGGTGGTGGCGCCTGTAGTCCCAGCTACTCGGGAGGCTGAGGCAGGAGAATGGCGGGAACCCGGGAGGCGGAGCTTGCAGTGAGCCGAGATCGCGCCACTGCACTCCAGCCTGGGCGACAGAGCGAGACTCCGCCTCAAAAAAAAAAAAAAAAAAAGAAAAAAAGAAAAACTACAAAACCCTGCTGAGAGAAATCATTGATGACACAAACAAATGACAACACATCACATTCTCATGGATGGGTAGAATCAACATTGTGAAAATGACTATACTGCCAAAAGCAATATAAAAATTCAACGCAGCTCCCATGAACTCATTCTTCACAGAACTAGAACAAACAATCATAAAATTCATATAGAACCAAAAAGGAGCTCACATAGTGAAAGCAAGACTAAACAAAAAGAACAATCTGGAGGCATCATATTGCCTGACAGCAAACTATACTATAAAGCCATACTCACCAAAACAGCACTGTACTGGTATAAAAATAGGCACACAGACCAACAGAACAGAATAGAGAATCCAGAAATAAACCCAAAGACTTACAGTAAACTGATTTTTGATAAAGCAAACAAAAACATAAAGTGCGGAAAGGACACCCTATTCAACAAATAATGCTGGGATAATTGGCAAGTCACATGTAGAAGAATAAAAATGAAAACTCATCTCTCACCTTATGCAAAAGTCAACTCAAGGGGGATAAAATACATAAATCTAAGATGTGAAACTATACAAATTCTAGAAGATAATACTGAAAAAAATTTTATAGACATTGGCTTACTCAAAGACTTTATGACCAAGAACCTAAAAGCAAATGCTACAAAAACAAAGATAAATAGATGAGGCTTAATTAAACTCAAAACCTTCTGAAAAGCAAAATAAATAATCAGCAGAGTTAACAGATAACCCACAGAGTGAGAAAAAATCTTCACAATCTGTACATCTGACAAAAGACTAATATCCAGAATCTACAGAAAACTCATACAAATGAGCAAAAAAAAAAAAAAAAAAAAAAAAAATCCGTGAAAAAGTGGGCTAAGAACATAAATAGACAATTTTCAAAAGAACATATGCAAATAGCCAACAAGCATATGGAAACATGTTCAATATACCTAATTATCAGAGAACTGCAAATCAAAACCACAATGTGATACCACCTCACTCCTGCAATAATGACCATAATCAAAAAATTAAAAAATAGGACATGTTGCCAGGGATGTGGCAACAAAGGAATGATTTTACACTTTTGGTGTGAATGTAAACTAACACAACCACTATGAAAAACAGTGTGAAGAAATTTTTAAGAACTTAAAGTAGATCTACTGTTTGATCCAACAATCCCACTACTAGGTATCTATCCAGAGGAAAAGAAGTCATTATATGAAAAAAGATACTTACACACACATTTATTGTCTATATGTCTATTTGTATATCAGCACCATGCTGTTTTGGTGACTATAGCCTTATAGGATAGTTTGAAGTAAGGTAATGTGATGCCTCCAGATTTGTTCTTTTTGCTTAGTCTTGCTTTGGCTATGTGGGCTCTAAGAGAATACAATTTTGTCATTTTCAATCACATGGCTAAACCTGGCAGACAGTACATTAGTCGAAATTAGCCAGGCACAGAAAGATAAATATCTCATGATTTCACTTATACATGGATTCTAAATAACTTAATCTCATTGAAGTAGAAAATAACATGGTGACAACCAGATGCTAAGATATTTAGAAAAAAGAGGGGTTGGAAAGATATCTGTTAAAGAATACATAATTATAGTTTATTATGAGGAATGAGTTTAAGAGATTTATTTTGCAGCCTGGTGACTTTAATTCATAATAACGTATTTTTGAATAATGTGAAGACAAGATTCTCTCACTAGAAAAATGTTAACTATGTGAGGTAAAGCAATTAAGAATTAAGCATTTGATAACGTATACGTACTTCAAAACATCATGTTTGGCCAGGCACAGTGGCTCACGTCTGTAATCCCAGCACTTTGGGAGGCTGAGGTGGGCGGATCACAAGGTCTAGAGATCGAGGCCAGCCTGACCAACATGGTGAAACCCTGTCTCTACTAAAAATAGAAAAATTAGCTGGGTGTGGTGGCACACGCCTGTAGTCCCAGCTACTTGGAAGGCTGAGGCAGGAGAATTGCTTGAACCCGGGAGGTGGAGGTTGCAGTGAGCTGAGATCGCACCACTGTACTCCAGTCTGGTGACAGAGTGAAACTCCATCTCAAGAAAAAAATAAAATAAAATAAAATAAATAAAATTTAAAAACCATGTTTTACCAAATAAATACACATTTTATCTGTCATGTTAAAAATGTATTTTTAAACATTATAAGAGGATAACAATGTTTCAAATACTGTGTTTTTGTCATAAACTTGGTTGAATGACACCAAAAATATATGATTTTTGTGCTGTTTTTGTCACTTAATTTGTCAATAATAAGCATAAGAACTTTGAGACTTAACAGCATGTTCTGGACCCAGCACAGTACGTGGGAGAAGCCAATGTACTATAGGGCTTTTACTTAAAGCTTGGGAAACCTGGAATTTCTGGTGCAGACTGTAACAATATGAAAAACACTAAAAGGTCAGGTGTTGCTTATGGTTCCATGACTACCCACACAGTAAACAAGTTTCCTTACAAATTAACAGAAAATATTTTAATCCAAAAGCTGCCATGATGTCCAAAATTTTTCCAGAGAAAATGACAAGGGAGTTGGCTACAGTTAGGTGACTTAAAATGAATACTGTAGACTGAACTTTACACCCCCTAAAAATTGTACATAGAATAAGAGAAAAATCTCTCCAAATTGTAACATCAACATGGAAAAAAAAATTATTCCAAATTTCAAACCCACAAAGTTAGTTTTATTATTTTGCAACACTTCACATTTACATGTAAAACTAAAAAAGAAAAAACTGCATGGAAACATAAGATGTGTTATAAGTGTATCATAAAAAATTAAATTTAAAATTCTTCACTCACCATTAACTCTTAAGAATTTCTAAGACATATTTTCTAGCCAATTTTATATATGCCACAATTTGTGTAAGAAACTAATAAAACTTTTCTTTTACACACATAGGAAAACAATGCTAACTGATTTAATCCTCTCATCTTTGGACAGTGTATGCCTATTATAGTAATTAACTGATCTCAACGTTATATTAATAAACAAATTATCCAGTTAAAACCAATTTTTTAGTGCATTAAAAAATACCAACTTTCTCATCAGAACCTACAAGATACCATGTGAAATGACATGGCATGAAGACAACAGTGAGTAAACTGTAATCATAACACAGAAAAAGGAGAAGGGCTGTAATGCATACATAGTTGGAATACAATAAAATGACAAACAAAACAAGATAATTAGAATAGAAGCAGAATTTGTTTAAATTCAGCAAAATTCAGCTTTGCAGCCTGTAATAAATGTTCTTTTCACAAGAAGAGTTAATGTTATTTCTTCACAATTCGTATTTTCCATCTCTGACTTGAAGTTACAAACTAACTCCGGCAGAAATATTTATGGCTTATTATGGAGCATCTGTTACACAGCAAGCACTTTCATGTTTTTTTGCTACACTTATATTTAAAAAAATCCTCATGACTTATAAAGCCTCCCCAGTACTTACCTGAACAAATCGGTTCAATAGATAAATTTACTTGTGTCAATTATAAAAACGAAACAATGACTAAAGAATAGTAAGCTTGGCCAGGTGCGGTGGCTCATGCCTGTAATCCTAGCACTTTGGGAGGCTAAGGTGGATGGATCACCTGAGGTCAAGAGTTTGAGACCAGCCTGCCCAACATGGTGAAATCCTATCTCTACCAAAAATATAAAAAGTTAGCCAGGTGTGGTGGCACATGCCTGTGATCCCAGCTACTTGGGAGGCTGAGAATCACTTGAATCTGGGAGGTGGGGGTTGCAGTGAGTTGAGATCATGCCATTGCACTCCAGCCTGGGCAACAAGAGTGAAACTCTGTCTCACAAAAAAGAAAGAAGGAGAGGGGGAGACAGAGAGAGAGAGAGAGAGAGAAAGACAGAAAGAGAGAAAGAAAGGAAAGGAAAGAAAAAAGGAAAGAAAGGAAAGAAAGAAAGGAAAGAAAGAGAGAAAGGAAAAAAGGAAAGAAAAAAAGAAAGAAAAAGAAAGAAAAGAAAGAATGAAAGAAAAAGAAAGAATAGTAGGCTTATACAGGGTTCTGCAATTAAATGGAATATTCTAACTAAAAACATAATACACTAATTTTGGAATTACATCTAAAAATTATTTTGTGTGCACTACTACATTTCATTAAAATCATTCATATAATCCCTTACCAGCTCATATAATGAGTACTTTATATACTATATAACAAATAAATTATAACATACAAGATAATTATGAGTCTAGCATGAGTACCAGGCAAGAAAAAAAAAAATTGCATGGGGAGATTCTGAACCATAAGCCTTAATATTTTACAGTAATGAATTCAATAGAAAGCAGAGATCATAGATTTGTTTCCAGCATTTTTGAAGTTTTTAGTTTGCTAGTAAATTAGCTTATGAAAATGCTTTGTTTCAATATTGCTTTTTACTCTGAAAATAAGTACAAACTCATACTTACACAAACACACTTACTTCATAATTTACTTTCACCTAACATTTATCTTTATAGTAATATATATATATATGTTTATGTAAATAAAAATTAAAAGTCTGTGTTTCCAGGAGAGGGCACATGTTCATAGAAAAATATAATAAAATTTAAAAAAATATTTAGGACTCAGAAATGTATAAATTTTATGTATATGTCTATGTAATTTTTATTATGACCTAAAATGACCTGGTAGTCACTAACAGTTTAATTGTACATTTTAATATAACTAGAAGTGGCTGGGCGCGGTGGCTCAAGCCTGTAATCCCAGCACTTTGGAAGGCCGAGATGGGCGGATCACGAGGTCGGGAGATCGAGACCATCCTGGCTAACACGTTGAAACCCCGTCTCTACTAAAAAAAAATACAAAAAACTAGCCAAGCGACGTGGTGGGCGCCTGTAGTCCAGCTACTCGGGAGGCTGAGGCAGGAGAATGGCGTAAGCCCGGGAGGCGGAGCTTGCAGTGAGCTGAGATCCGGCCACTGCACTCCAGCCGGGTCGACAGAGCCAGACTCCATCTCAAAAAAAAAAGAAGTATACAATTGGATGTTTGTAATACAAAGGATAAATGCTAGAGGTGATGGATACCTGATTCCCCCAGATGTGATTATTATAGATTGTATGTCTGTGTCAAAACATAACATAGGACGGGTGCAGTGGCTCACCACTGTAATCTCAGCACTTTGGGAGGCTGAGGCGTGTGGATCACCTGAGGTCAGGAGTTTGAAACCAGCCTGGCCAACATGATGAAACCCCATCTCTACTAAAAATACAAAAAAAATTAGCCGGGCATGGTGGTACATGCCTGTAGTCCCAGCTACTTGGGAGGCTGAGGCAGGAGAATCACTTGAACCCCAGAGGTGGAGGTTGCATTGAGCCGAGATCATGCCACTGCACTCCAGCCTGGGTGACAGAGTGAAAAACAAAACAAAACAAAACTAAACTAAAACTAAAACTAAAAAACGTAACATATATGGCATAAATATATGCACATACTATGTACCCATAAAATTAAGAAATATAAATTTAAATAAAAAGAAATAAAAATTTAAGTGATGGAAACAATGTTCTTTAACTTATTTGCAGTTTAAAGCCACTAGCAAAAGAGATTACTGGAGATATTATTCCACTATTTTACCAAATCACATACTGTTACTATCTTTTACCTGCACTCTTGAGTAAGGTGGAATAGGTGAATGTTAGTGGCATAATAACACTTTATTGAATGCACAATAGTCTTAACATGTTAAAAAATGTACAATTAAAGAATTAAGTTCACACACAATCTAAAAATTTTTAAATGTACTCCATTTTACTGCATAAAAGTACAATTAGTAAATTGGTATTTAATTACTTTTTTTTTTTTTTTTTTGAGATGGAGTCTTGCTCTGTCACCCAGGCTGGAATGCAGTGGCGCGATCTTGGCTCACTGCAGCCTCTGCCTCCCAGGTTCCAGTGATTCTCCTGCCTCAGCCTCCCCACAACCTGGGATTACAGGCACACACCACCATGCCTGGCTAATTTTTGTATTTTTAATAGAGGCAGGGTTTCACCATGTTGGCCAGGCTTATCTCTAACTCCTGACCTCAGGTGATCCACCCACATTGGCCTCCCAAAGTGTTGGGATTACAGGCATGAGCCACTGTGCCCAGCCCCTTTAATTTAAACTAAAATTAAAAATGCTTTTCTCTCACTATAATGCAGAAGAATATTACTCTGAACACCTACCTCATCACTCAGTATTATAAGTTAACCACCAAGAGCCTAGATTTTCATTATAAATCTTACGCTTTAATGCCCTTATTCTTCTACAGAAAAAAATCATAGTGTTTACCTAACAATAAAGAATCTCATATCTCTGACACAGCAACAATTCATTACATGCTTTCACAATAGGAATGAAAAAACAGAATAATGTAATTTGAGAGTTGAATTCATCATTATTTACTTTTCAAATAATCTGCAATCTTTTAAAAAGAAAAAGTATACTTTGAATGTAATTATAACTCTCTTAAAAATCTTCTACTCCTGTTTTTTTGTTTTTTACTTTTTGAGGTGGAGTTTTGCTCCTGTTGCCCAGGCTGGAATGCAATGGTGTGATCTTGGCTCACCACAACCTCTTCCTTCCAGGTTCAAGTGATTTTCCTGCCTCAGCCTCCCAAGTAGCTGGGATTACAGGCATGCGCCACCCCACTCAGCTAATTTTGTATTTTTAATAGAGATGGGGTTTTTCCAAGTTGATCAGGCAGGTCTCAAACTCCTGACTTCAGGTCGGCCTCCCAAAGTGCTGGGATTACAGGCGTGAGCCACTGTATCTGGCCTTACTCTTTTTACAGTTATACACAAATAATCTAACAACTTGAGTTATGTTTTCTATACTGAACACTCTGATTTAGTGTAATGTCTAAAGTGTCAGTAACTTACTTATTTCTACTGTAAATTCTGACATTTACATAGACTAATTGTGAATTACATATTTTTCATACTTCATCTGCAAAAATATATTTTAGTATAAATTATCTGGTATTTTCTAGGCTATAGTTTTTTTAAAAATGTATTTCCAAATTTATTACATTTGCAAGATTTTTGTCCGATATAAATTATCTGATTTTGAACAAAGTTTGAGCAACTGCTTCAGGGTTTCCCTCTAGTATAAAATGTGTACAATAAGATTTGTGATACAAGTAAAGGTATTACAACCCTCCTTATATTTGTAATATTTGTCTTCAGCATAAACATGCATTTTACTTTAAAGGGTTATAGTTTCTGAAAGATCTTTTGACAGTAATTGCTTTTATAATGCTCCTAATTAAGTAAAAATTCTGACGTTGAGTAAGATATGAGCAGATATCAATGACATTTTTATATTCTTCATATTTGTACCATCTTTCTCAAGTATAAATGCTTTCCTGTGCAATAAGGTGTGGATATTCCTTCACAGTTTTGCCACATTCTTTACTTATAAAGTTTTCTCCAGTATAAATTATCTTACCTATAATCAAGTGTGACAACCACCTGAAGGCTTTGTCACAGTCTTCACTTTTTTTTTTTTTTTTTTGAGACGGAGTCTCGCTCTGTCACCCAGGCTGGAGTGCAGTGGCGTGATCTCGGCTCACTGCAAGCTCCGCCTCCCGGGTTCATGCCCTTCTCCTGCCTCAGCCTCCCAAGCAGAGGGGACTACAGGCGCCCACCACCATGCCCGGCTAATTTTTTGTATTTTTAGTAGAGATGGGGTTTCACCGTGTTAGCCAGGATGGTCTCAATCTCCTGACCTCATGATCCGCCTGCCTCAGCCTCCCAAAGTGCTGGGATTACAGGTGTGAGCCACCGCGCCCGGCCACACATTCTTCACATTTTTAAGGTTTTACACCTGGATGATTTTTTGTATATTTAGAAAAGTTGGAGGTGTTGTCAAAATCATTGTCATATCTTTTAGGTTTGTAGAGTTTCTCATCAATATGAATTTTTTTATGTCTAGTAAGGTTTGAGGAACAGTTAAAAGCTTTGCCATATTTGTCACATTTGTAGTGTTTTTCTCCTGTATGAATTTTCTTATGATCAACAAGAGTTGCAGGCTAGTTAAAAAACATTGCCACATTCATCACATTTGTAAGATTGTATGAATTGCTTTATGATTAGTAAAGGTTGAGAATACACTAAAGCTTTTGCCACATTCTTCACATTTGTAGATATTCTTTCTAGTATGAATTCTCTTATGTCATGTAAGGTAGGAGGGCCGATTAAAACCTTTGCCACATTCTTCGCATTTGTAGGGTTTCTGTCCTGTACGATTTCTCGTATGTTCAGTAAGGTTTGAGGACTGGGTAAAAGCTTTGCATCATTCTTCATATTGTGGGATTTCTCTCCAGTATGAATTGTTTTATGTTTAATGAGGTTTGCAAACTGGTTAAAAGCTTTGCCACATTCTTCACACTTGCAGGACTTCTTTTCAGTATGAGTTTTCTTATGTTTAGTAAGGTGTGAAAACTGGTTAAAACCTTTGCCACATTCTTTACATTTGTAGGGTTTCTCTCCAGTATGAAGTCTCTTATGGTTAGTTAGGGTTGAGAACTGGTTAAAGGCTTTGTGACATTCATCACATTAGAAGGGTTTGTCTCCAGTATGAATTATCTTATGTTTATTAAGGATCAAGAATACACTAAAACCTTTGCCACGTATTTAACATTTGTAGGATTTCTCTTTAGTATGAATTTTCTTATGTCTAATAAGGGTTGAGGATTGGTTAAAGGCTTTGTCACATTCTTCACATTTGTAGGGTTTCTCTTCTGTATGAATTCTTTTGTTTAATAAGCTGTGATAACCAGTTAAAAACTACCACATGCCTCACATTTGTAGGAATTATCTCTAGTGTGAATGCTTTTATGTCATGTTAGGTGTGAAAACATGCAAAATGATTTGCCACATTCTTTACATTTGAAAGGTTTCTTGTCAGGATGTATTATGACTTTGAATTTAAAAATATATGAAAGACTTTCATATATTTATCACCTTGAAATATTCTGCTCTGAGTAGTTGTCAAACATTTGCTAAGTTCATTATAACCTCGGTTGTGCACTTTACACTCATCCACACTTTTACAGTAAATTTTTATGTCTTTACTATAAATTTTTATGTCCACATTTTCCATATCTTCTCGGTATCACTTTTTGGAAAGAAGCCTTTATGCCTTGCTCTGGTCAATGATCTTGGGCATAATGAGAACACATAACTGAAAGAAATAAAAATAAAAAATTTCTTCACTTGCTAGACTCAAATGAATATACTTTACAAATCTAATGTATAGGCTAAGTGTGGTGGCTCATGCTTGTAATCACAGCACTCTGGGAGGCTGAGGTGGGTGACTGACTTCAGGTCAGGAGTTTGAGCCTGGCCAATATGGTGAAACCCTGTCTCTACTAAAAATACAAAATTAGCTGGGCATGGCGGTGGGCACCTGTAATCCCAGCTACTCAGGAGGCTGAGGCAGGAGAATTGCTTGAACCCAGGAGGCAGAGGTTGCAATGAGCCAAGATTATGCCATTGCGCTCCAGCCTGGGCAACAGAGCAAGACTCTGTCTCAAAAAATAAAATAAGTCAAATGGAAGAAATGTATAGGAGAAAAAAAGGAATGGTGAAAGATGAAGCACATAGATAATCCTGGTAAACACCTGTGATTAATAAAATTATCCACCCTTTGTGTTCTTCAGGAACAGTTTACAGAAAAAAACAACCTTCCCATTTTGACTTAGATGGTTTAAGTACTCTCTCATCTTACTTATCACATAGCCAGACATGAACTCTCGAAGTCTTTTTCTAATTAAAAAATCAGTTGGATTTGTCTTCAGTGGTCAGAATAAAATACTTCTTAATCAAAGTTTATCCCCTTCCCACAAGCTTCTGAACTTTGAGCTACCCTCAGTCTGAGCCAACACAGAACCCCATTTTATGTCCCTTTTAAGAACATGCTGAGTTCAGGGTAAAAACTGTTCTGATCTAAAATCTAATTATTTTCACCCTGCATTTTCCATCCCCTTCCCACCTCCTTTTTATTTTATTACCATTATTCTTTGAGACGGAGTCTCACTCTGTCACCCAGGTTACAGTGCAGTGGCGCAATCTCAGCTCACTGCAAGCTCCGCCTCCCGGGTTCATGCCATTCTCCTGCCTCAGCCTCCCGAGCAGCTGGGACTACAGGTGCCCACCACCACGCCCGGGTCATTTTTTGTATTTTTCGTAGAGACGGGGTTTCACCATGTTAGCCAGGATGGTCTTGATCTCCTGACCTTGTGATCTGCCCATCTGGGCCTCCCAAAGTGCTGGGATTACAGGCGTGAGCCACGGTGCCTGGCCCCCATCCCCTCTTTAATCTTGTTTGCTCCTCCCTATAAAAGAAAGCCCTTGTCTGCCGAGACTTTGCAGTCCTTAAAGATATCATAGTTGGCTCTTCCTCCTGTTGCAATGCTTCTTTGGAAATCAAATTTTTTACATAAATCTAACTTTGTTTTAATTTACAATGTTTAGAAACTGCCTCAAAACAGTAACAACTTTATCTTCAGTAAAACCCTCCCAATCCCCTTCCATCTTAACCTTAACTGCAACTGCCTGTGGGTCCCCAGCTTTCTAGGGCTCTGTAGGTTCTCCGTATAAAGGTTTCTTTCACGGCTGGGGTGAGCAGGCTGGGACACCTGCAGGGGAGGCCTCCTAGAAAGAATTAACTGGACCTTTAATAACATCCTTTTGCAGGATCAATATCAACCCTAGCTTGGAGTCACCAGGCTAAAGCTTTGATTTCCATGTCAAAGGTACTCACTTGGTTTTTGAAACTAAGTGTTTGAAAAATCCAGCACAATTACTCAAACACGGTGTTACTATAAAAGGAAGGAATTTATAAGCTGCTTACATTTCACACCTCAATAAGAAAAGTAAAAGTATTTATTCCTTTCAGATAATAAATGTATTTTATTATTTCCATTAATAATCATGTACAAACAACTAGTCATATGGGAACACTTCTAAGAGGTACCAAGTTTCACCTCATAAAATTTAGCATGAAACTCAGAAATCAAAATAACAGGATATAGAACAGAGATAGTCAGTGTCACAAACTTACCCTGCAAAAAAAGAAACTGATGTTTTCATGAATCTATGAAACTCACCAATTAACTACAACATTTTCTTGTGGAAATGTATTAATTTTCTTTTCTTTTTTTTTTTTTTTGAGACAAGAGTCTTGCTCTGTCACCCAGGCTGTAGTGCAGTGGCGTGATCTTGGCTCACTGCAAGTTCTACATCCCAGGTTGTATTTTTAGTAGAGATGGGGTTTCACCATGTTAGCCAGGATGGGGAAATGTATTCATTTTCTAAAACCAAAATGAAAGAGTGATTTTCCCTATAATTTTCCTTGGTGGCTAGTAATCTAAAAGCTAAGCCTTGAAATTCTGTTTGAAATCACTCAGCCATAAAAAGCACACCTGAGAAAATTGTTAAACTCACTCTGGGAAAGAAAAAGGTAAATGAGAATTATTAACAAATGCAATATATGATTACATATTAATTTTTTAAAAACCCACCTCTTTTATATCCTTTGTAATTTTTTTTTTCTACCTGTCAAGCCCTACTAATAAAATGCAATTTACAGTTTAAAAACTGAAGTCTGGCTGGGTACAGTGATTCACGACTATAATCCCAGCACTTTGGGAGGCTGAGGTGGGTGGATCACCTGAGGTCAGGAGTTTGAGACCAACCTGGCCAACATGATGAAACCCAGTCTCTACTAAAAATACAAAAATTAGCTGGGCATGGTGGTGTGCGCTGGTAATCCCAGTTACTTTGGAGGTTGAGGCACGAGAATCGCTTGAACCCAGGAGTTGGAGGTTGCTGTGAGCTGAGAGCCCACCACTGCACTCTAAGCTGGGTGACAGAGCAAGACTCAGTCTCAGGTTAAAAAAAAAAAAAAAAAAGCAAAAAACAAAACTGAGGGTCAAAATAAGTAAACAAATATTTTCACAGTGACAAATTTATGGTGTGGCAGTGCTGATTAAAAAGCAGATGTGTCTGAATCATGTGTCAAGTCAGGCCATCCAATCGCTTAAGAGATTCTCCCCCCCATCCTGCTCACTTAAGTGCTCAATAACCTGTCTCTCAGGAGACACTGCACTATGCCCCAGGTGCATCTTACTTTGCATTTTACAAGTTATTGAACCATCTCACTGGGGTCAGTTTTTGTTTTTTGGAATACTGTTTTTTCTTTCACAAATTTTCACTATTTGTCTTTCACAATTTTTCCTCTGTTGTACTTCTTTCACAATTTTTCCTCTGTTGTACTTCTTTCACAATTTTTCTGCCCCCATACAGAATCCAGGGAGCAAAAATTATTTCTGTTTTCCCCTCAATACCAGCATCTGATTATCTGACCAGCAATGTGTCTACAAGAAATGGAATCTGGCTTGAAGACAATCTTAATGTCTCAAGGGGTTAGCTTTTCAAAAAAATAGTACACCAGGAGATTCCTCTCAGCCCTAGAGCATCCAGCTGCTCTTTAAGAGGCTACACTCCATACCTCAGGTTTTCCTATTGGAGAAAATGACCTAGGAGCTGAGAGTCAGTAGAATTACAGCAGACATAGCCATGGTGGGTATCTCGGTTTATCCCTAGACAGTACTGAAATCCAGGACCTGTAAAAAACTGAAGGATGGCTGAGGACACATCACCCCATAAAGTTTCCAAAGGGAAACCATGACCCAAAAACATTCTGACAAGATCTCTGTGCCTAGGAAAGATAAAAGAAAATGAGGCACAGACTTTTTTTTACAATACAGTGTCTATGGATTATTCTTTCCTTTCTTCTTATGAGAAATATTTACAAACAGAAAACAAATGTTTTAAAAAGTGCCATCCAATACTTTGTCATAATGATTAATAATGATTAACACAGTATCAAAAATGTACACTAAAGAACAAACAGTTGATCATGCAAATTAGGGAGGGGAAGTTGGCATTTGGGAATGTCAGAAGGAACTGGAAATTTAGTATTTTACTGCAAGCCAGAGTTAGGACGAAGGATTAGGGGGTGGGGGGTAGACTTGAGACCCTGTTTGGGACACATGTGAAAAATGCAGGGTAAAATCTGTCCCCTGTGGAGTGTGAACATAATTAAATGGCAGGCAATTAGACTGAGGTGGCTCTAGCCCCTGGATTCCTACTTTTAAAAAAAAAAATCTAACTCAAGTGCATTTTTTGGTCAATTACTATATTGGAGAAAGCAAAATTTAGGCTTAACCAACTATAAACTGGCAATTAACCTCTGATTACATTATCAGAAAATTTTCATCTCGATCATACAAGTTGGAAAACTATGTAACCGTACCTAACCAATGACTTTCTTCATTATGCACCTTAAAATGACTTTTTTTTTTTTTTTTCTGAAAGGAAGTCTCGCTCTCGTCCCCCCAGGCTGGAGTGCGATGGCCCGATCTCGACTCACTGCAACCTCCGCCTCCACAAGGAGGAGACAGGACGCCCGGAGTCACTGCTGTGAGCCGGGCCGCCATCTTATGGCTAAAGGGGGCTGAGGGCCGAGCTGAGCCAAGAATTGGGAGTGGGGGTGGGGATAGGGGGTGGCGGGAGGGGAGGAGAGGGAGGAGGTCCGCGGAATTTGGAGCCCAGTTCTGGGAGGCCCGCGTCCCGCCACAGCCACTTCCTACCGGTTCCAACCAGCCCTCTCCCCCTTTCTCGGGATGTCGGACCCGGCACCCTCACCACTTCTAGGCTTCCAGGGGGTCCTGGCGTCTTAGCTGCGGATCTCTCAATACCTACAGGTCACAAGGACACAGAGATTGGGCCTCTAGAAGCAGAGGACACAGAGAAGTGAAAACCTGGAGCTCCAACTGTTGCGAAAGACAAAGGCCGCGCCAAATCCCGGAAACCGTCCTGTCTGCTCCAGCTACGTGCCTGATTGGACGGTGCCCAGCCCAGCGATCCTGATTGGATAATGTTTAGGGCCCCACCCACTCAGGCCCTGAGTAGCAGAAGATGTGCTTAGATGCAGGGCTGAATGAAGACAGTGAAACCTAAGCTGCAGCCTTTTCAGGCAGGGCTTCTTCCTGAGCTGAGCCAGGCCCGCCCTAGAGGGCATTTGCATTTAACCAAGTGTATAAGATCACATGCATTTATAAATAATATATGGCTATTCACAAATGCAAAGAATATAATAACCATTATTTAACAAATTCAGATTTTATGACCTTCCTGGCTTCTGGTTGTTGAGCAGGCAGCCTGGATTTTTAAAACGGAGGCAATCCTCTGAAATAAAATGTGAGCAACATGTGAATTTTGCATTTTCTGGTAGCCAAACTTTAAAAAAAGAAGAAACAGGTGGAAATGATTGTAGCAATTTAATTAACTCAATATATTCAAAATATTATCATTTCAATATGTAATAAATACTTATTACTAATAAAGTGTGTATATATATATTTATAAATAAAAATTTGAAACGAACTCTGTATTTTACCTTTCTAACACATCGCAGTTCAGACCAGCCACATACCAGGCACTCAGTAGCCACACGTGACCAATAGCTGCTACATTAAAGTGTAGCTTTGACATCTGGAGGATGAAGAGCCTGAACAAATCTTTTCCACCAGAGGCGAAGGAAGAGCCTCTCCCTACCAACATCTCTCTTCAGTTCTAAGGGTGGAACAGATACTGGCCATGTAAAAAGCAGAGGGCAGCAGGAATAAAATAACCACAGGTACGTCACTGCGGCCCACCTTTTGATGTACCTGTGACTATTTTATTCCTAAGTTATAAACTAAAGATCTCAATTATAAGCTAAAGACTGTTGAAGTAAGAAACTAAATAATAAGGGGAGAGAGAATGCTTAAAAACTGTTGGTGTGAATATAAATCAGTAAAGCCATTATAAAAAACAGAATGAAGATTTCTCAAAAATATTAACATAGAACTACCATATGATGCTGCAATTGCACTACTGGGTCTAAATCCCAAAACAAAATACATGTGTTGAAGAGAAATCTGCACTTCTATATTTATTGCAGAACTCGTCACAGATTCATAGCATAGAATCAATCTAAGTGTCTATCATTCAATGAGTGAATAAAGACAATGTGGTATATATTTTTTGTTTGTATATATTTTTTGTATAAACATATATAATATATGTATATTTTGGGTTATATTTTAGTATATATATTTATATATATTTTGAGCATATACATACACATGAAATAAGAAAATCCTGTCATTTGCAATCATATGGACGAAACTAGAGGAAATTATATTTGTTAAAGTAAGCCAAGCACAGAAAGATTAATAACTCATAATTTCACTGTTGTTCACTTACCTAAACAACTTGATGTTATTAAAGTAGAAGTTTTGTGGTGGTTACCAGATTGTAAGATAATTAAAGAAAGAAATGTATGTGGAGATGTCTGTGAAAAGATACCTAATTACAGTTGGCTAGGAAAAATAAGTTCAAAAGGGCTATTGTACAGAATAGTGACTATAGTTAGTAATGATGTATTGTGCCAAGACCAGCTCGATTGGGGAGACCCTAAGCCAGTGGCACTAGAGGAATTAAAGACACTCACACAGAAATATAGAGGTGTGAAGTGGGAAATCAGGGGTCTCACAGCCTTCAGAGCTGAGAGCCCCGAACCCAGAGATTTACCCACATATTTATTAACAGCTAGCCAGTCATTAGCATTGTTTCTATAAATACTCAATTAACTAAAAGTATCCCTTATGGGAAATGGGATTAACTAAAAGTATCCCTTATGGGAAACGAAGGGCTGGGCCGAAATAAAGGAATAGGTTGGGCTAGTTAACTGCAGCAGGGGCATGTTCTTAAGGCACAGATCGCTCATGCTATTATTTGTGGCTTAAGAATGCCTTTAAGCCGTTTTCTGCCCTGGGTGGGCCAGGTGTTCCTTGTCCTCATTCTGGTAAACCCACAACCTTCCAGTGTGGGTGTTATGGCCATCATGAGCATGTCACAGTGCTGCAGAGATTTTGTTTATGGCCAGTTTTGGGGCCAGTTTATGGCCAGGTTTTGGGGGGCTTGTTCCCAACATGTCCCCCTTCTTTGATTTGCAAATCGATAAAAGCAAAGGCAGCTTTGTCACAGTGAGCTACTTCTCGCAGGAGTCAGGATCCACATCTGCAGACTATAAAAGAGAAACAACACAGATTAAAAGCACAGTCATCATTGAAATCACAGAGCTTCCAAGTGTTTTTATCTATTGTAATGGGTTACTAGCTGCTAATCTGTCTGCAGCTCCTTCAAGCACTCCAGTTCCTGGCATTAAGGTCAGGTGTGCCTGGGATGCTTTAAATATTTGTTCTTTAATTTTGTAATACCCAAAGACAAGTTTTTAGAGTGTCCTTCTGATGCTTTTTTTATTCTTTCCCAAATTTTGATCTTATTAAGAGCTATTAATAGTTTCCACAAATCCTTAATGTTTAGCTCCTACAGTGGGCCATATCATTTGAGGTTGAGGTGCCACTATACCGCCATGGTTCCAGATAATAGGAACTCTTGCCAGGTTCAATTTTGTTTACAAATAGATTTATGAGAGTGGTATGCCTTAATTATAGGAGCAGATTTATTACGGTAAATACTGAGATCAGAAAGCATGTGTAACTGTGTCATAGAGTGATTACATCCAGGCATTATTACCAGCCAGGATTGATAAATATGCCCAATAAGTATAATTGTTCTCTGTGTCAGCCCTTGTTGAAGGAATACTCACAGCAGTGGTGATAACTGCTATCATAGCTACCATTAAATTACTCTTTGTGACTGGTTGTCCTGCTTTCCTCAGGTTTTCTTCCTCCATCTGTGACAGCTTCTTGATCTGTCCCCAGGTGGGTGGCTGTGTTCGACGGGTGTTGCTCATGACAGTTGGGGTTCTCCTTAGCATCAGTCTCGACATGGCTGCAACTGAGGGGTCCTCAGGATCCTCCCAGAATCTGGCTCATGAAAAGGTTTCAGGTGTCTTGATGGTATCCAAATTGGCTGTTGATTTTGGCCTGGAGAATCACAAGCATAACCATAACCTCTACCCCATTATTATCTTACCTATTTCCCAACTTTTTGCTATCAGATCTCTCCACCAAATCAGTTGTTCTGCTTCTGTCTTTGTGGCTGTTTCTGTAGATGTTGTTCAGCTGCTGATAACATCTGGCCTTTGGGCAGGCTCAAAAAATTTAAAGTTAATAATGCTAGATTTAGTTGCATCTGTGGGGTTCCATATTCTCTAATTCCCCTTTTCTGCTTTTGCAACTGCTGTTTTAGGGAAAGATTCGTTCTTTCCACTATGGCTTGTCCTTGAGAATTGTATGGGATACCAGTAATGTGTTTAATATTCCACACAGAGAAAAATGTAGCTACAGCTTGGTTAGTATAGCCTGGGGCATTATCTGTTTTAATAGAAGCTGGAATGCCCATCACCACAAAACACTGCAAAAGGTGACATTTAACACAGGCAGGAGACTCTCCTGATTGGCATGTAGCCCAGACAAAGTGAGAAAAGGTGTCCACACATACATGTACATAAGCTAGTCTCCCAAATGAGGGAATATGTGTGACTTGCATTTGCCAAAGAGAGTTAGGTTCCAATCCTCGAGGATTAACTTCTCCTGTAAAAGATGAGAAATGTACCATTTGGCAAGTTGGGCATCACTGGATAATCGCTTTAGCTTCTTTCCAAGTAATGCTTATCTGCGTTTGAGACCAGAGGCATTAACATGTGTTAAATTGTGAAAGTGTCTAGCATTAGATATTGCATTAGCAACTAGGTGATCAGCCATTTGATTCCCTTCAGTTAAAGGTCCTGCAAGAGGTGTATGAGCCCTAATGTGAGTGATGCAAAAAGTGTGCATTCTACTTCTAACTGCTGTTTGCAATTGGGTAAATAAAGTCATCAGTTGTTCATCTGTATGAAACTGTAACTGAGCATTTTCAATTAACTGTGTGGAATGACCCACATATGAAGAATCAGAAATCACATTAATAGGTGTATCAAAAACAGTCAGTACCTCAATTACAGCTACAAGCTCTGCTTCTTGAGCTGAAGTATAGGGCATCTGGAAAACTTTACCTTTTGATCCAGAATAAGAAGCTTTACCATTACTAGACCCATCTGTGAAACAATGAAAGCACTTAGTAGGCTGCAGGTTGTTTACTGCAAGAATTGTAAATGCAAACCTTTCACAGTCTTACTTAGCTAAAGGGATAGTAAAGAAATAGTCTTTTAAATCTATGACTATTAAAGGCCGATATTTTGGAATTATAACAGGAGAAGGCAATCCTGGCTGTAATGCTCCCAGAGGTTGTATAACTGAATTGATGGCTCTTAAGTCAGTTAACATTCTCCATTTACCTGATTTTTTCTTAATTACAAAAACTGGAGAATTCGAAGGGGAAAATGTTGGAGCTCTGTGCCCATTCTCTAATTGTTCAGTAACTAATTTCTCTAAAACCTCCAGTTTCTCTTAGTGGCCATTGTTCTATCCAAATTGGCTTATCTGTTAACCATTTTAAAGGTATAGATTCTGGAGGCTTAACAATGCCGCCATCAAAAATGATATCCTAATCTTTGGCAGGAACTTTGCCTTTCCACTTGAAGTGGTTTTTTCAAACCTTGCAAAATTTTTTCTAGTGCCATACCAGGGACATGCCCCCTTTTAATGCATTGTATGTTGACTCTGAGGGCTATATAATTGTTCTGGAATTAGAACTTGTGCTCCCCATTGTTTTAATAAATTACCCCCCATAAATTTATAGGTACAGAAGTTATAATAGATTGAATAGTTCCAGGTTTTCCATCAGGCCCTTCACAATGCAAAATATAACTACTTTGACATACTTCAGGGGCTTTACCAACTCAACTACATTAAATTGAGCGGGTTGAATTGGCTATGCGGACAGCCAGTGCTGTAGAGAAATGATTGAAATGTCTGCTCCTGTATCTATCAAACCTTTCAATTTCTTTCCCTGAATAGTTATTTCACAGGTAGGACGTTTATCAGTAATTTGATTTACCCAATAAGCTGCTTTGCCTTATTTATTTGTGCTTCCAAATCCTCCTGTTCATTTAATTTCACTTTTTCCCATTCACACATATGGCACAATCAGGAGCTGTGCTATACGTTCTCCTGGCTCTGCTTTCCAGGGAACAGAAGTAGATAAAACAATTTGAATTTCCCCATTGTAATCTGAATCAATGACTCCTGTATGTATTTGTACCCCTTTTAAACTGAAACTAGATCTGCCTAGAAGTAATCCTATCATCCCCACTGGCAAGGGTCCACAGACTCTGGTTGGGACCTTTTGCAGGGGTTCCCCAGGCAGAACATTCACAGCTTTTGTGCAGCATAAATCCACTGTGGGACTACAGGCTGTGGCGGGTGACAGACATTGTACAGGGGTGAGGGAATGGCCTAAGTTGGAAATGTCCATGTTTAGAATGGGACCTGGGACGGGCCTCTCGTGGCATCTCCTGAAATCAGGTTCCCATCTTTATCAAACTTAGAGTGGCACTGATTAGCCCAATGTTTTCCTATTTTACATTTTGGATATATTTCAGGCTCAGCAGTTTTCTTTTTTCCCCTATCTGGTGACCTGACTCACTGATTTTTTCTACATTCTTTTTTAGTATGACCATGCTTCCCACAGTTAAAACAAGCTCCAGGAAATGGAGTATTTCTGTTATCCACTCTCAGTTCTGCCATTGTCTGTGCTAGCAGAGTAGCTTTATGCAGATTACCTCTGATATCATCACAGGCCTTGATATAACCAACTAAATGTGCTTTCCCTCTGATAGGTCGCAGAGCAGCCTGGCAATCGGGATTAGCATTGTCAAAAGCTAATAACTGCAACACTATATCCTGAGCAGTTGAATCTGCAATCATCTTTTTAAGAGACTCCTGTAACTGAGCTATAAAATCAATGTATGGTTATTTGGGTCCCTATTTTATAGCAGTAAAGGAAGGGTATTTTTCTCAACTTGAAGTGATTTTTTCCCAAGCTCTAATGCACACTCCTCTAAGCTGTTCTATGGCATCATCCTGCTTGACCAGTTGTGCATCTAAACCAGCCCAGCCACCAACCCCCAAAAGTTAGTCTGCAGTTATATTAATTCGAGGTTGGGCCTGGGCATTGTGGGCAGCCTGAATGGAAGCATCATCTGCCCACCAAGTTTTAAATTGTAAGAACTGAGCAGGAGTTAGACAAGCTCGAGTAAGAACATCCCAGTCAATAGGAATCATTCGCCTGGAAACAGCAACATTCTTTAATAGTCCCATTATAAAAGAAGAACCTGGCCCATACTGATTTATAGCTTGTTTAAATTCTTTGAGTAATTTAAAAGGAAAAGGCTCAAATGTAGCTATAATACTTCCCTGTTGATCTGGGGGGTGTATCCTAGCAGGGAACTGCCAAGCCTCTAAATCTCCCTCTTGTCTAGCTTCCTGAATTCCTGCCTCAATAAAACTAAGAGCAGTTGTTCGAGGCGCTGCTCGAACAGTCACTGGGGCAACTACTTTTCCCACAGTGTCCTCCAGAAAAGAAAGATCTGGAGGTTCCTTTTCTTCAAAATAATAATGAGGGGGCGCAGAAGGGTAGGGATGAACCTCTCCCTCCTTTGCTGCTTTAGCTTTAGCTGGCAAATAAATCTAATCTGTAACCTCTTCTGTTACTTCATTATATTTCGCTTCCTCCTCATCACTGGTGTGAAAAAGTTCCAAGGTGGAATGAACCATAGCCCACACCTGTCCCATTGCTACCCTGATGCTTCCAAGCTCCCCTTCTTATTCACCATGGAAACTGCTTTAAGAGTATTTAGGTGTCCTCCAGCCAGTTCCACGTTCTCCAACCATCCCTCCAGCAACCCTTCAACCTGGATTTGAACCCCCATGATGGACACCACTTGCCGAGACCAGCTTGGTTGGGGAAACCCTAACCCAGCGGTGCTGGAGGAATTAAAGACACACACACAGAAATATAAAGATGTGTAGCGGGAAATCAAGGGTCTCACAGCCTTCAGAGCTGAGAGACCCAAACAGAAATTTACCCACATATTTATTAACAGCAAGCCAGTCATTAGCATTGTTTCTATAGATATTTGATTAACTAAAAGTATCCCTTATGGAAAACTGGATTAACTAAAAGTATCCCTTATGGGAAATGAAGGGATGGGCCAAAATAGAGGAATAGGTTGGCTAGTCAACTGCAGCATGAGCATGTCCTTAAGGCACAGATCACTCATGCTATTGTTTGTGGCTTAAGAATGCCTTTAAGCAGTTTTCCACCCTGAGTGGGCCAGGTGTTCCTTGTCCTCATTCTGGTAAACCCACAACCTTCCAGTGTGGGTGTTATAGCCATCATGAACACGTCACAGTGCTGCAGAGATTTTGTTTATGGCCAGTTTTGGGGCCAGTCTATGGCTACATTTTGGGGGGCTTGTTCCCAACAGTATTGCATTTTAAAAAAATGCTAAGACAGTCAATTTTATATGTTCTTGTCACAAAAATGTCAATGATGTGAGATAAAGCACTTGCTAGGTACCTAGCATTAAGCTTTGACAATGTATACATTTGACAATGTACTTTAAAACATCATATTTTACAGGATAAATAAATTTTATGCATCAATTTAAAAATATGTTTTTAAAAACATTATCAAACAAAAGTGTTTCAAATGCTCTGTGTCTTTGTCATAAACTTGACTAAATCCTATCAAAAGTATATATCTTTAGTTTAGTGGTTTTTTTTTTTTTTTTTTTTTTTTTTTTTTTTTTTTTTGTGAGATGGAGTCTCACTTTGTCACCCAGGCTGGAGTGCAGTGCACAATCTTGGCTCACTGCAACCTCCAACTCCCAGGTTCAAGTGATTCTCCTGCCTCAGCCTCCCGAGTAGTTGGTACTACAGGTGTGTGCTGCCATACCTGGCTAATTTTTTGTATTTTCAGTAGAATGGGGTTTCACCATGTTAGCCAGGCTGGTCTCAATCTCCTGACCTTGTGATCAACCCTCCTCAGCCTCCCAAGGTGCTGGGACTACAGGTGTGACCCACCGCACCCAGCCAGTTTTTTTTTTTAAATTTAATAACTATAGAAACTATAATATTTGCCAGCATATTCTAGACCCAGCACAGAACATGGGAAGAGCCAGTGTACTCTAGGGCCCTTACTTTATGCTTGAGACATCTTGGAGTTTCTGGTGCTGATGATAATGAGGCAGAAATTGAAAAATAAATGTGTTCATTCACTCTAAGAAAAGTACCAGCAAAGGTAAGGGTTAAAAAGAAAAGAACAACCGTTCCTCCGCTTAGCAGCTCACTTCAAGGACAGTTATAAGACAACACTGTCTGGAAAGCCAAGGCCAAAGGAATGGGTTTCAGACACCATCCCCCTACCAACTGCCAGAACAACGTTGAAGGAAAAAAGAGAAGAGAAAGACAAATTCTTTCACTGTTACTCCTTTCCCTGGTTTCTTAAGCATAATTATGTTTTACAAATGTCTGTATTTAGCCAGTTCTTATTTTTCTTTTGACACAGTTACAAGGTCACTAGCTATGCAAGGCCACAAGTTATGCTAAGTCAACAGTTACGCTATAGATTACATGACCTGTCACTGTATGATTAACTGCTTTTGTTTTGCCTCTGTAAGTTTTCTTACAAAAACCCTGCTCTGTCTTTGTTCAAGACTCAGCATTTTGAATGTGAATCCACTGAGCCGTTGCATACCTAAAATAAACAATCCTCCTGTTCTTCATGTCGGTCTCTCTGTCCCTCAGTTTCCTGCAACAGTAATAGTATGAAAGACATTAAAAGGGCAGGTCTCATAATTAACTATTCTGTAAACACATTAAATAAATTTGCACCCAAAATCAGTGGAAAATGTTTTAATTAAAAAGCTGCCATGATCTCCAATCTTGGCTACAGTTAGGTAACTAAAAACTGTAGGCATAAACTGCACCCAGTAAAATAAAAAAAATATTATAAGAGAAAGTTTTCAAGATTGTAATCTCAATCTGGAAAGGAAAGGTCATTTTGGATTTTTAGTCCACAGAGGTTATTCTATTATTTTTCCACACTTAACATTCACACTCAAATAGAAGCTTTTGCATGGAAAAATAAGTTGTGGTATATGTGTGTCACCAAAATCTTAATTTAGAATTACTCACTTACCATTAGGTTTCCTGAAAATTTTATTTGTCAGATACTTTTTCTCTTAAGAGATTTCACAAATCTGATTTGTTTCTTTCTATGATGCTTACAACAGGCAACCTACTCATGTTCATGCTTTACCTATTCTAACTAATGTTATATTTACCACATTTTGTGTTGGAAACTCATAAAAAAAAAAGAGAGAAAGACAAGTGATGCTAACTGCCTGATTTATGTCTTTTATCTCAATTAAATGATTTAACCATTGCATTGATAAGCTAAAAAGAACCTCAAACCCTTCAGTTAAAAAACAGGTTTTCATCGCATTAAATAATTTCAAACTTCTCATCAGAACCTAGAAAGTACATGTGAAATGACATGGCATGGAGAAAACAGTGAGAAAACTGTAGCCATAAAACAGTCCTCTTTGGAACTGTAGTTTTGGCTGTAAAATGACCATGTAAAGCTTTACTTTTTGTCGTATAACTTACACTATGGAGTAAGCATCTTTTCTTGCCTTGAAGTCTATGCCTTAAAAAATTGTCATTTTGTTTTCAAAGTCTGAATAAATTTCTAACACTTTATCCTTTGTGCTTTCAATATTATCAAATATTTGTGAGTTTCTGTGATATAAAGGTTTTTCTCAGCACTCCTTTTTTAAAGGATTTTAATCTTTTTTACTACCTCTGTTTTCATGTTGATAATTTTGTTTTCCATTAGGACATTTGGCTGAATATCCAGATATTCTCAAATATCAACAGTGTAAAGATTCTTAGAACTATTTTTTTCTATTAACTCCACTTATATTTGATTCAAAGTTGACATCTATTTTAAGCACTTTTTATTTCTTTTCTGCATGTTTATATTAATGGGTCAATTCTCACTATGGATTATCCATTGTTTATATACTATTAGTCTGGGTTTATCAATCTTAAATCAAAAAGTGCAATACATTTATAACTTTTCTATTTGAAAATAAATAACAGTTTTCCAATTACCAATCACCAGCAGAACTTGAAGATAGTGATGTGATGTGTCTTGGTGCAATGATATTAATCAGAATGAAAAAAAGATTAAAACTCTGGACAAATTCAAACATGGGTAAATAGGGCAATAACATTAAACAGAAACATAATGACTCAACAGTTCTTCCTATGAGAATATATATGAGAATATACTTAGAGAAATTCTATTAAAGAACACATTAAGCTCTATACCAGTCCCTTCACTGAAGAAGGATTTGTAATAACTTGAAACTAACAATAGTTTTAGTGTCTGTGATGGTTTATTCTATGTATCAACATGGCTAAGCTTTGGTACTAAGTTTTTTTGTTTGTGAAACACCGGTCTAGATGTTAGTGTAAAGGTATCTTTCTGACGAGATTAACATTTAAATATTTAGCATTTTCTTCAACTGAACAAAGCAGACTACCCTCATAATGTGGCAGAAACTCATTTTACCCATTGGAGGCTTTAAGAGGAAATACTGAGTTCTCCCAAGGAAAAATATCCTAGTTACATAATAACTTTAGACTTGAGACTAAAACATCAACACTTCCCTAAGTATCCAGTGCCACTTTGCTCTTCAGATTTAGCATTGTCAGCCTCAATAATTCAGTGAGTCAATTTTAAAAAATAAGCCCCCCTTTTTTTTCTAAAGAGGTAATGCCAGAAAGACAGCATACTAGGAAGTTTCAGGCCCCTAGTTCTCTGTGGAAATAAGAGATTAGCAGCAACATATCCACAAAATATCTTTGTGGCAATTCTAGCAATCAACTGAGAAACTGTAGCAACCAACTGAATGCTTAGTTTTGAAAAAAAAAAAAACTGCACCTCAAATGCTAGAAAATTCGGTGACATTTTTCACGTGCTTTTTCTCTATCCTGATCTGGTGCAGTGCACTGTAATCTGAAGGAAGGCAGTCAATTCACAATTTCTACCTCATATAAAATGGAATAACTAGAAATAACTTGGATCATTGTAGCTCATTGTTGTACTAACTGAAGTAGTGACTCCTGTTTTATTCAACTCGAAACACTGATATAAATGAAGCAAAATTTGGATAACAGAATGGAGGCCGCGAAAATCAGCAGCAGGCACCATGTTGTGTTAGATTTGCAAAAATTCTATAGTAATCCAGGGACCTGAAGGCAGCAAGTTACAGTCAGAGAAACAAAATAGAAACCCTAGGCTTTTGAGACAAAACTGGCTGTAAATTGATACATGAGAAGTATATTTATCAGAAACTGGAATAAAAATTTACACTAAAAACCCAGGAAGCTTTTGTGAGTTTCTAGCATCTCTACACCACACTGATTAGTGAGAGTTTATTCCTGCAGTAAGCCTGTCTATAACAGTGAATAAAGTGCCTGTTTTTTTTTTTTTCCTGCAAATTATTAACTCTCATAAAAAGATTATAAGGCATATAAAACAGGGAAATATGGCTCAATCAATAGAACAAAATAAACCTTCAGAAAACAAGCCTAAAGAAACATAGATTTATGGATTGCTTTATGAATAATTTAAAACAACCGTGTAGTCCCAGGTACTTGGAAGGCTGGGGTGGAAGGATCACTTGGGACCAAGAATTCAGTGCTGCAGCGACCTATGATCTTGCTGCGGCACTTTATCTGAGATGACAGAGACATCCTGTCTCAAAAATAGAAAAGAGAATACTGTGCCCACCAAAGCTAGCCTTCAAACACAAAAAATAATAAAGACTTTTCCAGATAAATGAAAGCCGAGGGAATTTCTTGACACCAGAATGTGTCTTACAGAAAATGCTAAGGACAATTCTTTAATCTAAAAGGAATAAACATTGACATGTAACAAAGAAACATCTAAAATCATAAAATCATGAGTAGAAGCCTTAATAGGAATACAGAAAAAACTCAGAATAATACTATAATCGTGGTAAGTAAACTGCTTATATTTTAAGTATGGACATAATACAAAAGTACTAGCCACAAGAATAATTATGACAATTGGTTAAGAGATAGGTAATATAAGAAGATGTAATTTAAAATATCAAAAAGTAAGAGTGCCAGGGGGATGGTGTTAAAGTGTAGAGTGTTTTATATTACTTGAATTTGTAATTAAAGTTAAGTTGTTATTAGTTTAAAAGAGCATGCTATAACCATAAGGAGTTTTTGTTAAGCATTCATTATGTTATCTGTAAAACAAAAATCTATAGATACATTAAAAGAAATAGCATAAAATCATAACATGCTACTAGAGAAAATCACTTAACCACAAAGGAAGAGGCGAAGAAAGAAAAAAATTTACAGAACAACCAGAAAAGAAGTAACAAAATGGTAGTAGAAAACCCTTACCTATAAATAATAACCTTGAATGTAAATAGATTATATTATTCAATTAAAAAGTGAAGTATGGCTGAATGGATTAAAAAAACAGGACCAAATATATGCTTTCTATAAAAACATTACTTAATCTACAAAGACACATAGACTTAAAGTGATGGAAAAAGGTATACCATGAAATGAAAACCCAGAAAGAGCAAGAGTAGATACACTTATATTAGATAAAATTGACTTTAAGTCAAGAATTGTAAAATGCCATTATAAGATAATAAAGAGGTCAATACTACAAGAGTTTATAACAATTGTAAATAAATTGTTAAAAATAAAAAAGTCCTAAACACTGAGGCATCAAAATATGTAAAGCAAATATTAATAAGGTTAGAGGGAGAAATTAGCTGTAATACAATAATAATAGGAAATTTCAGCACCACATTTTCAGCAATAAAAAAGTCATCCAGACAGAAAATAAAGAAACAGAAAAATAGAGTTAAACTGCACTTTATGCCAAATGTACCTACAGGACATTTACCGAGCATTTCCTCCAGCATCAGCAAAATATAAAATTTTCTGGACAGGACATGGAATATTCTTTAGGATAGACCATATGTTAAGTCACAATAAAGGTCTTAGTAAATTTATAAAGATTGAAATTATATTAACTATATTTTCTGACCAAAACATAAGAAAACTAAAAATGAATAACAAAAGGAATGGTAAAATCTATACAAATTTATAGAAATTAAATGACATGTCCTGGAACAATGAGTGGGTAAGTAAAAAAATTTAAAAACAATAAGTTTCTTGAGACAAATGAAAATGAAAACACCACATATCAAAAAAATTTGAGATATAGCAAAAGCAATTATGAGATAAGTTTATAACAATAAACACCTACATGAAAAAGATATTTCAAATAAACAACCTAATAATATATCTCAAAGAACCAGCAAAACAAGACAAAACAAATCTCAAAAAAGTAGTAGAAGGGAAGAAATAACAAAAATCAAAGTAAAAATAAACAAAATAGAGAATTAAAAATAGAAAATACGAAAGATGCAGTTGGTTTTTTGAAATAATAAAATCAACACTTCCTAGTAGACTAAGAAAATAACAGAGAAGACTCAAATAAATAAAACTAGAAATAAAAAGGGATAAATCACAACTGCTACCACAGACATACAAAGGATCACAAGACACTACTAAGATCAACTGTATGTCAATAAAATGAAAAACTGAAAAAATAGATAAATCTGTGGAGACATATAACTTACCAAGATTAAATCATGAAAAATTAGCAAACATAAAAAGACAAGTAATTAGTAACAAGATCAAACTGGAAGTAAAGACTGTCAGGAAAAGCCCAGGGATGAATGACTTTACTGTCAAAGTCTGACACACATTTAAGGAAGAATTATTACAAATACTTCTCAAATCTTTACAAAATATGAAAGAGACAAGCTACAGAATGGGAGCAAACATTTGCAAACTGTACGAATATCCAGAGTATATAAAGGATTCAAACAACTCACCAGCAAACAAACAAACAACAAAACAAAATAAATAATTCAATTTAAAAATGGCAAAATACCTTAATAGATAATTTTCCCAAAGAAGTGTACAAATGGCTGGCAGCTTTATAACAAAATGCTCAACATTACTAACTACAAAGGAAATGAATTATTTTTGTTTTTGTTTTTTGAGACAGAGTCTCGCACTATCACCCAGGCTGGAGTGCAGTGGCACAATCTTCACTCACTGTAACCTCCTCCTCCCGGGGTCAAGCAGTTCTCCTGCCTCAGCCTCCCAAGTAGCTGGGACTACAGGCGCATGCCACCACACTCAGCTAATGTTTGTATTTTTAGTAGAGACGGGGTTTCACCATGTTGGCCAGGATGGTCTCCGTCTCTTGACCTTGTGATCTGCCCACCTTGGCCTCTCAAAGTGCTGAGATTACAGGCGTGAGCCACAGCACCCAGCCGGGAAATGAAAATTAAAGCCACAATGAGATACCACCATCCCACCCTAGTAACAGTGGCTAGTATCAAGAAGACAAAATATAACAAAAACACATGAGGAGGCAGTTAGAGGAAAACTCTTTGACACTGTTGGTGGGGATGTAGCTTAGTACAATCGTTATAAAGAAAAGTATGGTGATTTCTCAAAAAGTTAAAAATAGAGCTAACATATGGTTCATTATTGAACTACTGGTATATAGCCAAAGTAACTAAAATCAGTATGTCAAAAAGATATTCGCACTATGATGTTTATTCCAGCACCATTCACGGTAGCCAAGAGATGAAATAAAAATGTGGCCATCAATAAATAAACAGATAAAGTGTGGTATATATACACAATGGAATATTATTTGGGTATGGAAAGAAACAAAATGCTGTCATTTGTAGCAATATGTGTGAACCTAGATAATATAATGTTCAATGAAATAAACCATAGACTGAAAGGCAAATATTGCATGAGCTCACTAATAAGTGGAATATAGAAAAGTTGATCTTGCAGAAGTTAAGCATAGACTGGTAGTTACCAGAGTCTGGAGAGGGGTCTGGGAAGAAAAAGATTAAGTGAGGTCATTCACTGGGTTCAAAGCTACAGTTAGATAGAAAAATTAAGTTCTGGTGTTCTATTCACAGTTGGGTGACTCTAACAACTATGGCATAATAACAACATATCTATTTTACAATAGCTAGAAAACAGTAACTTGAAAGTTATCACTATAAAGAAATGATAATGGTTTGAGATGATGAACATGCTAATTACCCTAATTTTATCAAAACACAATGTACATATGTTTTAAAACATAACGCTATACCCTATATTTGGAATTATGTGTCAGCTACAGAATAACTTACTAACCTAAATAAATAAATTTACCAATGCAAAAAATTTCAAGTCCTTGAAGCTGTGTTCTGTGTGTCTCTTGTAAAATACCTTTTCCACTTAACCAGAACGTTTTCAACTTGGCCTTCCCCTTTACTTTCTGCTTGTCCAGAGATTGAAGGTCAAATAGATGTCAGAAATTAGGATCATTCTAGGTCTTTTCTGAGCCGGCAGCTGGCCCTAATCCTGTACATTCCCTGCTAGATTCTCTTAACTATGTGGACACTTTTCAAAGATCTTATTCCCAAAGAATTGCACTCTCCATTATCTCCTGGTAGGCATTTCAGTATGACTACTTTTTGTCCCAAAGAAATCCCTTTGCCTAAGGTTATTGATTTGAAATGCCTTTTTTCATGAAGAAATTAACTGCTATAAATAGCCCTTTGGACAGCATGCTTGCTGCATCTTGCATGTTTTGCTGAGTAAACATTTTTATTCATCTGAAATATTTTCCAATTTTTAATTTTTTCTTTGACACGTTGGCTATTTAGAATTTCATTGCTTAATTTTCACATACTCAAATTTCCTGATGTAATTAATTTTTAATTTTATTCCATTGCAGTGAGAGAAAATACTTTGCATTTACACAATTATTTTAATTTTTGTTTGTTTGTTTTTTGAGACAGAGTTTTGCTCTTGTTGCCCAGACTGTAGTTCAATGGCACGATCTTGGCTCACCGCAACCAAGATCACCATGGCTCACCATGCCCGGCCAATTCTTTTAATTTTATTGTGTATTTTATTACCTAGAGTATAGTTTATTCTAAAAAACATTCTGGCCAGGCGCGGTGGCTCAAGCCTGCAACCCCAGCACTTTGGGAGGCCGAGATGGGCAGATCATGAGGTCAGGAGATCGAGACCATCCTGGCTAACACGGTGAAACCCCATCTCTACTAAAAAATACAAAAAACTAGCGGGGCGAGGTGGCGGGCACCTGTAGTCCCAGCTACTCGGGAGGCTGAGGCAGGAGAATGGCCTAAACCCGGGAGGCGGAGCTTGCAGTGAGCTGAGATCCCGTCACTGCACTCCAGCTGGGCAACAGAGCAAGAAAAAACATTCCATGTAAACTTACTAAAAATGTATAGTCTATTCCTGCTATGTGGAACGAACTATATGTGTCTGCTAGATCTCAGTGGTTTTGCTTCCTTCAAGTCTATTTAGTCTTTGACCTGTTGACTGTTTTTTAATTCATTATTGAGAGTGAAGTATTTAAATCTCTGTTATTTTTAGATTATATCTTTCTTGCTTTATTTTTGTCAATTTATTTTTTTTTTAGATGGAGTCTTGCTCTGTCGCCCAGGCTGGAGTGCAGTAGGGTATTCTTGGCTCACTGAAACCTCTGCCTCCTGGATTCAAGCGATTCTCCTGCCTCAGCCTCCCGAGGAGCAGGGATTCTTATTTTTACATTCTGTCTAACAATCTTAGTTTTTCATATTTAATTAATTAATCCTTTTATATTTCGTATTATTTATGTAGTTGGATTTATTTTTTCTGTATTATTTTTGTTTTCTACATATCATATGTACATTTTATTTCTTTTTCTACTATTTTGCCTTATTTTGCATTAAGAAAGCATTTTTATATAACGTCACAATTTTAACAATCATTTTTAATATATATTTGTGGCTATCTCTTGCTGTTTTAGGGCTTCTGATATACATCTTCATTCATCAGAATCTGTTTTATATTTATAATAACTTAATACTGATGAGTTATACAAACATCAGTTCTATGTATTTCTATTTCTGCTTCTCATTTTGTGATATAAATTTTACACTTACATTGACACATGCTATAAACTTATTATCTTACACTTATTATTTTATATAATTTTATCTTTAAAAATGAGATGAGAAAAGAAAAAAGAGCAAAGATACATCTAAAAATCATTTGATATTAACCTTTTTATTTCTCATTTCTGAATTTTCTCATTTGTTCCAGAATATTCAGCTAATTTTTATTGCAAGACATGTTATCACTCACCTGTTTTGTTTAGTTATTGCTAAGTATATTACACGTATTTGTAATTGGTCCAACAATACAATTTTATTTATATTGTTATGCATTCATTTTTAAAAATAAGAAATAAAAAAATGTATGCATGATGTGTTTTATAATGACATGATTATCTTTACTGGTGCTTTTGTCATTTCATGTAGATTCAAATTGTTCTCTTTGGTTATTTGGTTCTCTCTCTCTCTCTCTCTTTCTTTTTTTCTCAGAGTCTCCTTTTGTTGCCCAGGCTGGAGTGCAGTGGCACAATCTCAGCTCACTGCAACCTCCACCTCCCAGGCTGAAGTGATTCTCCTGCCTCAGCCTCCCAAGTAGCTGGGACTAGAGGCGCTCACCACCACACCCACCTAATTTTTGTATTTTTACCTAGCTGAAATCAACTCAGTTTTTGTTTACCTGGAAAGGCCTTATGTTGCCTTTATTTTTTATTGATAGCTTTTGCATTCAGAAGATTATTTCTTGACAGTTTTTCTTCGATGAGTAGACAAAAAGATTTAAATGGAATTGAAAGGCTTCCAAAAGGCAACTAAATTATGGTCTAAAAAAATGGATATGAGATTGTTTTTAAATTGAATTGAAAATAAAATTATATTGATGGCAGCTGATGATACGTTAGACTGGGATGCAGAGAGCAGGAAGAATTAAACTTGTGGACAATAGAAGTCTGAGTTGTTTGGTCCTGACTTAGGCCAAATGGAGGGCCTTCTTTTTAGAGAATTAAAGATGGATGCATGAGAGCACAGCCATGCTGAAACTAAAGAGCTGAGCGCCTGCACTGTGCTAAGATCCACAGATTTGTAGAAATAGAACTCACTATTTTAACATACAACAATTTAACATACAATATTAGACTAAGAAAGCAAATAGGCAGTGATAATTATGATTAATGTTAACTTTAGTTTTAATATAATGGTGTTTGATGGGTGTCACAGAAGCAAAAATATGGCCTTTGCTATAAAACGTGTGCCTTACTACTGAGTGTGTAAAGCACTCCTGTGAGTGGAAGCCACAAAGAAATCTGAGGGTCAGGGTGGTAGAATAACCCATTGATACTCCATATCTAAAAAAATAAAATTTCTTGACATGGAGAGTTTGTATCTAAACACTCACTGCTTGAAATAGATGTGCACTTCTATACTCTATAAATGTACCTGGACAAAGTAGTGAGAGGTATAAAGTAGCCTACATTTTGCTCCCATGTCTAGTGCCCTGACTCAGAACTGTATCTTCAGGAAAATGGAGCACTTTGCCCATATAGGTCTGACAGAGGTGGCATTTTTCCGATTCTCACAAAGGTGCTTTTGGTCTACTTCTTACCATGAAAATCAAAGATTGCTGGGGAACATTAGTGAGGGCAACCATGAATTACTTGAACCAGTAATAATGCAGTGGGAAATTTGACAATGTGTTTTACTAATTTCGAAGGTTGGGTAATTGGGAGATTACTCTTTCGTTTATAAGAACAGACACCATACAACCCACTGGGCTGAATATACCTGGGGAAATAAGCTTACACGTGGAAAAGTTGGAGCACAGCTGTTTCTAATGTATTTTCTAGGAATCAAAAAGTTTCATTTTCCCTTGGTGGTTCCTTTCTTAAAATCACAAAACCAGAGCTGGTACTATCTTTATATTTGACGTGAAAATTACAGGCCTGGAGGGGATGGGCTGACGGCCTTGCTTCCTTAAAACCACACATTGTGAGCCTCATCCCTCAAACATGGACTCACTCCAAAGACTCAGCTGGGTGACTGTTTGTCAGCATTATTAACAGTGAGAGCTCAAGAATCAGGTGAGTGGTGGGATGAGGCAAAATTTTCCCAATGAAGAGTTAGGATCATTCTTTTCATAATTTCAGTCATGTCTCAGTGAATCATATCTAAGTATCTAATATGATTCCAAATGAAAAAAAGCAACTTTATGAATACCGGGGCCATAATGTATTGATCTTATAAATACTTTGTTAATTTTGTAATACTGTATTTAAATCGTAATTGTATTTTATTTGTTATTATACTAGCTTTTTCTCAGTTTAACTTACTGTATACACCTAGCTAAAATTTTATTTTTTGAAACACAAGAAATCTGAACTAATTCATAAGAATTTAGTCATATTTGTTTGTTCTTTTAAAGTTGAAAACACTTAAGTATATTATAATGTTTAGAATCATCTCAAAGCATGATTACTGTTTGATATTTTACATTAATTAGCTTCAGTGAATGACCATAAAATTATTTTGTTTTATTGTGGTGTGGTAGCACATACAGGATTTGGTTCTGGTCACCATGAAACTGTAAACAAATATCTCCTTTCGTCATTCATCACATTTTGTAGAGTTAATCACTACATTACACATGTGAAAGGCAGTATAATGAGAGTAAACTTGACCTGCGTTATGTGTTTACTGAGAGTACTCAGGAGCATCACTGTCAGCCTCAGCAGCCTCAGGTTATCTAATGGTGAGAGCTAAGTTGTGCATTCAGATTTTGAATTTTTTTTTTTTTGAGACGGAGTCTCTCTCTGTCGCCCAGGCTGGCGCGATCTCAGCTCACTGCAAGCTCCGCATCCTGGGTTCACGCCATTCTCCTGCCTCAGCCTCCCAAGTAGCTGGGACTACAGGTGCCCGCCACCATGCCTGGCTAATTTTTTTTTATTTTTAGTAGAGACAGGGTTTCACCGTGTTAGCCAGGATGGTCTCGATCTCCTGAGCTTGTGATCCACCCACCTCGGCCTCCCAAAGTGCTGTGATTACAGGCGTGAGCCACTGCGCCCGGCCCGATTTTGAAATTTTTAATGGGTCACATAAAACCAAATTTTTCTTTGCACTCTAAACAACCTAAAAGTAGCATCTATGGACTTTTTTTTCCTACTTTGTTTCACCCAGTTTGACATCATATTAATGCAAATTCCATAATTCTTCTGTGGTGTAGTTGTCAGGTTTATCAAATAAAAACATAGAACACAGTTAAGTTTAATATTTGTATTAAAAATGACTTCTGCAATATGTTACAGGCAATTATCAATTGTTTAGCTCTGGCAGGTGATAAGAATTTTTGAAGATACAATCAATTCAATCATACTCTATTTGTATGCTCTAATTTATGACAACCGTGATTGTGACAACCAAGATTGCTGATCTCATCTGGGATCAGCATCAATGCTCTCAAGAGCCTCAGTGGAAAAACACACCATCTGATCACGCAGAAGATTATTCCGTTTCAGTGTGTTTAGGTTATTTACAGAGTAAGGAGAATGAATTAGCATAAACTGGATGTTTTCTAGGGTGAAAAAATAAAATATTAAAATTCTTATCTATGTTATTTAATCTAATTATTTGTCCTATATCTTCTTTTGGTGTGTGGTTCATAATATATGGGTTACATTAATAAAACTATATAGACATATAGTTAATAACTCATCTGTACATATATTATTATCTCATGTTCAAATATATTTCTCTAGTACTGAAGTGTGATCCTTAAAATTTGGATACCATTAAGTCTTTAATTTAAAATTACTTTTTTTTTTTTTTTTTTTTTGAGATGGAGTCTTGCTCTGTCACCCAGGCTGGAGTGCAGTGGCCGGATCTCAGCTCACTGCAAGCTCCGCCTCCCAGGTTTACGCCATTCTCCTGCCTCAGCCTCCCGAGTAGCTGGGACTACAGGCGCCCGCCACCTCGCCCGGCTAGTTTTTTGTATTTTTTAGTAGAGACGGGGTTTCACCAGGTTAGCCAGGATGGTCTCGATCTCCTGACCTTGTGATCCGCCCGTCTCGGCCTCCCAAAGTGCTGGGATTACAGGCTTGAGCCACCGCGCCCGGCCCTTAAAATTACTTTGTGTTTTTTTCTGATTCCAACTTGACAGCAGAACTCAACTGTGCTGATGGTGTAGATGTAAGGTGGAAACCTTTCGCTGTTTGTTTCTAAGATAAATGTGTGTACTTATCGGGGGAACCAGCCACCAATATTTCAACGTTGGTTCTTTTCTATTTTCCCTAAGTGTTGGCCAGTCTGAGAAATAAAGAGAAAGAGTACAAAAGAGGGAACTTTTACAGCTGGATCTCCGGGGATGACATCACATGTCGGCAGCTTCTGTAATGCCCCCCAAACCGCAAAACCAGCAAGTTTTTGTTACGGATTTCAAAAGGGGAGGGGTGTACGAATAGGGAGTGGGTCGCAGAGATCACATGCTTCAAAGGCAATAAAATATCACAAGGGCAGAAGGGCAGAGCAAGATCACAAAGCCAGGGTGAAATTAGAATTACTGTTGAGGTTCCAAGTCCCGCTGGGCATGCATTGTCATTGAAAAACATCTTAACAGGAAACAGGGTTTGAGAGCAGAAAACCGGTCTGACTAGAATTCTCCAGGCTGGAATTTCCCAATCCTAGCAAGCCTGGGGGCACTACAGGAGACCAGGGTGTATTTCATACCTTATCTTCAACCACATAAGACAGACACTCCCAGTGTGGCCATTTTAGAGACCTCCCCCTAGGAATGCATTCTTTTCCCAGGGCTATTCCTTGCTAAGAAAAGAATTCAGTGATATTTCTCCTATTTGCTTTCTGTAAGAAGAGAAATATGACTCTGTTCTGCCCGGTCTCGCAGGCCGTCAGACCTTATGGTTATCTTCCTTGTTCCCTGAAAATTGCTGTTATCCTGTTCTTTTCAAGGTGCCCAGATTTCATATTGTTCAAACACACATGCTTTACAAACAATTTGTGCAGATAATGCAATCATCACAGGGTCCTGAGGCAGCATACATCCTCAGATTACGAAGAAGATGGGATTAAGAGATTAAAGACAGGCATAGGAAATTATCAGAGTATTGATTGGGGAAGTGATAAATGTCCATGAAATCTTCACAATTTATGTTCAGAGACTGCAGTAAAGACAGGTGTAAAAAATTATAAAAGTATTAATTTGGGAAACTAATAAATGCCCATGAAATCTTCACAATTTATGTTCTTCTGCCATGGCTTCAATGGGTCCCTCCGTTCGTGGTCCCTGACTTCCCACAACATTTACTTACTAAAGTTTCATAGAAAGAGTAATAACCATTTACTCAACTAGATGTTTCCTTTATAAAATCAAACATATCTGGTGATTTTAGAGCAACATTTTCTCAGTCACTAATTTTTGATTATCCAAGGATACTCAATGTCGACATTTTTGCATCATCTCATATATTTTTATTTATGGAATTGTATAATGATAAGTGACCTTGAATCAGACACACTTTTATTTAAAAAATGAGTCAATTTAACAGTGTTTCACTTTTTTAGTGTCATGAAGCTAAATTGTCCTTAGCCCTGGATTAAATTAAAATGATAAATTATGTCTGAATCTTGGCCAAATAATATGAAATGCTAACTGCAAAATTGTTCTGCAAAATTTTACAAGGTGTTATAGTATTGAAGTTATCACAAGAAAACTTGAGAGGAATTATCTTTCTTATTGAAGACTAAATATTTTTCTAGGCGTGGTAGAGTATCTCTGTATTAAGTGAAGTCTCAGGAAGATGTGACTATTTTGATGCAACTTCATGGTTGAAACAAAGTAATTAAAAGTAGTGGCCAGGCTCGGTGGCCCATGCCTGTAATCCCAGCACTTTGGGAGGTCAGAAATTTGAGACCAGCCTGGCCAACATGGTGAAATTGTCTCTACTACAAATACAAAAATTAGCTGGTATGGTGGTGGGCACCACACGGTGGGTGCCACTTGGGAGGCTAAGGCAAGAGAATTGCTTGAACTCAGGAGGCGGAGGTTGCACTGAGCAGAGGTTATGCCACTGCACTCCAGCCTGGGCGACAGAGTAAGACACGGTCTCAAAAAAAAAAAAAAAAAAAAAAATAGTGTTTATCTTCTTGGTAACTGAGAGGAAAATATTTAAAAATGTGTTCTGAGATAAAGAGAGATCATATAATAAATCTCTGGGATGTGAACTAAACAGAGACAGCCAGAACTATTTCTATATTATACACAGTAAATTAGGGTTTCATTAAGCACAATAATGTGCCCCAGTCCCTATAAGCATATTGACATCTGAATTTCAAGATATCACATTACACATTACAATTCATGACAAAGAGAATATAAGGGTGCAGATAGGATAAAAATTGCTAATATGCTGAAGAAATATCATGAATTATCATGGTGAGTCCAGTAAAATCACAGGGGTCAAAAACCATGGAAGAGTGATGATGAATAAATTGTATCAAAATGATAGATCATGAGAAAGACTCAACCTAATGTATTTTTAATTGTTTTAGTGAGTCTTTTCACATTAACATGCATTCAATTCAAGTGTACAAATACTATCCATTTTATATGCCTAATTGAAGTGGTAAATATAAAATGAGAGAACATAAAACAAGGATATGATTACTGAGATGAAGGCCAAGGTACATGAGGAATACAGGTAGTGTGCCCCTTAGACAGGCATAATTGAAAATGTATTTATTATGTATATTCATAATAAATATATATGTATATATTTATTTGGTTTAGAAAATAGTATAAGAGATACATTATCAAGAATTTATATAAGATGGGGTTAATCAAGAAAATGAGGGTAAAATAAAAATAATGATAATGGTAATAATTTTGAACACTGACGAAAGAACATTGATGACACAAATCTATTTTTTTCAGGTCTTCAAAATACGTTTCTTCTACGTCATTAGGATGAACACACATTTCATATGTTATCTTTGAAAAAGGCCTTTTCTTTTCTTTTTTTTTTTTTTAGACGGAGTCTCGCTCCGTCGCCCAGGCTGGAGTGCAGTGGCGTGATCTCGGCTCACTGCAAGCTCTGCCTTCTGGGTTCACGCCATTCTCCTGCCTCAGCCTCCCAAGTAGCTGGGACTACAGGTGCCCGCCACCACATCCAGCTTTTTGTATTTTTAGTAGAGACTGGGTTTCACTGTGTTAGCCAGGATGGTCTGGATCTCCTGACCTCATGATCCAACTGCCTCAGCCTCCCAAAGTGCTGGGATTACAGGCGTGAGCCACTGCGCCCGGCCAAGGTCTTCTATTTTCAAGCTGGCATTGGAATTTCAGCCAACATATTTCTTCTTCTCTGGCACATTTTTACATTCTTTGAGTATAGCAAGCCTAAAAACCATGACCTGATCATCTGTCACTTGGCCTTTGTCCAGATAGTGATGCTAGTCATTGCAGCAAAGTTATTGTCTCCAGATATGTTTGAGTCAGAATTTTCAGAATAACTTCAGATGTAAGGCTGTGTCCTGCACATACAAGGTAGTGAGGGGCCTCTCTATCTGCAACACCTCTTTCCTGAGCATGCTTCAGACCATCACCATCAGCTCCAACACCTCCTGGTTGGTGAGATTTAAACATAAAATCACAAAATACAATATCCTAGGTTTATTATTTTTTTGGTCCCTCAATTTGTCTTTCAACAGTGACATGATAATCTACATTGTAGGTTTTTCCAATGTGACCCAGCTAATTCTGAATGTCAGTAAATACTGCTCACTTTCTCCAATGAACGTCATCATCAGAAGGCTGTTTGTTACTCTGTCGTTATCCGGAGATGTCCTCCTTGTAGGAATCATGCTGCTCTCAAGTGCATACATCGTGATTCTCTTGTCCAGGCATCAGAGGCGCTCCCAGCACCTTCACAGCACTAGCTTTTTATTAAGAACCTCCCCAGAGAAAAGGGCCACCAAGACCATCTTGCTGCTGGTGAGTTTCTTTGTGGTTATGTACTCACTGGACTTAATTAAGTCTCATCCTCCACAATGCTGTTATGGGTATTCAGCCCTGTCATCTACAATGTCCACAAGTTTATGGTCAATGCCTATGCCACTGTCAGTCGTATGGTGCTAATCAGATCTGATAAGAGAATCATCAGTATTCTGCCAAAGGTTCACTGGAAGTGCCATCCCTTTTTAACAAGTTAGTGATAAAATTTCCTAAAAATTATTTTGCTGTCATCAATTATTTAAAAACACAGAATTTGCTATCCGATTTAAATAAAACATGTGGAATTTCACTTTCATAATATCTATTTTTTTTTTTTTAGATGGAATCTCACTCTGTTGCCCAGGCTGGAATACAATGGTGCGATCTCGGCTCATTGCAGACTCTGCCTCCTGTGTTCAAGCAATTCTCCTGTTTCGACTTCTAAAGTAGCTAGTAGTCATGTGTCACCATGCTCAGCTAATTTTTTGTTGTTGTTTTTTTTTTTTTTTAAAAGACAGGGTTTAGCCATGTTTGCCAGGCTGGTCTTGAACTACTGACCTCAAGTGATCAGCCTACTTCAGCCTCTCAAAGTGCTGAAATTACAGGTGTGAGCCACTGCACCCAGCCTATCTCAATTTTTTTTTTTTAATTTCCTGGTGCTAAGAACTATATGTTGTTCTCAGTTCAGGGTCCCCCATGATTTAATAGTCCCAAAGCATGTCTCTCACTACTTAATTTTAATTTTACCTTTATACAGGAAAACATTTTCTTTTTTTTTTTTTTAAGATGGAGTTTCACTCTTGTCTCCCAAGCTAGAGTGCAGTGGCATGATCTCGGCTCACTGCAGCCTCCACCTCCCAGGTTCAAGCGATTCTCCTGCCTCAGCCTCCTGAGGAGCTGATATTACAGGTGCCTGCTACCACGCCTGGCTAAGTTTTGTATTTTTAGTAGACAGGGTTTCACCATGTTGGCCAGGCTGGTCTCGAACTTCTGACCTCAAATGATCTGCCCACCTCGGCCTCCCAAAGTGCTGGGATTACAGGTGTGAGCCACTGTGCCTGGCCAGGAAAACATCATTTTTCTGAGTGTATGCTTGTGTGACTTCTATTAGCAAGCATATCACTCAGGGTTATTACTTTTGAAAAAATATATACATATTTTGAGATGGAATTGTGCTCTTGTTGTCAGGCTGGAGTGCAAGGTGAGATTTTGGCTCACTGCAACCTCTGCTCCCAGGTTCAAGGGATTCTCCTGCCTCAGCCTCCCCAGCAGCTGGGATTACAGGCATGTGCCACCACACAGGGCTAATTTTGTATTTTATTAGAGACAGAATTTCTCCATGTTGGTGAGGCTGGTCTCGAACTCTTGACCTCAGGTGATTCGCTCTCCTTGGCCTCCCAAAGTGCTGGGATTACAGGTGTGAGCCACCGCACCCAGCTGAATAATTTTTCTAAGCATGCTTTTAAAATTTATTTTTAATTGAAGATAACATTGTACAAGTTTATTATGCACAACAAAAGGTTTCAAAGTACATATAGATTGTAAAATAATTAAATTTAGCTAATTAACAAATGCATTATCTAAGTTATTACTTTGTGGTGAGAACATTTAACATCCATTATCTTTGCCCTTTTCAAGACTGTACAATCTCATAAGTAACTATAGCCACCTTGCTATTTAAAAAACAGCATTAAATTTATTTCTCTGATAAAATTGTAATTATATTCCTTTTGGCCAAGATTTTTTATCCTCCTCTCCCCTCTAATCACTTCAGCATTTAGTAACTATTTTATATTTTATAACCATTTTAGTCTCAATAGTGCATAAGGGTTTCCTTCTCTCCACATATTGCTAACACTTGTTATCTTTTGTCTTCTTGATAATGACCATGCTAATTTAAGTAAAGTAACAACTATATTACTTTTACATTTCCCTGATGACTAATGATTTTGAGCATGTTTTCATACACCTGTCAACTATATATATATCTTGTTTTGAGAAATATCTATTCAGGTTTTCACTCATTTTAAAATTGGGTGATTATTATTATTATTTCTGCTGTTGCGTTATTTGAGTCCCTTATATGTTTTAGATGTTAACCCCTTGTCAGATGCACAGTTTGCACGTTTTCTTCCATTCTGTAGTTTTTTTTTTTTTTTAGACAGAGTCTCGCTCTTGTTGCCCAGGCTGGAGTGCAGTGGCGTGATCTCAGCTCACTGCAACCTCTGTCTCCCAGGCTCAAGTGATTCTCCTGCCTCAGCCTCCCCGGTAGCTGGGACTACAGGCACCTGCCACCATGCCCAGCTAATTTTCTGTACTGTTAGTAGAGAGGGGCTTCACCACGTTGGCCAGGCTGGTTGCAAACTCCTGACCTCAAGTGGTCCACCACCTCAGCCTCCCAAAGTGCTGGGATTACAGGCGTGAGCCACCACACCTGGCCTGTAGTTCGTCTTTTCACTCTGTTGATTATTTTTTATGCCATGTAGAAGCTTTTACTTTAACATTTTAGCAACTTTTTTTTCTGTTTTCTGGCTTATACAAAGGTGAGACATTTTGCTCTCACTGCTTTTATGAGCTTTTTCTTTGTGTTGGTGTTATGAAGTTTGACCTTTTTTTAAATTAAGGTTTATTTTATTTAAAATTGACATATAATTGTACACATTTAAGGATACAGTGTGATATTTCAGTGCATTTATTCATTGTATAATAGAACCAGAATAATTAACATAGCCATTGTTTTCAACATTTGTTATTCCTCTGTGCTGATAACATGCAAAATTCTCTCTTCTAGCTAACTTAACCTATATAATAACATATTATTATTAGTTATAGTCACCCTACTTTGTGTAATATAACACAAAAAATTATTCTTTGTTATTTTTAAATTTTTTAAATTTTTTTTTTTTTTTTTTTTTTGAGACAGAGTCTCGCTCTGTTACCCAGGTTGGAGTGCAGTTGCACAATCTGCTCACTACAACCTCTGCCTTCAGGGTTCAAGCAATTCGTGTGTCTCAGCCTCCCATGTAGCCGGGATTACAGGCACTCGCCACCATGACTGGCTAATTTTTGCATTTTTTGTAGAGACAAGGTTTCACCATGTTGGCCAGGCTGGTCTCGAACTCCTGGCCTCAGGTGATCCACCTGCCTCTGTCTCCCTCCCAAAGTGCTAGGATTACATGTGTGAGTCACCATGTCCTGCCTATTCTTTCTTTTAAATGATAATGTTGCATTCATTGGCAAACCTGTTCTCATCTCTTCCTCCCCACATCCTTTCCAGCCTCTGGTAACCACCATTTTACTCTACTTCCATGAGATCAGCTTTAAATTTTACATAAAAATGATATCATGTGGTGTTTGTCTTTCTATGCTTGGCATATTTTACTTAACATAATGTCCTCCACGTACATCCATGTTGCTGTGAATGACAGATTATTATGTTTTAGAAAAAACAGTATGTAGATTCTTCCAAAAATTAAAAATAGAACTACCCTATGATTCAGCAATTTCAATACTGGGTATATATCAAAAGGAAATAAAATCAGTATGTCAAGGAGGCAACATTAATTACTACCATGTTTATTGCAGTACTAATCCTAATAGCCAGACTATCACTTTACTTAAGAATGCTTTAATCTCTTTTTGATATATTACACTTCTAAACTTTTAAAGGATTTAAAGGTTTTCAGTTTTAGAAGCTATTTAATCACCAATTCTTTAAATATTTCATTTTTCATATAGTCTAGTAAAGCAATTAGATGTTCATTTCTTCTCAATCCAATCTTCATATATGTATAAATATATTTCATTCTCTATTAATTTGCCTCCTGTAAAATATGTAACTACATCAATTTTGCTTAGTATTCTATTTTATTGGCCTCTTGTCAGCTCAGTGTATTTTAACATGTAACCCATACGTTGTACATTACACTGCTTCACCACATTTGTAATAGCTTACTTTCAATTTGCTTTTTTTTCAGATATGACTTGAGAAGCTTATAGTTTTTTTTTTTCATTGCCCATTACTTTGGTTTTCTGTTTTTCCATTGTATTGAAAAATATTTAAACATAAGTCAAATATCTGATGTTTATGTACCATACAATTTCTTTTGACCCTTCATCTTGGTAGTTTATATATTAGTGTGCAAGTTATATATTAGTGTGCAACATAATATATAACTTAGTTTTCACATATGGAAGATATCATACTTGGAATGTCTCCAGTCTGTGTGTTTCTTTGCTGATTCCATTTGCCTTGTTGGAAGTTGAACGCACATGAATCTGACATTCTTGTGATTAGTTCTGTCTGAATAGAGCATGTGCTTCTTAAATTGACTACTCCTCTGGATTATTCCTTTTATTTACTCCTGGTCCTGGGAATTTCTCATATTTTTCTTCAACTATATTTAGCATAATATGGATTGTTTTAACTTCTCGACAATTTTAATTATCTGTATTAAATGTTTAAAATATATATTATTTTCCTGAAAAGCATAAATAGCAACAGTTGCATACATTAGTAAAATATGTCTCATAGATTGTCTATGACATAAAATATCATCTCATGCAAAATCTCAAGGTTTTTCGTGTAGAAGACCTCCTTCCCAATACATCACATTGTAATAATTTGTGAAGTGTGATTATTTTTACTACTATGTATGTATTACATATGTATTATGCACAAATTTCAGAAACACTCCAATGAATATATAGCCAGAATTACTGTTTTATATAATATAAAGCTAATATGGGTTAAAGCATTTACCTTAATTCAGATTTTTTCTACAATTACCATTCTCTCTCGTTAGCACTTTCCTGATATCAAAAACATAATATGGATTTAGATTTTTTATTTAATCCAGAAGATGTTGAAAATGGTTCTAAATGGAGTTTACATGTGGCCAGATAATACTTGTTAATTACCTTTAACTTTTTTTTTTTACATTTATCGATATATAAAATAAACTAAAAGTGTATATATTTAGGATTTAGAATATGATGTTTTGAGACATGTACACATTTTTTAATTACCTCGGTTAAGCTAGTTAACGTATTTATCACTTTCCATACTTTATGTGTTTGCATGTGAATGGGTATGGTGAGATTACTTGAGATTTGATTTTGAAAAAATTTGAAGTATACAGTATTATTAACTATTGTCACCAGTCTATATGTTACCTTCTCAGCATTTATTTTATAGCTGAAAGTATGTATATTTTGACTGATACCCTGTCATTTCCTGCCACATCCTGGCCTGTAATAATTATTATTCTTCTTTTCCTATGACTCTGAGTTTTTAAAGATTTCACATAAATACTTGTTTTTTTGTATCTGGCTTATTTCACTTAGCATAATGTCTTCATGGTTCTTCAATGTTGCTGAAAAAGGCAGAATTTTCATCTTTATTAAAGATAAATTACATATACATATATATTTATTATAGTTTCTTTACATATTCATCTATATATGCTAAGTAGTAACCTCTCTATCAAGTTATTTTCTCTATATTATCATTCAAATATAATATTGTTTTGCATTTACTATTATTAAAATTAATTTCCTGTCTTTAAAAAATTTTCATAAAGTTTATGGGGTCAATTCAGTCTGCCCTCTTGATAAAAGCCAAAGTTATATGTCAGTTTTACTAATTTGGATTAGATTGAGATTTTTATTGCCTCAAATAATAAATATAAGCATTAAGGATAAAAATATAATTATATTCTTCATCTTACAACAAAGAAAACTTTGGGTTATTTATTGGACAAAAGACTTACTCTATATTATTATTTCTATTTTTGTGTCACCTAAACATTTATTACACATAGAATACCACAAAATAGGAATAAATAAATTGGTAGTCACAAATTATGAAAGTAAAATTAAGAAATAAGATATACTTCCCAGAGACTGTTTGTAACAAAAATAAATGAAATATGTTTTAGGTGATGCATATTCTAATTCCTCTGATTTGATTATTATATATTATATGCTTGTATCAAACTATCACATGTACTACATAAAGATGTGCCACTATTATGTCTGTAACAATTAAAAATAAAAAAAGTCTATATGAATATATATGTATATATAAACAATCACGTAACAAGTAAAGTATTAATTAAAATATTTCCACAAAGAAAAGTTTAGGGCCTGACATCTTATGTGTCAAATTCAATGAATATTTAATAAATAATATCAATTGTTTAAAAAAACTTTCAAAAATTGAAAAGAAATTTATACTTTCTAACACACAACATTAGAACTATTATACAATAAAATAAAGTATACAACAAAAATAAAAAAAGTTCTCCAGATTGAAAAATAACAAATAAAGATCTTTTTTTGCAGATGATATAATTTTCTATATAAAAATACATAAGTTCAATAAAATATCCCTAGAACTATAAACAAGTTAATTAATGTCACAAAATGAAAGGTCAGAAAACAAAATTAAATTGCAGTTATAGATGAAATAAATCAACAATGAAAATGAAATAAAAAATATATTTATAATAGCAATAAGCAGAAATGTTAAAGTTTTAAAAAGAAATACAAATATGTTATACTCTATTTTTTAATTCACAAAAATCATAGAACTGAATAAATTAACGTACATTAAATAATCAAGTTTTAAATCACCATTTTTAAGATTAGAATATCTCACAGGTTGATCTACAGATTCAACAAAATATCTTCAAAGTTTTAACTATTTCTAATGGAAATTGACAAGTTCTTCCCAAAAACAAATATAGATAAGCTGGGCTTGGTGGCTCATGCCTGTAAACCCAGTGCTTTGGGAGGCTGAGGTTGGAGGACTGCTTGAGGCCTGGAGTTGAAAACCAGCCTGGGCAACATAGGAAGGTACTGTGTCTACAAGGATAAAAAAATAAAATTAGCTGGATATGGAAGCGCATGCCTGTAGCCCCACCTACTTGGGAGGCTGAGGTGGTGGAATTGCTTGAGCACATGCGTTTGAGGTAACAGTGAGCTTTGATTGATCCACCTCACTCCAGCCTGAGTGGCAGAGTGAGACCCTGTCTCTAAAAAAAGATTTAAAAAACAATATAAATGTGCACAGAATACCAAATACACAAAACAGTTTTTAACAAGAAAAATAAAACAATTTATACTTTTTGATATGAATTCTTATTATCTAGGATAGATTCATGTAATTAATAGAATATATTTGAAGATGCAGCCGGGTGTGGTAGTTCATGTCTGTAATCCCAGCACTTTGGGAGGCTGAGGTGGGTGGATCACCTAAGGTCAGGAGTTCGAGACCAACCTGGCCAACATGGTGAAATTCCATCTCACTGACAAATACAAAAAAATTAGCCAGGCGTGGTGGTGCATACCTGTAATCCCAGCTACTTGGGAGGCTGAGGTAGGAGAATCACTTGAACCTGGGAGGTGGAAGTGGCAGAGAGCTGAGATCCCACCATTGCACTCCAGCCTGGGCAACAGAGCAAACGTCTCAGAAAAAAAAAAAAAAAAAAAAAAAAAATCCATTTAAAAACACATTCATTTATGGCAAATTAACATTCACAAAAGTTCCAAAAAATTTCAGTGTGGAAGAAACATCTTTTCCAAGAATGTTTCTAAGAAAATTGGCTATAAACATTTAAAATAAGAAGTCAGATCCCATCTCAAATCAAACACATACTGAAATACTTAATATGAGCTGTAAAGCTAAATGTAAGAGCTAAAATGACAACTTTTTTACAAGAAACACAGAAGTAATTTTTTATAATCTTGTATTCGATAATGATTATTTATTTTTTACATTTAGGTTTGTTTTATTTAAGTTTAATGTTAATTCCATGCTGTGTTTCAGTAAGAACAATACAGATTCTGTATCTGTGGCTCCAGTCAGATATCCAGTAGTACAAATTAGCTTCAAGTTACATATACTGAACAGAAGTGATTGAGCTAGCAGAGGGGAGGAGTGAGGGGAAGCAGGTAGGGGGAGGGAGAAGGAGTAGAAACAAATAATTGAACATGCATGCAGGCTTTTCCACACCACCTGCAACCCTAACCCGCTTCAGTGGGAGAGTAAAAGTAGGCAAGAATGAGCAGCCACGATTGTTGAACTGTTATTAGCACCATGCTTTTCAGCAACATTTCTGTAGAGTTTGAAAAACTTTTTACAGCAAAACCATTTCAAAACTCCTTCCCCAAACAATCTTTAACCATGTCAAGCTAACACCGAATTACTTTCAAACATTGGTATAAAATACGGTTTAAACAATTAGAAAAACGAAAAATGATACCACTTATGCCTCTATAGTGTGATTAACATCTTCCTTAGACGCTTGCATCATCTAGAAGCATCACCTAATGGCTTTCAAACGTAATTTCCATTTCTAATGGTAATCTTGCCACATCTGGCACGGGGACAATACAGTAATGCTGAAAAAGCCTCTATGCAGTCCTGTTAGTGTCTTAAAGAACCTAAAAGTTGGGACCAGTAAAATCCACAGAAATTCACTCTTGCCTTTAAGAATTTTTGAAAACTGTTAAAAAAACAAAAACAAACAAAAAAGCAGGGCAGGAACCTAAATTCTGAGGCCAAATGTAAAAGTCAGATTTGGCGGTTCTTAGGGACAATGGGGAGTTTCCAAGGGACGGGATGGGGAAGACTGGGGTGGTCAGGGATGGTTTCTCTTGTTGGTTTTTATGTCTCACTGATTTTCATCTTCCACGTCCTGCAGCGCTTCTTTATTCTGTTCTTCATCATCACCCTGCATGCCTGAAGTCCATAGTGTCCTTATAGCTTTCTTCACTCAGCATATCCAGTTCTGCAATTGTGTCATCAAAAGCTGCTTTTGCCAACCTGCAGGCATAGTCAGGGGAATTAAGAATTTCGTAGTAGAATACAGAAAAATTGAGAGCAAGACCTAAGTGAATAGGATGCGTTGGTGGAAGTTCTGTCATTGCAATATCACTAGCAGCTTTATAAGCCGCTAGGCTGTTCTCCACAGCCTCCTTCCTGTCATTTCCTGTGGCAAATTCTGCCAGATACCTGTGGTAGTCCCCTTTCATTTTATAATGGAAAACTTTGGACTCGCCAGTGTTAGCTGCTGGAATGAGGTTTTTGTCCAGTACATCCAGAACGTCACAGCAGAGTAACTTTAGCTCAGTCTCAATCATTTGCCGATATTCCCAAATCATTTTTAGCTTGTCTTCTCCTTCTTTTTCTTCTTTCTGTTCAATGCTGCTGATTATTCTCCAGGAGGCTCTTCTAGCTCCAATCACATTCTTATATGCAATAGATAGGAGGTTTATTTCTTCAACTGTCAGTTCCACATCCATCCCTGCTACTTTCTTCATTGATTACACCATTTCTTGGACGATACTGCGGGTTCAGTTCCAGAGCACGCTGTATTGCGCAGCCTGCTTGGCCAGCTTTGCCTGGTACCAAATCGCCTCGATCATCCACAGCAGCAGCCGCTCTTACAGGGTCTGCGAGACGGATGTAAGCGGATAGTGTCTCTGACGGTCGCTCCGCTGCTGGGCAGCAAAAATGGCGGCACCTCAATCAGGGACTTTGCCCTGCGCAGGCGGAAAACTGCTCAACTCTATGGCAACCGCTCCCTGGCAACTAAGGATTTCTTAAAAAACACAACAAAAAAGCACAATCAAGAAGAAACTGATAAACTTCATCAAATTGAAAAAACATTTTTTTATACACCAAGAAGAATATGTAATCTAAGCTGCATAATGAGAGACAATATTTCAAATTATCTATCTTTTTAGGCTCTAGTATCTGGAATACAAACAAAACCAAAACAAACTCTTATATGTCAATAATAAAAGGACAAATTACCAATTAAAAACGGTCAAGGGACTTGAATATATGTTTCACCAAAGAAGATATACAAATTGCTAATATGAAGATAAAAATATGCTCAATATATTTTGCTATTAGGAAAATAAAAATCAAATCACAATGAGATAACAATGAACAAACTATACTGGCTATAGCAAAGAGACAATAACAAGTGTCGACAAATGTGGAAAGTATGGAATTTCTATGCATTGCAGCTGGAAAGGCAAAATAATGCAGTCATTTTGTAAAACAATTTGGCAATTCTTCAAAATTTTAAACACAGAATTGCCACATGGCCCTGAAGTATTTTTCCACACATGTATGCAAAGGAAATGAAAACCTAAGGCACACAAATACTTGTATGTGAATGTTCATAGCAGCAATGTTTATAAGAGCCAAAGGGGAATACCATCGAAATATCCATCAGCCAGTAAAAAAATGTGTGTCATATTTATGCAATAAAATCCTTAGCAATCAAAGGGAATTAAGCAATAATCCATGCTACATTGGAAATAAACCTCAAAAATAGTAAACAAAGTGAAACAAACTAGGTTTTAAAAAGACTACATAATTTATAATTCCACATATAAGAAGAGTCCATAAAAAGCTCATTGATAGAAAATAAACTAATGGATGTCTAAGGCCTGGGTGATGGTGGAAAGTGAATGAAAACAAGACAGATTTTACTCAGGGATGATGAACATATTTTAAAGTTAGTTGTGATAATCTATATATAACTCTGTTAAAATATTAAAAACAGGCTGGGCGCGATGGCTCATGCCTGTAATCCTAGCACTTTGGGAGGCCCAGACAGGCAGATCATTTGAGGCCAGGATTTTGAGACCAGCCTGACCAACGTGGTGAAACACCCATCTCTACTAAAAGTACAAACAAATTAGCTGGGCGTAGTGACACATGCCTGTAGTTCCAGAGGCTCAGGTAGGAGAATCGCTTGAACCGGGAGGTAGAAGTTACAATGAGGCGATCCCGCCACTGCACTCCAGACTGTGCGATGGAGCAAGACTCCGTCTCAAAAAATAAAATAAAATAAAATAAAAAATAAAACATTGATATTTACAATGAAAATGTCATTGTATTATATAAATTATATCCCATTAAAGCCTATCAAAAACAAGCATGCCATAAGTGTTAAAATAACTTCTGACTTTAGGCAACCCAAGTAACAGACTCTTAGCACCAAAGTTATTTCTGCTGATTTAATAAATATTAAAGAAAGAAGAAGAAGATACTTTAAATACCACAAGAGGACACAAGTGCAACCAAAAACATTATAGAGGTTACGTAAGCAAAAAGAAAACAGTTTTTAAGGAGTATTTATGGATAGGAACCACCTGGTTTTACTAGACTAGGAGAGTGAAGTGATTTACAGAAGAGTACTCTAACTCACAGATTGTTACAAATAAGTAATGATGTCATCATAGAATGAGGAAAAATTAAAAATTAATTATTAACTAAAAATATTTGGAGAAGCAATCTAACATAAAGTTGGTTGATGGCACCTGTCTCTGCAGTTAGAGTAGCCTATTGCTAATGCAAAAGCTGCACATTCATTGCTTCTTCAAAACCAATCTTGATACCCAAATCTGATACTAATCTCTAAATTTATTACTATAATTTATGAGAAGATATTTGCCTATTTTTTATTACATAACGTGGCTAATGTTCAGTATTTGAAGGTTTTTATTAAAAATAACCTTAAATTTTTTATTTAAAACTCATTATGGAAATTAAAAATGTAAACAAAGATATAAAAATTATACAAAAATTCCTGAGTACCCATCACAAGGCTCCAGCCATTTTTTTTGTCTTTCATTTTCAATTATTAACTCCATTTTTTTTGTAAAATGTTAAAAGTAAATATAAAAATCTGTATTGTTAAATTTGTAGAAATTTTGTACCTCTAACAAAAAAAAACAAAACAATGAAAATATTACTATGATTCCTCATAAACTTTTTTTTTTTTTGAGACAGAATTTTGCTCTGTTGCCCAGCCTGGAGTGCTGTGGCGCGATCTCAGCTCACTGCAACCTCCACCTCCCAGGTTCAAGGGATTCTCCTGCTTCAGCCTCCCAAGTAGCTGGGACTACAGGCACATGCCAACAAGCCCAGCTAAGTTTTTGTACTTTTAGTAGAGATGGGGTTTCACTATGTTAGCCAGGATGGTGTTGAACTCCTGACCTCGTGTTCTGCCTGCCTCGGCCTCCCAAAGTGCTGGGATTACAAGTGTGAGCCACCACGCCTGGCCAAAAATATTTTTAAATATATATTTGTGTATATGTTTATGGAATACATGAGATATGTTGATACGGACATGCAATATATAATAATTACATTTTGGAGAATGAAGTGTCCATCCTCTCAAGCATTTATTCTCTGCATTACAAATAATCCAATTATACTCTTAGATATATTAAAATGTGCAATTAAATTATTATTGACTATAGTCACCCTGTTGTGTTATATTAGGTCTTTTTCATTTGTTTTACTTTTTGTATTCATAAACTATCCCCACTTCTTCCCAACCCCCCACTCACCACCCTCCCCAGCCTGTAATAACCATCCTTCTACTCTCTATCTCCATGAGTTTAATTGTTTTAATTATTAGCTTCCACGAATAATTGAGAACATGTAATGTTTGCATTTCCTTTCCTGGCTTATTTAACTTATCATAATGACCTGCAACTCATATTATTGCAAATTGCTGGATCTTATTCTTCTTAATGGATATGTAGTATTCCATGGTGTATGTACCACATTTTCTTTATCTGGTCTTCTGTTGATGCACATTTAGGCTGATTCCATGATATTGCTATTGCAAATAATGTTGCAATGAACATGTGTGTATGTGTGTCTTTATGATAAAATAATTTATATTTATTTGGTTATGTACCCAATAATGAAATTGCTGGGTCAAATGCTCTTCTGTTTGTAGTTCTTTGAGAAATCACCACAGTGCTTTCCACAATGTCTGGACTAATTTATATTCCCATCAGCAGTGTACAAGCATTCCATTTCCATTACAACTTTTGCAGCATGTTACTTTTTTGTTTGTTTGTTTTTGTTTTTGAGATGGAGTCTCGCTCTGTTGCCAGGCTGGAGTGCAGTGGCACAATCTCGGCTCACTGCACCCTCCATTTCCCAGGTTCAAGCGATCCTCCTGCCTCAGCCTCCCAAGTAGCTGGGACTACAGGCATGTGCTACCATGCCCAGCTAATTTTTGTATTTTTAGTAGAGATGGGGTTTCACCATGTTGGCCAGGATGGTCTTGAATTCCTGACCTCATGATCAGCCTGCCTTGGCCTCCCGAAGTGCTGGGATTACAGGTGTGAGCCACTGCACCCGGCAGCAGCATCTGTTACCTTTTAACTTTTTAATAATAACCTTTATAACTGGTGTGAGATGGTATTTTATCCACTATCTAATATTTTAAATAATGTGCAAAAAAGGAAACAAAACCAGGTTATTCAGTATCAACAGTATCAAAAATTACAGCATATCTGTACAACTTGGCATCAAAGAAATGTTACATTGCATGGTAGTTGTGAAAACATACATGTAGATAAAATATTTAAAAAAGGAAAGGGCTCAAGATGGTAAATTTGTGACATTGGATGTCAGTTCTCCTTAGAAAGAACAATATTGTGAACTATTAATTATACCTCCAATAGAATATCAAGGAAAGAACACTGGAACCTAATTGAGAACTCACAGAAAAAATCTGAGGAGCCAAAGGAAAAGGAAGCAAGAGGCCAGCTCAGCAGAGAGCTGCTAGGAACCTGGAGGGCCTCAGCATCGCTGAGGACAGGTAAGTGGGGAATGTTTCCAGCCTGCATTTCTCCTGTGGACTGCCACAGAGTTGTGGGAGAGCTCCTTTGTTCTCATGAACCCTGACACTAACACGGCTGTTGACTTCAAGAACTCTTGAGGGCATAGCACCAGACTGGGGACTCATACTATGCTACTCACTTTCCACCAAGATGCAAGTGGTTGTGTCAGGATGCCACTGGGAAAATACAGGTATCAGGGGACTGACTCCAGCCCTGGGAACCTCAGTTCCCCTATCTCTGCATCTCAGGAGCTGCCGCTGACATTGGCCAGTGCCAGCTTGGAGGGCTGCAGTGGCCCAGGGTTGGCTGGACCCAAGAATGATGTAGTTTCCCAGAAGTTTAGCCCTACAGAGTGCTGCTCCCGGGAAAGGGGAGAGTTCAGTGAACCAAGAAGGCAAAACTGGGACAAAAGAAAAAGCATTCTACTTTCAGAGTCCAAGAGCTGCCTGCTTGGGACTGAGAAAAGTAACTTTGCTCTCAACAAGTGCGAAAACTGTCCTCACACTGCAGATGAAGGGTGAAATGCCCTCCCACCAGTTGCACAGCCTCTGTGCAGTGGCTCAGGCACAGCAAATGAGACCCCTCTTTTCCCTTCGCACACCACTGCAGGCACAGCCTCTACTACTGCCACAGGAAGTTGGGGTAGGTGAGCATCTTGAGCTGTGAGTGGTGACTACAACCCAACTGGCAGCATGGCCTTCAAGCCTAGGCTTAAAAAAAGGGTACAGGGCCCGGTGTGGTGGCTCATGCCTGTAATCCCAGCACTTTGGGAGGCTGAGGCGGGCGGATCACTTGAGGTCAGGAGTTCGAGACCAGCCTGGCCAATATGGTGAAACTCCGTCAATACTAAAAATACAAAAATTAGCTGGGCGTGGTGGCGGGCACCTGTAATCCCAGCTACTCAGGAGACTGAGGCAAGAGAATCGCTTGAACCCTGGAGGCAGAAGTTGCAGTGAGCCGAGATCACGTCACTGCACTCCAGCCTGCACATCACAACGAGACTCTGTCTCAGGAAAAAAAAAAAATTTTTAACTAATGAGCTCCCTTCCAAACCAACATAATCACATTTTCTTACAAGTGAGATCTGGAATAACAAATAATTTATATGCACCTGAAAGTTTGAGAGGCAATGCTTAGCTAAGTGGCTCTCACCCCAAACTTCCACTTAAGAGCATCTGGCCAGTTTGAAAAAATGCTGATTCTACCTGTTGTTCTGGGTGGAATCGTTCATGTCGTTCTAATTAATTGCCCCATGTGATTCCAAGGTGAGGCCAGGGTAAAGCACACAGGCTCCCGAATTCTTTCAGGAGAGCTGAAAAGCTTTCAGCTTTTTCCCCAAAGGGAGATCACAGAGGCTGCTCTGCTTGTGTTTGGTAGGGGGCTAGTCAGTTTGGCCTATATTCCCATAGCTGTAACAGAAACCACTGGAGTCTGTGGCAAGGAAGAGTACTAGAGGGCAGAAAAACGAGAAAGTCACAATTTCATCTTTATATAGCTGGTCGTTGTTTCTGAATTCTACACAAAGGCCAGGAGGAGAGAACATTTTCAGTGCTTTAAGGTCTTCTGCCTGTGGGTGTGGTGGTACCAGGTAAAAAGTTTGTCCTGATGCCTTTACAGACACATTCTCAAGATGAAGGTGAGATTTGTTCGGTTAATCTCTCCTAAGAAGGAATCAGAGAAGAGAGAAAAAATGGCCGATTCTCAGATAAGTGTGTCCCAGGTCAAAAACTGTGTCCACTTTTTCTTCTAGAATGTCATGTCTCTAGAATTGCAGTCATTTCCATTTCTACTTCTGATGTTTCTGCCTAACAAGATTATTTTAACTACCTTTTTCCTTTTCTTCTCAAGACAGTGAAAGGACCTCTTTAAAATAACTCTCCCCTCTATACCAGAGCCTTATCTTCATTCTCTCCATCCAGGCTTCTTACATATCACAAATAATTCTCATCTTGAATTTATACTCTGAAACATTGAAAGTTTCCTTTTGTAGACAGATCACTCTGGGCAGGTGGGGATATAAAACATTTTTGGGGGGATGGTGCTGGGTCCTCAGATATCAGTGAGTGAGAAAAGTACACTGTTTATGTTCCATCTGGATGCTCCATTAGTTCTATGAAGAACATAACTTTTAAATGCACACTTAAAAAGGATGGAAGTAATTGCCTGGGATAATTCAGAAGGTAGGAAAAGGGATTAATTTTTTAAAATGTGCCTTCTAGGATGCTAAAGAGGGAGTACTTAAATACACTATTACAAATTACAAAATATGGGAAACATATGTAGCTTGAATTTTACATAAAATTGATGTTTTTTGTGATTAAATTCTGATTATGGTTAGGTTTTTCGGCCAGTAATCTTGCAGAAGTCATGTTGAATCCTCCTATATGTATCAGCACCTGATACCAATTTGTCCCGATAGTTTTATTCACTTGGTTAAGGTGCTCTCTAAAGGATTCCTCCACCACAAAGTTACTTTTTCTTTGAACTCTATCATTAGCGGGTATCTTGGAGAGACTTTCTGATCAATGTGCATAAACAATCACATTTAACCTGGAAGTGCCCCCTTCTTATTAGTTTCTATTTGTTTCTACCTTGCTTCAGAAAATGAAGGTTGTCATCTTTGTTTACCGGTCTTATACACTGGGATAAAACCCAGGTTCTGTCACTTACTAGATGTTTTACAAAATATTTTTCTTAGCTAGAATCATCAGGATCTTTGATGAGTTTGTTAGCAATGCAGAAACTCAAGTCTCATCCCGGGTCTCTTGAATTAGAATACGCATTTTAACAAAATCTCCAGTTTACTGATGTACACATTAACATATGAGAGGTACCTTCTAACTTATTGTGACTTCTCCATATGAGAACTATATATAATTTACTCTGTATAATGTAAATATAGCACTCAAAACTGTATATGCTTGTGTTTATGCCATGAATTGTATGCTGCATCATTCAGAAAACTATAGTACCTACACTGGCTTTGTGGATCTTATTTCATTCTCTTTCCTCAGAATGAGGGAAAACATTAGAGAATCTTTCTGTATTAAACAGTATCTTCTTGGGTAATTCAAGTCTCTCATGTAAAACAGAGTCAACTCTCTTAACTCTCAAACACCTACAGTCAAATTAAGAATTCTGCCCATGGCCACTTGCTCTGTGTGTGTGTGTGTGTGTGTGTGTGTGTGTGTGTGTGTGTTTTTAGAAACTGCTACCATTGAAGGATGTGGCCATAGAATTATCTTAAAAGGAGTGGGAATGTCTGAATCCTGCTCAGTGGAATTTATGTAGGGATGTGATGTTAGAAAAATACAGATACCTGGTTTCCCTAGGTGAGAATAACATCTCCCTGGAATTCCTAATACACCCTAAGGTTTCTATTTGCTCCCTTTGTAGAATGATTTTGGGAGTTTTTCCTCACTTAAACTATTTTTAGATCAATACTTTTGAGGAAAACTTGAAGATTTTTTTGGAATAAAGAAAGAAAATCTTCAAGATGTTTTAACAGAAACCTTCCCCTTTCTTCAGCTAATCTGTATCCTTCACTCTAGATTAGTAGAAATCTAGAAATTCAGTGGCATAAAATATTGTTGCCCAAATGTTGAAATCCAATATTCATCACGAATTTTAAATTCAATAGTGTTGGATAGTAGAGCTAAGGGCCCAGAAATGTAAAATATGTTTTAAATATTCTAAAGGTTCTGTCAGAAAACAGTATTTAGAAATTAATTTTTTAGAATATTTTATAATATTCTCTCCTCTTTACTGAACATAGTGTTAGGTTTGTAATTGGAGGATCCCAGCAAGTCATGTTACTTTTTTCTAACAAAACAGGTCTTGCTGTCTCTAACCCTCATCTGATCTCCTGCCTTGAGCAAATAAAAGAGCCCTGGAATGTGAAGAGACATGAGACAGTAGTCAAATACTAAGGTAGGTAGGCATGAATGAAGCAGATAACACAGACCAGAGGTACAAAGGGCAAAAAGAATGCCAGACCTTAAAATGTGATATGGGGCACTCTGCTTCAACGGAAATGTTTCCTAAAAAGCCACTTTTTCCTCTTGCTCTCAAATAGGAGCATCTTCTGTCCCATACCCTTAAATTCCCTAAGGACTCGACTTCCCATTCTGTGATTTTCCTTTGAGATTACCATGAGAGTCAGAGTCTTTATGGCTTATAAGGTACTGCATGATATGCCTGCTCTTCCATGGCTTTGGGGGGATACAAGAATATCTTTATTTTTGAGGAACTGCGTGTTAAATCATTTAAAAAGTTTTCTTTTTCCATCATGTCTGAAATGTGTGAGAGCAGTGGTGATATTAAGATTTGTTTCAGGAATCTCAGGAACATCAATGACAAACATTGCCTGTTATTTCTCTGTTTTTTCTTTCTGATTTTTGCAATCCTCACAGATTTGAAGTGATGGCTCATCATTGTTTTCATTTGCAACTGCCTGATGGTAGGTGATATTGAGCACTCTTTCGTATACCTATTGGTCATTTGTATATATTTGTTGGCAAAATATTTTGTCAGTCTTCTATTTTTCAGTTGGGTTATCATCATTATTATTTACCTTTGCTTTGAATTTCTTATATATTTTGAATATTAAACTCTTATTGTATATATGGTTTGCTATTGTGAGTATGATGCAATAAACATGCAAATGTATCTATCATTTTAATAAATTCTTTTTGTGGGTAGATCCCCAGTGATGAGACTTCTGAATCAAATGGTAATTCTATTCTTAGTTATTTGAAAAATTTCCGTATTGTTTTGTACAGAGATTGCGTTAATTTATATGTTTCTGCTGACGGTGTATAGGGTGTTCCCGTTTCTCCACATCTTTGCCAACGTTTATTATGTTTTTTTCTTTTTAATAGTAGCCTTTATGGCTAATGTAATATCTCATCATGGTATTACTTTCTGCTTCTCTGCTAATTAGTGATATTGAGCATTTTAAAAATACACACGCTGGCTATTTGTATGTCTTTTTTGAAAAAGACCTAGTTATTTGCCCATTTTCAATGGGATTCTTTGTTTTTATTACTATGATGACTTGATTTGAATTATTTGTAAATTCTCAATATTAGTTCCATGTTGGCACATAGTTTGCAAATATATTCTTTTATTCTGTAGGTTGCCTATTTACCCTGTTGATTTTTTTTTTTTTTTTTTTTTTTGCTGTGCCAAAATTTTTTAGTTTGAGTCCCATTTGTCTATTTTCCTTTACTTTTGTTTATTGCATGTTTGAGGTTTTAGTCATGAATACTTTGCATAAACCAATGCCCAGAAGAGTTTTTCTTACATCTTCTTTTAGTACTTTTATAGCTTCAAGTCTTACTTTAATTCTTTAATTCATCTTGAGTTGATTTTTGTATATGGTGAGTGATAGGGATCTGTTTCTATTCTTCTGTATATGGTAATCCAATTTTCTCAGCACTATTATTGAACAGAGTATTCTTCTTCTGGTGTATGTTCTGATCAGTTTAGTCAAATATCAAAGAAGATATATGACTTTCTGGTTTTTTTTTCTTTTTTTTTTTTACAGAGTCTCACTCTGTCACTAGGCTGGAGTGCAGTGGCGCCATCTCGGCTCACTGCATCCTCTGCCTCCTGGGTTCAAGCGATTCCTCTGCCTCAGCCCCCCAAGTAGCTGGGACTACAGGAGCACGCCACCACACCCAGCTAATTTTTGTATTTTTAGTAGAGACGGGGTTTCACCATGTTGGCCAGAATGGTTTCGATTTCTTGACCTTGTGATCTGCCTGCCTCGGCCTCCCAAAGTGCTGGGATTACATATTTCTGGGTTTTCTATTCTGTTTCCTTAATCTACATATCTGTTTTTATACCAGTACCATGCTGCTTTGGTTACTATTGTGTTGCAGTATAATTTGAAGTCAGGTAAGTGATGCCTCCAACTTTGTTCTTTTTGCTTAAGATTGCTTTGGCTCTTTGGGCCCCTTTCTTATGAATCTTATAATAGCTTTTATCTAATTCTGTAAAAAATAATGCAGGTATTTTGATAGAGATTGCAGTAAATCTGTAGATTGCTTTGGGCAGTATGGTTATTTTTACCAATAGTAATTCTTTCAATCCATGAGCATGAGCCATTTTTCTTTTTGTGGCACTTACATTTTGTCTAATCAATGTTTTGTAGTTTACCTGTAGAGCTCTCTCACTTACTTGATTAAATATGTTCCTATGTATTTTATTGCTTTTTGGAGCTATTGTAAATGAGATTGCCTTCTTGATTTGGTTCTCAGTTGGATCGTTGTTTGTGTATAAAAACACTACTAATTTTCATATGGTGATTTTGTATCTTGACACTTTACTCAATTCATTTATCATATTTAAACGATTTTGGTAGAGTTTTTAGGTCTTTCTAAATATAACACCACATCATCAGTGAACAGGAATAATTTAATTTTATTTTTCTAGTTTAGGTGCCTTTTCTTCCTTTCTTTTGTCTGATTGTTTTGGCTAAGACTTCTAATACTATATTAAATAGGAGTTGTAAAAATGGCATCCTTTTCTTGTTTCAGTTCTTAAAAAGAATTTTTCTCATTCATTATAATGTTACTTCTATGTTTATTTTATTGAGGATTTTCATCATGAAGAAATGGTGAGTTTTATTAAATTCTATTTCTGCATTTATTGAGATAACCATAGGTTTCTGTCCTTAATTTTGTTCATGTAACTTATTATGTATACTACTTTGTGTACTTTGAACCATTATTGCATCCTTGGTATAGAACCCACTAGATCATGATATATTCTCTTTTTGATTTTATGTTGGATTCAGTTTAGTAGTATTTTGTTGAAAATTCTTGCATTTATGTTCCCAAGGATATTGGCTTATCGTTTTTTTTTTTTTTTTTTTTTTTTTTTTTTTTTTTTTTGTTGTTGTTGTTGTTGTTGTGTGTCCTTGGCTAGTTTCGGTATCAGGGTGATAATGACCTCAGAATTACCTAGAAAGAATTTCATTATCCTCAGTTTTGGGGAAGAGTTTCAGGAGGATTATTATTAATTCTTTGTACATTTGGTAGAATTTGTGCATTCATCCGGTCCTGAGATTTTCTTTTTCAAGACTTTTTAAAATTATTGGCTCAATCATGCTACTTATTATTGGTCTTTTCAGGCACTCTGTTTCTTCCTGGTTCTATCTTGAGAGGTCGTATGTTTCCAGGAATTCATTTTTTTTCTAGGTTTTCAGGTTTGTGAGTGTCTAGCTGTTTTTGAATGTTTTTAGTGATCTTTTTTATTACTGTTGTACCCATTGTAATGTCTGTTCTTTTACTTCTGATTTTGTTTATTTAGATCTCTCTTATTTTTGCAGTTAGTCTAGCTAGCAATTTATCAATTTTGTCTTTTTGAAGAACTAACTCTTTATTCTTTTGATCATTTGTAGTTTTTGGTCTTTATTTCATTTGATTATGTTCTTATTTTTGTCATTTGTTTTCTTCTTCTAACTTGGAATTTGGTTTGTCATTAATTTTCTAGTTTCTTTAAGTGTGATGTTGGGTCCTTAATATGTAAGCGTTCTACTTTTTTGATGGAGGCATTTAGTGCTATAAACTGTTGTCTTAGTACTGTTTTTGTGGTGTCTCACAGGTTTTATTATACTGTGTCTCTATTTCCAATTTGTTCCCACAAATTTTTACTTTTCATCTTAATTTTTTACTTGAGATGGGGTCTCACTCTGTCACCCAGGCTCGAGTGCAATGGCACGATCTTGGCTCACTGCAACCTCCACCTCCTAGGCTCAAGCAATCCTCCCACCTCAGCCTCCTGAGTAGCTGGGACCACAGGTGCACACCACAACACCCAGTTTGTTTGTTTGTTTGCTTGTTTGTTTGTTTTGTATTTTTGGTAGATACAGGGTTTTGCCATGTTTCCCAGGCTAGCGTCAAACTCCTGACTTCAGGTGATCCACCTGCCTCAGCCTCCCAAAGTGCTGAGGTTGCAGGTGTGAGCCACCACCCCGGCTGACCATCTTTTTTTTTTTTAAACTTAGTTGCAGAGATCTACAATTTATTATTATTTTCAGTGTTAGAGCTAGAGGGTAATTTTTTCAAAGATGGCACTCAACTCCACTTATTTACCTGTCAACAAATACAGAACTGAACTGTTAGCCATAAGCACTTTACAAACAGACTCAGGAAACTATGCAGTAGACAATAACATAGCTTAACCAGACTCTGAAAAACAGATACATATTTTGGTTCACACTTGTACAAAGAGAACAGTCATGTCTGCATGACTTAAGGTTCTCTAAACACAACTGTTTTATGTTTTAGACCCCTAGAGTGTGCCAGTTTACCACATCAGGGAGGAATCAAGGAATGTGCTTCTTCTAAAGAACCAAGGGCAAGTGGGGGCGGTGGCTACAGGGAATGCTCTGGGCAGAAGAGCTGCCTCAGGTTTTTGTGGGAATGAAAATTACCTGTTGCAAGTAAGCAATGCCTAGGGTTTATCTGGTTTGAGGTTCAAAACAAAGGAGAGAATTATTTCCTTCCTCGAGCTCTTCCCAAAGCAATATGCACATCTCATAATCAAATCTCAGGTAGTACAAAGAGATAACCAATTATCTAAAAATTTAATTTACATACATGTTGGCCTGGATTAAAAACAAAAAAGTTAGTTTCCATAAATAGCAGACTTTAGTGCTGTATGACCCAACGACTAAAATAAAACCAGAAAGTTTTTACTGAAAGCTCAAGGATAAAAATGAACCCTGGCTGGCTATTGAACTCCACATCTGACAATAATTACTGACAGTTTAAAAATGTATATCCAAAATATAACCTCAAAAGGACCAGGTTTTTTTGTCCGACAGAACAGCTCAAAATGTTGAGGCGTTATTTGTTTGGATTATGATGGGTTATTCTCAAAGTTTATTTATCTGGAAGGGGAAAGTGATTATAGAAAAATACTTGAAATAATTTGCCAATGAAGTCGCAGATTCTAGCAATAATCCACATCTTAGATTTTTAAGTGTGTAGTTTCATAGTTTAAACAAATTCTGTCAAAGAGCTATTCAATATACTTTATCACCATAACTTTCCATGAAAACCAAATAAAAATCACATCTGAATGATTTACTTCTATGCTTTTATATGATTGTATACATATGATGTACTACACATCCAAGTACAAGAGGCAGTTATCCTCTCTGAGAGGTGCAAGAGTTGTTCTTTCATGAATGCCCTCTAACAGTGAAACTGGCAATTTTTATATATGCATTCATGTGCATATACGTGTACTTCAAAAAGCAAAGCGTCATCTGTTCGTCCATTGTTAACTTAATGGTAAGAGTGGGGACCACCAGGCATCTGTGGAGCACCAGAAGGTCTTGAAGGCACTTGGAAAGGATCACTGGGAGTAGGTTAGAGTCCCGGTGTGGGATACAATCCTGTAGGGGCAGGATATGGTGTGGTGGTCCTCAGGCTCCTGGTGGATTGGTGCCCCGTGGAACAGGTGGTGCTGGCCCAGAGGCTTGGGGATGAGGAGGAGCGGGATATGGCCCTGGAGATGGATATGGCATATTAGGGGTAGGATACTGCCCTCCCATTCCTGGCTCCCAAGGTCCAGAAGACATGAATCCCCATGGACCTAAAGGACCAGCTGCAGCTGGATCTGTGGGTGCACCATATGGTCTGGGTAGCTCTGGAAAGGGCATATTTGGTGTAAGGTATGGCCCTGTGGAGCCAGGGCCTGGCACTGTTGGGGCTGGATAAGGACCACCGGGTGGGGGGCATGATGGTTCCGAAGGAAGAAAGAGTGCTGGGTGTCCTGGAGGTGGTCCGGTGGGAGGCATGGAAGGATACATTCCTGTTGATGCTGGTCCAAAAGGCACAGTAGAGGGTGTTGCACTTGGTGGGAGTCCAGATGGAAGCAAAGGTGGAGCACTCGGATTATTCCAAGGGCTGGAGCCTGGCCAGCCTTGAGGAGGTTGGCCAGGTTTTGTATTGCTCACAGCAGAGGTTTTGGCAGGGGAGTGTTCAGGTAGTGCATCTGCCAACGAAAATTCACCAGACATTTTCCCGGCAATATCTGAGACCGCAGTAGGGTCTAGAAGCGGCGATGGATCTGAGGGACTGGGCCCTGAAGAAGCGGGCGCAGGCTGACTGACAGCAGGGAAAGCAGCCGACCATCTTAATTTCTTTCTTTTTTTTTTTTTTTTTGAGACGGAGTCTCGCTCTGTCGCCCAGGCTGGAGTGCAGTGGCCGGATCTCAGCTCACTGCAAGCTCCGCCTCCCGGGTTCATGCCATTCTCCTGCCTCAGCCTCCCGAGTAGCTGGGACTACAGGCGCCCGCCACCTCGCCCGGCTAGTTTTTTGTAGTTTTAGTAGAGACGGGGTTTCACTGTGTTCACCAGGATGGTCTCGATCTCCTGACCTCGTGATCCACCCGTCTCGGCCTCCCAAAGTGCTGGGATTACAGGCTTGAGCCACCGCGCCCGGCCCCCATCTTAATTTCTTAATTGACATGGTGACTGTTTAAGAACATGTTGTTTAATTTCTTTGTAATTTTAGTTTCTGAAATTCTTCTTCATATTGATTTGTAGTTTCATTCTACTGTGGTTTTAAAAGGTAGTTGATATAATTTTGATTTTGGGGGGTACTTTGTTGAGACTTGTTTTATTGCCTACCACATGGTCTATGTTGCAGAATGTTCTATGTTTTGATGACAGGAGTGTATATTCTATGGTTGAGTGGGAAGCATGTTCTGTAAATGTCTTTTAGGTCCATTGGGTCTAAAGTCCTATTTAAGTCCAATAATTATTTCTCAGCTTTTCTATTTCAATGATCTCTCAATGCTGTGAGTAGAATTTCTAATTTCTCCACTATTATTGTATTGCTGTCTATCTCTTTCTACAGGTTTAGTAATTTTTTAAAAAATCTGGGTGTTTTGATGTTGGGTGCATATATATTTAGGATTATTATATCCTCTTGCTGAATTGATTCTTTATTATTGGATGATTACCTTCTTTATCCTTTTTGTTACTGTTTTTTATTTAAAATCTGTTTTATTTGATGTAAATATGGATACTCCTGTTTGCTTTTGGTTTCTGTTTGTGTTAATATATTCCTCCTTTTACTTTTAGTCTATATGTGTCTTACAAGTAAGGTGAGATTCTTGTAGGCAACATAGTATTGAATCAACTTTTCTTATCCATTTGCTAAATCTATACCACATAATGGGGAATTTAATTGATTTGTATTCAAGGTTAATATTGACATGTAAGGTTTTGTTTCTGTCATAATGTTGTTTTCTATTTTTTAATCTATTTATATTTGTGGTTTGATAAAATTCTGTCGTGTTGTGATTTGATGTTTTTTCTTTTTCTCTTTTGTTTTTTAAGATGTATTTTATACTTTTATATGTTTTAATGATGGTGAATATCAATCTTTTGTTTTTATATTAGAAATCCTTTGAACTTCTCTCATAGGCCCAGCCTAGTGGTAATTAGTTTCCCCAGCATTTATTTGTCAGGGCAAGACTTTATTTCTTCTTCATTTGTGAAGGTTAATCTAGCTTAATGTAAAATTTTTGGCTGGCAGTTTCTTTTCCTTTCAACATTAAAAGTGCCATCCCATTCTCTTCTGGCCAGTAAAGTTTCTGTTGAGAAATCTGCTGTTAGTCTGATGTGGTTTCCTTTATAAATGACTAGATGCTATTCTTTTACTGATTTTAGAATTATTTCTTGCACTTTAGATATTCTGATTATCATATGCCATGATGAACCCCTTTTGCAATGTATTTTGCTGTGATTGCTGGGCTTCCTGTATATGGATGTCTAACTCTGTTGCTAGGTTTGAGAAGTTTTCTTAAACTTTATTTTCAATTATTTTCTGAAATAGGTTTTCTAAAATGTTGATGTTTTTTACCCCTCAAAAACACTGATAATTTGTAAGTTTAGTCACTATATTTAGTCCCAAACATCTCAAAGTCTTTGTTCATGCTCTTTTATTCTTTTTTCCTTATTTTTGTCTGAGTAGATTATTTTGAAAGACCTGTTTTCAAGTTCTGAAAATTCGTTTTATTCCTGTTCTCGTCTATTATTGAATCTTGAAATGTATTTTCTTTTTCCTTCAATAAACCTCCATAATTTTTGTTTGGATTTCTTTTAAAAGATATCTGCCTCCTTGATACATTTCTCATTCATTCTCTGAATTTATTTATTTATTTTTGTATTGGCTTTCAGATTTCTCTTGCATCTCTTTGAGCTTCTTTAAAATCTATTTTTTGAAAGTCTTTTAAAGTCTGATATTTCAATGAATTTTTTTGCTAGAATACTGGAAAATTATTGTGTTCTTTTGAACGTGTCATAAACCTTGCTTTTCCATGCTTCCTGTGTTTTTATATTGATTTCTGCACATCTGGAGCAACAGTTTCTTCTTTTTATTTTGAATTTCATTCATTGGAGGAAGCTTACTTTTTGAAGTTATTACCATGATGTTTATTGCATAGGGCCATTTGACTTTACTTTTAGGTTTGTGCAGTGGGAAAGACTCTGTATACATTTCTTGAGTATAAACAAATATATACACACACACACGTGTGTGTGCGTGTGTGTGTGTACAGCAAATACAATGTTTTATTGGCATAGGAGTCATCTTTTATCTTAGGTTGATTTTTAAAACTGAGTCTCAGAAAACAATTAATGTATCTTTGTTGTTTTGGTCATTGAGGTACAGCACAGTATGACACCTGACTTAATAGGGTGAGGGGTTAGGATGGGGGTGGAAGATGAGAAATTACTTAATGGTTGTAATGTACATTATTTGAGTGATGCATGCCCTACAAGCCCTGACCTCACCACAATGGAATATATGCATGTAATTGAATTACACTTGTACCCCATACATTTGTATAAATAACTTAAAAAGAACCACAAGAGTTTGCTATCTTGCTTGTTCATAAATACAAATACATTATGAATGCTTCCCATGACATTAACTATTATTGATGCAGGAGTTAAAAATAAATTTTAATTTTAATAAAAGCAGACCCCAAATTACTTCTTTTCTAATATAGAGCAGTGTGTAAAATTGAGCTGCAGACATAGATAAGCAAGATGGAAGCTTGCACAAATAAATGCTGGCAGCTGTGCCAATAGGAAAAGGTGCTACCTGGGGACTAGGCATGTTCAGAATGGTGGCTCTATCTTCCATTACCTTTGTAAACCATGTGTACAGTAAGAAGCAGGCAACATGGTGGCAGGCAACAGGGCACCACCCAGGCGAAGACTCCATTTACATAATAGAAGATTAGGTGGGGGCAGCCAGCTTCCTCGTGCACTGTATAAACATCACACCTGGCCCAACCAATCTTTGGGCCCTATGTAAATCAGCCACTGCCTCCTCAAGCCAGTCTATAAAATCTGGTGCACTTTGCTGCAGGCCGGAAGTCCACTCGGGCAACCCTCTCCCTCACAGGACAGAGAGCTATTTTCCTTTCTCTTTCTTTTGCCTATTAAACCTCTACTTCTAAACCCACTTCTTGTGTGTCCACATACTCAATTTCCTTGGCATGAGATGACAAAACTCAAGTATTTACCCCAGACAGATGACACTGCTTCATTATTTTATAAGTGATAAATTTATTAGTTAAAATTGCTGTATTAAGAAATATAGCACATTTTAAGGCTGCTGATGCACAGTGCAATAACTGCCATATACAAATATGACACCACTTACACTTAGAGCCCAGGCACAGAGACTCACACCAGTAATCCCAGCACTTTAGGCTCTCAGGGCAGGTGGATCACTTGAAGTCAGGAGTTTGAGATCAGCCTGACCAAAATGGTGAAACCCCATCTCTACTAAAAATACGAATTTTTTTTTTAGTAGAAAAAAACCTTTTTTCTATTAGTGGGGATGGTGGTGCATTCTTGTAACCCTACAAGGATGAGTCAAGAGAATCGCTTGAACCCAGGAGGCAGAGGATGCAGTGAGTTGAGATCACATCACTCCAGCCTGGGTGACAGAGTGAGACTCTGTCTCAAAAAAAAAAAAAAAAAAAGTATTACAAAACTCTTGTTTCCCTACACTTACCATTTGTCAACAGTTTAATGATATATGTTATTTTTAAATACATTTTCCATTTTGGTATGTCAAAAAACTGGCATCTCATTATTTTAATATGCATTTTGGTAACTATTCAGGTAACTTGGTTTTATGTATGTGTAGTGTATTACTTTTTGAATTGCCTAGTTATGTCTTCTGCTTATTTTGCTATTCAATTATGTAACATTTTAGTGATTCATATGAGCTCCCCATTATAGTAACCATTTGTCCAAAATTATTATTTATATATCTCCATTCAGATTCCAGTGTTCACTCTCAATGTTTTTGAGAAAAAAGGAGTTCCTTCCCTCTAAAGATTTCCACTCCCTAAAGAGCTTAAATAAGTACCAATTACTAAAACACAATTAGGGAAGTTTAAACATTATCTAATTGCACTTTATTTGTGGAAAATAAATATTCTCACCTTTCCATTATTATTTAATCATGTATAGAAAGGAGCCCATACATTCTGGGCTGAAAAATCTCTTTTAAAAAAGGGAAAATGTATTCTGTCAAAGAGGGTACAAAATTCCAAGTTCACACTGCACTTTGCTAGAAACATTGCCTTTAGGTTAGCCATGTTCTCTCTGAAACACAGAGCTGCTCACATCACAGCCTTGTTCCAAAACATTTGATGGCTCATAGCAGCCAACACAACAGATCCCCCATTCATTTTTCCAAGGTCAACACCTCTTACTATCACAACTCTACACAACACTTCCAATCTCTATTCGCTACTCACACTCTACTTCTTGTCCTACTCTGTCCTCAAATAAGCCTCATATTTTTATACTCCAATGCCTATACTTAAACTGTTTTTTTCCTAAATGTACATTTTCCCTTTCACACATCTTTCTCCTCCACATGGCAAACCCTGCACTTTTGAGAGCATTACTTTCTTCTCCACTTGGATGTCCTCCATGTGTTCTTGCTGGTTGTGAGGCACTGATGAGTTTTAGAACTGGAACCATATTTTATCCATCTTTGCAGTTCTAGAGCCTTGCACTGGGGTAATTGTTAATAAATGGTTCCCAATGCAAGCTTGCTGATGGTGATATTCAGCAGATGAGAAAATGAGCCAGAATGCCTGTCTACTAATCCAGATTGCTTTTCACGATTATTTTGCTAAAACTCCCCCATTGTCATTAGCAAAATAACAATGATAATAATGATACTAGTACTAAATACACAAGATAAGTCAGTTATAATTGAGCTGGTAGCATGCGCGACTTAAATTTTCTATTTCTTGCTTGTTTCAAGATAGTCCTTATCCACAGATAGGAAAAAAACAGGAAAGAGACCCTCAAGTGCTTCTCACAATGCAAACTCTTCCAATTCTATAACCTGCTCAGGTACCATCATACAACAAATGAGGCACACTGGTGACCCCCATCTCAAACACACTCTAAGAGAGATAGAAAATCTTCCTCTCACTGTCCTCCAGTATACGTGACTCCTCCTGCTTCAAAAACAACAACAAAATAATATCTCCCAGAGGTTATCACACTTGAACTTGAACAAATTTTTAGATTTGATTAGTAATTAGGTCAATACAGTTGTTGCTGTTACTTGACACATATCACATTTATAAACCTCTTGGGATCACCCCAATACAAGTTCTGAGGCAAAACCTTGAGTTTCTATATTATGTAAAATAACAATAACCTCTCATAACATAAAAAAATGGCTCTGTTCTCAAGGCATTGGCCCTACCCAACAAAACTAAATTTCCCAAACACTTATAAAGTTTACAGCTTCAAGTCTCTTCAAAAGTAAGCTACATATGAGTCTTTGAACAGGGCTCAGCACTTTCAATGAGGTTAAAAGTAAGTGTCCACAAGGGAGGTTTTAAAAGACAGGAGAGTCCCCCACTATCCACCACACAGAAGACCCTCAGAATGTCAGAGTCCACGCCCACTTCTCCACTTCTAGGACATCTCCCACCATGTGAAAGACCATCTCCATTCCACACCCTAGCCTTTCCAATGAGAACAGGGTAAAAATTCAGTCTTTGGCAGGACTTGTCCAAGATTTCACTCTACTTTGCCCCTGGATCTCACTCTGCCAGCCTTCTGCTTCAGTGTCTTGTTGACCTCCCCTTTTCTAAGGGCATACAAATCCCTGTCAGTTCTTTCCATGTACTAACACCCCCTCCGCAAGCCCCTCCCTCCACAAAACATCCATCTCTTCCTGACCATCACAGAAGTGAAGGCCTAACTTATGTTGCCAAATACTAGCTAGAATGTGCTGTAATCTATTTCTGGAAGCCAGAACCCTGTGCTGACACACTTGTTTTTCTCTTTTGGTGTGCCCATTATTTCCCTTGATGTGCCTCATAGGGAGCACTCTGCACACAGGAGGTTTTCAGTTAGTGTTTGTTTGGTGAACGGATCATGACTCTGTGGCGGGTAGTCTGGAAGGGGTCAGAGTCATAGCCCTGGAGACACACTTAGCAGTTTGAGTTCTAATAGCTGGCCACCTCCCTGGGTCTCTATTTCCTCATTCGAATCCTGAGGATAATAATTACATCTACATCTCTGTGTAAAAGAGTTGTGATGAATGAATGAGATGACGTAAGAAAAAAAAATAGGATGCTGGTAGCTAGTGCTCAATAACTGTTAGATCTTATAACTTCTGCTCCTACTGCTATCACGCTGAGTGTGTTTTTACGTAAAAAAAGCTAACAACCAACAAAGGGTAAAAATTCAAGTATAACTTTAGATTCTTGACTTGTCAAACTGGAGACCGATTGGGGTAATAAGTGTGGCACAGGCAGAAGAGAAAATGAAATACTTAATCTCTGGTTTATCTGATTTAAAGCAAATACAGGCAGGTCTGGCTAAGAAATGATTTTCATCAAAATTTGTCTGTAACATGGGTGCCGTAGGTTAAACTTATTTAAAAATAGTCTAGACAGATTCATTTGTAATATAAGCATGTCATAGTTTCTGATGTTTTGGACTGGATTTCTGTTTGTTTGTTTGTCTATTTATTTATTTTTGAGATGGAGTCTCACTCTGTCACCCAGGCTGGAGTACAGTGGTACAATCTTGGCTTGCTGCAAACTTTGCCTCCCAGGTTCAAGCAAGTCTCCTGTCTCAGCCTCCCAAATAGCTGGGATTTCAGGCATCTGCCACCATGCCCAGCTGATTTTTGTATTTTTAGTAGAGATGAGGTTTTGGCATGTTGGCCAGGCTGGTCTCAAAGTCCTGACCTCCGGTGATCTACCTGCCTCAGCCTCCCAAAGTGCTGGGATTACAGGCATGAGCCACCAACCCCAGCCAGGATTTCTGTTTTTTCAGTTTTTTTGAAGAGACACAAGAGACAGCACTAGCTACTATCAGACTTCTTAGAGATAAGCTGGTCCAATGAGATTTTACAAAATCTGATTTCTGCCAGGCATGCTGGCTCATGACTGTAATCCCAGCACTCTGGGAGGCTGAGGTGGGCAGATCTCTCTTAAAGGAGAAAAAAATGTTAAGTTAAGGTAACATACTGTGCCTGTGTCAGATGCAAATAAGACCTCAGGAGTCTGCCTGAAGAAACTTAAAAGATCATTTCATCAAAAGGTCACTCGTTGGATGGTGTAACAAGTTAGGAACAGGTGCACCACCTGTATCAGCTCAGTGAGATACATGTTCCCCATCACATAACAAACACGTGTCTGCCATATGGGCTTAGAGTCTGAATTTCTGATGAGAAATAAAATGGTATCTAGAAAACCCCAGATAATGATATTCCATATATCAGTAAGCATCAATGGCATTTTTAAAAAGTATCACACATTCAACAAATCCTTTGCGAAACAAGACACCCTAATATGCAATCAATTTAGCTATATATATATATATATATATATATATTTTTTTTTTTTTTTTTGATGGAGTTTCACTCTTGTTGCACTGGCTGGAGTGCAATGGCGCAATCTCGGCTCACCCCAACCTCCGCCTCCCGAGTTCAAGTGATTCTCTGGCCTCAGCCTCCCCAGTAGCTGGGATTACAGGCATGCCCTACCATGCCCTGATAATTTTGTATTTTTAGTAGAGACAGGTTTCTTCCATATTGGTCAGACTGGTCTCGAACTCCCGACCTCAGGTGATTCGCCCAACTTGGCCTTCCAAAGTGCTGGGATTACAGGTATGAGCCACCATGCCCGGCCAGCCGTATTTTTAAGAATGATGAGACAGTGTAACTTCATTTACCGGAAATGGAGTACAGGATCATTTTGAAGGAATTCATACCCATTCCTGCAAAAGTTCTGTGGAATCTCGAATGTAGCACTGAACTAAGCATTTTTTTTTTGTCTTTTTTTCAAAGAGGTTTTAGCCCAGACTTTGATCTTTAACCTCAGATCCTCTAATTAAAATATGGCTTCAAAACTATACCTGCCTACTTGAAAAAGCACCAAATCTAGAGGATACCTTTCACGAGTGTGAAATAATGAAAACAAAATCACATCCTTCTCTTGGCAGTTCTCTTTCCTTCACCTTCCAATTCTATTAAACTTCCTTCAGAATAATCGTCTGCAAATTCAGAGACAACTACATATGTAAGGAAAAATAAACCCTCTCACGCACCTGTAGTCTCAGGTACTGGAGAGGTTGAAGCAGGAGAATCGCTTGAACCCTGGGGGCAGAGGTTGCAGTGAGCCGAGATTGTGCCACTGCGCTCCAGTGTGGGCGACAGAGTGAGACTCCGTCTCAAAAACAAACAAACAACAAAACAAACCCTCTCAAATATATGTGGGTGCACTGGAAACTCTGTCTTTGCAGAAATCATTTTAAGGTTTTTTAAGACAGAAATTTCTCACTATTTTCAGCATTCTTATCCAACAAGCATTTTGTTTCCATTGACTTAGAAAGGGCTAAGCTTAATCTCTGAAGATCGAGGGTTTAATTTTCTGTTAATAAAAATCCCAGCCAGGTGTTTTGACTTACCACATCGTTATACTTTTTATTCTCCCTTCTATGTCTCTCCACGACCACGATCATGACCACCCACAAAAGAAGAAGAAAACTCCTCCGATGTTCCCCAAATATATGCTGGTGCTAGCTTGGAAGCTGTGTAGAGTTTTGTAATGGAATGTGAATTGCTACCCCGGATCTGGGCTCGCCTTCTATCTCCTAACCAGTAAGCAGAGAGGGAAGACAAATCGGCTAAGCAGGGAAAATTTCTTTCCTCTTCTACATAACCTCTCACTAATGCAGAGCTGACGAGGGTCGCCAGCGGCACATGGCGCTTGCCAAGCGGCCCGCTGGCCAGTGCGTTCTGCGCTGGGTGGGATCCCGGTGCCCTCCAGGGCTCCTCCCTGCCTGGAAAGGAAAGTGCCCCAGTGAGCAGTGGGATCCGCCGCCACGCCCCGGCCTCACACTTGGCCGGGGAGTGGGTCACATCCTCGATGAGCCCTTGGCCCAGAAAACACTCCGCTTCCTAGGGAGCGGGTCGGTGACAGGAAGAACCTCCCCTGCGTCTTAGCAAACATCAGGGTAGCAGTTTTTTAAGAGGGGCGAGGCCGGAGGGGGCGAGGGGGCCCAGGCAGAGGCTGTTACTAGGGGCAGAGGTAGCGACACTAGATTGTGGGCCGGTATGAAAGGAGGAAGGGAAGTTCCAGAACTAGTGACAAATTGTTCCAGCAGGGCCCGGCGCGATGGCTCAAACCTGTAACCCCAGCACTTTGGGAGGCCGAGGCGGGCAGATCACTTGAGGTCAGGAGTTTGAGACCAGCCTGGCCAACATGGTGAAACCCCGTCTGTACTAAAAATACAAAAATTAGCCAGTCGTGGTCGTGGGCGCCTGTAGTCCCAGCTACTCAGGAACCCAAGGCAGAAGAATCTCTTGAACCCGGGAGGCAGAGGTTGCAGTGAGCCAAGATCATGCCACTGCACTCCAGCCTGGGTGACAGAGCAAGACTCCCTCTCAAAAAACAAAACAAAACAAAACAAAACAAAACCAAAAACTTGTTCCAGCGGGAGAAGGACCCCTGCCTTTTTTTCTGGGTTCACAATGGCACCCGGCATTGAGCCCCCCACCTCGTGCAAGGAAGGTGCACTCCACATCGACGGTTTTCAGTAAAACGTGTACCCTGCCAGTGGAATTTTGAGGAACAATAGGTGCCCCCAGGACCAGGCCCCAACCCCCTTCTTTCTTGGGCACCTTAGATGGTAGTAGACCATACCACGGCTGCCAGCCAGGAAAGGGCCAGGGCACAGGGCTACCTGCTGCCCCCTTGATGCCAGTGTCCTCTGCCCAGGAGGATCAAAGTCCACAGAGCAGAGCACAGCAGATGCTCCTACCAAGCACCCTGGGGAGGGCACCCAGGAAGCCACCTCCTAGCCGACACCCCCATACTTTGCAGCTGCAGTGGAAAGCAGGCACCCTAATCTCCAGGCTTCCCTGTCAGGGAGAGACTGGAAAGAACATAAGAGAAAAGTTCCTCCTTCCTCAAAGGTAAGGATGCCAGGAGAGAGAGGGCACAAGATGGGGAGCAGCGTCGGGAAGATGTTTCTGGACTACAAGACTTGCACCATCAAATCCTGGCGGTGCTACAAAAAAACAAATTCACCCCAGTATTCTGGGAGGCCAGAAAGCCCCTACTTTAACTGAGGGCTGCAATGACGTTTTGGGTTCCCTGGAATTAACGTCAGTTCAGAGTCAGTGTCCAGTAGTCCCCAAAATGTCTGATCATTTTCCTTTCCCCAGTGTACAATCACCCTGGTAAAAGGCCGGAGGTCTCCTTGGGGAAGGATGGGTAAAAGATTCACTACCTAAATTGTCAGTAATGTAGTGGGGTCCTTCCTCAAGACAATCTGGCCTCCCCTCTGGGTCTGTAAACTGGCTCAAGTCTGGAAATTGATCAAGGTGCCATGATTCTCTGTTTTTATAATTCAAATTAGTCTTTTGTTCATTCCACCTAGAAGTTTTCTCCTTATATAAATTAAGTAGGAATGTAGTAGGCATCCTATCAGTGTCACTTCTAGGAATACCGTCATTAATTAGCCAATGCCAGAGCTCTACACAAGTGAGACTATTCTGACTGCCACTTTGCCTCTGCTGTCTATTATGGTAGCTATGCTCACCTTGCCTTTGTTGGTTGAGTGCCAACACTTGGCCCCTGCCACCTTGGGATCCAATGATTCCTACTGATTTTAAATTTTGTAGCTGAGTGACTGCATTTCCCACCATTAGATCTGACATGCAGAGAAGAGCAATTATAGGGCTCTTCAAAGATGCAGGTGCTGCCCCCACAAACCTATCACAAACAATATCAGAAGGCATTGGTCAGGGGTATATCTTCTGGACCTTCCCAGCTGGGATGAGTAGGTCTAAAGTGACTAATCCACTCCACCATCCCAATCTCCCTAGGCCTTTGGATACCTTCCTCTACATTAAACCAAGGGAGAGTAGGCATCTTCAGCTCACTCACAGAGGGCCATCTTTTAATCCATATTTCAGCTAACCAAGCAAATAAACTATTAGAACCTTTTTCAACTCCCCAAGCTGTAACATTAAATGCAGAGTCCCTACTTAGTGGGCCCAAATCAATAAATTCACCCTCATCCAACTCTATGTTCCTTCCACCATTATCCCTTATCCTTAATATCCATTCCCATGCCCGTTATCCAGATTTCTGTTTATATAAGTTAGAGAACTCAAACAGTTCTTTTTGAGTGTAGCATACCTTCTCATGGGTCACACTCTCAACTACACCTCTAGGGCCCACAGGGACTTTAGTCTAGTTATAGGTCTAGAAGAAAACAGGGGTGTTGGGGGTGGATCCTGTGGAGAATCAACATTATCTTGCCTGGCAACTGCCTCAGGGGAGGCCATCTAGAGGAACAGAATATTCTCAGGCAACCCAGGGTTTATCTCCTCAGACAAAGGTGGAAATGCTGATGGCAGCATGGGTTGGAAAGGGGATGTTGCCACTACGGGGATGGGGAAACTGTTCCTTCTGGTAAAATAGGTTCATCAGAGTTTAAAAATTCAGTGTCCGTCACTTCATCAGGGTACTCCCACACATCCCTATTCCAAGTTTCAGGATCCCATTCTCTTCCAATCAATACCCTCACTTTAATAGTAGACACCTGGAGAGGCTGTGCATGCATCTTCCATTGCAGGTCAGCCATTCGCATGATAAGAGCTTGTGTCTGTTTTTCCACAATTTCAGCTCTTTCTCTACAGCAGATAAGACTCTCATTCAGGGCAATCTTAGCAGATTTGAGGCTCAGTATTTGCTTCTGAAGCCACAAGATGGCATCCCTGATGTTGTCATTTTCTTTCATCACTTTGTCCACTGAACTTAGGAGCAACCAACAAGCTTCATTATGTTCCATGATTCTCCACATATGGTCAAAGGCATTATGTGTAGAGTCACTAAACTTCTTGCCCCCACAAGCAGTAAATCAGGAGTGTCAAATGCATTTATTTTGCATAACTCTGTAAACAGTTCATGCCAAGGACTATTAGTGTTCTTCATACTATTAGAAGTAGAGTCCTTAGCATTTTGGGGTCTAATCATATTAAGCAGCCAACTCCAGAAACCCCAAAACCAATGAAAGAACTCCGTCTTTAATTTTCTGTTAGAACCACTACTGGTACCAAAATCTGTGTTAGGGTTCTCTAGGGGGGCAGAACTAATAGAATACACACACACACACACACACACACATATATACACACACACACACACATATATATATAACATGATAATAAACTCCCATATATGTATATGGGAGTTAGTTTATTAAGCATTAACTTACATGATCACAAGCTCCAACAACAGCCTGTCAGCAAGCCGAGGAGCAAGGAGAGCCAGTCCGAGTCCCAAAACTGAAGAACTTGGAATCTGATGTTCGAGGGCAGGAAGCATCCAGCACAAGAGAAAGATGTCAGCTAGAAGGCTAGGCCAGTCTCGCCTTTTCACATTTTTCTACCTGCTTTATATTCACTGGCAGCTGATTAGATGGTGCCCACCAGATTAAGGATGGCTCTGCCTTTTCCAGCCTACTGATTCAAATATTAATCTCCTTTGGCAACACCTTCACAGACACACCCAGAATCAATACTTTGCATTCTTCAATATAATCAAGTTGACATGCAGTATTAACCATCACACCAGGCAAAAGAGTAACATCACCTAGGTGCAGGTTCCACCCTCATTTCACAATGTTCCATGTGGGCAAGGCCCAAGCAGAAAGTCACATCACCTTGGTAACAGGCCCAGAGATATGTCACAATGTCCTCCTTGAAACATGGCCCTGCAAGAAGAGTACCAATACCTGTGTGCTTGGTCCAGCAGTATGTCACAATGCCCTCTCTCGGCAGGCCCTAGGAAGGAGGGTCACATAAACTGGGTGCTGGATCTAGCAATATGACAGATTAATACATGTGGAATAAACACAGATGAGGCATGAGAGCCAAAACACCTAAAGGATGGGCCTAAGACATGCCAAAATACCTTCTGTGGCTCTGGAACAGGCAGGAGAGTCACATCGTCAGGGTGCTGGGCCCAGCAATATGCCATAATTCCATCTTAATTCAGGACTTAGGCAGAAGAGTAACATCATTTGGGTGCTGGGCCCTGTAATTGATCAAAATTTCCCTTTGTGTGCATGATTCAGAAAAATGAGGAGGGTCATATTACCTAAGTGCTGGGCTCAGATATATGTCACAATCCCCCCATTGTAAAGGTCCAGGCAAGAGAAGAAAGTCGCATCAGTTATGTCATGGGCTCAGAGATGTGTTCCAATTTCCTCAGTATGCAGGCTTGAGGTAGAAAAAAAAGAGTCCTATCACTTACGTGCTTCCCTATGTATTTGTCACAGTCTAACATGTGGGCAGAAACTGGGCAGAAGAACCATATAAACTGGGTGCTGGGTCCTGAGATAAGTCGTAAGGCTCCCTTAAAACAGAACCTAGGCAAGAGGGTTACATCACCTAGGTGCAGGTTCCACCCTTATGCCACAATGCTTCATGTGGTCAGCACCCAAGAAGAAAGTCACATCACCTAGGTGATAGGCCTAGAGGTGTATCATAATTCCCTACATGAAGCATGGCCTTGGCAAAAGAGTACCATCACCTGTGAGCCTGGCATAGAAATATGTCACTATCCACGTGAGCAGGACAGAAGTAGGAGACCTGTACCACCTAGGTAATAGGCCCAGAGATATGTCACAATGCCCTTCTTTGGGCATGACCCTGGAAAGAGAGTACCATCACCTGTGTGCCTGGCCTAGCAATATGTCACTATCCCCACCCATATGAAGAGCTCAGTCCAGAGAGGAGAGTTATGTCAACTAAGTGGTGGATACAGTGACATATCACAGTAATTTCTGTGGTCATGGTGCATGCAAGAATGTAACATCACCCGGATGCTTGATCCAGAGATATGTCACAATCCTTACTGAGAGTAGGCCCCAGGCAGAGTAGTCATATCACAAAGAGGTTAGCCTAGATAGATATCACAGTCCCATATATGGGCTGGAAACAATCTGGAGAGTCAAATTACACAGGTGCTTGGCAAAGATATATATCACAATCACACTGGCAGAGAATTCCAGGGATGAGATTTACAATGCCACATATGTCCTGTTTTCATGTGTGACAGTTGGCTTCATATATGTGAGACAGTGACAGTTCTTACTGTCAGCTGGGTGAGCATATGAGACTCAGAATTTCACCTGTGTGCTGGGCCATGTTATGACCCTCTTTGAACAACACAGGTCTTTATATAATATGTATGAGTATTGTAATCTTCTGTGACCTTTATACCAGAAGGAGATTGAGGACATTACTAATGTCTCTAAACCTAGTCTTGAGAGTAAAAATTTCTTTTACTGGCTGGGTCCACATATAAGAGTCATTATCATGCCTGTGAGCTATACCTAGGTGTATGTCAATCCCCTCTGTGGTTTTGAGACCAGCAGGACAGCCAAATTGCCTAAATGCTTTTCCAGAAATATTCCAATATTCTCCTTGTAGGAAGTGTCCTGGCAGAAAAGTCACAAAACTTAGGGGCTAGGCCCAGCTCTGTGGCACAATGCCCCTTTTGGGCACTGTCCAGGCAGGAGAGTAGAGTCATATCGCATAAATTATGGGCCTAGAGATATTTCACAATGTCTCCTGTAAACACCGCCCAGGCAAAAGAGTCATATTGTTTGGTTGCAGTGCTGAGAAATGCTACAATGCTGACTGAAAGCAGGGTCCAGGCAAAAGAGAGACATGTGACTAGATAATGGGTCCAGAGATGTGTTACAGTCCCTTCTGAGGACATTGTTAAGACAGGAAAGTCAAACTATCAAAGTGCTTGGCCCAAGTATATGTCAAAATCTGTCAAACCTATGCTTTGATTCAGCAAATTCAAAACACTGTTTTTGTAGAAATTGTGAAGTTACATATTGTGAAAACACTTTGTGATGTCCTGTTTTATATCACAGAATTGAACTTTATTTTAATGAAACATGTTCCAAACCCTCTTTCTGTAGAAACTATGATGTGACATTTCTGAACTTACTGAGTTTTTATAGGACTATAAATATAGATAGCCCTTTATAATAGAAACAAATTATCTGTGAAAATGCTTTGTAATGTGCTGTTTTATATCACAAAATGGAACCTCTGTTTTGATTCAACAAGTTCTAAACACACTTTTCCTGGAATCTAAAAAGTAAAGTTTCCAAAGCTATTGAGCCTTTTTTAGAAAAGATAAATATTCAGCCCTAAAGACTAAAAACAAGCTATCTGTAAAAATGCTTTCTGATGTGCGGTTTTCTATCACAGAATTTAAACTGTGTTTTGATGAAAAAGGTTCCAAACACTCTTTTGTAGAATCTAAAAAGTGACATTCCAAACTTTGAGTCCTTATAAGAAAATATGAATATCCAGTCCTAAAACTTAGAAACAAGCTATCTGTAAAAATGCTTTGTGATGTGCTGTTTTATGTCACATGATTAAACACACATCTTAATGAAACAAGTGCAAAACAATCTTTTGTAGAAACTTAGTAGTGACATTTCCAAATTTATTTAGCTTTTATAAGACAATTCAAATATTCAACCCTAAAAACTACAAACAATGTATCTGTGAAAACACTTAGCGATTTGCTGTTGTATATCACAGAACTAATCCTGCATTTTTATAAAACAGTGTTCAAAACACTCTTTTTGTAGAGTCTAAAAAGTTACATTTCTGAGCCTACTGGGCCCTTATAAGAATATACAAATATTGGCCGGGCGCGGTGGCTCAAGCCTGTAATCCCAGCACTTTGGGAGGCCGAGACGGGCGGATCACGAGGTCAGGAGATCGAGACCATCCTGGTTAACACGGTGAAACCCCGTCTCTACTAAAAAATACAAAAAATTAGCCGGGCGCGGTGGTGGGCCCCTGTAGTCCCAGCTACTCGGGAGGCTGAGGCAGGAGAATGGCGTGAACCCGGGAGGCGGAGCTTGCAGTGAGCTGAGATCCGGCCACTGCACTCCAGCCCCGGCGACAGAGCGAGACTCTGTCTCAAAAAAAAAAAAAAAAAAAAAAAAAAAAGAATATACAAATATTCAGTCCCAAGAACTACAAAAAAGCTGTCTGTGAAAATGCTTTGTCATGTGCCGTTTTATATCACAGAGTGGTAAGTGCGTTCTAATGCAACAACTTACACACACTCTTTTTGTAAAATCTGAGAAGTGACATTTCTTACCCCATTGAGCCCTTATGGGAAAATATGAATATCTTGCCATAAAAACAAGAAACAAGCTATCTGTGAAAACGCTTTGTGATGTACTGTTTTATATCACAGATTACAATGTGTGTTTTGATTCAACAAGTTCAAAATGCTCTTTTGTAGAATCTAAGAAGTGTTGTTTCTGAAGCCATGGAGCCCCTATAAGAAAATACAAAAATTGTGCCTTAAAAACTAGAAACAAACTATGTGTGAAAATGATTTGTGATGTGCTGTTTTATATCTCTGAATTGAATCAGCATTTCTAAGAATAGGTTTCAAATGCTCTTTTTTAAAAATCTAAGAAGTGATATTACTGAGCCTGTTGAACTCTTATAGGAACATAAGAATATCCAGTCTTAAAAACCAAAACTAGAAACAAGCTTCTGTAAAAACTTTGTGATGTGCTGTTTTATATTACAGAATGGAACCTTTATTTTGATTCAACAAGTTCAAAACACTCTTTATGTGGAATCTAAGTAGTGCCATTTGTGAACCTATTAAGATCTAACAAGGAAGTACAAATATCCACTCAGAATACTAGAAACAAGTTGTTTGTGAAAACGCTTTGTGTTGTGCTATTTTATATTACAGCATTGAACCTATGTTTTGATTTAGCAAGTTTCAAACAGTCTATTTGTAGGATCTAAAAAGTTGTGCTTCTGAACCTATTGAGCACGTATGAAAAAATACAAATATCCATCCTAAAAACCAGAAGCAAGCTGTACATAAAAATGCCTTGTAATGTGCTGTTTTACGTCACAGAATAGAACCTGTGTTTTTATTCAACAAGTTCAGAATACTCTTCTATAGAATCAAAGAGGTGACATTTCCGAACCTATTGAACCCCTGTAAGAAAATAAGAATATCAAGCCCTAAAACCTAGAAACAAGCTATTTGTAAAAATGCTTTTGATGCACTGTTTTATATCCCCATGTTGAATCAGTGTTTTAATGAAATAGGTTCCAAACACTTTTTATATATATATATATAATTGAAAGAGTGACATTACTGAGCCTACTTAGCTCTTATAGGAACATGAGAAGATCCAGTCTAAAAACTGGGAACAAGCTATATGTAAAAACGTTTTGTGATGTGCTGTTTTAAATGACAGACTGGAACCTGTATTTTGGTTCAACAAGTTTGAAACACTCTTTTTGTAGAATCTAAGTAGTGCCATTTCCAAACTTAAGAAGACCTTATTAAAAAATACACATATACACAGGAAAGACTAGAAACAAGCTATCTGTGAAAACGTTTTGTGATGTGCTGTTCTATCTCACAGATTGAACATGCATTTTGATGAAACATGTTTGAAACACTCTTTTTGGGGATTCTAGAATTGACATATTTGAGTCTATTGAGCACTTATAGGAATATACAAATACCCAACCCTGAAAACTGGAAACAAACTATCTGTGAAAATGCTTTATAATGTGCTGTTCTATATCACAAAATGAAACCTGTGTTTTTATTCAACAAAGATGAAACACCCTTTTTTATAGAATCTAAAAGCGATGTTTCCAAACTATTGAGTCCTTGTAAGAAAATATGAATTCCCAGTCCTAAAAACTTGAAACAATCTATCTGTGAAAATACTTTGTAATGTGCTATTCTGCATCACTGAATTGAACCTGCATTTTCGTGAAACAGGTTACAAACACTCTGTGTAGATGCCATCAAGTGACATTTCCAAGCCTATTGAGCCCTTATAGAAACATATGAATATCCAGTCGTAAAAACTTGAAATAACCTACTTGTGAAAATGTTTTGTGATGTGCTGTTTTATATCACAAAATTGAAACTGCATCTTGATGAAATAAGATTCTACAAAAAGAGTGTAGAAGTGTACTCTTTTTGTAGAATCTAAGCAGTGACATTTCCAAGGCTAATGAGCACTGCTAGGACCATACAAATATCCAGTTTTATAAACTAGAAACAAGATATCTGTGAAAATGCTTTGTGATGTGCTATTTTATATCCAAGAATTCAACCTGCATTTTGATGAAACAGGTTCCAAATAATCTTTTTGTAGAATCTAAGAAGTGACATTTCCCTCCCTAGTGAGCCCTTATAAAAACATATAAATATCGCCTTAAAAATTAGAAACAAGCTATCTGCAAAAACGCTATGTGATGTGCTCTTTTTTTTAAACACAGAATTGAATGTGCATTTTGATGAAACAGATTCCAAACACTCTTTTTGTAGATGTGAAAAGGTGACATTTCCAAGCCCAATGAGCCCTTACAGGAACATATGAATATCCAGTCCTAAAATCTAGAAACAATGTATTTGTGAAAACCTATTGTAATTTGCTGTTTTATATCACCAAATGGATCCTCCATTTGATCAAACATGTTCCAAACACTCTCTTTGTACGATCAAAGAAGTGACATTTCCAAGCCTATTAAGCCCTTATAGGAACAAATGAATATTCAGTCCTAAAAACTAGAAAAAAAAAGCTATTTGTGAAAATGCTTTGTGATGTGCTGTTTTATATTTCAGAAGTGAACCTGCATTTTGATGAAACAGGTTCCAAATACTGTTTTGGTACAAATTAAAAATGGCATTTCTGACCCTATTGAGCCCTTACAAAAACATAAAAACATCCAATCCTAAAAACTAGAAACAATCTATCTGTGAAAACACTTTCTTATGTGCTGTTCTATAGCACAGAATCGAACCTGTGCTTTGATTAAACAGGTTCCAAACACTCTTTCCGTAGAATCTTAGAAGTGACATTACCGAGCCTGTTGAGCCCCTGTAGTAATATATTATATCCAGTTCTATAAACTAGAAACAAGCTATATGTAAAGATGCTTTGGGATGTGGTATTTATATCACAGAATGGAACCTGTGTTTTGATTCAACAAGGTCAAAACACTCTTTTTGTGAAATCTAAGAAGTGACAGTTCCAAACCTATTGAGTGTTTGGAATAAAATAGCTGCAACCAGCTTCAAAAACTAGAAACAAGCTATCTGTGAGAACACTGTGATGTGCTGTATTATGTCACAGAATGGAACCTGTGTTTTGATTCAACAAGTTTGAAACTTCTTTTTGTAGAATCTAAGATGTGATGTTACTAAATCTATTGAGCCCTTATAAGTAAGTACAAACATCCAGCCCTAAAAAGTAGAAACAAGCTATCTGTGAAAACATTTGTGTTCTGCTGTTTTGTTTCAAAGAATGTAACCTTTTTATTCAACAAGTTTGAAACACTTTTTTGTAGAATCTGTGAAGTGATGGTTAGGAATCTATTGAGCTCATATAATAATAAAACACAAATATCCAGCCCTAAAAACTAGAATCAAGCTATCCATGAATATGCTTTGTGATGTGCTGTTTTATATCACAGAATTGAATCCACATTTTGATAAAACAGGTTTCAAACCCTTTTTTGTAGAATCTAAAAAGTGACAGTTCTGAGCCTATTGAGCCCTTATGAGAAAATATGAGTATCTAGCAATATAAACTAGAAACAATCTATCTGTGAAATCATTTTGTGATGTGCTATTTTTTTTCACAGAATGGAACCTGTGTTTTGACACAACAAGTTAGAAGCACTATATTTGCAGAACCTAAGAAGTAATTTTTTCTGAATCTATTCAGGTTTTATAAGAAAATGGGAATATCCAGCACTAAATACTAGAGACAAGCTATCTGTGAAAATGTTTTGTTATTTACTGTTTTATACCACAGAATTGAACTTGCATTTTGATGAAACAGGTTCCAAGCATTCTTTTTGTAGAATTCAAAAAGTAACAATTTTGAGTCTATTGAGCCTTTATAGGAACATATGAATATCTAATCCTAAAAACTAGAAATAAGCTATCTGTGAAGATGCTTTGTGATGTGCTGTTTTATATCACAGAATGGAATCCATGTTGCGATTCAACAAGTTCAGAACTCTCTTTTTGTAGAATCCAAAAAGTGACATTTCTGAACCTATTGAACCCTTATAAGAAAATATAAATATCCAGCACTAAAAACTAGAAACAAGCTATCTGTGAAAATACTTTGGGATGTGCTGTTTTTTATTACTAAATTGAACTTGTATTTTGATGAAACAAGTTCCAAACATTCTTTTTGTAGAAACTGAGAAGTGACATTTTTTAGCTAGTTTAGCCTTATAGCACATATGAATATCCTACCCTTAAAATTAGAAACAAAGTTCTCTATGAAAACACATTGTGATGTGGTGTTTTGTATTACAGAATGGAACCTGTGATTTGATTCCACAAGTTCAAAACACTCTTTTTGTAGAATCTAATAAGAGACATAGATGAGCTTCTTGAGCTTTTATACGAACATACAAATATCCAGTGCAAAAAACTAGAAACAAGCTGTCTGTGATAATGCTGTGTGATGTGCTGCTTTATATCACAGAATGGAAACTATGTTTTGATTAAATAAGTTTGAAACACTTTTGCGTAGAATCTAAGATGTGACATTTCTGAATCTATTGAGCCCTTACAAGAAAATACAAATATCCAGTCCTAAAAACTAGAAAATAGCTATCTGTGAAAATGCTTTGTGTTTTGCTGTTTTTTTCTTTTTTATCACAGAATGGAACCTGTGTTTTGATTCAACAAGTTTGAAACACTCTTTTTGTAGAATCTAAAAAGTGATGTTTCTAAACCTATTGAGCCTTTATAAGAAAATACAAATATACAGTCCTAACAACTAGAAACAAGCTATCTGTGAAAACTGTTTGTGGTGTGCTGTTTTATATGACAGAATTGAACCTTAATTTTGATAAATCAGGTCCCAAACTCTCTTCTTGTAGAATCTAAGAAGGAACATTTCCTAGCCTATTAATTTGTTATAGGAACTTATCAATATCCAGTCCTAAAAACTAGAAACAAGCTATCTGTGAAAATGCTTTGTAATGTGCTATTTTATGTCACAGAATAGAACCTGTGTTTTGATTCAATAAGGTCAAAATATGATTTTTTTAGAATCTAAGAAGTTACATTTCTGACCTACTGAGCCCTGAAAAGAAAATATGAATATCTGGGCCTAAAAACTAGTAACAAGCAATCTGTGAAAGTGCTTTGTGATATGCTGTATTATGTCACAGGATTGAACTTGCATTTTGATAAAACAGGTTCCAAATGTTTTTTTTTGTAGAATCTAAAAAGTGACATATTTGAGTATATTGAGTCCTTTTATAGCAACATACAAAAATCCAGCCCTAAAAACTAGAAACAAGCTATGTGTGAAAACACTTTGTTATTTCCTATTTTATATAGCACAATTGTACTTGTGTTTTGATTTAAGTTCAAAACACTCACTCTTTTTATAGATTCTAAAAAGTTGTTTCTGAACCTATTGAGCCCTTATAAAAAATATGAATATCTAGCCCTAAAACCCAAACATTCTGTCTGTAAAAATGCTTTGTGATGTGCTATTTTATATCACAGAATTAAACCTGCATTTCGATGAAATAGGTTTCAAACACTTCTTTTGTAGAATCTAAGTGACATTTCAAAGTCTATTGAACCTTTACAGAGACATATGAATATCCAGTTCTAACATAATCTATTTGTGAAAATGCTTTGGGATATGCTATTTTATATTACAGAATGGAAACTGTTTTGATTCAACAAGTTTGTAACAGGCTTATTGTAGAATCTAAGAAGTGATGTTTCTGAACCTATTGAGCTTTTGCATAAAAATAGAAATATCCAGCCCTAAAAACTAGAAATAAGCCATTTGTAAAAATGCTTTGTGATGTATTGTTTTATATCACAGAATTAAACATGCGTTTTGATGAAACAGGTTCCAAACACTCTTTTTGTAGAAGTTAAGAAGTGGCATGTCTGAGCCTATTGAGCTTTCATAGGCACATACAAATATCCAGTACTAAAAGCTAGAAACAACTGAGTAAATGCTTTGTGATGTGCGACCTTATATCAAAGAAAAAAAACCGTGTTTTGATTTAACAAGTTCAGAACACTTTTTTTTATAGTATTTAACAAGTTCACAACTAAATCAAAATGGAGCATCTGGGAGGCAGGGGATTGCTCCTTGTCTGACTCCTTCCATGGGAGACAGGATTCTTCGAGAGCCTTTCTTGGCAGAAGGCATGACCTGAAAAAGCCAACACATGAAAAATCATATGTTGAGTGAGTCCAAGTGTTGTGGAATCATCTGCATCAGCACTGAAAGATTCCATAACTGTGGGGAGGAAGGCTCCTTAACTCTCATCTATAGTAATCCTCTACCCGCCACTGCAGCTCTTGAATGTCTTAAATCATTGTCCTATGGTTTAGAATTACTTTCATCAGATAAAGCACCATTTTCAGTATGATTTTAAATAATCTGTAATGTTCCTGTTATCTCATAACTGTACCCTATGTAAATCTATATATAGAAAACATTTTTCACATGGTTATAAAAGTACAGTATGATCAAAGGTATTGCTATAATGATTCCTCCTGCTTTAATGCTTGATGGTTTCTGAGTTGACAATTTTCTTGCCTATTCTCAATATGTACCTAATTCATCCTTCACTTGTCATCTTTTATCATAAAGCTCTATTCTCATTGTATTAATGTCTTTGCCATATTTCACAGGGCAGAAAAAGCTGGGCTTCTCAACAGACACGGTCAGTTTGAAGAATGTGGTTGATCCTACAACAACGTGCTTTTCTTTTTTTTTTTTTTTTTTTTTTTGAGACGGAGTCTCACGCCTGTAGTCCTAACAACGTGCTTTTCTAAGGATGACAAAAACTCACACAATCCCTAGAAAGGCTAGTATGAACCTAGATTCCACACAATCTGACCTGCATTGGGGTCAGGAGATGTTTCCCTGGTTCACACGCTTTGGTCACTGGTAAATCCTAAGGTACTTTGTTTTCCCTTGTGTGAATTATCTCTCTCTTTATATATGTCTTCTGACCATTTGTTTCTATTTCTGTGTTAACTGTGTCTAAACATTGTACAAAGGTTGAAAACAAAACACTCCAATGGAGGTTTCCCAAGAGGCTGGTGTTCAATTTCTGAACTCACATGTAGCTGTGTTTTTTTTTCCATAATCAATTTTACATTTCCCTCTGCCTCTGACAGCTGTCTCTTGTTTTCTGCTCACTCACATTCTTTCATTCTCAGCTTCCTGAGGTGAGAAGGGAAATACATGCACATGATTCACTAGCCCATGTGGGATTCTCTCTTCCCTTCTGACATCTGAAGGCCATCATTCAAAGGTCCTCTGCCAACCTTCCCATAAGTGAAGCAAATGATCCTCACAACTGGAGGAAGAATTGACACCCTCCATTGAGGGACAAAGAAAAATCACACTCTGGCCTCCTAGCAAGTCACCTGTTATTTCCAAATCATCATAATAGCTCTATAGTCCTATTCTTCAGTAAGTAAGGACTATTACAAGCTTCTGTGAGATTTACTATGTCTGCTTCTGGGGTCAGCCTTGTGCTTGACACAGCAAAAGCTCATTTTAGTTTAGTGTGGAAAACCAGACCTCACCAACTCATCAAAACTAACTCCATCAGGATAGAGTAGGGATCGCTACTCATCTTACTCCTCCTGTGGGAGACCTGATTCTCCATCAGAGGCTAATGCCAAAATCCTGACAATCAGTCTTAGAGAGATCCTTCCAGACCGTGGTGTCATTAACCCTGCAGTTCACTACTGTACATTTCCATAATTCAGGAACGGAACTCTTATCATCGACTTTAAAGATCCTTATTGAGAGATAAGGCTAATTTGAGCGCTGTGCACATATACTGAATTAGAAATGATCTAAATGGCTACTTAGTCAGGGTGTTATGTCCTGAAAATTGGTGACAACTGCGTATCATCCACCCTGGTGTTGAGCAACTTTAACAAGATTCGGTTCACAGAGATGAGTGCAGAAAAAGAAAATGGCCTAAAAAGGTAGGTTTGCTGTGTTGCCTTCACACTACTTGATTCATGGTTCTGATTCTAAGGATCTCACTTGATACTTGATTTCATATGAAGGACGTGTAAAATTCCAAGAACTCTAGGAAACATGAACAATAACACTTTAAAGAGAAAGTTAATGTACTTGTTTCTGACCACCCAGGCCATCCTTCAACACATGCTACCTGGAGTGACCTCAAGCAAGGAGTGTGTTGTGAGGTGCTAAAGCTGAAATGGGAACAGGGTCCTGTCCTCACCCTAAATGAGGTCACAGTTTAATGCAAGTGAAAAGCTAGTGAGGACATCACTACTTCTGCTGTGCCCTTGGAAACTAGAAACACAAAACCTGAGTCCAGAAGGAATCTAAGGAAGCATTCTGCTCTTGAGTAGACACGAGTGCATCTGAAGTTTCTGATCTCCTGTGAGAACAATAGGAAACACCAGACAGTATATAAAACCCATAATTTAATTCATCAGATTGCTAACACAGAAGTGAACGGACATGAAGCTGAGATGGAGAAGAAGAAAGCCCAGGAAGAAGGTCAGCCTCACATTTGGAGCCCATTTCCCTGAGTTTCATCATTGGATTCTGAAAGGGACGACTGAGATGCAAAGAAGCAGAGCAGCTTTTGCACACATGCATGGGATTAGATGGAAACGAAGTGGATTGAGGGTCTGCCAATCAGACCCCTCTGAAGTCCACTGGCTTTGGTTGGAACCCAGGAGAGTTACACACCAGCAATAGAGATGGACAGGAAGTACCCTGGTCTTTGTAGGGGCTGAGCCTGCACTGATGGCCTCAATTGCTGAGTATAGAGGGCATCCAGGTGTGCTAGGAACCCTGGCCATGCCCCAGAAGTAGACTCCCATCTTTTCCGCAGCAAGATAAAATGCTACTAGGCTTTAATTCATCGCTAAATATTATTAGTCAGCATCTCACAATTAATTTAAAAAGACTATTCATATGGCAGAAAAATACAATGTCATATGACCAAAATCTAAGAGGGTGATAATGAATCCAGAGGTGACCCAAGCCTTAAATTGAACAATGCCAGTACCAGTACTTTTCTTCCCCCTAAAAAATTATAAACAAGAATATAGGAAGGAAAAGAAAATATGAAGACTGAACTAACAAAGCAGGCAGAAAAAACTCAATTTTATCCTCACTGAATTTGCCACAAATATTGCAGAAAATATTCTCAAGGACATTACAGTTGTCTACTTTCTTTGGGACATGGTTCATACAACAGTATTTGTGTCAATGAATATCTTACTCTTCCTTGGCAATCTTTCTTTATCTGTAGATTGTGTAATTGCCGAGCTTCATTGTCACCTTTTGGACTTCAGCTTCTATAGATCTCCATTAAGAAAAGACGTCTTGCAGGTCAGTTTTAATTCCTGAAAAAGATAAACCCCTTTTCTTTGTATGCATACAAATGGACCTGAATCCTTGGTTCAGATGGGAAGAGAAGAAGGTGAGAAATCTGAGGGCAAAAAGCTGTTTTTTCCTTTTCCAGGGCAAACTCATTTTCATGCTGTGGGGACTCTGACAGACAGCATATCTTCCTGGCTATGGACTTCCTGGCTATTGGACTTCCAGGCTTTCCACTGTTAATCCATGGATTCATCATTTACATTTCATGACTTTAAGAAAGACTTGAGAGAAGACATTTAGCAGACAATAATTATGCAATGACCTGAATATACTTCAAATAACTGAACTGTAGACTTCAATATGGTTAGATGGTAATTATCATCTAATGTTATGAATATTTTACCACAGGTTAAAATGTTTCACAATGTGAAAAGGAAGTAATTACCTTCAGTTCTCTGAGTTCTAGAATTTGTAACATTTCACCCCCTGCTTTTTCCTGATCTGCAGCAGAGCATCTTTCTTCTGTTTCTGCTCTGTTCAAAGTCCACTTTCCATTCCCTGACACCAGCTTCACTGCAGCTGGTTTAAACCTAACACAAAATATTCTCACCAATTAGTGAATTCTCACAAGGAATTCCATATAGATATTGTATGATCTTAATCTTCTAAGACATGAAATATTTGTTTTCATCATAGCCAAGATGCAATGCAAATCCTGTCACAGATGTGGGTTATATGCCTCTGAAATTCAAGAGTTATTTATTGAAATAGCATCTTTCAAGTTCTTTGTAGGATTTTTTTTCCTGATTTTTGCACCTAGAATAGAAGCAAATACTGTACTAGGATTTTGATAGAAACAATGGGTGATCTAAAAAGATGAAAGAGCAACCACATCTATCCCACAGCCACTGCTCGGTTTCAGGGGAAAAGTAGCTGGCCCAGTTCAGAGCTAGGAGAAATGTCATACATATGAAAAAACGAGAAGCAAAGAAACATTGTGAGGCACCCACAACCTCCCTGCCTAGGAGATAATGGGATAGATGACTAGATAACAAGGACAAAGATGAGAAGGTGCAAAGATGTCTAAGTCAAACAGCTCAACTGAACTTTTCTTAATGGAATACTTAAAAAGTGGTTCAATCCAAAACTTTCTCCAATTTACACTGAAAATTCTCTGTTCAGGACTAAGTGGGGTAGAGACTGTTTAATGTACCTAGATATCTTCATAACTTATATATTTTCTGTTTTCTACGTATCATGAAGGGTAGTGCTGAATGATGTGTAATTATCTGAGTTGTAAAAATAAAACATTCTTCCTCTTTCCTTGAATATAAAAAATTATTGTGGTATTAGTATTTTTTATAAGTCATTGTTCAGAAGAAGGTTCAGCCCCTAGACACCCAGACACTTTTACTATACTGAACAGCAAAAGAAAATGTAGAGCTCAGTTCACCCAATAAATAAAAAGGCTTAAAAGCTAAATTATGGCACAACTTAGCAGCCAAATGCTTACCAAGTCCAGACTTTTGACATACTGATCTCTCTCCAGCTGCAACCAGGAACATGCACTTTGAATGATATAATTTGAAATTACCACTTATTACCATGTCCAGACACACTTCTTATTTATTATTTAGAGGGTTTTCTCTTCCTCATGAGACACAGTGCACTTCTTTTTTTCACCTTCCTGCAGTTTGTTGCCTCTTCCCTATAATCTCAGAGGAATTTTGTGTCAGGAAAATTGTTTGTTCCTTGGGCTCTTTAATTTCCCCTAAAAAATCATGTGGTGCCCCTCTAAATTACCTACATCTCCATCTCACTCTGCCCTGAGAAGAGGGTGCTCTTTAAGCATCAAGAATCTGGCTCTTCTAGCAGTCTCATTTTTTGGCTGGCTCCCATGTTTATGCCTGTTAATAGGGTTGTATGTTTTCTTCTCCTGTTAAACTGTCTGTTGTCAGTTTATTTCTGCAGTGAACATTTAGAGAGGAGAGTAGAAGCTTTCCTTCCATCCGTACCATAGAACTACAAGGCAGAAAAGTTTAGAAATAATGTTCTATTTAAGTGGTGAAACTTCATGCCTTATTTCTGATAAAGAACACAAAGGTAAAAAAAAAAACGTATTTTTGCCTGACAGCTCTGTTGACGTTCTATTAACACCAACTTATTTAATTTTCATAATGTTAATGGCAGAGTTTTTATAATTCTTATGCTAATAAATATTTTCCGTGATTTTTTTTCGTAAAACCAAATATCCATAATGATAATGGCTTCTGATTACACTCTTACATAGATTCCTCAGGACTTAGCTGTATGTTCTTGCAAACATCTTAATGTTTCTTTCAAGATAGTGACCTAAACAGAGAGCCATTCAACAGGTAGGACTACGCATATGCTGAGTCCTAAATGGAAAGAATTGAATTAGAAATCCATGCAACAATGGGAATAATTTCAGAAACATTGTGTTGAGCAGAATAAGGCAGACACAAAAGAGTACCTATCACATGGCCTGCGTCTATATATGTGAAATTCTAGATTAAGCAAAATTAACCTATGATGAGAAAGGGATTGGCTGGGAAGGAGAGTTTACTTTCTGGGATGACATAATATTGTAGATCTTGAAAGGGGGTGGGGGTAGGCTGGTTTCAAAGTTAGTAAACTTACACTTAAGATTTGTATATTTTCTTCTATGCCACTGTTCTTTAGAAGAAAATTTTATTAAAAAATACTGAATTTCAGTTAATGTTAGTCTTGCTAAACCATTCAGTGTGAAGTATGTTGATGTCTCCAATTTAGTTGGAAATACATCTAAAATAAGATGGGGTGATGAGTGGATGGAGGAATGGAAAGATGGGGTAGATATGTGTTAAGTCATGTTCATTAAAGTGTTAACAAATCAATGCTATATGTATGAACGTTTTTATAATAAAATGTTAACGGTAATTGCAAAAGTCACTTGTCTCATGTCAATGATTTTTCAACAAGAGTTCCAAAATAATTATTATTTATGTTCTACATGTTTAAACAATTTTAAACACAAAATCAATTGGATGTTTTCCCTGTCAATTGATCATGGAGTTGGAAAACGCAAGGATAGACAGAAAAATCTTGCAAAGGTGCTGGTTTTGGTTTTCAGGACAAAGACCAAATGGAAAAATTAAGCCTCATGTCTCTCTCTTAGGCAGAGGATAGACACACTGTCACATGACCATACAAAGGAATTTTACTTAGTAATAAAAAAGAAGAAACGATTAATATGTAAAATGATATGGATCAATGTGAAAATGATTTTTCTGACTTTACAGAATCCAGAACATCAAAAATACCTGTCCTGTACGATTCCATTACATGAAATGGCAGTTCAGGGGAAGGATAATAGAATGGAGGGAGAAGGACAGATGAATTAGAAAGGGGGAGGAGAAAACGTTGGAGAGGGAGGAATGTGTTTATTATCTTGAATCTGGAATGTGGTGGTGCTTTCACTGCTGTATCTATGGGTAAAAGTCAGCAAATTGTATTCTTTAAAAAGATGCTATTTACTATACAGGACATTACAAAACTTAAACTGTAGGAAGGAAATCTGATACCCAAACTATTAGTTTTTATTTATCTGATAAAAACATTGCAAATATTAAAAAAAAATAATTACAGAACTTTACACAGAAATTTGTAATTCAATGTAAAATGAATATAAAAAATACAAACTTAAAAAAAAAATACAAACTTACAATGGTCAGGAAGCCAAGGTCTTCTCACTTGGACTCGGGAAGGGGAATATCACACACGGGGCCTATCATGGGGAGGGGGGAGGGCGGAGGGATTGCATTGGGAGTTATACCTGATGTAAATGACGAGTTGATGGGTGCTGACGAGTTGATGGGTGCAGCACGCCAACATGGCACAAGTATACATATGTAACAAACCTGCACATTATGCACATGTACCCTAGAACTTAAAGTATAATAATAATAATAATAATAAAAAGAAAAGTCAAAAAAATAGAAATAATAAATAAATAAATAAATAAATATTTAGAATTTTGTTGTACATTTTGTGTAATATATCTAAAAATATGCCAGCGCTGTTTGGAAAAATAAGAAAAATATAAGAAAAAAATCTTAAAAGTTATAGATAAAATTATTACATAAAGATATGTTTATATATACACAAAACTGAGAGTGGACAGCTGCTATAATAATACATGGGTTATAGTCCAACAACAATAATCAGATTGTTGTTTAGCACAAGTTTCTAAAAACACTAACCTAAAAAATTAATGTTTACTTGCTGCTGAAACAGGGGACTTTATGTCAGATTTTCAAAGTCTATAAATATTATCATAACATAGTCTTCTTGGAATTATCATTAATACTGTGAGAATTGAAGTTAGTTAAAAACACAATACCAGGTCACCAATAACAAAAGTTCACCTTCATATGTTAGAGCATTACACCCAAAGCAAGCAGTAGCAACTTGGAAAATCCATATGGAAAGCAATACAGACTTTCTGGAATGAATGGCCACCACCAAAAAAGGTACAGATACTATTTTACAAAGACCAGATTTACAAGCATTGGGAGAGAAAATGAATTCAAAATGTAATTCAGACCAATCCACACACCAAGACTCAGTTTTGTGCATATAAACCCTCTCTAAAAAGCAACTTCTGAGCTCTGCAGTACTTTCGCCTTTAGCCTCACAGAGGAGGTGAGTAAAGCCTGGGCTCCTGGGAGGAATGCACTTTCTGTACTGAAAGGAAGCAGGAGCTCTGAACACAGCTGTTAAAGATGTGAATCAGATGCACATGAAAGACAAGTGCCATCATAAGAGGTGGTGAAACTCACAATCTTAACATTCAGCTGGGCCCTGTTACGAAACTCTCTGTACCACCCAAAAAGTTTATACAATACACGCTCATGTTTTAAACTATGTGAGCTTTGTACAAATATGCAAACTCAGAACCTTACCTATTGTCCTAAGCCTAGCTATGAGAGGCAAATATCTCCTATTGGTTGAATTGCAGTTTAAACTTAATTATCAAGCCTGAGAACTGAAGCGTGGTATATGTCATAATCCCACTTGTGGGCAAAAATCTAGGCAGGGGGGTAATATCCTTTAGGTGCTGTGGCAAGCAACATGTTACAATGCCCTCTCCAGGCAGGCCCTCAGAAGGAGGGTAACGTTATCTTGGTGCTGGACCTAGCAATAGGACACAATTCCACATGTGGAAAAAAACCTAGCCAAGAGATAAAAGATAAAACACCTACAGAATGGGCCCAAGATATGTCAAAATACCTTCTGTGGCTCTGGCACATTCAGGAAAGTCACATCATCAGGGTGCTGGGACCAGCAATATGTCATAATTCCCTCTTTATGCAGGACCCAGGCAGAAGAGTGACATCATCTGGGTGCTGGGCCCAGCAACACGTTAAAATTCCCTTTTTGTGGGCCTGGTTCAGGAAAGAGGAGAGTCACATCACCTAAGTGCTGCTCAGCAATGTGTCCCAATCCCTGCATTATAAAGGCCCAGGTGGAAGAAGAGAGTCACATCACTTAGGTCATGGGCTTAGAGATATGTCCCAATGTCCCCAATAGGCAGGGTTCAGGCAGAAAAGGAAGGTCATATCACCTACATGCTTCTCAAGGTATATATCACAGTGTCACATGTGGGCAGAAATTAGGCAGAAGCGCCACATCACCTGGGTGCTGGGTCTTGGATATGTCACGGGCTACCTTAGGACAGGACCCAGGCAAGAGAGTTACATCACCTAAGTGCAGCTTCCACCCTTATGTCACAATGCTCCATGTGGACAGAGCCCAAGCAGGGGGTCACATCACCTAGGTAATGTGCTCAGAGATATGTCACAATACCCTCCTTGGGGAATGGCCCAGGCAAAAGAGTACCATCACTTCTCTGCCTGGCCTAGACACATGTCATTATTCTCCCTGTGTGCAGGGCTTATTTGAGAAAGGAGAGTTACATCACCTAAGTGGTGGACACAGTGATATGTCACAATGATTTCTGTCATCATGGTGCAGGCAAAAATGTAACATCACCTGGGTGCTGGATCCAGTGATATGTCACAATCTTTACTGAGAGAAGGGGCCAGCAAAAATGTTACATGACGTAGAGGTTGGCCCAGGTAAATATCACAATCCCACATGTGGGGTGGAACTAGCTTTTTGAGTCAAATTACACAAGCACTTGGCAAAAACTTATATAACAATCACACTGGCAGAAAATTCCAGGAATGAGGTTTACTATAGCACACATGTCCTGTTTTTATGTATGACAGTTGGCTTCATTTACGTGAGAGAGTGACAGTCTTTACTGTCAGCTGGGTGTGCAAATGAGACTCACAATTTCACCTGTGTGCTGGGCCCTGTTGTGACACTCTCTATACAATCCAAAAGCTTTGTAAAATATGTGTGGGTGTTGTAGGCTTCTGTGAACTTTTTAGCAGAAAAAGATCCAGGACATCACTCCTTCCTACTGGCTGGGTTCACATATGAGAGTCATTATCATGCCTGTGGATGTGCCTAGGTATATGTCACAATCCCCTCTGTGGTTTTGGGACAGACAGGACAGCCACATCACCTAAATGCTAGGCCAGAAATATTCCAATATTATCCTTGTAGGCAAGGCCCTGGCAGAAAATTCACATAACATGGGTGTTAGGCCCAGCTCTGGGGCACAATGCCTCTTGTGGGCAGTGTCCAGGCAAGGGAGGGGATTCATATCACCTAAATGATGGGCCCAGAGATATGTCACAATGCTTTGTGTGGACAGGGTTCAGGCAAGACAGTCATATCATTTTGAAGCAGTGCTTAGAAATGCTACAATCTCCACAGGAAGCAGGGTTCAGGCAGGAGAGGAGAATCATGTAACCTAGATGACGGTATAAAGATATGCTACAATCCCCCCTGAGGACACTGTTAAGCGAGTCAAATCACTAAGGAGCCTGGCCCTGGTATATGTCAAAATCTCATGTGTGAGCTAGACCTAGGAAGGATTATTAAATCACTCAGGAGCTGGGCAAAGGTATATGTCACAAAAACACCTGTGGAAAGGTCCAGAGACAAGAGTCACCATTCTGAACATGTCCTGGCTTCAGGTATAAGAGGACTGGTCCCAGGTATATGGCATAATATCACCTGTGGGTAGGGAGAGGGTAGAAAAGCCACATCGCCTGGGTGTGTGGGTCCGGTGAGATGTCACAATCCTCTTTGTGTGCAGGAACCTGGCAGAAGAGTCACATCACCTGGATGCTGGTTTCAGGGATATATCTAAGTCCCCCCTTTGCACAGGGCTTAGGCAAGGGAGGGGACTCACTTCACCTAGGCAATTGGCCTAGATATATGTCACAATGGCTTTTATGTGCAGTACCAAGGCAGGAGAGTGACCTCACATTGGTGCTGGGCTGAGCAATATGTCAAAATCTCCCCTGTGGTCAAGGCCCAGGCAAGAGAGGAGAAACATCACTTAGGTGCTGAGCCAAGTGATATGCTACAAAGCTTCCTGTTGGCGGCGCTCAAAAAGGAGAGTCATGTCACCTGGGTGCAGTACCCAGTTATGTGTCACGATGCACCACAAGTGCAGGGACAAGGCAGTAGAAGGGAGTCACATCACTTACGTGATGGACCTAGAGATAAGCCACAATGCTCTTTGAAGGCAGGGTTCAGGCAGAAAATTCACATCACCTGGGTGCTGGTCCCAGTGATATGTAAAATTTCTCTTTGTAGGTAGAACCTAAGAAGGAGTTTTATAGGTTAGGTGCTTGTTCCATGCATCACACAATTTCACCTGTGGTCTCGGTTTAGGAAGGAGAGTCAAATCACTCAGGGGCTGGGCAAAGTTATATGTCCCAGTCACACACTCAGAAAGGTAAAGAAATAAGTTTCACAGTCCCACACAGGTCTTGGCTTCGGGTATGAGAGTCAACACCTCCTGTGAGTTTGGTAGACATACAGGAGTCACAGTCTCAACAATGGGAAAGATCCATGTGTAAGAGCCTCAATCCCAGTTGAAGATTGTGTTCCAGTAGAAGAGTCACAGCCTCACAGGTGTGCTGAATCATAGTTCAGACGTCACCAAACCAACTGTGGGTCAGATCCATGTATGAGAGTAACAATTTCAGCCTTTGACTGCTTTTTATGTGTGAGATTTAGTACCTCACTCATAGGCTCTGTTTATGTATGAGAATGACAATTGTGTCAGCTGGATGTGCATCCAAGAGTCACAATCTCACCTGGTTGCTGGTCCCTGTTATGACACTCTTTGTACCACTCAGGCTTTATATAATATGCCTAAGTGTCATAATCCTCTGTGAAGTTTATACAAATGGAAGAACCAGGATTTTACCCTTGGCCGTAAGACTGGCTATGAGAGTCAAAATATCTCTACGGGCTGGGTCCAGGAATAAGAGTTATTATTGTGCATGTGAGCTGAACCCAGGTATATGGCACAATTTCTCCTGTGGGCAGGGACAAGGCAGAAGAGTCACACCACCCAGCTAAAGTCTCAAGTAGTATGTCACTAATCCCATTATAGAAAGGGTTTAAGAAAAAGAGAAGAATCACACTACCTAGTTGCTGGGCTCATAAATATGTAATAATCCCCTCTCGTGGCAGAGTGCAGAATAGAGAGGAGACATATACAGCCTAGGTTTTGCACCCAGCCATATGTCACAATTCCTTTCGTAGGCAGGACCCAGGCAGGAGAGGAGAGTTACATCACCTAGACGCTCGTTTCAGTGATATTTCCAAATGTTCTCTGGGGGCAGGGCACAAGCTGGAGAGACACATCACCTAGCTGACAGGCCCAGATATATGTGATAATATCCCCTGCTGACAGGGCCCAGGCAGAAGAGTCGCACTACTGTGATTCTGACCCAGTGATATGTAACAATGCACCCATGGAAAGGAATTTGAGGAATGAAGTCTCAACACCTGGATACTAGGCCCAGTGATATGATACAACCTCATCATCTTTGAGGGTGACAACTTTAACTTTTAGCTGAGTGTGTGTATTAGAGTCACAATCTCACATGTGTGCAGGGCCAATGTATAACCCTCTCTATGACATCTGAGGGCTTTATAAAACCTGCATGAGAGTTGCAGACCTCTCTGAGGCCCATGTGCTCAAATGGACTCACAATTTTACACGTTGCCCTAAACCCAGGTTTGATAGTCAACATCTCTCCTATAGGCAAGGTTAAGGGAGAAGACCCATTATTACGCCTGTGGGCTGGGTCCAGAACTGCATCACCATCCCACCTGTGGCCAGATCCACATATAAAAGTCACAATTCCAACTTTGTGCTGTATTCCCTTGGTAGACTCAGGACCTCAACAGTGGGCACTGTAAACGTGGGATGGTGACAATTTTTAATTTCACCTGGGTGTGTGTAATCGAGAGTTCCAATCTGAACTTTTTGCTGGACACTGTTAAGAAACTCTCTACCACCAAAGAGTTGATACAATGTAAGCTAGCGTTGTAAGCTTCTGTGACTTTGGTACAAATATGCAACCCAGGACCTTACCTATTGCTCTAAACGTAATGATGAGAGGCAAAACATCTCCTATTTGCTGAATCCCAATATAAGTTTGATCATCATGCCTGTGAACTGAAGTCAGGTATATGTCATAATCCCATTTGTGGGCAAAAAACTAGGCAGGAGGGTAACATCACTTAGGTGTTGTGCCAAGCAGCATGTCACAATGCTTTCTCTAGGCAGGGTATAGGAAATTGGGCCACATTAACTGGGTGCTGGACCCAGCAATATGACGCCATCTCACGTGGAAAAACCCAGCCAAGTTATAAGAGCCAAAACACCTACATAATGGGCCCGAGATATGTCAAAATACATTCGGTGGCTCCAGCACAGGCAGGAGAGTCACATCATAAGAATGCTGGGCCAAGCAATATGCAGTATGCCATAATTTCCTCTTTATGCAGAACCCAGGAAGAAGAGTAACATCATCTGGATGCTGGGCCTTGCAATAGGTCAAAATTCCTTTTTTGTGGGCATGGTTCAGGAAAAAGAGGAGAATAACATATTCTGAGTTCTGGGCTCCTATTGTGAAGGTTCAGGCAGAAAAAGAGGGTCACATCATCTAGGTCATGGGCTCAGAGATATGTCCCAATGTCCCCAGCAGGCAGGGCTCAGGCAGACGAGGAGAGTTCTATCACATAGGTGCTTCCCTAGGAATATGTCACAACGTAACATGTGGGCAGAGACCAGACAGAAGAGCCACATCACATGGGTGCTGGGTCCTGGGACAGGTCACAAGGCTCTCTTAGGACAGCACCCAGCCAAGAGAGTTACATCACCTAGGTACAGGTTCTCTGCTCATGCCACAGTGATCCATGTAGGTAGGGCCCAAGGAGGGAGTCACTTCATCTAGGTGATAGGCCCAGAGATATGTCACAATGTCCTCCATGAAGCATAGCCCTGGTAAAAGAGTACCATCACCTGTGTGCCTGTCCTAGAAATATGTCACTCTCCAGGTTGGCAGGGCCTAAGCAGGAGAGTCATATAACCTAGGTGAAATGCCCAGAGATATGTCACAATGTCCTCCTTCAGGCATGGCTCTGGCAAAAGAGTACTCTTGCCTGTGTGTCTGGCCTTGCAATATGTCACTTTGTGCAGGGTCCATTCCAGAGAGGAGAGTTACATAACCTATGAGGTGGACAGATACCCTAAACCCAGGTATGACAGTCAACATCTCTCCTATAGGCTGGCTTCAGGGATGAGACCATTATTATGCCTGTGAGCTGGGTCCAGAAATGAGTCACCATCCCAACTGTGACCAGAATCACTTATGAAAGTCACAACTCCAACTTTGTGCTGTCTTCACATGTTAGACTCAGGGCCTCAACAACGGGCTTTGTAAATGTAGGATGGTAACAACTTTTACTTTCACCTGAGTGTGTAGTTGAGAGTCACAATCTTAACTTTTTGCTGGGCCCTGTTATGAAACTCTCTGTACCACCCAAAAAGCTTTTATCATATGAGTTAGTGTTGTAAACTTCTGTGAGCTTGGTACAACTATGCAATGAAGGACCTTACCTATTGTTATAAACCTGGTGGTAAGAGGCAAAATATCTCCTATTGGCTGAATCCCAATATAAGCTTGATAATCATGCTTTTGAACTGAAGAAAGGTATATGTCATAATCCCATTTGTGGGCAAAAAACTATGCAGAATGTTAACATCACTTAGGTGCTTTGCCAAGGAATATGTCACAATGTTCTCTCTAGGCAGGGCCTAGGAAAGAGGCTCACATTAACTGATGGCTGGAGCCAGCAATATGATACAACCACACGTGGAAGAAACCCAGCAAAGTGATGAGAGCCAAAACACCTACAAAATGGGCCAAAGATATGCCGAAATACCTTCTGTGGCTCTGACACAGACAGGAGAGTCACATCATTAGGGTGCTGGGCTAAGCAATATGCTGTAACTCCCTCTTTATGCATGACCTCTTTACGCATAATTCCCTCTTTATGCAGAAGAGTAACATCAACTGGGTGCTGGGCCCTGAAATACAGCAAAAGTCCTGTTCATGGGTGTTGTTCAGCAACAAGATGAGAATCACAATACCGAAGGCTGGGCTTATCGATATGTCACAATCTTCCCAGTATAAAGGCCCAGACAGAAGAAGAGAGTCCCATCACTTAGGTCAGGGGCTCAGAGATATGGTCCAATGTCACCAGTAGGCAGGGCTCAGGCAGAAAAAGAGAGTCATATCATGTAGGTGCCTCTTTAAGTATATGTCACGATTTCATAGGTGGGCAGAACCCAGGGTGAAGAGCCACATCAACTGGTCCCGGGTCCAGAGATATTCACAAGTCCCCCTTAGAAAAGGACCCAAGCAAGAGAGTTACATCACCTAGGTGCAGGTTCCACGCTTATGTCACAATGCTCGATGTGGGCAGGGCCAAGCAGGAAGTCACATCACCTAGGTGACAGGCCCAGAGATATATCACAAAGCCTTCCTTAGAGCATGGCCCTGGCAGGAGAGTACCATCACCTTTGTGCCTGGCCTAGCAATATGTCACTATTCAAGTGGGCAGGTCCCAAGAAGAAGAGCCATATCACCTACATGATAAGCCCTCTGATATGTCAAAATGTTCTCTTTTGGGCATGGCCCTGGCAAGAGTATCATCACCTGTGTGCCTGGCCTAGGAATATGTCACTATCCTGCTCTGTGCAGGGCCCGTTCCAGAGAGAAGAGTTATGTCTTCTAAGTGATTGACACAGTGATATGTCATGATGATGTCTGTGGGAATGGCGCAGCTGGGTGCTGGATCCAGTGATGTCACAATTCTTACTGAGAGCAGGCCCCAGGCAGAAGAGTTCCTTAACACTTCAAGGTTGGCCCAGGTAGATATGAAAATCCCATATGTAGGCTGGAACCAGTCTGAAGAGTGAAATCTCACAGGTGCTAGGCAAAGATTTATATCACATGATTATCACGATGAAATAAAATTTTAGGGATTAGATTTACAATACCACACACATTCTGTTTTCATGTAGGACAGTTGCCTTCATCCATCTGTGACGGTGAAAGTCCTTACTGTCAGCTGGTGTGCATATGAGACTCACAATTTTCTCCATGTGCTAGGCCCTGTTATGACACTCTCTATAAAACCCAAGAGCATTATAAAATATGTGCGAGTGTTGTAATCTGCGACCTTTTTACCAGAAGGAGACCCCTTTACATCACTCATGTCCCTAAACCTAGTTATAAGAGTCAAAATTTTTCCTATTAGCTGGGTCTGCATATGAGTCATTATCATGCCCGTTAGCTGTGCCTAGGTATGTGTCACCATCCCCTCTGTAGTTATTAAACAGGCAGGACAACCACATCACCTAAATCCTAAGCCAGAAATATTCCAACATTCTCTTTGTAGGCAGGGCCCTAACAGAACAGTCACAAAACTTGGGTGCTAGGCCCAGCTCTATGGCATAATGCCCCTTGTGGAGAATGTCCAGGCAGGAGAGGAGAGTCATATCACCTAAACGATGGGCCCAGAGATATGTCACAATAACTCCTGTTAAAAGGGCCCAGGCAAGAGAGTCATGTCATTTGGATGCAGTGCTGAGAAATGCTACACTCTTCACTGGAAGCAGGGTTCAGGCAGGACAGGAGAGTCACATAACCTAGATGATGCGTCCAGAGATATGTGACAATCCCTTCTGAGGACACTGTTAAGATATGAGAGTCAAATCACCAAGGTTCTTGGCCCAGGTATATGTCAATCTGTCATCTGTGGGCTATAACTAGGCAGGATTATTAAATCACTCAGGAGTTGGGCACAGGTATATGTCAATAATACCTGTGGAAAGGTTCAGGGATGAGAGTCACCATCCTGCACATGTCCGGGCTCCAGGTACAAGAGTCATTATTAGGCCTTTGATCTGGTCTCTGGTATATGGCACAATATTACCGGTGGGCAGAGAGGAGAAAGGAAAGTGACATCAGCTGAGTGGGTGCTGTTCCAGTGAAATGCCACAATCCTCCTTGTGGGCAGGACTCTGGAAGAAGAGTCACATCACCTGTATGCTGGTTTCAGTGATATATCTAAATCCCCCCTGCGGGCAGGGCTTAGGCAGGAGAGGAGTCAAACTTCACCTTGGCAATTGGTCTGGATATGTCACAATGGCCCCTATGTGCAGAACAAAGGCAGGAGAGGGACTTCACCTTGGTGCTGGGTTCAGCAATATGTCACAATCTCTCTGGTGGTCAGGGCCCAGGCGAGAGAGAAGAAACTTCACCTAGGTGCTGAGCCAAGTGATATGTTACAAAGCTTCCTATTGACAGACCACCCCCCCCCCCAAAAAAAAAGAGTCACATCACCTGGGTGCAGTACCCAGTTACATGTCACAATGCACCATAAGTGCAAGGCCAAGGCAGTAGAAGGAAGTCACATCACTTACATGATGAATCTAGATAAAAGCCACAATGCTCTGTAGGCAGAGTTCAGGCCAAGATTTCACATCAGCTGGATGCTGGTCCCAGTGATATGTAAAAGTGCCCTTTGTCGCATTGTCAAAGAAGGTGTTATACATTGCTTAGGTGCTTGGCCCACGTATGTCACAATTTCAACTGTGCTCTAGGCCTAGAAAGGAGAGTCCAAACACTCAGATGCTGGGCAAAGTCATACTTCCCAATCACACACTTGAAAATGTTCAAAAATAAGTTTCATAGTGTCACACAAGTCCTGGCTTCGCGCGTGAAAAGTCAACACCTCCTATGAGTTGGGTCGAAGTACAGGAGTCACAGTCTCAACAATGGGCAAGATTCATGTATAAGAGTCCCAATCCCACTTGAAGATTGTGTTCCAGTAAGAGAGTCAAAGCACCACAGGTGTGCTAAATCATCGTTCAAACATCACTAAACCTCGTGTGGATCAGATTCATGTATGAGAGTAACAATTTCAAGCTTCAACTGCTTAAGTGTGTGAGATTCAGTATCTCATTTGTAGGCTCTCTTTACATGTGAGAATGATAATCGTGTCAGCTGGGTGTGCATCCAAGAGTCACAATAGCACCTGGTTGCTGGTGCCTGTTACGACACTCTTCGTACCACTCAGGCTTTACATGCTATGCCTGAGCAGCACACTTTTCTGTGAATTCTTACAGGTGGGAGATCTAGGACTTTACCCATGGCCGTAAGACTGGCTATAAGAGTTGAAATATCGCCCCTGGATGGGTCTAGGTATGAGAGTTATGATTGTGCATATGAGCTGAATCCAGGTATATGTCACAATTTCACCTTTGGACAGAGATAAGACGGAAGAGTCACATCATCTGGGTACTGAGCCAGGGATACAGTATAATCTCCTTTATAGACAGGACCCAGTCAGAAGAGTCATATCAGTTGGGGACAGTCCCAAATAATATGTCATCATGCCCACTGTATGCAGGGTTGAAAAAATAGAGGATAGTCACATTCCCTAGGTGCTGGGCTCGGCAATATGTTGTAATTCCCTCTCCTGGAAGAGTTCAGGATAAAGAGAGTGATGTCACCTAGGTTTTGCACTCAGCAGTATGTCACAACTTCTTCAGTGGGCAGGATCCAGGCAGGAGAGGATAGTCACATTACCTACATGCCATATCTAGAGATATGTGTCCCCTGTGAGCAGGGCACTGGCAAGAGAGACACATCGCCTAGCTGAAGGCCCAGAGATATGTGACAGTATCCCCTGTTGGCTGGGTCCAAGCAGAAGAGTCACATTATTATGATTCTGACCCAGCGATATATCCCAATGCACCTGTAGTTTAAGCCAAAAAGTCTCAACACTGGGGTACTAGGCCTAGTGATATGACACAATCTCCTCATCTCTTAGGGTGACATCTTTAACTGTTAGCTTAGTGTGTATATAAGAGTTACAATCTCACGTGTTTTCTGGGTCATTGTACGACACACTCTACAACATCTGAAAGCTTTATACAACATGCATAAGAGTTGCAAACCACTCTGAGGCCTCCATGCTCACATTGACTTGCAAACTTACATATTGCCCTAAACCCAATTAGTCGACACCTCTCTTATAGGCTGGGTTCAGAGAGGAGACCCATAATTATGCCTGTGATCTGGGTACAGAAACAAGTCACCATCTCACCTGTAGTAAGATCCATGTATGAAAGTCACAATATTATCTTTGTACTTTATTTACTTGTTAGATTCAGGACTTCAATGGTGGGCTTTGTAAATGTGGGATGGTGACTTTTGCTCTCACCTGCATGTGTAATAAACAGTCATGATCTTAACCTTCTGCTGGGCCCTCTTATGAAACTCTGTGTACCATCCAAGGAGATTTTAGAATATGAGTTAGTGTTGCAACCTTCTGTGAGCTTTCTACAGTATGCAACTCATAACCTTACCTATTGCCCTACGCATAGTGATGAGAGGCAAAAGATCTACTCTTGCTGGAATTCCAATTTAAGTTTGATCATCATGCCTGTGAACTGAAGCAATGTAAATTTCATAATTCCATTTGTAGAAAAAAAAAAGTGGCAAGAGGGTAGCACAACTTAGGTGCTATGGCAAACAATATGTCACAGTGCCCTCTCTAGGTGGGGTCTAGAAATGAGGGTTACATTAACTGGGTGCTGGACCCAGCAATATGGCACAATCCCAAATGTGGAAAAAAAAAAACCCAGACAAATGATGAAAGCAAAAACACCGACAGAGTGGGCCCAAGATATGTAAAAATACTTTCTGTTTCTGTGGCACAGGCAGGAGACTTACACCATCAGGTGAGGGGCCCAGCAATATGCCATAATTCTCTCTTTAAGCAGGACCCAGGCAGACGAGGAACATCCTCTGGGTGCTGGGCCCTGCAATACGTCAAAAATTCCTTTTCACGGGCATGGTCCGAGACAAAAAGAAGAGTCATATTACCTAAGTATTGGGCTTAGCAATATGTCACATCACCCCATTGTAAAGGCTCAGGCAGAAGAAAAGAGTCACATCACTTAGGACACGGGCTCAGATATGTGGCCCAATGTCCCAAGTAGGCAGGGCTCAGGCAGAAGAGAAGAGTCATTTCACCTAGGTGCTTCCCTAGGTATATAACACAATCTAACATGAGAGGTGAAAGCAGGCAGAAGAGCCACATGATCACATGATCTTGATGCTGGGTCCTGAGATGTGTAACAAGGCTCTCTTAGGACAGGCCCCAGGCAAGAGACTTGTAACAAATAGGCGCAGGTTCTACCCTTATGTCACAATGTTCCATGTGGACAGGGCTTGAGCAGGGAGTCACATCACCTACGTGATAGGCCCAGAGATACGTCACAATGTCCTCCTTGAGGCATGACCCTGGCAAAAGAGTACCATCAACTGTGTGCCTGGCCTAGCAATATGTCACTATCCAGGTAAGCAGGACCGAAGCAGGAGAGCAACATCATCTAGGTGATAGGTTCAGAGATTTGTCACAATGCCGTCTTTAGGACATGGACCTAGCAAAAGCGTACCTGTGTGCCTGGCCCAACCATATGTTACTATCCCCCACTGGGTGCAGGGCTCATTCTAATGAGGAGAATTACATCACTTAAGTGGTTGACACAGTGATATGGAGAATTACGTCACCTAAGTGGTTGACGCAGTGATATGTCACAATGATTTCTGCGGGCACGGCTCAGGAGAAAATGTAACATGACCGGGTGCTGGATCTAGTGATATGTCATGATTCTCACTGAAAGCAGGGCCCAGGCAAGAGAGTCACATCACCTAGAGGTTGGCCCAGGTAGAGGTCACAATAACATATGTGGGCTGGAACCAGTCTGGAGAGTCAAATCACACAAGTGCTCGGCAAAGATTTATACGACAATCACACTGGCAGAATATTCCCAGGATAAGATTTACAATACCACACATGTCCTGTTTTCATGAGTGACAGTTGGCTTCATATATGTGAGACGGTGACAGTCCTTATTGTCAGCTGGATGTGCATATGAGACTCACAATTTCACCTTTCTGCTGGGTTCTGTTATGACACGCCCTGTACAAGCCAAGGGCTTTCTCAAACATCTGAGGCTGCTATAAACTTTTGTCTTTTTTTATTTTTTTTTTCTTAACCAGAAAGAGATTTAATCACTTGTGTTTCTAAAGTAAGTTATGAGGTCAAAATTACTCCTATTTGTGGGATCTACATATGAGAGTCATTATCATGCCTCTGAGCTGTGCCTAGGTGTATGTACAATTTTCTCTATGGTAATGAAACAGGAATGACAGCCAAATAACGTAAATGCTGAGCCTGAAATTTTCCAGTATTCTCCGTATAGGCATGCTCCTGGCAGAAAAGTTGCATAACTTGGGGGTTACATCCAGATGTATGGCATAATGCCCCTTGTGGGCAGTGTCCAGATAGAACAGGAGGCTCATATCACCTAAATGATGGGCCCAGAGATATGTCACAATGCCTCCTGTTGAAAGAACCAGGCGAGAGAGTCGTATCATTTGGATGTAGTGCTTATAAATGCTACAATCTCTACTGCAAGCAGGGTCCAGGCAGCAGAGGAGAGTCAGGTAACCTAGATGGTACATCCAGAGACATATTACAATTCTTCCTGAGGATATTGTTAAGACAGGAGAGTCAAATCACCAAGATGCTCAGCTGAGGTAAATTTCCAAATCTCATTTGTGGGCTACACCTAGGCAGGATTATTAAATCACTCAGGAGCTGGGCAAAGGTATATGTCACAATAACACTGGTGGAAAGTTCCAGGAATGGGAGTCACCATCTTGCATATGACCTGGCTCCAGGTTTAAGAGTCAGGATTAGTTCTCTTATCTGGTCTCAGATATATGGCACAATATCACCTGCGGACAGAGAACAAGCAGGAAGGTCACATCATCTGTGTGGGTGCTGGTCCAGTGAGATGTCACAAACTTTCTTGTGGGCAGGACCCTGGAAGAAGCGTCACATGACCTGGATGCTGGTTTTAGTGATGTATCAAAACTCCCCCTGTGGGCAGGTCTTAGTAAGGTGCGGACACTGACTTCACCTGGGCAATTGGCCTAGACATGTGTCACAATGGCAGCTATGTGCAAAACCAAGGTATGAAAGTGACCTCACCTTGGCACTGGGTTTAGCAATATGTCACAATCTCCCCTGTGGTCAGGGCAAGGCAAGAGAGGAGAAACATCACCTGGGTGCTGAGTCAAGTGATATGCTACAAAGCTTCCTGTTGGCACAAACCAAAATGCAGTTGTATCACCTGGTGCAGTACCGTTATGTGTTACAATGCACCATTAAGTGCAGGGCCAAGGCAATAGAAGGGAGTCACATCACTTACATGATGCACCTAGATATAAGCCACAATGATTTTTCTTCTTTTTCTTTTTTTGAGATGGAGTTTCACTCTTGTTGTCAGGCTGGAGTGCAAATGGTGCAATCTTGGCTCACTGCAAACCTCCGCCTCCTGGGTTCAAGCGATTCTCCTGCCTCAGCCTCTGGAGTAACTGAGATTACAGGTGCCCGCCACCACGCCTGGCTAATTTTTTGTGTTTTTAGTAGAGATGGGGTTTCACCATGCTGACCAGGCTGGTCCTGAACTCCTGACCTCAGGTCATCCACCTGCCTTGGCCTCCCAAAGTGCTCAGATTACAGGCATGAGCCACCACGCCCAGTCAGCTGCAATGCTTTTTATAGGCAGAGATCAGGCAAAGAATTGTCATCACTTGGGTGCTGGTCCCAGTGATTTGTAAAATGCCCTTTGTAGGCCAGCCCAGGCACTTTTGCTTAGGTGTATGGTCCACATATGTCACAATTTCATCTGTGGTCATGGCCTAAAAAGAAGAGTCAAATTATTCAGGAGTTGGGCTTTTATGGCCTAATCACACACTAGGAAAATTCAGAAATAAGTTTTACAGTCCAACACAAGTCCTGGCTTCATCAACACCTCCTGTGAGTTGGGTCAGAGCAGAGGAGTCACAGTCTTAACAATGGGCAAGATCTATGTATAAGATGCCCAATCCCACCTGAAGATTGTGTTCCAGTAGGGGAGTGCCAGCCTCACAGGCGTGCTGAATCATGCATCACCAAACCACAGGACAATGATGTCTACTTTTACCACTTTTATTCAATAGAGTACTGGAAGTCCCAGTCAGATGATTTATGCAAGACAAAGAAATAAAAGACATCCAAATAAAAAAGGAGAAAGTCAAATTGTCTCTGCAGATCACGTAATTGTCTATATAGCAAAAGTTAAATACTACACTAAAAATCTTTAGAATTAATAAAGAAATTCAGTAAAGTGGCAGAATACCAAATTAACATACAAAAATTACTAGGAGCATTTTTACATGACAAGAATAAGCCATCTGAAAAAAAATTCAAGAAAATATTATTTACCATAGCTATAAAAAATAAGTCTTACTTCATTCTAAGTTCACACTTGTGGTAAAGTTTACCTTTATTTTTTATCATTTGGACGTTCAGTATTCTCCAACCCATTTGTTAAAAAGACTGTTCCTTTCTCATTTTGAGTGATAGAGACAGGGGACAGTCAACGGTCCTGGGCGAAACTCCACCTTCAAGCCTAAAACAGTAAGAAGGCTGAAAAACTGGACTGCTGGTTTCGGATGAAGCCCACCCTTTCCTGATTGTTTTTCTCTGAATAATTTCCACCTGTGCACTGGGAAAAGAAGTTGGAGCCATAGAAATTCACACCTTTTGGCAAGGGAGGAGCCTGGACTCTTCAGTTGCTATGTGGTGACCTGCTGTTTGTCAATATGTGAGGAGGGGGCCTGTTAACAGGAGTCTCTCTCATTTTGCTGACAGTTTTTTTTTTCTTTTTCCTTTTTGCCCAATAAACTTTACTCCTCACCCTTCAGTGTGACTGTTAGCCCATTCATTCCTGTTCATGTGATAAGATTCTAGTTTTAGATGAAGGAAAAAGTTCTACAACATTTCGGTGTCTAAATGTGGGGCTTGAGGAAGGGTAAGATGTAAACCAAAAATCTTTTTCTCCTTTGCTTGTAAGCATTTTCATCCTTGGACTTCTCCAAGGGTAGAGGAAACTGTGCACCACACCACCCCAACAGCCCCAGGCACATGTGGGATAGACAGGTGAATAGCGGCTCCTCATCCCTGTCTCCTCTGGGCTGGAAAATGCCAGGCATTCATGGTGTCTTCCCCTTCACCGGCCAAGGGATCCAGCCTCATCCAACAACAATTAAGCTTTTTCCCTCTGTTGAAGGAATCCATTTTCCTAAGAATGAAAATTTTCTTCCCTGCCCTTTTTTTCCCCCCTTTTATTCACACTCTCAGCAGTTTACTTTTAAGCAACAGGCTTTTTCTTCCTCTTCTTAGAAAAAGTTTTGCTGGGCTAGGACTTCAACAATCACTGCTTATATTTTTTGCAGTTTTAAGTGAAAGGGTATTTGTGAGGTTGGTCTTGAGCTATGGCCAATCTGGTGTGCTTTGTACGTCATTCTCTATGGTTGTTAGGAAATTTTGCTGTAGGCCTCTATCTTGTTTTATGTTTTCAGGAGCATGACCTGTAACCACGTGGCAATGTTTTGTTTTGGTCTCTGCCATTTAAGGAATGAGTCCCTTCTGGTTTCCTATCAGCATGTAACTTTTGCCATTTGCAGATTCTCTTCCCCTTCACAAACTGCCTCAATTTTTTTTCCCACTGAGCACCTGGTAAGTTACCTTTGATAAAGTTTGAAAGCCAGAAATACTGGCTGCTTGGCACTGCTAGAGTTAGGTAATAAGGAATTTAACAGGATTTTCTTAAAGAGTGCTCAACTTAATTAAAAGTTGATATCCAAATTATAGGTATATTTAAAAAACCTTTATGTTTTTCTCTTCTGGGATCTTGTTTTGCTGGGAAAAGGTTTTTTTCTCAGTCAACTGAATTCTTTTTCTTTATTTTTTCTTGCCACTCTAATGCATGCATGAGAGGCCAGTAATTCAATCAGGAAATTGGCAAATTAAAAACCTTATGGTGACTGGGTTTTCTTCTGCCTGTCTGTGTAGTTGTGTATGTGTTGTGTGTGTGATGTCTACAAAAAAGAGCTCTAATAAATTTATTTAAAGAATCATAAGCACTTGGATAAAATATTTTTTGAAGGGAAGATAAAAGCTGTGTACCTTTTCGTTCACATGACTGTTACTCTTTGAGAAATAAAAACAGCCTTAAAGATTATTGGCAAAACACAAATGTCATCAATATACGAGTAGGTGAACTAAATTATGCAGGTCAGATACTAAGTTTGCTATATGTTTTAAGGTTATAAACTGCTTTTTTGTTTTTTTAGAACAGTTCAACTTTGTTTCACAATTGGTAAGACCTGAAGACAAATGGAATTAACCACACCCTTAATTATGCTGAAAGCAGCCAAACCCTTGGCTGCACCTAGCACATAATTAAAACAATTTACCTGGTTTTACATTAAAGTAAAAATTGCTAGATGTTACCATTGTAACATGTAATTGAAACCACTGGAAGTAGATTTACATACAAGGTGTGTAAGAACAGTCAAATGTGTTTTAAATAAAAGATTGTAAGAAGGCATGGAAATATAAATTATTGCCTAGAGTCAAACAATTGTTTTGAATTACATAAGATAAAGCTAAAAGTTCAAACAAGTTGTAGAAGGATTGTAAAAATAAATGTTGCCAAAAAATTGTGTGTGAACATGAATTAAATTCAAAAAGGGTTTTTTATAAATTTAGCATTGACATAAAAGCACAACAAGGTACTCTTAAGGCACTAATCTGCTCTTTAGCAAAATTTGTGAAGAATTATGAAAGGTTTTTGCTTTTTACATTTCTAAGCCATCATTTTGGTTAAATAATTTATAGTAATCTGAAATTTCATTCATAACATCAAGTGTTTTAAACCCCTAACATGTAACATCCTTCTGAAAATCAAACTCTAGTTACAAAATTGTCTTTCCTAATTCCTGGCTTTTGGATGCTAAAGAGGGCTCCTGGAGTATCCACAAGAGAAGTAAATAGGATTATATGACAGGTTTAGTTACATAGAATTGCCAAAATGGTGTTCAATATTCTTTAGATTATATTGTGGTGAATAATACTAATACATGTTCCAAAATTGTATGGGATTTCTAAAATTCTAGTGTCTGAAGTATATGCTATACCACAATTAAGGCTGTTAAGTTATTGTAAACCACAGAAATAATCAAAATTTTTTGTCAATCATGTTTCTGACTGTAACTACCCTGGACATTTTGTTATACACAGACAATTGTTGTCTTGTTTTGATTTTTTTCAAAAAATGGTTTTTAATCAGCTATAGAACTTTGACAGGTGCTCTCAAATGCATGCTTCTGATAACTTGGAGCTTGTGACATTGGAATATAGGAAAAACGTACAGGACTCATGAAGAGCTAAAATGTTCATGAATATTAAACAAAACAAGAGTTAACTGAATGGATTGGACTAATAGAAAACTGAAGTAATCTTGCTGACTTTTGCTTGTAACATTACTGATCATTGTATTGTTTACCAGCATCAAGGAAACTTATTTTGAGCTTATTTACAGCCTTTAATATTTGACTAAGGTGCACTCCTGTGAACAAAATTTGGAGCATGTTTGTCTCTCTGCCTGGCTTCTCCAGAATTTGAAAAATAATGTGAGTATTCTTAACCTATGGCAATATGGCTGTTTGCATCGGGTATGCTTCCCTTTATGGAATCAAGCTCAACTTGCAGAGCCAATAAAAGCCCGTTGGAAAAACTGGCCTCACACCTCAATTATTCAGTCCTTGTGCAGGGTTCCTGATCTGTGGTAAGTAAAGAATCACACTTTCTGATAGGCCCAGGAGCCCCAAGTTTATCTTGGGACCTCAAGAGGAGAGGATCACCCAACTCATAAGTATTTGATAGTACAAACCCATGGCTGGGCTTGACTTTAGAAAGTCCTATCTAAAATTTCTTGTGGAACAGAGTTCCATCAAAGCCAATGTAAAAGACCTATGTAAAAATAATTATACTTGCTGCACTTTATGCAAATAATCAGGCCAAGTATAAGACTGAAGTTTATTTCACAAATAACTTAGTCCTATCATGATTTGTTTTTAACAGAAAAGAGGACTGGATAAAGATTATGTTTCAAAACTTATTATACATTTGTCATTAAATTCTAAACTCATTAGTTTTGAGTTTTTGCCTACATTTTAGATCAACCCTGTTTATTCCTGTGAACCAACTAGTGATCTTCAACTGTAGCTCAGAAGAAACAAAAAGGGATGGGTAATGTAAAAATCTGGATTAATATTCTATTTCTGGGCAATTATCCTGCAAATCCTGCAGAGTGATGGGTATAAATTGGGTGCCCATCCCAATCTCAGTAAGCATAACTACAGCCACTAGTTATCTGGGTGTGTCAAAAGACATTCTTTTCTCTCTCTTGTGGAAAAAGGACTCAATTCCATAGCTTCATCTTAGCATTCAGCTCATAAGCAGTCTATGCAATCCTCTGAGACATAGTTTTGTCCCAACCTCAATTCTAAGCTTCAGGTTGAAGCCCTAGGAAAGAATATGGGATCTGAGAAATCCACAGGCAGATGATAATGGAGGTTAAAAGGCACAGTGCAAATGAGCAAGACTAATTCCAGCCGATTAAGCCAAGCCTCCCATTTCATAGATAAAGCTCATGCAACGATCTGTGGAATAAATGAGGTCTAGTCAACTCCAGAACCACAGACAGCAGGAGAGATAGGGTAAGAGCAAATATTTCCACCCCCCTAGGCCTCCCTGTTAACCGGGGTGAAAGCTGCTTGGATACCCATGGGTGGCACCCTGTCACAATCACTGGGACTTGGGGATACAAGGATGGAAGGGGAAAAGAGAACATTCTTTCTGCTGTCAACATACCCTGGGTATTTGCTAGGACGAAAAAGGAACCAGGGACACCTGCTCCTCTCTTCCTAGATGAGTAGCCATTCATTCATCTTCAGTCTATACCCTTTTCAAATGCATCCTGAACCCTTGGGACTCCTTTGAAAACATGCTTTTTTCCTTTTATCTCCTCTGTCTTCTCTTTACAGATAGGTAATCATGTCTTCATACTGTGGGGCAGTCCCCTCAGATGCATCCTCCAAGCTTGGAAGAATTAATTTCCCAAACCTTAGACTGAGTGGCTTGGGATTGGACTCAGAACAAAAGAACCCAGAAGCCTGACATGCTGGCAAAAGGGTAAAAGATTTTTTTTTTCTTTTTTTTCCCCAGTTGGGCTTTTGGCCCCCCTCTCCCTATGCAAACTGGTAAAATACCTTGGAATTTTTGAGCTGTCCTTGCCACCTTCCCTGTTTTGTTTTAATACATGCTTTTTAATAACCCAGTTTGATTCTTCCCACCTTCAGGCTACCAAACTTCAAACAGTCACACAACCACAGCCTTGGACAATGGCCCCTTTCATAGAGGACACTTAGATAGGCCTCTTAGGGAGATCTGACTGCCATTTTTCCAAAACAGTGCCCCCTGTCAGCAGGAAGCAGTTAAAAGTGTTTTTTGTCCTCATCTTTATTTTGATTCTAACAGTAGTTAGATGTACTTCTTTAGAGAGGGAAATAACAGAGTTAGAAAACAGCCAAGGGTCCTGGGCGAAACCCCATCTTCAAGCCTAAAACAGTCTGAAGGCTAAAAAATCAGACTGCTGGTCCCAGATGAAGCCTGCCTTTTTCTAACTGATTCTCTCTGAATAATGTCCACCTGCACACTGGAGGAAGGGAGTGGAGTCGTGGAAAGTTTACTCCTTGTGCAGGGAGGATGAGCCTGGCCTCTTCAGTTTCTGTGTGATGGTCTGGTGTTCATCAGTCTAGGAGGTGGAGCCTGTAAACAGGACTCCGACTCACTCTGTTGAGGGTTTTTTTTTTTTCTTTTTCCGGTTTTTAACCCAATCAACTCTACTCCTCATCCTTCAGAGTGTCCCTGAGCCTAATCTTTCCTAGTCATGTGACAAGAACCCAATTTTGCTGAAGGAGAAAGTTCTGTAACATGAGAATTTGGAACCCTCATTTAAGATAAGCTTAGTATATGCATGTGGCTTCTTTTATCTGTTTCAACATTTTTCTGTCTTTATGCCAACACCACAGTATTTTGATTACTGTAAATTTGCAACATATTTTTAAACAAAAAAAGAATTACGCCTCTGAGTTTATTATTTATTTCCAGGTTGTTTGGCTACTTGTGGTTTTTTTTGAGTGTTTACAGAAATTATAGGGCAATATTTTGGTGGCTCACTCCTGTGATCCCAGAACTTTGGGAAGCCAAGGCAGGTGGATTGCTTGAGCCCAGGAGTTTGAGACCAGCCTGGGCAATATGGTGAAACCCTGTTTCTACAAAAAATACAAAAACTTGCTGAGCCTGGTGGCATGCACCTGCAGTCCCAGTTACTTGTAAGGCTGAGGTGAAAAAATCAATTGAGCTTGAGAGGTCAAGGCTACAGTAAGCCATGATTATGACACTGCACTCCAGCCTGCGTGACACAGCTAAATATTGATTCAAACATTTTAGAATATTTTAGTACTGCTTCAAAAAGTTCCATTGGTTTTTTTGAAAGAGATCTCATTGATTTGTAGATCATTTTGAATATCATTAACATCTAAAGAAACTTGCACATTCTAATTCTTGAAAAATAGTATGCCAAATAATTTGTTAAGTTTTCACATATATGCAGGCATGCTAGTTTTCTTGTGGTTTTTAATTTCCAGTTATATTTCATTGTAGTCAGAAATACTTTTTATGATTACCATTTGTTTATGCTAAAACTTGCATTCTAGTTTAGAAGTTTGCCTATCTTAGTACACATGCCATACGCAATTAGAAATATTATGTATTATGCTATTGTTGGGTGAAATGTTTTGTAGATTATTCCCAGGTCTTATTTTTCTTTTTAACCTTTTATTTCCCTTTGCATTTGCCTTTATCTTTATTTTTTCTTTATTTTTTATTTACTTTCATCTTTTTCTATTAATTTTATTTCTATTTTTCTTTTTTCTCATTACATTCTCATTTCAAATTTTCTAGAATTCTTGCTTGTAATGTTTTATTTAATTTTTTTGTTTCTTTTATTTCCATTCATATCCCCTATTATTTTTCTCCACATTTCTTTTTTCATTTTTCTAATTCTTAAAATTTTCTTATTTTGTTGCAAATTATTCCATTTATTTCTCTTGATTTTATTGTATTTATTATCTTCATCTTCATTTTATTTTTCACTGATCTTAATCACATTTGTTTATTTTTCTTTATTTCAGTTTGTCCTTACTATTTCTTAATTACTTTAAATTTATCTTTATATTTCATTTTCGTTCTCTTGATTTCATTTGTTTCACTTTATTTTTCTATATTTTGCTTTGTAAAACAGAAGGGATGAGCTATTTTAGATTGGCTTAGCCATAGTGGTCAAGACTCGTTTGCTGAGGCTCTCTGGCAGCCACTCTACCCCAGGAGTCTCCAACCCAGGGTATAGTCAGGGCCTCCCAGCAGGATTGCTAAGATCCCTGGGCAGATCTTTCATTGTTACAGGCCCATCTAGCATTCAGTGTCATGGGCCATTTCTGCTGCTTTCTGAAGCCCGCTGCAAGTCTTTGTGTTGCTAGGCCAAGACTCTGACTGCCTCTGTGTGTCCCAATGGATCCCTCACACATAATCCAGGGCACTGACTTCTTTCCCAGGAGAGGGCCACACCCACTCCACTGCAGCAGGACATGTTTGGACCATATGTGTCTTTTCTTTGTTATAAAAGAAGTTTTTTTTGTTTTTTGAGATGGAGTCTTGCTCTGTCGCCCAGGCTGGAGTGCAGTGACGTGATCTCAGCTCACTGCAACCTGCAACCTCCGCCTCCCAGGTTCAAATGATTCTCCTGCTTCAGCCTCCCAAGTAGCTGGGATTACAGGTGTCTGCCACCACACCCAGCTAATTTTTTTTTTTTTTGCATTTTTAGTAAAGATAGCGTTTCACCATGTTAGCCAGACTGGTTTCGAACTCCTGACCTCAGGTGATCCACCTGCCTTGGCCTCCAAAACTGCTGGGATTACACGTGTAAGCCACTGTGCCCAGCTGAGAAAAAATTTTTTTTTAACTTGACGTATAACTTATTATGAAAATGTCAGCTTTATGGGTAGATATACATGCAAATATGTGCAAAAATGAACATTTCTACATCTTATTTAACGATTTCATAGAGTTGCTATTTTACCCTTTCCTGTCTTTGTATGTTCAATGGGGAAATCTTCAGTGAAGACTCCTCAGTATGATAGACAAAATGCTGTGCATTGATAGATGCAGTGAAGTAACTTCTGGTTTTCACTTGGAGCTCTCACAGCTAGGATTAAAAACCCTTGGTTGTAAACTCACATGATGAGGAGTTATAGTCTGCCATCATAATTGTTTTCAACTTGCCAAGGGAAAAAGTGGGAAATTGTTTCCCTCAGACCTACTCATCTCCCTTTCATAGGTTTTCAGGGTGTGCACTGTCCAGATTGCTTAGAAGCTCATGATCACAGAGGTCGTATTTGTCAAGAGAAAGCTTTGTTGCAGGATTAAGTGAAGGTGTTACCACTCAGGACCCATGGGTCCTCCAGAGGCAGGATGAGCTTAAAAATCATTCCTGAATCCAGAAAGTAATGACAGAAGTTGGGGGCTGCCCACAGGAGAAAGAAAAATGCTCCCTTTTCCTTTCCAAGTGGTCACTGCTTATTCTGGCATTACTCTTGCTTCTGACCACGATGTGTTTCTTAGTCATCTTTCTTGGTATTCCACTGACTGTGCATCTAAGGAAAAGATGAGATGGATGAGAGTGGTAAAGAGAACAACTGCATCCTTCTATAGCCGATGCCTTGGTGAGTTTTGAAGCACACTGAGCACTCAGAAATCCTTCCTCACTATGGGGTAAGTTATGTCAAATTCGACTCCCATGGAAATGGCACCAGGTTCAAGATGTCAAAGAAGAGACTCAGAACCAGTGAATGAGATATGGAGTTTTACTGGGGACTTACATAGAGGGGAGAAGGTCCAGTGTCAGTGGGCTTAGCAGGATAACCATGCCCACTTGCAGAAAGCATGCAGTTTGTATAGCATTTTTATTTAGCACTTTTTTTCTGAGCAACCTTTCACCTGTCAGACTTCATTTAACAAAAAAGGAATGGCCTCAATTCCCTGTGTGGCCTATGTTCCATGCCACAGGATGGGACAGACCAGGGGCTCAGATGTTCCTCATAGATAAAAAACAATCTCCAGGTTGGCCACTACTAGATTTTTTAGCTTAAAACTCTGAACATTCAGAAGCATTTTTTATACATGGTCAGACTCCAGGTATGCCCGAGTCAAGTTAACACTGTCAGTTGCATCCATCATACAGGCTGGTTCAGGCAGTGGAGGTTCTTCTTCCTAAGACTATATTCAAAAAAGTATTTGCTTTTTCTTGAATCATTGGGTTGACAGTTTACTAAAGGCCTGATGTGTGTGCACATTGCTGGTACAGTTGTCTAAGTTAATGAGATGGCTTCATAGTTGGTAGCGCCTGTTCCCGTTACAGGTGTGACTGGGTGTGTACAGGCTGCTGAGGTGCCTCTTTTCCAGACTTTCATTGGACCATGACATTCTGAGGCCCCAGTTCCACCATTTTCCAAGGTGGGACATGCTGAACCAGTCCCTGGAATTGTGGTTCAGGGTGACCAGGCTGCGGCTGCTCTTTAAAAGGCAGAACTGCCAGGTCTGTGTCTTATTTTCCTTGTCATTCTAACGTATCTTTTGATATGGAGACCAGCAAAGTCTGAGTATGTGACAGCCCTCCTGCTAGAGTTGGTACTATTTATACATGACTCTTAAGAGTCAAAGTAGGTTGAGAGATCTCTCTTCCTGGCACAGCCTGAGTAGGCTAGAGTACTGGGACCCTTAAAGCTTAGCTCATGCAGTCTTCAGGGGAATTTCAAAAAACCATAGGATGAGGGGGTAGAGAAAAAGCTGGTATAAATAAGTTGCAGGTGAAATAATTGGAGGCAGGAAGAGAACGGGACCTGCTTGGAACAGTACACACACTGCCTGGGTACAGCTGAACAGTCAAGCCAGTTCTCTGATTTGGGCCTTGTGCAGTGGGATTAACAGGCCCACTTCTGCTCTGGCCTGGGTGCTGAACACTTTGGTTCTAGAACCAAATGTGGATTCTGGACTCGGGAATTCCAGTTGGGTTTCACAGGCCAGTGAAGTGAGGAGGCCCAGGTGTGCCCACAAAAGTGGCTGTGGGTGAGCTTACGCTACACATGGACTGGCTGCTTCTATGCCTACATTCACAAGACAGATCTTCTTCCTCAAAGGCATGCCCAGGGAGATCTGAGGCTCATAGGAGCCAAGTGAAGAAAAAAGGTGATGCCTCAGCCCAGTGCTTTTGCCCTTCCTGGCTTGTGGCTTTGGGGGCTCAAAGTGCTCATCAGAAAAATGGGCAATGAAAGACTGGCTGCTCACCCCACTTTTACCAGGCGACTGCACAATGCTCACTCTGCAGCTCCAGGTACAGCCTGTGTTTCAAAAAGCTGGGGGATCTCTGGGCTGAGTTCAGGAGTCCCCCTCAGGGACTCCTCCTGCCTACCCCTCTGTGCCCACCTGACAGCTCACCATGTCTGCTGTATGCCACCCTTATTGCCTGCTCTTGCCAAGCCCATGTCTCCCTGGGTTGGCTGGGGGCACATGCTCACTGAAGCCCAGGTGGCCTGACCATCCTTCCTCCAATGTACAGCCTTAGGCAGGTGCCACCCAGGTTTTCTCCTAGAATGTGATCTCAGGGGATCGCAGCAGCACATTCCACTCTAACTTACTGACTAGTTAATCAAAAAGTCACTTAATGTACCAAGGTGGGTGTGGGCCTTGACACTCTTGATATCCTTCCTCTAGTGGGGCTGCACTGGGGGTTGCCATCCTTATTTCTTGGTGGAAAAAGCTAGCAGGTGAGGCAGGACTCAAGCGCTAGGGACAGGACAGAGAACCTAGGCTGGCCTCACCCAGGGCCCTCTGTGGCTCCTGCAGGCAGGAGGGCTCCATGGAGCTTCAGACCCCTTTTCTAGGATGGTGCCCATAGCCCCTTCCTGAATCTCCAAGAAGGGCCCACTCTTTCTGCAACCTGCACCTACTGGTCTCTAAATGGAAGGTGAGCATCTGGTCTCTAAATGGAAGGTGAGCATCCATTTATGTTTGTGGACATGGCCTTCTGCTCCATTTCCATGAGAAATACCTAGGGAATCCTGGGCCTGTGGTGGAGGTTCTCTAAGTGCCAAAGTCAGTAAGTCTCAAGAATATAATTAATAGTATTTTCTGCACATTACTATCTCAGGGTTACTTTTGCCCAAAAATGTGTAAAAACAAATATTAAGATTTTTATCCTTTACATTATCTTAATTAGGTCATCATACAAACCTTTTATTTTCCTCCCAATCATTGAATTTTTGTTTTATTCTCTTTAAATTGTTACCTGCTTTAGAGGCAAAAACTTAAAAAAAAAATACACTACACAAATACTAATAGGTAACAGCAATTTATTTAAATGTAATTAGATTTCTTTAAGTAAATAATTTAAGTAAACAGTTTATATTACTTGTATAAATTATTTTACATCTCACCCTCAATCTTAAAAAAAATTTAGCTAGGTATGCAATTCAAAATTGACAGATTTTTTTAAAATAGGCAACAACATTTTATTGGACAAGTTAGGTAATATTCATTCTCAAATATTTTATCTTAGAAATCAACACACTTGACAATTGATATTCATAGTATCTATGAAAGTGACATTCTCAACGTGCTTTATACTTGCCAAAAATTTAGGAGAAAAAAATCTATTCTGGCCTTCAGCAGTAAAACTTAAAGATTAAAGAAATAAGATTAAATTTACTGGTTAAATTACCCAAAAAACTGAAACAGATTCATTTACTTGTTCTTTATCTTTCAGTATCTGATAATGAACAGATTTTAAGATGTTCAGAATCTGCTTCAGTATAGAAATAAGGCCAAACAGCTCTTGTGAAAGAATCATTAAAATATACAGAACCTATCACTTACATTACTTTAAAAAATCACCAAATTCATAGTCCAAAAGAATACCAATCTTATTGGATTTTACTACTGACAGAAGTGGGCTTTTTTAGGACCTGATGCAGCATAACCACTCTATATATCATCCAATTGCCCCCAAATCAACCCAGAACTGAAGGTTGATCCTGCCAGGTCCTAAGAAGACCGTCTTGACACACACCCAATTTTCATTTAGGATTGTTTCCCACTTCTCCTTCCAGTAATGTCTGCCAGAACTACACTTCTGAGAGCCCAGGACAGCAGGGCAGAAATAAAATCTCCTTGGGTTGTAATAAACGTTTGGTTTTGTTCTTCCATTACACAGCTTTTTCTATCCTCGGAGACAGTAAGTTGAGGATGTGCTGTGTCAAGATCTAAAACCAAGGACAGGTGCGGTGGCTCACACATGTATTCCCAGCACTTTGGAAGGCTGAGGTGGGTGGATCATGAGGTCAGGAGATCAAGACCATCCTGGCTAACACGGTGAAACCCCATCTCTACCAAAAATACAAAAAATTAGCTGGGCCTGGTGGTGGGCACCAGTAGTCTCAGCTATTCAGGAGAGTGAGGCAGGAGAACTGCTTGAACCTAGGAGGCGGAGGTTGCAGCGAGCAGAGATCACGCCACTGCACACCAGCTTGGGTGACAGAGCGAGATTCCATCTCAAAAAAAGAAAAAAAAAAAGATCTAGAATTAAATCTACTTGAAATAGTTCTGTCTAAGCCAGAATATAGAGGAGGATGACTAAAATCCTATATATATATATTTTTTGGAGACGGAGTCTCACTCTGTCGCCTAGGCTGGAGTGCAGTGGCGCGATCTCGGCTCACTGCAAGCTCTGCCTCCCGGGTTTACGCCATTCTCCTGCCTCAGCCTCCTGAGAGGCTGGGACTACAGGCGCCCGCCACCACGCCCGGCTAATTTTTTGTATTTTTAGTAGAAACGGGGTTTCACCATGTTTGCCAGGATGGTCTCGATCTCCTGACCGCGTGATCCGCCTGCCTCGGCCTCCCAAAGTGCTGGGATTACAGGCGTGAGCCACCGCGCCTGGCCCTAAAACCATATTTTATATTTTGTTAATCTATATGAAAAGAGTTCAGAGTATTTTAGGTTTCAATACCTGTGGTGCACACTCTTAATACGTGTCAGCAATTCCAGGTTTGACTGCATAGAATTGCCCACTACCTCCCCCAGTAGATGTTTAAATGTAGAAACATAATCTGAAAATTTTACAAGGTTTTCACTTAGTTTTGCTAAAATGTCCATCTCTTCATCTTGTTTCAATTGTGAGAGTCAACTGTGCAACATGGGTACAATTATGCTCTCTTCATATGCAGAATTAATGTCATTGTTTTTACTACAGATACTTTCCATTTTTCATCTGAGACCACAGGCTAATTTCAAAAAGAATATTTACTTCTAATTATGTAGCTTCTGTTACATAGCTAGTATTGTCTTTGTTTACTTCATGTATATGCCAAAAAGACCTGATAACTTACGAAACATTCAACTGTTTACTTCAACAAACTGGCTCAATAAATTTAATAAACTCAATTATGTCAATTTTATAAAGTAAAATGAACAATAACTAAACAAAAATTGGATTAAATAGCATTCTCTAATTGAAACAAAATATAAAATATACTAAACATACAATACATGCACTACGAAATTATTCACATGTGAAAAATTATTTTGTGAACACCATTAAATATTATCAAAGTCACTTTCATAATCTCTGAGGGGATTATACAAAGAATGTTTTATGAAATTAGACGAAAAGAAAATTACATATTATGTCTATGGTGAGCAATAGGCAAACAAACAAACAACAAAAAATTAGAATTTGCACAAGATGATTCTAAGCCAGGAGCAATAACATTTTAGATAAATGAATTTAATACACAGCAGAGAAAATAGATTTGCTTTCAAAATCTTTGAAGTTTCTGGTTTGCTGGTAACTGATCAAAGCTTGTAAAATTATCTATTTCACTCTAATATTTTTCTTTTCTTCTCAAAGTAGGTACACAACCATAAACAAATACGATTACTTTCTCTATAAATCTGTTACACCTAAAGTTTATTTCATAGTGATATATTTGTATATTTAAATCCATGTAAAACAAAAGTAAAGGTCTGTATGTGTTTAGCAGACCAGAGAAGTCATGTTCAACAGAAAAAAGTAGGATAAAATTTTGTAAATAGTTGTTCAGAATTCAGAAACATATAGCTCCACTATACTCATAATCTTTGTTACAACCATCATAATAACCTGTAGTTACAACAAAACAAAAATGTAAGTTATAGAAACCATATTCTCTAAATTATTTTAAGTTAAAGACCACTGACAAAGGCATCACTAGAGATGTTATTCCACTGTTACCCAACAGTATATTGTTACCTATAACCTTGGGTTAAGATGGGATAAATTATCATCAGTGGCAAGATACATATTCAGTGTAAAATAGCCTTAACACAGTAACAACAATTTTGGTTTATTAAAACAAATTAAGTTCACACGTTGTCATTAAAAAGGCATTTTGAAATTCACTGTATTTTAATAACCTTAATTTGCAAATGGTAAAGCAATTTCCTTCTAAAATTCAAATTGTTTCTCTTACTAAGCAGATTATCCTGATCACTTACCACACTCCTATCATCCTGTCACTTATGACACCGCTGTAAACTACTAAGTGGCCTTTCCACTTAGGATTTCTTCATGTATCTTAGATTTCAGTTTACTTAATCTTCCATGGGAAAGTATATAAATCTGTCCATCTAATAGAGAAGAACCTCTCATAACTCTGGTGCAGCAATCATTGACCATGTTTTCACATAAATTCTAGAAATGAAGACATAGCATCAAATGTAAGAATTAAATTACATCAATATTTGCTTTTGAAAAAATACTGAATCCTTTTAATATAAAAAAGTAGGTTCCTTTTAGAGAAAAGTGATCGAGACTGCTGACTAGAAGCAGCTAGACTGTGTAGTTCTCATAGAGAGGAATGCAAGGTATACACAAATACAGCACCTGCAACTGAAACATCCAGGTACTTGCATTGGGAATAATCAAAGAAACAACTTATGGAGAATGGAGTAAAGAAAGGCAGGACAGTGGGCCACCTGGGAACAACGTGGAGCCAAGGGAACCTCCCCACCCAGTAAAGCAGTGAGTGTATGTGTGACCCTGGGAACGCACAATTCTCCCACAGATCTTCGCAACCTTCAGGTGAGGAGATACTCTCATGGACCCACTTCACCAAGGCCTTCAGTTTAACACACAGAGCTACATGGAGTCTTAGCAGAGCAGCTACTCAGGCCTGTGCAAATTCAAGAGCTTTAGATACTGGCTTTCCAGGCTTCCAGAAAAAGCAGCTGCAACTTGAGCAAAGCAGGAGTTTACACCCCTGTACATACTCATAGGAAAGAGGCAGAATCCAGGGGGCTGAGTAGTGATGGTCTGTAGGACCCACTTCTACAATGCCTCACACAGTAAGACCTACTGGCTTAGATTCCAGCCAACCATTGGCAGCAGCACTGCACCTCCCTGGGATGGAGCTACCAGAAAGAGGAGTGGGTCACCATCTTTGCTGCTTGGGCAACTTAGCCATTCCAGCCTTCAGGCATTGAAGAGCCCAAGCTGACTGGGGGCAGAAAGGATTTCCTAGCACAGTACAGGTGCTCTAAAAAGACAAGACCAGACTGCCTGTTAAAGCAGGTCCCCAGTTTCATTCCTTCTCACTGGAAAGTACTTCCCAATGAGGGTCTCCAGCTACCACCACCAGCGCTCTTTGGTGGATGGAGTTTTGAAACCTCTTTGTGATATAGTTCCTAGAAGGAAGAGTGAGTTGCCATTTTTGCTGTTTGTGTGTTAGCTCTTCCAGCCTTCTGGCTTTGGAGAATCCAAATAAACTGGGGGTGGAAGTGGTACCTCTGAACAGCAGAGTTGTCCTACAAAAATGCGGTTAGACTGCTTTCTTGAGGGGGTCCCCAATCATGTTTTCCTCACTGGGTAAGACCTTCAACAGGGGCTTTCCAGCTACTTCCTACAGGTGCTTTTGGGTCGGAAACAGGTCTGTACCTCCCTGGGATGCAGCTCTCAGAGAAAAGGGCATGCTGCCATTGTTGCTGTTTTGCAGCATTCAGTGGTGATAACTTCCGGTACTGGAACATCTGAGGAGACTAGAAACTGCAGTGGACACCCAGCATACTGCAGCAGCCCTTCAGAAGTCATCAGACTGTTACGTGAGTACCTGTTCTCATATATTCTCATGAGGCAGGTTCTCCAGGCCTGGGCCACTAGCCAATCATTGCCAGAGCTATTGAGCCAGTAGCAACATAGCAACTCCCTGGACAGAGCCTCCAGGGGCCTCTGCAGTACAACTGTCCTTGCCACCCTCAGACTCATGAAAAATCCAAAACCCTAAGTGCCTTATTCACACCTCAAACAACCTGCAGTTTACCCAAGGAGAGGAGGCCAGTCCATCCTCCATGGGTCCCACAAACTACCCACTGCTCCTCACCAGACAGTGAACCCCTAACTTGGCCAAAAGTACAGATCCTCCATCCTGGGCTGGCTGCACTGAGTGATTGCTGACCTACATCTCTCTAAGATGCAGCCCCCAGAAGACAAGCAAAGAGATGGGGCAGCAAGCCAGCTCACATGGTACCCAGAGGATTTGGTGCAAGAGCATCTGTAGTAAAGTGTGGCCAGCGACGGCCATTTCTCCAGGCTCAACTTTCTCCCATAAGAGACTTCAGCCCTAGGGGAACTGTTGGGCCTAATTTCTGCAGGATGGTCTTGCAAATCAAAAGCAGCTGGTCCAACTGCGCACTCCTTGGACTGCTGGTCTCTCCCAGGGCCCCAGTCTGGCCACAGCTGCTCACAGGGCAGTCTCAGGTACCCTGGAAGCTCATACCACAGCATCTGCACTGGTGGGCCATGCCTGACCCATGAGAAGCTCCAGCAAGGCAGCCCCTATGACTGCACCAGCCCACGCTTCTTCCCACACTCCAGCTTCCCCCGAGACCATAGCAACTCCCCATATTTCTTTGCTGGCAGATGTCTGCAAAGGCAGGTTTGGCTTTGCTTGCCCCACCAGCAAATGGAAATGCAATATGCCCCTGCCACCCCCAGCAACTGCCACTGTAGATGAAGCTTTGGTGGGCAGAGAGCCAGAAAACTCCACTCCTGCCTTTGTGCTAACACTGTGTGGAGAACAGGGTATCTTCCCACACTCTGAACAATCACTCCTTCTTGGGGGACACAGAGAAGGCATCAAAACCTTCGCTGGCCAGCATCCTCCCCTATACCAACACCACCTTTAAGTGCAACAGTACACAGTCTCCAGCAGGTATCCCCCACTCCCCTCCCAGCTGCTTTGCTCCTGCCAGTGAGGTGAATGCCAAAGACAGGCAGAAACCCCATATCCACTAGCACTCTGCTCCAGCTGTGGCACCTTGGTTCCACAGAATCGCAAACTCCAAATCTCAAGGAGCCAGAGAACACAGTTGGGGCTCAATACAAGTCCCCCGGAGTTAGAGTATGCAGCCTCTGAGTTGTGAGCTGGGCACTGCCCGCCCCCCCCACCACCAAAACAAAACAAAACAAAACAAAACTGCCAGGAACAAAGCCTGTTGGCTGCATCCATCTTATACCACAATCAAATACTCAAGACCATCAAATAGGATTACCAAAACAAACAAACAAACAAACAAAAAAAACCCATTCAAAGGTCAGCAACCTTAAAGATATGCCCACAAAGACAAGACAAAATCAGTGCAAAGATAAAAACACAAAAAGCCAGAGTGACTATTTTTATCCAAATGACCAAATTACGTTTCCAGCAAGGCTTAAGATGACAGAAGTAGAATTCAGAATATGGATAGAAACAAACTTCACTGAGTTACAAAAGTTAAGTTGCAACCCAATGCAAGGAACGGAAAACATTGCAGGAACTGACAGAAAAAACAGCCAGTGTAGAGAAAAATGTGGCCAACCCGATAGAACTGGAAAACACAATACAAAACCTTTATCATGTAATCACAAATATTAACAGCAGAAGAGGCCAAGCAGAGGAAAGAATCTCAAGAGCTTCAAGACTGACTTTCTGAAATAAGACAGACAAGAATAGTGAAAAAAGAAAAGAGGAATGAACAAAACCTCTAAGAAATATGGGATTATGTAAAGAAACCAAATCCATGATGCAAGAGATTGCCTGAAAGCGATGGGGAGAATGAAAACAACTCGAAATACATATTTCAGGATAACATCCACGAGAACTTCCCCAACCTAGAGAGGCCAATATTCAAATGCAGGAAACGTGGAGAACCCCAGTAAGATACCCCATGAGAAGGTCATCCTCAAGACACATAATCATGAGATTCTCCAAGGTCAAAATGAAAGAAAAAATGTTAAAAGGCAGCTACAGAAAAATAGGACAGGTCACCTCTAAAAGAAGCCCATCAGAAAAACAACGAACCTTTCAGCTGAAATCCTACAAGTCAAAAGAGATTAGGGGCCAATATTCAACATTCTTAAAAAAAGAATTCCAACACAGAATTTCACATCTGACCAAGGTAAGCTTCAGAATTAAAAAATATATATGATCCTATTCAGATAAGCAAATGCTAAGAAATCTGTTACCACAAGATCTGTCTTACAAGAGCTTCCGAAGAAAGCATTAAATAAGAAAGACTATTACCAGTCACTACAAAAGCACACTAAAGTATACAAACTGCAGACACTATAAGGCAACCACATAAACAAATGTGCAAAATAGCCAGCTAAGATTCTAATAACAGAATCAAATCCACACATATGAATACTAACCTTAAACATAAATGGGCTAAATAACCAAATTAAAACACAGATGGCAAGCTGAATAAAGAATCAAGATCTAACAGTATGCTTTAATCAAGACAGCCATCTCAAATAAGCTCAAAATAAGGGGAAAAAGAAAAGTCTACCAAGCAAATAGAAAACAGGAAAAGCAGGGGTTGCAATCCTAGTTTCTGACAAAACAGACTTGAAATTAACATAGATTAAAAAAAAAAAAGGGCATTACATAATAGCAAAGGGCTATATATGCACCCAACACAAGCAACACATAAAGTTCTTAGAGACCCTCTAAGATGATAAATGTTCTTCCATCGTTATTACATTTATACTGCATTTGTTCAGTATTAAATTTCTGATGTTGAACACGGTATGAGGACTTGTTAAAGGCTTTTCCACGTTTTTAACACTTGTGGAGCTTCTCTCTAGTATGAATTCTCTTATGTCTGATGAGGTGTGAGAACCAGCTCGATGCTTTGCCACATTCTTCACATTTGTAGGGTTTTTCTCCAGTGTGAATTCTCTTATGATTAGTCAGGTCTGAGAAGCACTTGAAGGTCTTGCCACATTCTTCACATTTATAAGGTCTCTCTTCCATATGAATTCTCTTGTGGTTAAAAAGGGTGGAGGAGCGGGTAAAGGCTTTGCCACATTCTTCACAGATGTAGGGTTTCTCTCCAGTATGAATTCTCTTATGTTTACTAAGGGCCGAGAACCACTTAAAAGCTTTTCCACATTCATTACATTTGTAGGGTTTCTCTCCAGTATGAATTATCTTATGTTTAGCAAGGTCTGAGAACCACCTATAGGCTTTGTTACATTCTTCACATTTGTAGGGTTTCTCTCCAGTATGAATTCTCTTATGATTAGTAAGGTCTGAGAAGCACTTAAAGGCTTTGCCACATTCTTCACATTTGTAGGGTCTGTCTCCAGTATGATTTCTCTTGTGTTTAACAAGGGTTGAGGAGCAGGTAAAGGTTTTGCCACATCCTTCACATTTGTAAGGTTTCTCTCCAGTATGAACTCTCTTATGTTCAGTAAGGTTTGAAAACTTTTTAAAGGGTTTGCCACATTCTTCACATTTGTAGCATCTCTCTGCAGTATGAACTTTCTTATGTCTAGTAAAATCTGAGAACAACCTACAGTCTTTGCCACATTCTTCACACTTGTAGCATTTCTCTCTGCTAAAAATTTCCTTATTTTCAGTGAAGATTGAGCACAACTGGCAATCGCTGCCAAATTTATTACAATGACAGGTTTTGCTATGGGTAGTTGAAAAACATTGATGAAGGCCATTATAACTGCTTTTCTGCCCCTTGCAATTACCCACACTTTGGTTGTCTTTCTTTAAATGTAAATTATTAAGGTCACAGCTTCCATATTTTCTCAGAATCACTTTTTGAAATGAATCTTTTATGTCATGCTCCGGCAATATCTCTGCAGTAAAATGAAAAGAGCCAGCTGGAGAAAAAAAAAAAAAAATTCTCCCTCATTAGACTCAGGTGAATACACTTTACAAATATATAATTATACAAAGCACATTAACAAAATGACAATAAAATACCACAGGCTCTATATTCTTACAGACATATAAACCTACCAGAAATATACTGACCAAAATGCCTTTGCGAGAAGTCTAAGAACCAGTTAAGCATTTGCAGCATGCCAAGTGAGCAAATGCCAAGAACCACATAGAAGCGTTAATAAAAGTATTTCATATTTACCCAACACAGTCATTCTTCATCCTATGATGACTCTAACTATAGACTCCAAACTCCTGTCTTCCCCCTCCAAAAATAAATAAAATAGTGGCACATGTGTCCATGCTTCTGGCTTATTGAGACCTTACCAAAGACTAATTTCTACATTCCATGACAGTGTTGAAAGGAAAGGTGGTATATACTGACAGCTTCAGACAGATGAGACCAAAGGTAAATGACTGTTACAAGAGATGAAAGACTTCAGTATCATAGACAGACAATGGGTATAGCAAGTGACTACAGGATCTCAGTAAGAAACACAGGGAATGGCCAGGACTGGTGGCTCACACCTGTAATCCCAGCACTTTGGGAGGCTGAGGCAGGAAGACCACCTGAGGTCAGAAGTGCAAGACCAGGCAGGCCAACATGGTGAAACCTTGTCTCAACTAAAAATACAAAAATAAGTAGGGCGTGGTGGCAGGCGCCCATAATTCCAGCTACTTGGGAGGCTGAGGCAGAAGAAAGGAGAATCGCTTGAACTCAGGAGGTGGAGGTTGCAATGAGCCAAGCTCGTAACACTGCACTCTAGTCTGGGCAACAGGAGTAACACTCAAAACAAAACAAAACAACAACAACAACAAAAGAAACAAAACAAAACAAAAAAACATGGGGAATCTTTTTAAACTAAAAAACACACAAGCCCAGAGAAAACATTCATAGAACGGGCTTGAGAGACTCCAAAAATCTCTAGCCTAAAAAACTGGTATCATATTCCCCCAGACAAAAGTCACTTAATACAGATTTTGACATGTGGCTTTTTATCGTACAAATTGCAACCTAACATTACAACATATACAAAATATCAAGATAATATGGCTCAAAGATAAAAATGAATATCCAGAAATCATTTATTTAAAAAAGGAGATGTAAAAATTACATGAAACAATTTGAATTAAAGTCTAGATCTACTTTTTAAAAGAAAAAAAAAATCACCCTAGAAAATCACAATTACATCTCAATGATGCTCAATGAGTAAAATGGAAAAAAAAAAAAAACCAAAATGAAATAACAAAAATGAAACCAACAAAAAGATAAAAAGCACAGAAAGATAAAAAAAAATTGTGTAGAACTACAAAAAAAGACTAATATGCACTTCAACATTAGTAAAAAATATAAGAAAATCAAGAAGCTCGGCAAATTTCAACTAAGATTAAAACAAAGAGATTTCTAACAAGACACAACATAAACAATGATTTAAAAGTTGCAGACAAGAAGAGAATCTGGAATTCAGGAAGAAAAAAGAGATGTGTTATTTATATGCATGCTTCTGCCAGATTATGAGTAAATTTAAGAACACAAATCTTTCAGGCAAGAAGGGAGTAGGATGACATTGTTAAAGCACTGGAAAAAAAAAAAAAGTCCAAGCAAGAAACTTATCCAGCAAAAGTATTCTTCAAAATGAAAAGAAAAAAAAAAATCTAACTGTATCATTATATCAAGATCTGTATCAAGATCTAACTATATGTCTTCAAGAGACTCATTTCAGATCTAATAAAAAAAAATGACTGAAAATGGCAGGATGAAAAATACAATTTATTCAAGTGTTAACCAAATGAGAGGAAAAGAGGCAACAATTTATTAAGTTGAAAACTGTCATATTTCATATAATTTACTTTAAGTCAAAATTCACAAGAGACAAAGTAGGACATTCAATTATAGTAAGAGGGTTCATTCACTGAGAACCTATAAATACAAGACAGTTTTCCCAAACACATAAAGCAAACATTGACGGAACTGAAGCAAAAACAGACAGCAATATAATAATGGAAGGATACATCAACATCCCACTTTCAGTAATAAATAGAGCAAGACAGAATATCAATGAGGGAACAAAAAACTTGAATGCACTATAAAATAATTACACCTAACAAATGTATACAGACAGCAGAATACACATCTTTTCAATATCTCATGAAACATTTTTCTAGATGGATGACCTGTGACATCAAAAAAGAAGTCTTAACATTTTTTTTTAATTGAAATTTTACAGACTATTATTTATGGTCCAAATGGAAGGAAACTAGAAATCAATAGCAGAAGAAAAGCTGAAAAATTCAAAAAACATAAAAATAAAACAACACTTTCTCTCCCCCCACTGCCGCCCCGCCCAGATGGAGTATTGCTCTGTCACCAGGCTGGAGTGCAGTGGCACAATCTCGGCTCACTGCAACCTCCACCTCCTGTGTTCATGTGATACCCCTGCCTTAGCCTCCCCTCCCGAGTAGCTGGGACTACAGGCATGCACCACCACGCGCCCAGCTAATTTTTTGTATTTTAGTAGAGACAAAGTTTCACCATGTTGACCAGGATGGACTTGATCTCCTGACCTCATGATGTGACCACCTCAGCCTCCCAAAGCGCTGGGATGACAGACATGAGCCACTGCACCCAGCCAGCAACACTTTTAAGCATGCTCTTTTTCAAGGGTTGGAAGACGTAATATTGTGAAGATGTCCATGCTGCTTAAAGTGGCCCACACATTCAACACACCCCTTTTCAATTTTTAATTTTACTTTTCCAAAAAGAAAAACAAAAACCCACAAAATTACGTAAGATCTCAAGGGACTGACAATCTTTAAAAGCCTGACAATCTTTAAAAAGAAGAAAAATATTGGAAGCATTATGCTTAACAATTTCCAAACGCAAAATAAACCTACAGTAATCAAAGCACTTTGGTACTGGTGTAAAGGTAGAACACCAAAGTAATGAAACAAAATGCAGCACAGATATAAACTCTTGAATATATGGTCAAGTGAGTTATTTGTACACCATATTGAAGCATTATACACAAAAGAAAATAGGTAAAAGCAATTTAAACTTTCCTTACCAAATGAATGGATAATTTAAAATACAAAAAAGGGAATATTAATCAGCTTTTAAAAAGCAGGAGACCTTCTAATACCTATTATAAAGACAAATTTTGAAGACAACATGCTAAATAAGCCAACTACACACACACAAATACTGTATGAATCTACTTACATGGAATCCTTAAAAATAGAAAATAGAATGATGTTTGTAAAGGGTCAGACAACAGGAAAAATAAGTAGTGGATTCATGTGTATAGCATATTTCTTTTACAAAATAAAATGTTCTAAAGATATGTTGCTAAAAATGTCAATATACTTAAAGCTGAACTATGTAATTGAAAATATTAAAGAGTATAAAATATTGTATTTTTAACTTTTACGTTTCAGACAGAGTTCTGCTCTTGAAGACCAGGCTGGACTGCAGTGATGCCATCTCGGCTCACTGCAACCTCCGCCTCCCAGGTTCAAGCGATTCTCCTGCCTCAGCCACTGCAGGAGCTGGGATTATAGGTGCACACCACTACACCTGGCTAATTTTATATTTTTACTACAGATGGGGTTTTGCCATGTTGGCCAGGCTGGTCTTGAACTTCTGACCTCAGGTGATCTGCCTGCCTTCACCTCCCAAAGTGCAGGGATTACAGCTGTGAGCCACCATGCTCGGCCCTTGTATTTCTTACAATTAAGAATATAAAACAATCATTGACTACTAACAACAACAACAACAAAAAGCAAATATACAAGTCATAAAATAGGGGTAATATTTACACAGGCAAACACACACAGAAATAATTATATTGGCAACATATGTATGACTGATTAACATGACTTTTGTCCAAACATTGGTTTAATGTGTACAGAGTTGAAATATTGGCATACAAAATTTTAATACATAAATAAAAACTAAAAACACAATTAATTAATGTGACATAACCTACTGTAAAACATGAGCCACTAAGATAGAAAATAGTGGAACAAAATTTAACAAAAAAATTAACCAAAAAATATTGAATCAACATAGTGTACTACTAAAAAATAATTATTCTAGATAGCCATGCATTTTAACTGTGACTGCACATTTATAAAGAGCACATATTTTGGTATTTTTGTTCAATTTCAACTTTTCCTATAGGTTCAGAAGCCACATGTTTAGGTTTGTTACATGGGTACATTATGTATTGCTAAGGTTTTGGATACTGCTACTACTACTCAGGTGGACAGCACAGTACCCCATAGGTACCTTTTCAGGCCTTGTCTCTTTCCTCCCTTCCTCCTCTAGTGGTTCCCAGTGTCTACTGTTTTCATTTTTTATATCCATGTATACTCAATATTTGGCTCTCACTTATAAGTAAGAACATACAGTATTTGGCTTTCTGTTTTTCTCCATTAATTTACTTAAGATAATGGCTTTCAGCTGCATCAATGTTGCTACAAAGAACATAATTTTTTTTGGCTGTGTAGTATTTCACTGTGTATAGGTACCAAATATTCTTTATCCAATCCACCAGTGATGGGCAACTAGATTGATTTCATGTCATTGTTATTAAAGACAATAAAGTTTGAATCACTAGTATACAGTGAAAGCAATAACATTTTATGGAAAATGCATTATAATCATTCATAAAAAGCTTTGATATGAATAGGCACTTAAATAATACTGGACATACTTATTATGTCATTAATGTATAGCTGCTATTTTTGCACAAAATGTAAAGGTAAGACGACCTCTGGAAGCAAAGTATTACATTACTAAATAATATAAACAACACAAATACAGTACAATATTGTATGAAATAAAATAAACAATTAGAAATAAATTTATATAATCAATAGACAAAGTTTGAGAAAAGTTGATGAAAATGCTAGTAACTTTTTGTACACAGTAAACTTACACATATAAATCAAAGATTATAATATATGGTGTGCCTGTTAATTATCTAGTTCACGTTTTATATAACACATACATTTGAGCACATTACCTCAGAACTTGTGAAATTACAGGCATAGTTGTTATACAGCAAATCAGAAAGAAAAACATATACGACAACCCTAGTAGTCTTCATAGTAAAGAAGATTATAAATTATTTATAAATTGTAAGTAAGTTATTAAGAAATAGGTAAACTGGTGGCGGGCGCCTGTAGTCCCAGCTACTCGGGAGGCTGAGGCAGGAGAATGGCGGGAACCCGGGAGGCGGAGCTTGCAGTGAGCTGAGATCCGGCCACTGCACTCCAGCCCGGGCTACGGAGCCAGACTCCATCTCAAAAAAAAAAAAAAAAAACCAGAGAAATAGGTAACAATTTGGAATTTATTATATGCTGGAGAGTGTTCTAAGTAACCTATGGTATTAGTATTTTTTGGAATTCTGTGAGGTAAGTAGACAAAATCAACTATTCCACAGTAGAGGCATCTGTCATATAGAATTTACATTTCTAAGCTTAGTTCCTACTAAGAAAAATATACTTTTGAAGTGAAATAGATGTTTAGATTTTCTTGTACTTAATCAGATGCTTTGTGCTCTGATAAAAGTTCTCACTTTCAATTTATGTATGATCAACTGACTGGAAATTATAAAGCAGAAAACGTATGACGTCTGTCCCGGGCCTCTCTCAAATCTCTTAACCAAATCTCAATGTCTCCCTACTCCTCTCACAGATGTCTAACATAACGCACAGATTTTTAAAAACAGCTTAAAAAGTAGTGGTCTTCAAAAATTTGCACAAATTTTCCAGATCCCTCAAAGCAATAGAAGAACAGTTAGATTATTTAGATCCTTACAGCATAAAAAGGAGTTGTCTCTCACTGTGAATGCACCAGCAGATTAAATGGATAAAAGACTTAAAGAATTCAAAAGCTTAATAAGCATACATCAAAAAATTGTCCTCCATGACAGTAAGAGGCTTCTCAAGAATCAATTCCATTAGAGAACAGCCTCCCAATCCACATTTTAAACTCTGGGTTTCTCCTTCACCTTTGGACCTTTCACATGTGTTATCTGCTAAATCATTCAGACCTATTTGAGTGTATGGCTATTCTTTTCACTCGCTTCCTAGTCCAGTAATATTTTCTATGCTGCAGAAGGTAACCAGGTCTAGCTTAAAGACTTTGCAACACAACTTTTCTATCCTTCAACAGCAATTGGTCTAAGTAAAACACAATCAACTCCCAGTATTATCCTCAGGAGAAATCTAAAACAATGGATCTGTTTAAAGTTCTGATAAATAGGCCAGACACAGTGGCTCACACCTGTAATCCCAGCACTGTGGGAGGCTGAGGCAGGTGGATCACGAGGTCAGGAGATCAAGACCATTCTGGCTCACATGTGAAACCCCATCTCTACTAAAAATACAAAAAATGAGCTGGGTGTGGTTGCGGGCGCCTGTAGTCCCAGCTACTACTGGCGAGAATCTGGGAGGTGGAGCTTGCAGTGAGCTGAGATCAGGCCACTGCACTCCAGCCTGGGCGACAGCGAGACTCCATCTCAAAAAAAAAAAAATAAAATAAATTAAAATTTTTTAAAAAGTTCTGATTAATAGTCTCTCTCCCTTAATATGAAAATGATGGAGTAATGAGAATTAGTCTGTATCTGCTAGAAGAAGGGCAAATGTTGTTATAATACTAGAGGAATTGCCATGCCACAGTCATCTAGGGAAGCAAAAGATTATAGAATCTGAAAAGAAAATGAGGAAAAATCTCTTTAACTTAGAAATTACACACAAAAGTCCAAAGACATAACTGAGAACATGTTTGTGAAGCACTAAAAAATCTATAGCCTGGCTCATTGCCATAGCCATTCTTTAAGCAAGTCTTTAAATATTAGATTAGATGGCTGTTTTTAAGTTTCCAAATTTCATAAAAGCACATGACATAAAAGAAAAAAACAGGAAACAGCCGGGCGCGGTGGCTCAAGCCTGTAATCCCAGCACGTTGGGAGGCCGAGGCGGGCGGATCACAAGGTCAGGAGATCGAGACCACAGTGAAACCCCGTCTCTACTAAAAATACAAAAAATTAGCCGGGCGCGGTGGCGGGCGCCTGTAGTCCCAGCTACTCAGGAGGCTGAGGCAGGAGAATGGCGGGAACCCGGGAGGCGGAGCTTGCAGTGAGCCGAGATCGCGCCACTGCACTCCAGCCTGGGCAACAGCGTGAGACTCCGTCTCAAAAAAAAAAAAAAAAAAAAAAAAAAAGAAAAAAACAGGAAACATACCCCACTTGAAGAAATAAATTTCCAAAACTCAATCCTTAAGAAAAGAAGATCTTTGCATTATCTGACCAACATGTCAAAATAATGATACTAAGTATGCTCAATAACAAAAATAGAACACAGACAAAAAAAAGAACCCAGTAGAAATTGTAGAACAGGATGGGGCGACCAAGATGGCCAAATAGGAACAGCTCCAGCCTCCAGCTCCCAGCGTGAGTGACACAAAGGACGGATGATTTCTGCATTTTCAACTGAGGTACCGGGTTCATCTCACTGGGGCATGTCGGACAGTCGGAGCTATTCAGTGGGTACAGCCCAACCAGTGAAAGCTGAAGCAGGGCAAGGCATCGCCTCATCTGGGAAGCGCAAGGGGGAAAGGAATTCCTTTTCCTAGCCAAGGGAAACTGAGACACACAACACCTAGAAAATCGGGTAACTCCCACCCCAGTACTGCACTTTACCAAGGGTCTTAGCAAACGGCACACCAGAAGATTATATCTCACACCTGGCCCGGAAGGTCCCATGCCCACGGAGTCTCCCTCATTGCTAGCACAACAGTCTGAGATCTAACTGCAAGGTGGCAGGTAGGTTGGGGGAGGGGCGCCCATCATTGCTGAGGCTTAAGTAGGTAAACAAAGGCACCTGGAAGCTTGAATTGAGTGGAGCCCACCGCAGCTCAAGGAGGCCTGCCTGCCTCTGTACACTCCACCTCTGGGGACAGGGCATAGCTAAACAAAAAGCTGCAGAAACCTCTGCAGAGGCAAATGTCCCAGTCTGACAGCTTTGAAGAGAGCAGTGGTTCTCCCAGCATGGAGGCTGAGATCTAAGAATGGACAGATCCTGATCCCTGAGCAGCCAAACTGGGAAACATCCCCCACTAGGTGTAGACCGACACCTCACACCTCACACGGTGAGGTACACCCCTGAGACGAAGCTTCCAGAGCAAGAATCAGACAGCAACACTCGCTGTTCAGCATTATGTAGCCTCCGCTGCTGATACCCAGGCAAACAGGGTCTGGAGTGGACCTCAAGCAAACTCCAACATACCTGCAGCTGAGGGTCCTCACTGTTAGAAGGAAAACTAACAAACAGAAAGGACACCCACACCAAAACCCCATCAGTACATCACCACCATCAAAGACCAAAGGCAGATAACCACAAAGATGGGGAAAAAGCAGGGCAGAAAAGTTGGAAATTCAAAAAATCAGAGTGCATCTCCCCCTCCAAAGCAACGCAGCTCATCACCAGCAACGGAACAAAGCTGGACGGAGAATGACTTTGACGAGTTGAGAGAAGAAGGCTTCAGTCGATCAAACTTCTCAGAGCTAAAGGAAGAACTACGTACCCAGCACAAAGAAACTAAAAACCTTGAAAAAAGAATGGATGAATGGATAACTAGAATAATCAATGCAGAGGAGACCATAAAAGAACTGATAGAGATGAAAAGCATGACATGAGAACTACATGACAAATGCACAAGCTTCAGTAACCAACTAGATCAACTGGAAGAAAGAGTATCAGTGATTGAAGATCAAATGAATGAAATGCGAGAAGAGAAGTGTAGAGAAAAAAGTGAAAAGAAATGAACAAAGCCTCCGAGAAATATGGGATTATCTGAAAAGACCAAATATACGTCTGACTGGTGTGCCTGAAAGTGACGAGGAAAATGGAACCAAGTTGGAAAACACTCTGCAGGATATCATCCAGGAGAACTTCCCCAACCTAGTAAGGCAGGCCAACATTCAAATTCAGGAAATACAGAGAACGCCACAAAGATACTCCTCGAGAAGAGCAACTCCAAGACACATAATTGCCAGATTCACCAAAGTTGAAATGAAGGAAAAAATGTTAAGGGCAGCCAGAGAAAAAGGTCGGGTTACCCACAAAGGGAAGCCCATCAGACTAACAGCAGATCTCTCGGCAGAAACTCGCTAAGCCAGAAGAGAGTGGAGGCTAATATTCAACATTCTTAAAGAAAAGAATTCTCAACCCAGAATTTCATATCCAGCCAAACTAAGTTTCATAAGTGGAGGAGAAATAAAATCCTTTTCAGACAAGCAAATGCTTACAGATTTTGTCACCACCAGGCCTGCCCTATAAGAGATCCTGAAGGAAGCACTAAATATGGAAAGGAACAACCGGTACCAGTCATTGCAAAAACATGCCAAAATGTAAAGTCCATCGATGCTAGGAAGAAACTGCATCAATTAACGAGCAAAATAACCAGTTAATATCATAATGACAGGATCAAGTTCACACATAACAATATTAACCTTAAATGTAAATGGACTAAACGGTCCAATAAAAGACACAGACTGGCAAATTGGATAAACAGCCAAGACCCATCAGTTTGCTGTATTCAGGAGACCCATCTCACATGCAGAGACACACATAGGCTCAAAATAAAGGGATGGAGGAAGATCTACCAAGCAAATGGAAAACAAAAAAAAAGCAGGGGTTGCAATCCTAGTCTCTGATAAAACAGACTTTAAACCATCAAAGATCAAAACAGACAAAGAAAGCCATTAAACTCATCAGGAAGAGCTAACTATCCTAATTATATATGCACCCAATACAGGAGCACCCAGATTCATAAAACAGGTCCTTAGAGACTTACAAAGAAACTTAGACTCCCATACAATAATAATGGGAGACTTTAACACCCCACTGTCAACATTAGACAGATTAACGAGACAGAAAGTTAACAAAGATATCCAGGAATTGAACTCAACTCTGCACCAAATGGACCTAATAGACATCTACAGAACTCTCCACCCCAAATCAACAGAATATACATTCTTCTCAGCACCACATCGCACTTATTCCAAAATCGACCACATAGTTGGAAGTAAAGCACTCCTCAGCAAATGTACAAGAACAGAAATTATAACAAACTGTCTCTCAGACCACAGTGCAATCAAACTAGAACTCAGGACTAAGAAACTCAATCAAAACAGCTCAACTATATGGCAACTGAACAACCTGCTCCTGAATGACTACTGGGTACATAAAGAAATGACGGCAGAAATAAAGATGTTCTTTGAAACCAATGAGAACAAAGATACAACATATAAGAATCTCTGGGACACATTTAAAGCAGTGTGTACAGGGAAATTTATAGCACTAAATACACACAAGAGAAAGCAGGAAAGATGTAAAATTGACACCCTAACATCACAATTAAAAGCACTTCGCAACTTCAGCACAGTCTCAGGATACAAAATTAATGTGCAAAAATCACAAGCATTCTTATACACCAGTAACAGACAAACAGCCAAATCATGAATGAACTCCCATTCACAATAGCTTCAAAGAGAATAAAATATCTAGGAATCCAACTTACACGGGATGCAAAGGACCTCTTTAAGGAGAACTACAAACCACTGCTCAGTGAAATAAAAGAGGACACAAACAAATGGAAGAACATACCATGCTCATGGATAGGAAGAATCAATATTGTGAAAATGGCCATACTGCCCAAGGTAATTTATAGATTCAATGCCATCCCCATTATGCTACCAATGACTTTCTTCACAGAATTGGAAAAAACTGCTTTAAAGTTCATATGGAACAAAAAAAAGACCCCACATTGCCAAGGGAATCCTAAGCCAAAAGAACAAAGCTGGAGGCATCACGCTACCTGACTTCAAACTATACTACAAGGCTACAGTAACCAAAACAGCATGGTGCTGGTACCAAAACAGAGATATAGACCAATGGAACACAACAGAGCCCTCAGAAATAACACCACACATCTACAGCCATCTGATCTTTGACAAACCTGACGAAAACAAGAAATAGGGAGAGGATTCCCTATTTAATAAATGGTGCTGGGAAAATTGGCTAGCCGTAAGTAGAAAGCTGAAACTGGATCCTTTCCTTACTCCTTATACGAAAATTAATTCAAGATGGATTAGAGACTTAAATGTTAGACCTAAAACCATAAAAACCCCAGAAGAAAACCTAGGTAATACCATTCAGGACATAGTCATGGGCAAGAACTTCATATCTAAAACACCAAAAGCAACGGCAACAAAAGCCAAAATTGACAAATGGGATCTAATTAAATTAAAGAGCTTCTGCACAGCAAAAGAAACTACCATCAGAGTGAACAGGCAACCTACAGAATGGGAGAAAATTTTTGCAATCTACTCGTCTGACAAAGGGCTAATATCCAGAACCTACAAAGAACTCAAACAAATTTACAAGAAAAAAACAAACAAGCCCATCAAAAAGTGGGCAAAGGATATGAACAGACACTTCTCAAAAGAAGACATTCATACAGCCAACAGTCACATGAAAAAATGCTCATCATCACTGGCCATCACAGAAATGCAAATCAAAACCACAATGAGATACCATCTCACACCAGTTAGAATGGCAATCATTAAAAAATCAGGAAACAACAGGTGCTGGAGAGGATGTGGAGAAATAGGAACACTTTTACACTGTTGGTGGGACTGTAAACTAGTTCAACCATTGTGGAAAACAGTGTGGCAATTCCTCAATGATCTAGAACTAGAAATACCATTTGACCCAGCCATCCCATTACTGGGGATATACCCAAAAGATTATAAATCATGCTGCTATAAAGACACATGCACATGTATGTTTATTGCAGTATTATTCACAATAGCAAAGACTTGGAATCAACCCAAATGTCCATCAGTGACAGACTGGATCAAGAAAATGTGGCAAATATACACCATGGAATACGATGCAGTCATAAAAAAGGAAGAATTCGTGTCCTTTGTAGGGACATGGATGCAGTTGGAAACCACCATTCTCAGCAAACTATCGCAAGAACAGAAAACCAAACACCACATGTTCTCACTCATAGGTGAGAACTGAACAATGAGATCACTTGGACACAGGAAGGGGAACATCACACAGCGGGGCCTATTGTGGGGAGGGGGGAGGGGGGAGGGAGAGCATTAGGAGATATACCTAATGTAAATGACGAGTTAATGGGTGCAGCACACCAACATGGCACATGTATACATATGTAACAAATCTGCACGTTGTGCACATGTACCCTAGAACTTAAAGTATAATAATAAAAAAATAAAAATATTAAAAAAAGAAATTGTGGAACAGAAAAATAATTGTTGAAAAATTTTGTAAAGCCACAACAGAATTAATGATCAGAAAACGAAAATCAGAAAACTAAAGACATGTTATTTATAGAGTCATGAAAAAAATAAAATAAAAAAACTTGAAAAACATCAACATGGAATATGTGACTTATTAGATACGATTAAGGAGACCAATATATTCATGAAAGGAGTCTTTGAAGAAGAATGCAAGGGAAAGTGGTAGAGAGGTGATTTGAAGAAAAAAGGGACTCATTAAAACTTCCTAAATTTCAAAGTGATGAAAAAAAATCTGCTACCAACCAAGGATACTTAATCTGGGAGAAATTTACTTAAAACATAAGACAAAAATAAAGACTTTCTAAAATGAACCAAAGGTAAGCGTGTTCATTACCCCTAAAACATTCTTATAAGAAATACAACATGGAGTCCATTATGTTGACAGACATGGTGGTTCACACCTGTAATTCCAGCAACTTTGTAGGCTGAGGCAGAAGAAGCAGCATTTTTGGCCAGGAGTTTGAGACCAGCCTGGGTGATATAGTGAGACCCCTTCTCAAAGAAGAGACCTTTATAATAATTTTGTTTTTCAGGGAGAGGGTTTTAAGACCTGCTAGAACTAAAGATTGACTGGAGTCATTTTGAAAAGGCAGGTCCTCATATAGGTGAAAAACTTGAAAACCCTTGGTCTTTGGCTACAGGCCAAGAAATGGTTCACCTATTTTGACTTGACTTAAAATTCTGTAGTGACTCCATAATCATCTCCAGCTTCTTCCAGCCATAGCCTAGGAGTGGTTCTGCACATCAGAGACCCAGAGAAAGATGCCTATTTGTGGTTATAGCAGTAGGTCTGCAGACTTCGGCCTTTACTGTGCTCTCTGAAACAGTTCAGTGACTCACTTTCAGCAGTGATAGTCAGTTTGTGGCAAGTTCTGCCAACCTAGGTACTCAAAGTGTTACTTGGGGAAATCCTGCCACATACTCAGTAAAAAACACACATCAGGCACACCGTATACCAACTGTACTGCAGAACACTGCCCTAGTGCTGGCCCTGCAGATCAAAGTCCTGAAGGCAATTCAGTCTGCCAAGAAATAAGAGAGGATTAACAACTACCCAGGCTCCTGGTAACAAACCCACTAAAGGCAAACTCCACAACAGAACAAGCAGCAGCCATGTGACCCACGTATAACCCCTCTCCACTGCATACACAAAAAGATTCTATCAGCTAATTGACCCAAGAGAAGATTTGTACCTGCTGAAATTAGTCTAAAGAATTGGAAAATTTAGATTCAATAAATACCCTATTAAAATTCTAGTAAAATTTTTCAAAATTTTAATGTTAAAATTTATATGGAATTACAAAAAACATTGAATAGCCAAAGCAGTTTTGAGGATTAAAAACAAAGCTAGGGGCATGATAGTTTCTGATTTTAAACTACATTTGAAGACTACTGTAATAAAAACAGGATGATCTGTGCATAAAAATGCACACCGGTATCAGTGGAGCAGAATGGAGAGCCCAGAAACAAATCCACTCATGTAAGATCAACTTATCTTTGACACTGAACCACTGAGAATGCTGAAAGTACAGTCTCTTCCATGCTTGGGGCTGGGAAAACTGAACATCCACAAGTAAAATAATAAAATTATACCACTTTTCTTACACTATATTTAAAAACTGACTAAATATAAAATAAGGACTCTAATGTATGACATAAATTCTTAATAATCTTAAAAGAAAACATATGAAGAAACCTTAATATTGGTCTTGAAGTGAATTTTTGGATACAACAGCAAAAGTACAGCAATAAAAGCAAATATAAACAAATTAAACTGATCAAATTAAAACACTTCTGCAGAACCAAGGAAAAACAGAATAAGAAAACCACATCTGATAAGTGGTTAGTATCAAAAATATATAAGAAACTCATGCAAATAAAAGGCAACAACTATAATAGTAATAATAACAAGATTTAAAAATAAGCCAAGGATTAAATAAATGTTTACTAATGAAAACATACAATTGGGCAACAGGTATATAGAAAGGTGCTCAATGTCACCAATCTGGCAGATGCAAATTAAATTCATTGTGAGATATTACTTTATACCTGTTAGGATTGCTAATATCAAGAAGAAGATTTATAACAAGCGTTGACAACAATATATTAAAGAAAAGATGCTGTACACTTTTGGTGACGTGGAATTTTCTAGAGACATTATGAAAACCAGTATGTAGGTTCTTTTAAAAAATATTTAATAGTACTACTATACAATTCAGCTATCTCATTTCTGCATATACAATAAATTTACTATCTCAAAGAAATACCTGCACCTCCACGTTCACTGAAACATTTTTCACAATTGTCAAGATACGAAAGCAGTCTCAAGTGTTTGTGGACACTGACTGCACAAAAAAAACCATGGTATATATACAAAATAGAATATTATTCAGCCATAAAAAATAATAAAACCCTGCCATTTCTACAACATGGATGGACCTCGATGACGTTATGCCAAGTGAAACATCACAGAAACAGAAAGACAAATACTGTATGATCTCACTTCTATGGAGAATATAATAAGGTTGGACTCCCAAGAGAAGAGAATACAGAGGTGAGTGCTAGGCCCTGGAGGTGAAGAAAGGGGAGTATGTTGTTCAAATGGTACAAATTTTCAGTTAAAGGACAAATAAGTTATGGTAACCTAAGGTACAGCTTTCTGAATACTGAAAGTAATACTGTTATGTATGCTGAAAACGTGCTGAGAGATCTTAATTGTTCTCACTACAAAAAAGGTAACTCGTAAGGTCATAAATGTGTTTTTTCATTAATTTAACTGTATTAATCATTTCATTATGTATACACATATAAAATCAATACATTGTATATAATACATAGGTATTCAATTATTATTTGTGAAAAAAATTCGCATTACTGGGATTATATGTGTGTGTGTGTCATACACATGCATATATAAATGTGTTTATATATATACATATGAATGACACAATCACAATAAGCTTTATACTAAATAAAATCACAAAATGATGTCATTTAAAATTAAAATTAAAGTTAAAATTGAAGTTTAAAATGTACTCAGCACGCCAGACGCAGTGGCTCATGCCTGTAATCCCAGCACTTTGGGAGGCCGAGGCAGGCAGATCACCTGAGGCTGGGAGTTCAAGACCAGCCTGACCAACATAGAGAAACCCCGTCTCTACTAAAAATACAAAATTCTCCGGGTGTGGTGGCACATGCCTGTAATCCCAGCTACTAGGGAGGCTGAGGCAGAAGAATCGCTTGAACCTGGGAGGCGGAGGTTGCAGTGAGCCGAGATTGCGCCATTACACTCCAGCCCGGGCAACAAGAGCAAAACTCCGTCTCAAAAAATATATATATATATACTCAGCAATGTTTTAAGCTCCCCAGTGACATAGTATATTTAATAAATGTCTGAAGTAGATACATTGAACTACATTACATACAGTTGAGGAATTTGGCCATATTTACCAACATTTGTTTTTATAAGAATAACATTTTGACGTAACACAATTTTAGAGTTTGTTTCATTTAGGGAGATGCTTAGTGTTTTGATATAATTACTGAGTATACATTTCTGTAAAATCACATTTGAAGGCTCCATAGAACAGAAAATTATAAAGCAGGAAGCATACATCTTTTTGTGGTGTTCCTGGAATTTCTGATCCAAATTACAATATCACCAAAACTTATATATTTAGACATTATCCAAAAAGAGAACTTAAAAAATGGTTTAATATAGAGTTTCTCAAAAATACAGATATTGCTGTTTCCCCAAAGCAATGGAAAAGCAGTCAAATCACCCATTTTCTTTTAAGCCATGAAAGACTTTCATTACTGTAAACTAAAAACAAAAACAAAACAACACACACACACATACACACACACACATTACTGAAGGGGAAGTACAGTGCTTGGAAAATTCACAAGAATGGGACAAAAAATGTCCCTATGTTAAAGCAAGAGAAAGAAATGAAGGCTTCTCAGAAACTATTTCCACTGGAGCAGAGTTTCTGAAAGCATGTTTAAAGGTCTGGCTTCCTCTTTGACATTGGGTTCCGTCATTTGTGTCATTTGCTTCATTTACTCCCACCTACCTGGATGTTTGACTACTGCCTCCTGTCTCTTCACTTTCCAGGGCTCTTTTCTTTGCTCCAGACAGGTCATCAAGTCTGGCTTAAAGATAGCAAGACCTGTTTTATTAGAAAAAAATAACATGACTCTTGCTAGGATAATCCGATTACCAATCTAGTACTGTGCTCAGTAGAGAAGAAAGAACATTATAGAAGACTCTAGAAAATTAATTTAAATATACTGTTTCCTAACAGAGACTTTAGAATATTTAGAAAGTATTTTAAATTTGTGCTTCTTAGCTCTATTGCCCAGTAATACTGAATCAAAAATCAGCGTGAAAAATGCATTTTTAGGTGTGGGTAACAATATTTCATGCTACTAAATTTCTGATATCACCACTAATTTAGACTGAAGTATACAGATGAGCTCAAAAAAGGGAAAGATTAATGTTAAGATGAAACATCTTGAAGATTATATTTTCTACCTCAACAGATACCCAATTTTTTCTTTTTGAAGCAGGATTCTGAAACTTATTTATGCAAAGCAGCACCTCAAAAAAAAAAAAAAAAAAAAAAAAAAAAAAAAAAAAACAGAAGAAAATAAAATATTTAATGTAGAATATGAGTTGTATATTGAAGTTATTCTCACCCAAGGAGACCAGGTTTCTGTAGTTCTCTAACATCACATCCCTATACAAACACTGCTGAGCAGAGTCCAGGCATTCCCACTCTTCTGGGGAGAATTCTATGGCCACATCCCTGAATGTCAACACTCCCTGGAAAACAAAACATATTTACCAAGTGACCATAGAAAGAATTCTTGATTTGACATCAGGTAAAATGAGAGTAAAGAGAGCTGGTTCTGACTTATATGAGTTACTGGAGTTATTCAATAGGATACTTTCTAGCACAGAAATATTCTCTACTGTATTTTTACCTCTGAGAAAAGATGGAATAAGATCATGAAACCAGTGTATGTGCAATACTTTTCTTGGTGATACTGTATAAAATAAAGGACATTAACACAGGCATGTACATTTCTTAATGCTATATTTACATAATCCAAGTTAAGCTGTCTATAGTTCCCATATGGAAACTTCATGGTGAAGTAAAAGCATACTTCTCAAATCTTATTGTGTACAGCAATGAACAGGAGATCTTGTTAAAACCTAGATTTTGACTCTGAAGATCTAGGGCAAAGCTTGAGTTTTCAAATTTCTAAGAAGTTTGCCAGTGATATTACTGCTTCTAGCCCAAGAATATTTTGTCAAAAATTCAGTAAGTGGCACAGCCTAGGTTTTTAGTTTATTTGACCAGTAAAGAGAGATGAGAGCCTTCATTTTCCATAGCAAGCTATATGCAAAGAGAAGGTAAGAAGAAAGAAGAGCTATCAGATTAAATATGGTTTAATCTTGTTCTTGCACATCACTTGATAAAACTCCCCAAGGTACCTATCAATAATAAAGAGAAAAATAATTAACTCAAGTGAAAAATATCTGTCAGAGAGCATATTTACCAAGTAAATAAAGATCAACTATATTAAAAGAAATTTGTATCAGGTGCTGATTAACAAAGGATACAAGACTACTGTGCTATTATTAACATTAACATAAAAAGGGTCAACTTAATATGAGTCTAGTCATGAAGAAACACCAGTTTTAAGCAAAATTTAAGCTACAAATATCTCCCATGTTCTGTAATCTCTAATTTTTGGTTAAACTTTTTTTTTTTTTAAACTTTAAGTTCTGCGATACATGTGCAGAACGTGCAGGTTTGTTACACAGGTATACATGTGTCATGGTAGATTGCTGCTCCTATCAACCCATCATCTAGGTTTTAAGCCCCACATGCATTAGGTATTTGTCCTAATGCTCTCCCTCCCCTTGCCCCCATCTGCTAACAGGCTCTGGTGTGTGATGTTTCCCTCCCTGTGTTCATGTGTTTTCATTGTTCAAATCCTACTTATGAGTGAGAACATGCCGTGTTTGGTTTTCTGTTCCTGTAAGTTTGTTAGTTTGCTGAGAATGATGGTTTCCAGCTTCATCCACATCCCGGCAAAGGGCACGAACTCATTCTTTTTTATGGCTGCAGAGTATTGCATGGTGTATATGTGCCACATTTTCTTTATCCAGTCTATCATTGATGGGCATTTGGGTTGGTTGCAAGTCTTTGCTATTGTAAATAGTGCTACAATAAACATACGTGTGCATGTGTCTTCATAGAATGATTTATAATCCTTTGGGCATATACCCAGTAATGAGATTGCTGGGTCAAATGGTATTTCTGGTTCTAGATCCTTGAGGAGTCACCACACTGTCTTCCACAATGGTTGAACTAATTTACACTCCCACCAACAGTGTAAAAGCGTTCCTATTTCTCCACATCCTCGCCAGTATCTGTTTCCTGACTTTTTAATGCTCGCCATTCTAACTGGTGTGAGATAGTATCTCATTGTTGTTTTGATTTGCATTCCTCTAATGACCAGTGATGATGAACTTTTTTTTGTTTCTTGGCCGCATAAACGTCTTCTTTTGAGAAGTGTCTGTTCACATCCTTCGCCCACTTTTTGATGGGGTTGCTTTTTTCTTGTAAATTTGTTTAAGTTCCTTGTAGATTCTGGGTATTTGCCCTTTGTCAGATGGATAGATTGCAAAAATTTTCTCCCATTCTGTAGGCTGCCTGTTCACTCTGATGAAAGTTTCTTTTGCTATGCGGAAGCTCTTTAATTATATCCCATTTGTCAATTTTGGCTTTTGTTGCCATTGCTTTTGGTGTTTTAGTCATGAAGTCTTTGCCTGTGCCTATGTCCTAAACAGTACTGCCTAGGTTTTCTTCTAGGGTTTTCACGGTTTTAGGTTTTACATTTAACTCTTTAATCCATCTTGAGTTAATTTTTGTATAAGGTGTAAGGAAGTGGGGGTCCAGTTTCTGTTTTCTGCATATGACTAGTCAGTTTTCCAAGCACCATTTATAAGTAGGGAATCCATTCCCCATTGCTTATTTTTGTCAGGTTTGTTGAAGATAAGATGGTTGTATATGTGTGGTGTTATTTCTGAGGCTTCTGTTCTGTTCCATTGGTCTAGATATCTGTTTTGGTACCAGTACCATGCTGTTTTGGTTACTGTAGCCTTGTAGTATAGTTTGAAGTAAGGTAGTGTGATGCCTCCAGCTTTGTTCTTTTTGCTTAGAATTGCGTTGGCTATATGGGCTCTTTTTTGGTTCCATATGAAATTTAAAGTTTTTTTTCTAATTCTGTGAAGAAAATCAATGGTAGCCTGATGGGAATAGCATTGAATCTATAAATTACTTTGGGCAGTATTGCCATTTTCATGATATTGATTCTTCCTATCCATGAGCATGGAATTTCTTTTCCATTTGTTTGTGTTCTCTTATATTTCCTTGTTTTAGCATCCTAGAGAGGAAGTCTCTTCTGTTTTTTATTCAGAACTTTCTGAGTTATCCTTGGCAATAAAGACCATTCTCGTTAAAAGTGCATTTTTTTAAAGCAGTTTTGCTTAGATTTAATGGAAGCTAAACAGTACATGGTCTCCTTCTTCACTGATAACCAAGGACCTGATCCCATCTCAAACAAGAATCTTGGGCCTCCACACCTTTCCATGTTCGACAGCCGCAAAAGAAACATTTGTAATGTTGCCGGTATAAATTCATGGTGACAATATTTTCATGGTTTATTAAAAGCTGGGATGTAGAGAATAAGGAGAAGACTCGGGTATATAAGGAAAAAGTATTTCTCAAAGTCCCTTGACTATCATGAGAATAAAAAGTGAAAAAGGAGTTAAACTGATAAGGCAAAACATCACAAGTAGAGTGTTGCGGGAAGTCAGGGACCCTGAACAGTGGGACCAGCTGGAGTCGCGGCAGAGGAACATGAATTGTGAAAACTTCATGGACATTTATCAGTTCCCAAATAATACTTTTGTAATTTCTTATGCCTGTCTTTAACCTCTTAATCCTGTTATCTTCGTAAGCTGAGAATGTATGTCACCTCAGGACCACTGTGATAATTGTGTTAACTGTACAAATTGATTGTAAAACATGTGTGTTTGAACAATATGAAATCAGTGCACCTTGAAAAAGAACAGAATAACAGCAATTTTTAGGGAAAAGGGAAGACAACCATACGATCTGACTGCCTGCAGGGTGCAGCAAAAAGAGCCATATTTTTCTTCTTGCACAGAGCCTATAAACGGACGTGCAAGTAGGAGATATCGCTAAATTCTTTTCCTAGCAAGGAATATTAATATTAATACCCTGGGAAAGGAATGCATTCCTGGGGGAAGGTCTATAAACGGCAGCTCTGGGAGTATCTGTCTTATGTGTTTGAGATAAGGACTGAGATACACCCTGGTCTCCTGCAGAACCCTCAGGCTTATTAGGGTAGGGAAAAACTCCACCCTGGTAAATTTGTGGTCAGACCGGTTCTCTGCTCTCCAATCCTGTTTTCTGTTGTTTATCAAGACAACATGTGCACAGCTGAACCTAGACCCTTATCAGTAGTTCTGTTTTGCCTTTTGTCCTGTTCCCTCAGAAGCAGCTGATCTTTTTTCTGCTTTTTGCCTTTTGAAGCATGTGATCTTTGTACCTACTCCCTGTTTTATACCCCCTCCCCTTTTGAAACCCTTAATAAAAACTTGCTGGTCTGAGACTCAGGTGGGTATCAGTCCTACTGATATGTGATGTCAACCCCGATGGCCCAGCTGTAAAATTCCTCTCTTTGTACTCTTTCTCTTTATTTCTCAGCTGGCTGACACTTATGGAAAATAGAAGGAACCTATGTTGAAATATTGGGGGCGGGTTCCCCCGATAGTAGAGAAGTAAACATTTGCAAGTTCTACACACATAATATTTCAGAGAAGAAGTGGACACGGTCTCTGACCTGAGACACATGCACCTCAGAATAAGCCATTTCTTTCCTTTTCTCCTTCTCTGTGATCCCTTCCCAGGTGTGATTATCTGCACAAATTACACCTGTTTCTTGAGAATATGCCTTTGAAGCATGAGCAAAACTCCTTCCCCCGAAGCAACCACACCCACAGGCAGAAGGACCTAGAATTGCAGATAAAGTCTGCCTTTGTCCTTTAACACAAGAGAGTATCAGAACCAGTAAAGTCCTACATAAAAACCAAAATGTGAGTTTCCCCTTTTCAACACTCAGTTGCCCTTCTCTGCCATAGATGCCAGCAATTTCTACTGCAGCAATGGGAATATGGGCCGCACTGACCTGCCCCTACCAAACCCAAGCAGAGTAGTCACTATGATCTTCATCTGGAACTAAAGCTAAACTCACCTCTTGTGAATGTATCTGAAAGCACTCATGGTTGACCCTGGGCTCACCTTAGCCTCACATGCGGCACTTAATTCAAACAACATGGCTACAGGGGAAGTGGAGCAAGATGACTAAAAAACATCCTCCAGCAATCATCCCCCAGATAAAACACCAAATAGAATGACTATCCCAATAAGAAGCATCTTCATAAGAGCAAAAACTCTGGGGAGTGATCACAGGACCTAGTTTTAGCATCAAAGAGGCACTGAAGAGGGTAAAAAAGAAAGCCATTAATTGCCAACAGCAGCCCTCCTCCATTCCCTGGCAGTGCAGCTTGGCAGAGAGAAAATCCATGTGCTTACAGAAGGGAGAGTGCAGTGATTGTGAGAGTTTGCAGTAAAACTCAGTGCTGCCTGTCACAGCAGAAAGCAGCATGGGGCAGAATTCAGCTAGAGCCTACAGAGGGAGCACTCAGACTAGCCCTAGTCAGAGAGGAATTGTCCATTTCAGTAATCAAAACCTGAGTTTCAGGTAGCCCCACCACCATGGGCTAAAGCACTCTGGGGTTCTAAATAAACTTGAAAGGCAGTCTAAGAGCCACTGGGTGCTTTGCTAGGCTCAGAGCCGGAAAACTCGAAGTGCATGTGACCTTGTGAGATGTCAACTGGGATGGCCAAGAAAGTGCCTGCATTACCGTTACCCCAGGTATAGGCAGTGCAGTTCACAGCTCCAGGAGAAAATCTTTCTTTCTACTTGAGGAAAGGGGAGAGAAGAGTAAAAAAAACTTTGTCCTGCAACTGGGACATCATCTCAGCCATAGTAGAATACATCACCAGAAAAAGCCCTGAGGCCCCCATTCTAGGACTTAGTTTCTGAGTGACAGTTCTAGACATAGCCTGGGCCAGAAGAGAACACACTGCCTTGAAGGGAAGATACCAGTTCTGGCAGATTCATCACCTGCTGACTAAAGAGCCCTTGGGCCACGAATAAACATCAGCAGTAACCAGGTAGTACTTGCTGCATCCCTTCAGGGGGTGAGACCCAGTGCAGTGCAATCCAAGCTGTGGCCGCCATGTGGAGAGACTCCTGCTTGAGGAAAAGAGAGGGAAGAAGAAGAGACTTTGTCTTGAAGCTTGATTACCAGCTCGGCCATAGTAGGGTGGCTGTAACAAGACAGCTCCTGAAGTCTCTGATTTCGGGCCTTGGCTCCTGGATGACATTTCTGGAACTACCCTAGGCCAGAAAAAAACTCACTTCCCTGAAGCAAAAGAAACAGGCCGGGCAGAGTTCACCACAAGCTGACCGAAGATCCCTTAGGTCTTCACTGGATATCAGCAGTAGCCTGGAAGTACTTGCTGTTGGCTCTGGGTGCTGGTGGTCATGGGGAGTGGTTTCTTATGCTTGAGAAAGGAGAGAAAAGAGTAGAAAGGATGTTGTCTCATAGCCTCAGTGCCAGCAAAGCCACAGCAGAATAGGGCACCAAGTAGATTCCTAAGGTTTCTGACTCCATGTTCTTGCTACCAAATGGCATTTTGCTCTCCCCAGCCCAGGGTGGGTAACAGAGCTCACTGCGCTGAGGGAAAGGACATGAGACTGGCTGGATTCACCACCTCCTGAAGAGAAACTGGGTCTTGAGTGAGTATCTGCAGTAGCTAGGTAGTGGTCACTGTGGGCCTTATGTGAGAGCCAGTCCTTTGCTGGCTTTGGGTCTGACTTAGTGTAGTCTTAGTGATGGTGACCACAGGGGTGCTTGTGTTACACCCATCCCAGCTCCAGGCAGCTCAGCATGGAGACAGAGAAAGATTCCATTTATTTGGCAGAATGTAAAAAAATAGAAAAAGAGTCTGCCTGGTAACCCACAGACTCTCTTGGATCTTACCTATGACCACCAAAGTGGTACCTCTACAAGTCTGCAAGCATCACCATGTTATTCAGGTTGGGGTGTCCCCTAATGCAGATATGACTGCAATGATCAAAGACTTAGATTACAACACTCAATTCCCTTTGAATACTTGGAAAGCCTTTCTAAGAAGGACAGGTATTAAAAAGCCCAGAATGCCCAGACATCAATGAACATCCACAAAGACTATTCAGGAAAACACAACCTCATTAAATGAGCTAAATAAGGCACTAGTGTGCAAATCCTAAGAGAGAGAGATATGTAACCTTTCAGACAGGAAATTCAAAAAAGCTCAGCAAAATTCAAAATAACAACAACAACAACAAAAATTCAGAATCTGATCCAATAAATTTGATAAATTAAAATCATTTTGAAGAATCTAGCAAAAATTCTGGTGCCGAAAATTCAAATGACATTGAAGAATGCATTAGAGTCTCTCAACAGCAGAATTGACCAAGCAGAAGAAAGAATTAGTAAGTCTGAACACATGTTATTTGAAAAGATACAGTCAGATGAGAAAAAAAAAAAAAAAAAAAAAAAAAAGCCTCAAGAGGGCAACACTAAGAAATACGGCCTTAAAGAGGAGGTAGAGAAAAAGTTCTGGGTAGAAAGTTTATTCAAACGGATAAGGAGAACTTCCCATACCTAAAAAAAAAAAAAAAAAGTATTAGTATTCAAGTACAAGAAGGTTATAGAATACCAACCACAATTCACTTAAGTATGACGACCTGAAGATCTTTAATAAAACTCTCAAAGGTCAAAGATAAAGGATTCTAAAAGCAGCAAGAGAAAAGAAACAAACAACATTCAAACAAGCACCAATATGTTTGACAGTGGACTCTTCAGTGGAAATCTTACAGGCCAGAACTTTCATCCTAGAACACATCCAGCAAAAATATCCTTC